>NC_137895.1:51901415-52501415 GCF_963455335.1 Martes martes | reverse complement strand
CTCATTTTTCCCTTTCCCAAGAAGAGAAAGCTCCATTTTGGGTAAAGGGAACACTTTTTTTTTTTAATTTTTTATTTCTTTTCAGTGTAACAGAATTCATTGTTTTTGCACCACACCCAGTGCTCCATGCAATCTGTGCCCTTCCTAATACCCACCACCTGGTTCCCCCAACCTCCCACCCCCCGCCCCTTCAAAACCCTCAGGTTGTTTTTCAGAGTCCATAGTCTCTCATGGTTCACCTCCCCTTCCAATTTCCCTCAACTCCCTTCTCCTCTCCATCTCCCTTTGTCCTCCATGTTATTTGTTATGCTCCACAAATAAGTGAAACCATATAATACTTGACTCTTTCTGCTTGACTTATTTCACTCAGCATACTCTCTTCCAATCCCATCCATGTTACTACAAAAGTTGGGTATTCGTCCTTTCTGATGGAGGCATAATACTCCATAGTATATATGGACCATATCTTCTTTATCCATTTGTCCGTTGAAGGGCATCTTGGTTCTTTCCACAGTTTGGCAACCGTGGCCATTGCTGCTATAAACATTGGAGTACAGATGGCCCTTCTTTTCACTCCATCTGTATCTTGGGGTAAATACCCAGTAGTGCAATTGCAGGGTCATAGGGAAGCTCTATTTTTAATTTCTTGAGGAATCTCCACACTGTTTTCCAAAGTGGCTGCACCAACTTGCATTCCCACTAATAGTGTAAGAGGGTTCCCCTTTCTCCACATCCTCTCCAACACACGTTGTTTCCTGTCTTGCTAATTTTGGCCATTCTAACTGGTGTAAGGTGGTATCTCAATGTGGTTTTAATTTGAATCTCCCTGATGGCTGGTGATGATGAACATTTTTTCATGTGTCTGATAGCCATTTGTATGTTGAAGGGAACATTTTTGATAAAACTTACCTTCTATGATTATACTGAAGTGATGTCATATCTCCTGAAGATAATCTCTCTGTCCACTCACTTAGCATCCTCCTTACACATCCTCAGCCTTCTCTTGGGATTATCCCTTCTCACAGCACAATATTGAGCTTCCCCCTTTTCATTTGACCCTGCCACTCAGCATTTATAGAAGCTACATTTCATTTAAACTTGTTCAAGTTTCTTTCCTCTTAAAGAAACTCCCCGTCACCCAACGTGTCTCCAAAGACTGCCCTATCATTCTCCTTCCCTTCAGATGCACTCAACAAAATTGGCTCTCAGTTTTCTTCTCTCTCCACAAGCTGTCATTAGGATTCTGCCCAACATAGACACCAAAAATGCTGGGTCCCAGTGTTCTCCTTGTGCCTAAAACTAGGGAGGGGAAAAAAAATCATTTAATCTATTATTTGATTTCACTGTGGTATTTGACATGGATAGCCAGGGATTTAACAGTAAAAATCTTTGTAGATCATCTTTGTAATTTATAAGGCAACAAATTAATGCTTTTAATGTTAATAATCCCTTCTCCTTTAAGTAATTAATCTTGCAAGTAAGCATTTCTTTGTTTCTAGTTTCTTCTTTTTTCTATTTTTTAAATTTTTTATTTTTTTTATTTCTTTTTCATGTACCAGAATTCATTGTTTATGCACCATACCCAGTGCTCCATACAATACGTGCCCTCCATAATACCCACCACCTGGTTCCCCCAACCTCCCACCCCCTGCCCCTTCAAAACCCTCAGGTTGTTTTTCAGAGTCCATAGTCTCTCATGGTTCACCTCCCCTTCCAATTTCCCTCAACTCCCTTCTCCTCTCCATCTCCCCATGTCCTCCGTGTTATTTCTTATGCTCCACAAATAAGTGAAACCATATGATACTTGACTCTTTCTGCTTGATTTTTTTCTGTCAGCATAATCTCTTCCAGCCCCGTCCGTGTTGATACAAAGGTTGGGTATTCATCCTTTCTGATAGAGACATAATACTCCATAGTGTATATGGACCACATCTTCTTTATCCATTCGTCCATTGAAGGGCATCTTGGTTCTTTTCACAGTTTGGCAACCGTGGCCATTGCTGCTATGAACATTGGGGTGTTCTTGGCCCTTCTTTTCACTCCATCTGTATCTTTGGGGTAATGGCCCTTCTTTTCACTCCATCTGTATCTTTGGGGTAAATACCCAGTAGTGCAATTGCAGGGTCATAGGGAAGCTCTATTTTTAATTTCTTAAGGAATCTCCACACTGTTTTCCAAAGTGACTGCACCAACTTGCATTCCCACCACCAGTGTAAGAGGGTTCCCCTTTCTCCACATCCTCTCCAACACACGTTGTTTCCTGTCTTGCTAATTTTGGCCATTCTAACTGGTGTAAGGTGGTATCTCAATGTGGTTTTAATTTGAATCTTCCTGATGGCTAGTGATGATGAACATTCTTTCATGTGTCTGATAGCCATTTGTATGTCTTCATTGGAGAAGTGTCTGTTCATATCTTCTGCCCATGTTTTGATATGATTATCTGCTTTGTGTGTGTTGAGTTTGAGAAGTTCTTTATAGATCCTGGATATCAGCCTTTTTTCCATACTGTCATTTGCAAATAAATATCTTCTCCCATTCCGTGGGTTGCCTCTTTGTTTTGTTGACTGTTTCCTTTGCTGTGCAGAAGCTTTTGATCTTGATGAAGTCCCAAAAATTCATTTTCACTTTTGTTTCTTTTGCCTTTGGAGACATATCTTGAAAGAAGTTGCTGTGGCTGATATCAAAGAGGTTACTGCCTATGTTCTCCTCGAGGATTCTGATGGATTCCTGTCTCACATTGAGGTCTTTTATCCATTTCGAGTTTATCTTTGTGTATGGTGTAAGAGAATGGTCGAGTTTCATTCTTCTACATATAGCTGTCCAATTTTCCCAGCACCATTTATTGAAGAGACTGTCTTTTTTCAACTGTATATTTTTTCCAGCTTTGTCGAAGATTATTTGACCATAGAGTTGAGGGTCCATATCTGGGCTCTCTACTCTGTTATTTCTACTTTCTTAAAAACAATATAGGTTCTGTTGTATTTTGAATCAACACATTATAAAATCATGTAAACTGTGGAAATGATTTTTTTTCTAATTCTGTATGCCATTAATAGATGCCTTAGCCTCAAGCCCTAATAACTCCAACTAGGAAAAATCTTCTCTTGACTCTTCCTTTCTTAAAAAATGTCCTCATGTCAGGGAGGGCTTAGAGAACCTACACACTCCTATGTTTCTCTCTCTGTTGAGAACTTCTTATTCCATTGGGTTGCCCTTGCCCATCACGTAGACCCTGGGGTTCCTTGGGGCTCTGTCCTGGGCTCTTTTCTCTTTTCACCAACATATCCTATCTGGATATTCTCATCCATTCCCATGGCATCAGCTTTCCCAACAAGCTAAGAAATCTCTAATCAGTATAAGTAGTCCAGATCTCAGTAAACTGGCAGTGTTCAGGTCGTTTCAACTTTAACCTGCAATAATAAATTCTGTATATCCTCATTGGACAGCTCATAATGAAACACTATAATCACATTTTCACATGTATGAGTACATTCATAGTTAAGAATAGAGATTATGAGAGACAGAGATAGTGATAAAGAAATAACTTAGTTAGAATATAAGCTTTACTGCTCCAGTGAGGAGATCTCAAAATGCAATGACTTAAATAAAAGAAAGTATTTTTCAATTACATGAAAGTCTAGGCTACAGCGGCCTTTGGATGACTCAGGAACTCAGACGGTGTCTTGCTTGTTTCTCTGCCTTCTTTGACACGTGGCTTCCATCTTAAGGTCTACAACAGAAGCTATGAGTATAGTCATCATGCCCACATTACAGCCAGTGATAAGGAAGGAAAGGGAAGCACAAAACCCAACTCTTCCTTTTGAAGTCATGAAAAGCTGCAACCATCACTTCCACTCATAATCCAGTCACCAGAACATAGTCATATGCCACACTCAGCTTCAAAGGAGAAGGCTAGAAAATGAAAGTTTTCACTATGCAGCTTGTGTGCAGCTAAAACTCAGGGGTTCTGTTATTTTTTTAATGCTTTTATTTATTTATTTGAGAAAGAGAGCATGAGCCAGGGGGAGAGGAAAAGGGAGAGGGAAAAGCAGGCTCCCCACTGAGCAGGGAGCATGACCTGGGGTTCGATCCCAGGACCTTGGGATCATGACTTGAGCCAAAGTCTGACACTGACTGAGCCACCCAGGCAACCCCTCAGGAGTTCTATTATTTAAGATTATAAAGATAGAATTGGGGAAGAGGGTCATAGGATACCACCAACAGTTTCTGCTGCATGGATGTGAAATGAATGTTTCTGAAATCAATATCTTTACTTATTCTGTTCATTACAGTATTTCCTATTTTACTATATTCTAGATCATGTATTTTAAATCATACCATAGCTCATTGTGGATAATGACCCACAATTTGAAAAATTTTGCTCTAAGCCTACTGTGTCAAATATGGTAACAAGTAGCCACACGGCCTTTTGAGCACTCAACATGTGGCTAGTCTAAATTGATGTGTTGTTAGTATAGAACCCCCACACCAGATTTCAAAGACTTCGTACAAAAAAGAACGTGAAGTATCTTAGCAATTTTTATATTGATTAAATGTTGAAATGACAATATTTTGGCTATATTAAGTAAGATAGATAATCAAAATTAATTTAATTGTCTTATTTTTGTTTTTTAATGTGGCTACTAAAAAATGTAAAATCACATAGGAGGCTCACATTGTATTTCTATTAAGCCATACTGCTCTAAACTCTGGATGCAAACGTCAAACTCCCTTTGAAAATTAATACTTGAATATTCCGTGAGCACTTTCTTTTTTTTCTTTTTTCTTTTTTTCTTTTTAGAGAGAGAGTGTGTGCACACAGGCAGGGGGAGTGGTGAGGGAGAGAAAGGGAGAATCCCAAACAGACTCATGCCCAGTGCAGAGTCCGACATGGGGTTCCATCTCATGACCCTGAGATCAGGACCCGAGCTGAAATCAAGAGTGGGACACTTAACCAGCTGAGCTACGCAGGTGCCCCTACAAGCACTTTCTAAAACCAGACTCCTTATCTTCCCAGCCCTCAGCCCTTCTTCCGTCCTTCATTCCCACTCTGTATTCCTTCTGTTCCTTTCAGTCAATTAAAGGCAACACAATCCACTCCATGACCAGCCAAGAAAACTGAAAGGCACATTTCATCACATACATATATTTGCTGTGTACTATAATTTTACCTCTTAAATATGATATAAATGTATCAGTCTTTTTCTAATGTGATTATGAATGCCCTAGTTCAAAGATACCATCATCTCTCACCTACAATAATTGTATCAATTCCCAAACTGGCCCCTCTGCCTCTTGGATTGTGTCCCTCCCGTCAGTCTTCCAAATTTCAGTAAAAGCCGGAGAAGTGACTCCACTGATCACTCCCCACATACCTTAATAGTGCCAACAAGATCCTTTTTGATTTGAGGCCAGCTTGCTTCACCACTTTCCTGAACACATGGGCACTTTTTTCTATACCAAGTACTTTTCATTTCACTAAATGGGTCTTGATTATTCTCATCTCCTGAACCTTTGTATCAGTCATTCCTTATGTGCTTAGAATGCATTTTTCATCTCCTTCTTTCCTCTGGCTAAACACTACTCATACTTCAGAGCTTAATTAAAATTTTGCTTTGATTTCCTTTCCATAGATTTCCTTTCCAAAGCCCAAGAGTGGATTATGTGCCCCTCTTATGTGCTCCCACAGCATCCTGGACCTCAATAATTATTCTTGGCTACCGAAAGGATAAGATCATGCCATTTGAGACAGCATGAATGGACCTTGAGGGTATTGTGCTAAGTGAAATAAGTCAGACTGAGAAAGACAAATACCATATGATTTTACTCATAAGTGGAATCTTTAACAAATGTATAAAAAACAAAAAGAAGAATGGGAACTATAAATTCAGAGAATAAACTGTATTCCCTACCTCCTTTGGGAGCTAGAGAAGGCGTGATGGGCAAAATGGCTGAAGGGGAATAGGAGGTACAGACTTCCAGTTACAGAATGAGTAAGTCACAGGAACAAAAGGCACAGCATAAGGAGTATCGTCAATGATACTGTGTAGCAATATATAGGGGCAGATGGGGACACTTGTATAGCATATTGTATAATGTATAAATTTGTCACTATGTTGTATACCTGAAACCAATGTAACAGGGTGTGTCAACTATACTCAAAAAGTAAATAGATAAGTAACCTTCCATAAAAGTCCATGTATAAAAGATATTTGTAGGAGTGCTAGATGTTTGAAAGAATCAGGAGAGTCTTGATGGACACATTGCTCAGCAGTATGGGCAGCATGTAACACACTCCTAAAAGAAACATGCACAATTGTTGGTAACAGTGGTATCTGAGTGAATTAAACCATACCATTGATTTTAGTAAAACACTGTATTTAGCGCTCTGTGCTGCATGTTATACACTCCATACAGGAACATGGCCAAAAGGTGATCCTGGCAATCAACACTGGCTTCATGAATGATTCATTGCACTGCTATTCCCAAATAAAAAGACACAAAATATAAAAAGGAACCAATCACAGTTGAAGAATATAATAACCAATGAAACTACACTAGAGGAAATCAAGAGTAGATTAGGAGATGCCGAAAAATATATCAGAGATCTGGAAGACAAGGTAAAAATAGAAAGCACCCAAGCTGAAGAGCAAAAAAAGAAAAAAAAAATTTAAAAAGAGGAAAAGTTAAGGAATCTTTTGTACAGGATCAAATAAATAAACATTCATATTTCAGGGGTCCAAATAAATAATTCTTGCCTCCTGTATTTTTATTGCTTGCTTATTTGTCTGGTTTCACACCCATAGAAAATAAAACCTTTGGGGCATATCTGTTTCTACATAATTGACCACACCATCTCCATAATTTTGCATGATACCTGGCCCTACTAGGCTCAATAAATACTTATAAAACAACCAGATGGATGGATGGATGGATGAATGGATGAGATAGTTTATTTAATTAGAGATTGTTAGGGAGTAGCATATTTAGAAGGCTGTAACAAAATTTATTTGTATAGTAGATGATAAATTGGGTTCTTTGTTATAAACAGTAGGTCAAAGCTTTCCTTTTTTTTTTTTTTTTTTTTTTTTTTTTAGGTCCTGCCTCTTCTCTTTTCATCTTTTCACTTTCTTAATACAGGAAAAATATTTCCCTATTGTCATTCTTTCAGGGTCTGGCTCATCATCCACAATCAGGTACTATCCCTAAGTTCAAAAACTTAGTACTGTAATCCAATACCATTTCCATAGGGAACTATTGAATTTTGAAAGCGCTTCAACATTGGAGTAGGCATATCTAATGGAGGACTCGCAGGCGCTCTGACTTGAAGTGAAATAGCTATTTTGAGCCTGTCCAGTGTTGCTTAAATTGTAGCTTCCCTTGCCAACTATTTAGACAGGAGACGTGAGGAAAGCCTTAAAAGGAGCAGTGGGGAAGTGGACCGAGGGAGAAGAGAGACAAGGGATTGAAAAGCCGCTTAGCTGCTTTACAGTAAAACCCAGAGAAAGTGAGCACTTAACGGGAATGTGGATTTTATCCCTCCAGGAATTCTATTCACCCCACCCAGAAATAACCTTGACTGTAATTAGGCCGCTGAGAGCGATGACCCTTTCACAGACCGTTCAGAAACCTCTACTTTGTTTAGACACCATGTGTGGGTGGAACTTCCTGTTTGCACCCGGAGCAGCATAAAGCCTAGCTGCTCTGAGGAATGTTTGGGACCAGACCAGTTGCAAGGAGCAGGGCACAATACAGCGTGGTCTGCTCAGGGCCCTTCTCCCTGCAGCATGGGGAAGAACACACTCGTTCATCCAAATCTTATTCTCCTCCTTCTGGTCATCCTGCCTGCAGATGCCTCAGTCTCTGGAAAACCGTGAGTTTCACAGAGGACGTGAAGAATCTTTTCCTTAGGAGAGAATTCTTTGATTCTCATTTAGACTATTCATATGTCTTTCCCACGGAAGTCTTTCCCACCTTCTTATCCCCAAGGTCTCCTCCAATGATGAGATTTCATAAATCTGGTTTATTCATTCTTTACCTACTCTTAATTATTTTTCTCCAATTCTGAATCTCTGACTTTTTAAATTTTCTAGGGTTATACAAAGATTTTCTGAGGGGCATTGGCAGTTGATACTTTTAAAGGAATCAATTTTCAGATCCTCACCTTCAGATTGATTTGCTCGAGACCAGGCTATTTATCCTTTCTTACTTCTTTCTTAATTGCCCATCTTCCACTTTATAAAAAAAAGAAAGACAAATCTTTCCCACAATCAGATGTCACCGTGGAGCATTGTCCTAGAGTATAAAAATCCCATAGGGTGGAATATTGAAATACTGATAAAGGAATAATTTGAAATACTGATGCTGACGTTGAGAAAGCAAGGATTCTAACAAGGAGGGAGAAAATCCTTTTGCAGATTACGTGGTGATGAATTCTTTGTTTCAACAAAGTTGAAGGGGGATCTAAAGGAAACACCAGCTGATAGATGATTAGAAGCAATAGGTACTGGGTGATTTTTGGTACCTAATGCAGAAGGAGTTCTAAGAACTGGTAACAGTGATATAATTGTTTTATCTGTATTTTATTTACTTTATGTAAATAATTTTTTGTGGCACTCAGTGTCCATACAAACTAAAAATAGCAACAGAATTAATGTTAAGCCTCCTTTAATTCCCACAATTAAGGAATATCCATCCATGGATACAGAAAAAAAGCTCATTGTTCTTATTAAAGATGTGTTTCAAAAACATTTTTATTTTTTATCTAATATGTATGAATATTATAATACATTTATTTTGTTTTGATCAGTTATATACTAGTAAGACTTGAAAATAATTCAGTCCAGAAGAAAATGTTTAACAGTTTTATGATCACATAAAGAGTTGAATTTAAATTAAGCATCCATATGTAACATTACATATATATGAGTATATGTCTGTATATATATACATGTATAGTTAATAAAGAAACTAGTTAATAAAGAAGCAAGAGCTATTCATAAATATATTTTGAAGCATAAAAATCTTAGGATAAACTTCTATGTAGTAAGTGGCATGGTAATTCAAGTTTAAGGAGGAAAAAAAAGGAAAGATGTTGAATTTCTGATCATTACAAAAAGAACCTTTTGATGTACTTTTTAAGTAGGTCATACCGGGTATCTTATCACTGATATTTAAGAATCCATTGAAAACTTATAGAAGACTAAGTTTTAACTTAAAATTTCATCAAAAATAATATCTTTTGTTATTATTTGTGATAAAAATGTAAATGTTTACTTGAAAATATGTACGGAATGCATAGTGTCTAAAAATTATTTTAGGAATTCTGTAAGCAAAAATGTTTGAAAACTACGTAGTCAAAATTATATATGAGGGTATTGGTAAAGCTTCTGTTCTAGCTCATGGGTTACCAAGACCCAAAATTCTATCACTAGAAGGCCATTTTTGGGTGGAGCCATTGTCTAGCCAAGAGTTGAATGGCAAATATTTAAAATGCAAACAGCCAGGGTTAGGTAACATGAAGGTTTCATTAGTTACTTACAACTGAGACTTTAAACTAATGACTCACTTTCTTTGAGACTTGGATTCCATATCTGTAAAGTGGAAGCAAGTATTTGCCTTAATCATTTTCACAGGGTTGTTGAATATATTTATCCAATGAAAATACTATTTATTGATTGATTTTTATAGTGTCTCTCCTGAGACTTTGCTTGCTTTTTACAGCAATCCTCATGTAAAATAGATTTACAACATGAATAAACATAATTAGCATATTTTTATTTGAATTCAGATGCTCGCATATTGTGTTCCTTAAAGTGAAGTATCCTAGCAAATTTTAATCTATTTAAAGCTCACTTCCAGCAAAATGTTCACTGCCAGGGCACTGGTGATGGAACAGGGAATAATTCTCATGCATGCCATTCAGCAACAGAGACCAATGTCATGTTCATCAATATATCCTCTCTTGGTATCCCACTAATGTTAGTAACAATCATTGTGTTGGAAAATAATGCTGGTGATAGCAATACCTCTCCTCCTACACTTTCTGCTAACGGGACTCCCCCATTCCAGGCAGTACATGGTCCTGGTCCCCTCCCTGCTCCACTCTGAAACTCCTGAGAAGGGCTGCCTCCTTTTAAGCTACCTGAATGAGACAGTGACTGTGAGTGCTTCCTTGGAGTCTCTCAGGGAGAACAAGAGCCTCTTCACTGACCTGGTGGTAGAGAAGGACTTATTCCACTGTGTCTCCTTCACTGTGAGTATGCCTGTTTGACTTCACATACTTGATTCTACTAGTTAGGATAATAGGCATCTAGAATTCAGTCAAGATAAAGCTTGGAGAGCCTGGCAAAGACTTCAGAAAGAAATCAAAGTGTGGCAGCAGTGTGTAGAAATTAAGAAGCAATGCATGAATTTCCAATGGGAGACAAATTATTAAAAATCAACTTGATGATCAAAGAAAATTTCTGTTAGCCAGGAGGAAAAAGCAGTATGCACTAGACAAAAGGAAAATGGGACTTCTTAACATTAAAATGGAAAAAATATTAATAAGGCAAGCTGGATTAATCCATGACATAAGCCTCCAGTGGTGGTCTGGCAGGAACACATCAGCCCATATTAAACAGGGAAAATTGTAGAAATTACCATAAGCAAATATCCAGTATCTCTTCAGAGTTGCCCATATGTAAAATGCTTACAGCCTATGGCCAATAAAATATGGTGGCTTCATTTTCCATAGACTTAAATATGCTTTTACCATGCCCTTTTAACACAGAACATCAACTTGGTAAAGTTCATCATATATTTGAATCAAGGCATATTGGCTGATCTATAAGGAGATGTAAGTCTCAATTACAACCTCTTTTACTGATGTATTTTCCTCCATCTTCTGTTCTGTCTCCCCATTTGTAAAATAACAGAAGTAATTCCTGCCCATGCCAACTTCCCCCTGATGAAAATGAGGGGGTGCAGTGAAGTAAAGGGACCAGATCTCCAGGGAGGAGAGGAACAAAGAAGGGAGGAGAAAACTTGCAAGACTGAATGGGTTCTTATGGTCTGTCCTATATTTCAGGTCCCAAGATCTCCATCCAATGAAGAGGTCATGTTCCTCACTATCCAAGTGAAAGGACCAACCCAAGAATTCAAAAGGCGGACCACAGTGGTGGTTAAAAACAAAGAGAACCTGGTCTTTGTCCAGACAGACAAGCCCATCTACAAACCAGGGCAGACAGGTACAAAAAGGCCCTATAGTCAGAACAACTCCCAAAAGGAAAGACCTTCCTCCCCCGCATCTTCCCCAGTGAATGGCTCTATAGACCTGGTTCTTTAACAGTTTGTTTTTGTTTTTGTTTTACCAACTGCTAAGCCTGATTTAAGGTTTCTGGGACTCATGGAAAATATTTCTGTTTCAGTGAAGTTTCGTGTTGTTGCATTGGATGAAAACTTTCACCCCTTGAATGAGTTGGTAAGTCTCCAAATACCTATCTAGAATCATTATTTGTGTAAACAATCTGGATGCCTGTTTTTGGTGCTGGGGGAAGACACGGAGAGAAAGAATCTGGTATCATTAGCAGTGGTTTCTGGCATTACAATAGTGCATGATCCTCGTTTAAACCAGAATCTCAGGTCAAGGAAGTAGCTAGTTCTTTCCAGCTTGGTACTGGTACTTAGTTGTCACACAAGCAAACTTACTCTTTATAAAGTTCTCCACTAGGCAAATTAGAAAGATATATTAAATAATAGACATGCCTACACCATGAAATAAGTTAAATTCAAATAACTTCTCAAAGTTTTAGAATTTTTCTAAACACACCTACCAGAACCTCTTCTGTCAAGGAAGAGTATAATCAGTGTTTGTTCTTTGAGACTAACACCTGATACTTAAAAGAAACAACTCTTTCAATTTTAATGCAGACTTCAAAGCAGAAAGTCTTAATTTTTCTCTCCCAAATGCATGGCTTCACCACATCTTCTTTTTTTTTTCCAAGTAAATAAAAAAAAATTTTTTTTTAATTTTTTATTTATTTTCAGCATAACAGTATTCATTGTTTTTTCACCACACCCAGTGCTCCATGCAATCTGTGCCCTCCCTAAGACCCACCACCTGGTTCCCCCACCCTCCCACCCCCCGCCCCTTCAAAACCCTCAGGTTGTTTTTCAGAGTCCATAGTCTCTCATGGTTTACCTCCCCTTCCAGTTTCCCTCAACTCCCTTCTCCTCTCCATCTACCCTTGTCCTCTATATTATTTGTTATGCTCCACAAATAAGTGAAACCATATGATACTTGATTCTCTCTGCTTGACTTATTTCACTCAGCATAATCTCTTCCAGTCCCGTCCATGTTGCTACAAAAGTTGGGTATTCGTCCTTTCTGATGGAGGCATAATACTCCATAGTGTATATGGACCATATCTTCTTTATCCATTCATCCGTTGAAGGGCATCTTGGTTCTTTCCACAGTTTGGCAACCGTGGCCATTGCTGCTATAAACATTGGGGTACAGATGGCCCTTCTTTTCACTCCATCTGTATCTTTGGGGTAAATACCCAGTAGTGCAATTGCAGGGTCATAGGGAAGCTCTATTTTTAACTTCTTGAGGAATCTCCATACTGTTCTCCAAAGTGGCTGCACCAGCTTGCATTCCCACCAACAGTGTAAAAGGGTTCCCCTTTCTCCACATCCTCTCCAACACACGTTGTTTCCTGTCTTGCTAATTTTGGCCATTCTAACTGGTGTAAGGTGGTATCTCAATGTGGTTTTGATTTGAATCTCCCTTATGGCTAGTGATGATGAACATTTTTTTCATGTGTCTGATAGCCATTTGTATGTCTTCATTGGAGAAGTGTCTGTTCATATCTTCTGCCCATTTTTTAATATGATTGTCTGTTTTGTGTGTGTTGAGTTTGAGGAGTTCTTTATAGATCCTGGATATCAACCTTTTGTCTGTACTGTCATTTGCAAATATCTTCTCCCAGTCCGTGGGTTGCCTCTTTGTATTGTTGACTGTTTCTTTTGCTGTGCAGAAGCTTTTGATCTTGATGAAGTCCCAAAAGTTCATTTTCGCTTTTGTTTCCTTCGCCTTTGGAGACATATCTTGAAAGAAGTTGCTGTGGCTGATATCAAAGAGGTTACTGCCTATGTTCTCCTCGAGGATTCCGATGGATTCCTGTCTCACGTTGAGGTCTTTTCTTTTATCCATTTCGAGTTTATCTTTGTGTATGGTGTAAGAGAATGGTCGAGTTTCATTCTTCTACATATAGCTGTCCAGTTTTCCCAGCACCACTTATTGAAGAGACTGTCTTTTTTCCACTGGATATTTTTTCCTGTTTTGTCGAAGATTATTTGACCATAGAGTTGAGGGTCCATATCTGGGCTCTCTACTCTGTTCCACTGGTCTATGTGTCTGTTTTTATGCCAGTACCATGCTGTCTTGGTGATCACAGCTTTGTAGTTCACCACATCTTCTTATCTCAGAGGCAACTCTTTTCTTCTAACTCCTAAAACAAAAGCTTATCTTGGGGCACCTGGGTGGCTCAGTTGGTTAAGCAACCCACTCTTGATTTTGGTTCAGGTCGTGATCTCAAGAGTCCTGGGATCAAGCCCAGTGTCGGCTCTGTGTTCAGTGAGGAGTTCACTTGAGGATTCTCCCTCTCCCTCTCTCCCTCTGCCCCTCCTCCCACTCCCACTCTCGCTCCCTCTAAAATAAATGAATAAACCTCTTTAAAAAAAAAAAAGATTATTGCATAATCCCTATTTCCTCTCTTTCTCTCATACCTATATCCACTTTATCAGAAAATCATGCTAGCTTGAAATATATCCATACTGTTTCTATTTCCAACAACCTGAACTGCCACAATCTCATCCTGGTCAATATCACCTCTAAACAAGGCTGTTGCAGTAACCTTGAAGCTGATCTTCTAGTTTCTACTTCCATTCCTCTATCTAAAATAAACACCTCATCCATCACTCTGGCAGCCTTACCTGCTTCGTTTTGCTTCTCAGCATTTCACTACCTAATATAAATCGGGTGTGTGTGTGTGTGTGTGTGTGTGTGTGTGTACACATATATATGTTTATCATACATTTTTTATCTTTGAGATATAGGATTGATGCCATATCATTGATACATATGTCAAATAAATACTGAATATCAAATAAATATCAATATCAAAGAATAAATATGTTAAGTATATATAAAATATATATCTCTCAGATACATATATGTGTGTATATATATGTGTATGTGTATGTGTTTCTTATATATCGATCCCTATTAGAATACAAGCTCCATGAGAGCAAATACATCATTCTTTTGTGCACTGCTATACTTCCAGCACCTAGAATGATGTACAGCACATGGTAAGCACTTAATAAATACTAGTTTTTTTAAAATGACTAACCACTGATGATAGTAAAGGAGCTATTCTTCCTCTTTAGTCTTAGAACTAAGAATTCCATGACTATCTCAGTATTTGGGACGAAGTACAATTCTCATAGTTCCATTAGTTTATTTCTTAATCCATAAAATTTCATGACAAAGGAGTGTTCCTCACTAGGATCCTTTTAGTATTTAAGTAATATTAGTAAGTCCCATTCTAAATGAGTGGCTGTGCACATGGGTATTTGTTGCTCATGGCCTAATAAGTCCTTAACATTATTTATTAATTGATGGGGCGCCTGGGTGGCTCAGTTGGTTAAGCAGCTGCCTTCGGCTCAGGTCATGATCCCAGCGTCCTGGGATGGAGTCGCGCATCGGTCTCCTTGCTCGGTGGGGAGCCTGCTTCTCCCTCTGCCTCTGTCTGCCACTCTGTCTGCCTGTGCTCGCTCACTCTCTCTCTCTCTCTGACAAATAAATAAATAAAAATCCTTAAAAAAATTATTAATTGCTTAAAATAGATTAATTGAAAGTTTTATAAATTTTTTAAATTTAAAGTTAATTTAACGTTAATTTAATTTTTTTAATTTAATGTTATTTTTTCAGTGTTCCAAGATTCATTGTTTGTGCACCACACCCAGTGCTCCATACGTGCCCTCCTTAATACCCACCACCAGGCTTATCCATCTCCCCACCCACCTCCCCTCCAAAACCCTCAGTTTGTTTCTGAGAGTCCAGTCTCTCATGGTTCGTCTCCCCCTAAGTTTTGTAAAATTTAACCCAGACTCTTTTTTCTGTTTTACTACAGATAGTTATGTCTATATAAAGCTGTCTTTTTTATAAATCATAAAGCTGTCTTTTTTATAAATCAGAATTGAGAATATTTGAGAATAATTCTGCATTCCTTTATTTCTCTTTTGTCTTTCAGATTCCACTAGTACACATTCGGGTAAGCAACATGAAACATTCCATAAACAGAATTAAATAAATTTAGAGAAAATGCTCATATTTGAGAGGTTCTTCCAGTATACCAGAAACTTGTCATTAAGGGAGAAACGTTTTGAGCTCACATAGCGCTAGATGGTTCTAACATCTGTCCTCCCCACCCCTCACCACCACTACCAAAGGCATTGGTTCTCTTTGTGGATAACATAGGAGTCTCCATAGATTGCTTTTATTGTCTCTGATGCTCTAAGCTTTGTAAGTTACAATTACTGTATCCATAGGACCCGAAAGGAAATCGCATCGCACAATGGCAGAAACTCCTATTAGAGAATGGTCTCAAGCAGTTGAGCTTTCCCCTCTCGTCAGAGCCCTTTCAGGGCTCCTATGAGGTGGTGGTACAGAAGGAATCAGGTGGAGTGAAAATGCACGCCTTCACTGTGGAGGAATTTGGTATGGATTATGAAAAGTCATGGAGCATTTTCTTCATATCTAAACTTCCAGGGCCTACTGTTGGTGCTTATTTAGAGTCCTTCTGTTTTCTATGTGTGAGGTTGAGCTTTGAGGAGAATCAGTTATATCTAACTCCAATGAGACTATCAGTGATCGGTGCATAGAACTTCACATAGCTTGGTTATTTTTTGTAATAACTTAATCTCAAAAAATATGTAAAACATCCTTGTTTTAGACAAGTCTTCCATAATTCATTAAGGGTACAGTCCTTCTATCAGAATATCCATTTTAGGGATACCTAAATGGTGAGGGGTGGCTCAGTCAGTTAAGCGTCTGTCTTGGGCTCAGGTCATGATCCCAGGGATCCCTGCCCAGCAGGGCATCTGCTTATCCCTCTCCCTCTGCCTCTACCCCTGCTTTTGCTCTTTCTTTCAAATAATTAATTAAAATCTTAAAAAAAAAATCCATTGATAGTAAGGTGGTTATATTGGAGAGTATAGCTACCTTTTCAGAGCCCTAGAATATTATTAGGGAATTTTACTGAAAATACTAAGTCCCCAAAAGTTGAAAAATAATCACTAACTTCCTTTATCTCCAATAAACAGTGCTTCCCAAGTTTGAAGTGCAAATAACAATGCCAAGGATAATCACTATCTTGGAAGAAGATGTGAATGTATCAGTATGTGGCCTGTGAGTTTATATATTTTTTAATCTTTTGAGAGAATTATATAAAGGAGACTCACTATTTGGGATTATTTTGACTTACTTTTTTTTAGGAGCAGTGAGAGTACAAATACTTTAAGTACATGGGATCATCCCATCTCTGGAATGTTCCTCACCTGTTGTTTTTCTATTTTTCCTTCTTTTTCCTTTCACGGCCTTAACCAGTATTATTATAACTATCATGGGGAAAACAACTGTTCCTAGAGAAGCTATCTACAGTGGTTGATTCTGAAAGTGACAAAGCTACACACACACACACATACACACACACAAATGGGACAGTGTTGAAGAGTATAGTGACTTTCCCTTCTCTAGGCTATAGAGGAAATTCTGTCATCAACAGATCATTTACCTGACCTTGCATGCATAGTGGAAAAACAGCTTAGATTCAGAATTTGTAGAGATAGGGATATTACCCAAATCTCAGCTGAGTCATCGGTCTACCAAAGGCATGTCACATACCTCTCAGCACTGCCATTTTTACTGATGAGACTGGACATGATCTCTCAGTCTTGGTCCTTTCCAACCTTGAAAATTCATGTTTTTAAAAATCTCATGCCCATCTCCAGTAGTCCAGGGGTAGCACTAGCAGAAAGGAGCCCTAGCACTGAAGAAACCAGCTCTGCCTAAAGACCACACATGTAATGCACCCACGGTTCACCTGGGTCCCTGCACTGTCTCAGAGCAATTGCCACCAAGTTCTGATCCTATATAATGGGTGATCAATACTCTTGCAAATAAAGATAGGTAGGGAAGGAAACAAATACCCTTGAAAACACACCAACCATCAATGACCTACATGTATATATGCCACAACCCCATTTTTATAAAAAGTAGACAAGTTAAACTCCATATAAATAGAGCTGCACATTGGAAGAGGATAATGGAAGGAAACACCATCATATTCATAGTTTGTATTCCGAGGTAGAATTGAGGTCCTCTTCTCTCTCTCATTTTCATTTTGTTGATACTGTTTTTTTTTTCTTTTAAGAACAGGTGTAGCTTTAGTAATAAATACATCTTTTTAAAGATGAAATTAAAAATAAAAAATTAAGGGGAAAAATATGATCAAAGACAGTAGTCAATTTCAGCATGTGGCACTGGAGATTTTTTTAAAAAGAGTCATAACTTAGCATACTTGCTCTCAACACTGCTCTCAACCTGCAGAGATTAGAAGTAGAGAGGGTAAAAACATACTATTGCTAAGAGGGGAATGGAAATAAATAGAAAATGGAGATGTTCAATGTCTGCTTTGGTTCATTTGGCAATGTTCTTATGACAGATACACATATGGGAAGCCCGTCCCGGGACATATGACTATGAGAGTATGCAGAAAATACAGTAACCCTTCTAACTGCTATAGTGGAGAGTCACAGGCTGTCTGTGAGAAATTCAGTCACCAGGTAGGTGAAAAACTGTTCTTTCCAGGGACTAACAATGGACACATTGTTAATAAGCAATGAATTACAACATGGTACTAACTCAGGAAGAGAGCAATCTGTAAGGGAATTCTATGTTGGCTACAATGATTTTTAAATATCAGTGATTTAGCACAATAGGAATTATTTATTTCTTGTAATTTTCCACTGTGGGTGTTCCTGGCTCACCAAGCTCCCAGAATAATGAAAGTTGAGCAATCTCCAATACTTGGCATCCAGAGCTGCCTTGGGCATCTACTTGTATGAAGGAAGAAGAAAAAGCATTATACCTGTTAATCACTTTGGCTGGGAGGGGTATATGTTTTGCCTTCTTTCCATGACCAAGA
This sequence comes from Martes martes, assembly GCF_963455335.1. Taxonomy (NCBI): domain Eukaryota; kingdom Metazoa; phylum Chordata; class Mammalia; order Carnivora; family Mustelidae; genus Martes; species Martes martes. The sequence goes on along the minus strand of NC_137895.1, from coordinate 52,483,158 downwards.
ACTTGTCACATGGCCCTTCCTAGGGCTCACAGAGATAGGAGACTCAGTCTCCAGATGGGCAGCCCCTTCCCAGCAACAGTTGGATACTATGGAAGGGGAGCTCGACTTGTGAAAACTTAGCTCCCTGCTACAGTAGGATTACCCACAAATTTTTAAGACATTTTCTATCACATTAACTCTAGGGAATATCAGATGCTAAGAAATATATCCATTTTAAACCAGATACTATTATGAAATGCAATCATAATTAATCTCTAGAGAATATGTATTGTGTTCTTGTCATAGAAAATCCCAGGTTATATTGTCCCCCAAAAATCCCACTGGATTATTCAACGACTGATCTGTCCAGTATTATGTTTTTGTATTTTATCCCCACCTAGCTAAACAGCCAGGGTTGCGTCTCTCAGCAAGTAAAAACCAAGATCTTCCAGATGAAGAGACAAGGGTATGAAATGAAACTTGAAGTGGAGGCCAAGATCCAAGAAGAAGGAACAGGTTTGCATACCGCGTGGGTATGGGAGAAAAAAAATGAACATGGATTTATTTCCTCTGCTGAACTATGAACTGCAATGGAAGTAGTGTAAGAAGTTCAGGGAGATCATCCTTCCAGAAAAACTTATATTTTCTTTTCTTTTTTTTCCAGAGGTAGAATTAACTGGAAAAAGATCCACTGAAATAACAAGAACCATAACCAAACTTTCATTCATAAAAGTGGACCCATACTTTAGACGAGGGATCCCCTTCTTTGGGCAGGTGAAGTATTTTCTAAGTCACAAATCAAATTGTGTACTATCACTTAATAAGCATATTATATTCTGCTAAAATCAGACCTGGTTTATTATCTATTGATTAGCATAACCAAAAGTGTAAAACCACATAAAAACAAATCTGCTCCTCTGTAAATTAGTATATGAAATCTACAAAATTATTCTAAAACACCTTCAAAATTTTTTTCACCTTTAGAACAACATTGTGTGATATCACTCAGTCTTTCCTTGGTTTACCAGTAGTTTCGGATTTTTATATTTTCTCACAAGAATCTCAGAAATTATGGTGGCCTTTTAAATTACCGTGCTATCACTAACTTTGTATGGAAATGAGTGGGTAGGTGGCTTTTTTATTTTGAAGTATAAAATATTCTACTGTACCTGGTGTTTCTTTCATGGATATTATATTTACATTATTTTCTCTATAGCAGCTGGAATATATTTTTAAAAAACAGTGCACAAAAGGGTGAAATATTTCTATTTAAGGCTTCCAGATTTTTAAAATATAAATTTTCTCATGTATCTACAAAATATCTGGTATTGTTATTTTTTGTATTATAAGCAGATGTGCAGATGGATCTTTCTGACTCCAGAAGTCTGAGATGGCAGTTTTATGTCCATCAATGTGTAATTATTGTGTGTCATATTCTTTTTTTTTTAAGATTTTATTTATTTATTTGACAGACAGAGATCACAAGTAGGCAGAGAGGCAAGCAGAGAGAGAGAGGGAGAAGCAGGCTTCCTGCTGAGCAGAGAGTCCGATGTGGGGTTTGATCCCAAGACCCTGGGATCATGACCTGAGCTGAAAGCAGAGGCTTTAACCCACTGAGCCACCCAGGCGCACCCCTGTGTGTCATATTCTTAATGGAAATGTTATGAGGTTGTAGGTGTGGAGACCAAAGCAGAGAAGGACGAGACCTGACTAAAGAGGGGCAGAGTATGTTTTAGAATGTTTTGATTATGTTATGACAGCAAAAGATTTGAGAAGTTTTTGTCACTTCCCAAAATGAACATTCCATTTATTTTTAATTTCTGAGAGGTATATTGTACTTTTTTGATACTTCATTCCTGCTAAATAACTACCCCATTAGTCATAAGACTCTTTCATCAAAAGAGAATCAGAAATTTGTACCTATCCTTGAATTTGTACGTGCAGCCAATATTTCATTGGCAAACTGAGATTTTATTAATCAACTACAAATATGGATCCAAGTCTCCCAGTTGTGCTTCCTTCTACCAAAAGTAGCTTCTACTAAAAAAGAATCATCTTTACAATCTGAATCAGATTACTAATCTACTGAGTTCAATATTAACAGTAATTTGACTTTAGGCCCTTATGTAATACTGTATGATTCTATTCAACTTTGCATTTTTCACATGGAAAGTCCCTCATAATATCTGCCTACCTTCCAAAAGTTTGAAAGTTCTGGATTGAGAAGCAGATGTATAAAAAAACAACTAGAAAAGTATACAAGGTAATGTATTAGCAATTGCTATCTTGTGCACTTATATTTTAGAACACTAATCCATAGAAAGTTAAGGGTCGGTCATAAAATAAGTGTTTGGAGCTCAATTAAATTTGGCTAAGGTAAAAAAAAAGAAATAAATTTGGCCAAGGAGTTAAAAATTTTTATTACTATCTGGCACTTGTCGCTCTGTAACTCTCCAAGAGTTCTATATAGTACATGGCATTTCCAAAATATCCACGGAATCCTTTTTACAGGTCACCCCTGTCATCAGCTCCATAATTCTTAATCTTTTCACACTGCTTTATTTTATTTTATTTAGGGGGAAGTAGGAGCAGGGGAGAGGAAGAGAGAGAATCATAAGCAGGCTGCAGAGCCCGATGTGGCGCTCAATCCCACAACCCTGAGATCAACCTGAGCTGAAATCAAGAAGCAGATGATTAACTGACTGAGCCACCCAGGCATCCCCACAATGCTTTATTTTTTGTCTTAGGGCTGATTACTACTAAATAAATATATATCATCTATGTGTTTATTTAACATATATCTCTCTTCTATGACGGCAGGAACTTTGCTTTGTTTACCACTGTAGCCTCAATCCCTGGAACCACGTCCAATATATAGGACATAATAAATATTTGTGATACAATGAATGTTTGGTGACTACTGGGTATTAACCATATAACTGATCCACAGATTTTAATCTTCAGGTGCAACTAGTGGATGGGAAAGGTGTCCCCATGCCAAATGAACTTGTCTTCATCACAGCAAATGAAGCTAACTATAACTCCAATGCCACCACTGATGAGCATGGCCTGGTTCAGTTCTCTATCAACACCACCAACATTATGAGTACCTCTCTCACTGTCAGGGTAAGTTTGAAGAGAAGTTACCAATGACGTGAAGTAGTCTTGGAAATAAGGTTGCACCCTAAAGGTGATGATACTTTCAAGTTGTATTTAGTCCTATGGAAACAATAAATAAATAAATAAACACCCTTCAGTTTTCAGGGTGGTGGGATTAAATGTGATGTTTAATTTCTTTTTTAACAGTTGATGTGTTATTTTGAAATAAAAATAAATAAAAATTTACTTATAAGAAATGATAATGCAAGCTCCCTTTACCTTGGCTATCATTGTAAAAGTCCAGTTTAACATCGCTAACATTTGCTTTCAAGTATATATACTCTAAATTGTTGTTCCTACTTTATTTTTGTCCTGCTATTCTAGTTTTCTCCAGGTTTTTTTTATACCCATATAACTTAACTTGGTATAGCATAGAAATGTAGATATACAGTAAGAGATATATGGATATACAATAGATATTACATAATAATGATAAATAAACAGGATAAATAGTATATTTTATTGACTGCACTTTAAATAGATGGCATGAAAGCCCATATCTTCTTTTTTTTATCTTTTGTATTTAATTTTTTTAACTTTATTTTTCCACTGTTCTAAGATTCATTGTTTATGCATCACACCCAGTGCTCCATGCAAAACGTGTCCTCCTTAATACCCACCACCAGCTAGTTTTTTTTGTTTGTTTCTGTTTTGTTTATTTCTTTTCAGTATAACAGAATTCATTGTTTATGCACCACACCCAGTGCTCCATACAATACGTGCCCTCCATAATACCCACCACCTGGCTCCCCCAACCTCCCACCCCCCCACCCCCTCAAAACCCTCAGATATCTTCTAATAATTAAAAACTGAGCATTCATTCATTTATTCAGTCAAGAAGTGTCTTGGATGTTTTCTATGTGCTAGGCGATGTTCTCAAAATATTAGTTTTAGGGGCGCCTAGGTGGCTCAGTGGGTTAAGCCTCTGCCTTTGGCTTAGGTCATGATCTCAGGTCCTGGGATCGAGCCCACATCTGGGCTCTCTGCTCAGTGGGGAGCCTGCTTCCCTCCCACCCCACACCCCACCTGCCTCTCTGCCTTCTTGTGATCTTTCTCTCTGTCAAATAAATTAAATCTTTTTCAAAAAATTATTTTTAAATGCTCCCTCTTTTTGATAATCATTTACCTGTTAACACTAGAACATATATTAAAATATAAAGTGTTTTGCTGACACAAGGATTCATTCACACTGCTTGGGAGGCGAGGATGAGAATAAGTAATAAGGAATAACTTCTACATGGAGAAAAGTTACACTGAGTAACTTTTCTGAATTTATAGGTGCTATTTGAGTGTAACTCAAGTGTAACTCAAATAGCACCTATAAACCTTGAGAGTCCAGAACCACAGAAAGCTTTAAAAATAACCAGCCTAGGGCACCTGGGTGGCTCAGTGGGTTAAGCCTCTGCCTTCAGCTCGGGTCATGATCTCAGGGTCCTGGGATTAAGCCCCACGTCGGGCTCTCTGCTTGGCGGGGAACCTGCTTCCCCTTCTCTCTCTCTCTGCCTGCCTCTCTGCCTACTTGTGATCTCTCTCTCTCTGTCAAATAAATAAATAAAATCTTTAAAAAATAAAAATAAAAAATAAAATAACCAGCCTAGGACAGCCCAGGAGAGAGCGATGTCAACTAATTCACCAACCCAACTCATGAACCAAAGCCATTGACAGAAAATGTTCCCAGATCCCTATGGTTGCAGTATCACATTTATTCATAGTACCTATTTGAAACCCATCATAAATAGGTTTCTGGAATATTGTTCTTCAGTTTCTGGAGAGTATTTAATCTCCTCGATGAGGTTTTATATTTCCAGCCTCTCTGTCTGCATAGGTAAGGGGGCCCCAAAAATGGCGAGCAAATTAAGCAGAGCAAAAAATGTCACCATGTATGCACTTCAAAAATTTGAACACCAACCCAAGGAGCCTCTGCAGGGTTAAGCTCTGCAATACAGAGAAACATTCTCTCACTTTTTACTGTGGAGCAAAAGCTTTCTAAGTACTAATTAAGGGAGTTCAGCGAACTAATGTAGTTTTGTGAGAACACGGATTCTCTATGACATACGATCTAGAAAATAATATCGTTTTTTAAATTCATTAGGTCAAACACAAGGATCCTAGTCCCTGTTACGGCTACCAGTGGCTGTCGGCAGAGTACAAAGAAGCTCATCACACTGCTAATCTTGTATTTTCCCTAAGCAAGAGTTTTGTCCACCTAGAGCCCATGCCTGGTGAACTGCCCTGTGGCCAAACTCAGACAGTTCAAGCACATTATATTCTGAATGGACGGGTCCTGCAGGAGCTGAAGGAGCTCGTGTTCTATTATCTGGTAAGAAGGAAGGCCACTTCATTGACTCATCCATAGGCAAAAGTCCTCTGTGAGGCAAGGAATTACGAAATTCTTTTAGCCATCACTACTCTGACTTATTATCCAAGTTCCTGTTGAAGGTTCGACTTCTCTTAGGGCTAATTATTGCCAGCTGGAGCTCAGTACAACAAACATAACGCATGAAGGGCAGGACGTGGGGTACAAGATTTCTGTCAGGCAAACAAAATTTCTTTTCCTTTCGTTTTTTGCAGATCATGGCAAAGGGAGGCATTGTCCGAAATGGGATGCATGTGCTGCCTGTGGAACAGGGAGATAGTGAGTATTTCCACAATCGTACATTTCTGCCCCACTCTGACATAGTCAGCCTTAAGTTGCAGAAATACCAGAAAAAGTTTCAAATAAATGGTGGTGATTTCCATCAAACTCCAGTAAATGAGAAGTTGAGAGGGGAAAGAAAGAATGGGTGTTTGTTTGTTCGTCCATTTTGCTGTTTATGAAATATTTTTTTTCTTATCCTTCAGCTTCTTCTGTTCAGATTACTTAAAATGTTGAGGTGGTTGTTTTAAAATCTATGCTTATTCCAGATTTTCAAACTGTAAATATTCACGGAGCTTCTTCTCAAAATGGTATTTTAGAACTGTTTCAGGAAACAGAAGGCAAAATCTTGGAATGCTTCCTATACACTAGGTCTTTGGCTGAGTCATTTCTTTGTACCATATTTCCTTTTTGAAGATAGTTCTGATTTATGGAAAGTTGAATTGGATACTTCCACCATTGAATTGGACTCTCGCATGAACAAATATGGAGCAATATAAACCTGTGAAGTTTTCTGCTCTTCTAAGGAAGTTTGAAAGACCACTTACAAGAAAACTATCAGTGAGCTACTCTCTTAACTATCAGTGAGCTACTCTCTTAACTATCAGTGAGCTGCTCTCTTAACTATCAGTGAGCTACTCTCTTAACTATCAGTGAGCTACTCTCTTAACTATCAGTGAGCTACTCTCTTAACTATCAGTGAGCTACTCTTTTGATGCATCTTCATAGCAACAGAAAAGCACCATTGTAGCCTTACTTACAGAACCTTAATATGACTACGTAGGCATCAAAAAACAACTATCAAAGGAGCACAGTATTCCCCTTAAGAAAAAAAAAGTAGAATATTTTGTTCATAGAAAGTTAAAGAAGATGTAAGGATAAATACAATGTGCTGAACTCTGACGATTACATCACACAACTTCATTTCCCTCCTCTAGTGTGAAGTCTAGATCAAATAGTAGCCAAGTGGATGTCTCCATATCCTCAGATAGCATCAGAACTTTACAGAGATGAGCTAAAGCTGAAAATTGGTGTGAAATCATTATGTGATTTATGAGAGAACACTTCAATAAAGTTTTCTCTAAAGCTAGAGGTCTTAGAGGTAGAGAATTCATAGACATAAACATTCGTTTATCACATCTAAGTTTTCTTTTATCTGTTATACCAGCTAGAAGAAACAGTCATTCACCAGCCCAGGCTCCTAAAAATGGCTCTGTGCAACAGAAAAATTTCATTTCAGCCCTGGGGAGTTGTCTAAGCCGTAATCACCTCCTCGTTCTGTCTCTGCTCCAGTGAACGGCCGTTTTTCCGTGTCAGTCCCTGTGGAGACAGACATTGCTCCCGTGGCTCGATTGCTCATCTTCACCATTTTACCTGATGGGGAAGTGGTCGGGGATTCTGCAAAATACGAGGTTGAAAACTGTCTAGCCAACAAGGTGGGTTTCTTTATTATGAAATTTTCAACATTTAAAACCAAAAGTTGATATTATTATCAATTATGTTCTGTGTGTGAACACTGGGACCATAGGGATTAAATGAATTTTCCAGAGATTCTCGGCAAGGTAATGGCAGAGTCACACTAAGAAGACATGTCATTTGACTCTTGGTTCAAAATTCTCATGCATTGTCTCTTACTATATGAGACAGTTCAGAATACCTTGCTCCTTTCTATGATGAAGTGTTGGAAAATATGTAAGCGAGTTTTTAAGGCTACTAAAGAGCCAAAAGAAAAATACAAGAGCATTTAGAACCATTTGCATTCCAACCGCACTTGATAAACACCTTACCATGTGCCAAAGGTAAAAACTGGCATCTCAAATTTAACAATTTATAAGAATAATTACATATCATTATAATGGCTCAACTGATTCTTGAGCATCAGAATGATGTGTAAGGGACAAAAGCCCCAAGATTCACATGGTGCCAACCACCACCAAGTCAAACAAAGTGAGCGTGTATTGAATGTGAGGAACACTCAGGAAATGCTTGTGAATGCACAGTTAAATGAGGACATTTGTTTTTTCGACCATTCTCTCCAATTCCATAGGTGGACCTGAGCTTCCGCCCAGCAAAAAGTCTTCCGGCTTCACATGCCCACCTGCGAGTTTCAGCTTCTCCTCAATCCCTGTGCGCCCTCCGTGCAGTGGACCAAAGTGTGCTGCTCATGAAGCCCGAAGCAGAGCTGTCCGCAGCCTCGGTGAGTTCCCGGCAGCTTTGGGGGTCAGGAAAGGCCACACAAGAGGCTCAGAGCAAGGAGAAATGCCTACCTGAGTAAGATCGGATCTATTAAATTTTTATTTATCTAGGAGTTCATAGTTTTTATCTCTTTCATGGGCACTTTTTTGATAAGAAATATATTACATTTGAATACATATATATTTATTTACATAACTTTATATACATGCTTATACAAACATATATATGTGTATGTTTTTATATATATATATTAATAAAATCATGCACCATTCGAAGTTCCTGAAATCCTAGAGCTTGATGAAACTAGTAACAGTCGTTTTCAAGCTAGTTGTAATGTTTGAAAAAGCCTAACAAAAGTGGTGCACTGACCTGCACTGAAACTGATATTAAATATCACATTTCTCTTTTTATAAGAATTATATCAAACACTGTATGTCCCAAGATGAACACCATTTCTAAAGGAAGAAACACCGTCTCTGATGAATAAAAATTTGTAAAAATGAATTACTTTCACTTACCAATTACGTTGGTAAATGAAATCCTTTAAAATGTTGGGTGAAGAGAAGACATAGCACAAGGGTGTGGCCGGAATAGAACAATGAGAAACAACAACACGAGTTAACAGTAGCCTGCTTACATCTTCCAATTTTCAATATGAGGTCAGTTGAAATAACCTCTTACTAAAGGTATCTTTTTTGCTTACTATCAAAATTTTACAAAAGGAAATGAATATTTTACTCCCTGAAAAAGAAAGTTATAAGAAAAGACATTTAACATTTTGGTCCTTCCAAATGGAATTTAATTGAAAATATTGGAATTCTACTAATTTCAATGGGAACAAGAGGATATGTGGGAAAATAACGATGTTTTATGTTTATATAACATAATTTTATAGTTCTCAGGGTTTTTCTCTAAATTATAACAGTGTTGGCAGATGGATAAGGCAGAATGTCCTTCCTGTTGGTTGGTTAATAAAAAAAAGCAGAAACTTTTAGGTGGTTAATAGTAGACTTGGGTTAGAACACTAGCCCAATCCTCCCCAGCCTTGATAACATTTTACTAATGAAACACTTCGCTCCCAACAGCATAAGCCATCCATTCAACACATATTTATTGGGGCGCCTGGGTGGCTCAGTGGGTTAAGGCCTCTGCCTTCAGCTCAGGTCATGATCTCAGGGTCCTGGGATCAAGCCCCGCATCGGACTCTCTGCTCAGCAGGGAACCTGCTTTCTCTCTCTCTCTCTCTCTTCCCCACCCCCCCGCCTGCCTCTGTGCCTACTTGTGATGTCTGTCTGTCAAATAAATAAATAAAATCTTTAAAAAGAAAAACTCTTAAAACAGCTTTGAAGTCATCTCTGTAAATGACTGAAGCAACACTGGCACTCAAAGACTGATGGTGATTATTCTTTTCTCTTTGCATTTAAGAAGAATAAGCCACAAATAAGTTTGTCCTTTTGTCCTTTGCATTTGTACAGGTTTATAACCTGCTACCCGTGAAGGACCTCACTGGTTTCCCTGGAAGCTTGAATCAGCAGGAGGAAGATGACAGAGACTGTGTCAATCGCCATAATGTTTATATCAGTGGGGTCATGTATTCCCCTGTATCAAATACAAATGAAAAAGATATGTATAGCTTCCTACAGGTAAATTCCTTATACAATAGATGATCCCTTCTAAAGATTTACAAAATATTATATATGAAAAAGTTATTTATTACAATGTCTTCATATCATAATTGAAGGTAATGGGACACAGAGAGGTTAAGTGACTTCTACAAGGTCACTGATAGTTGCAGATCTGCTAATAGCAACAGAGCCAGGGCTAGAATTTTTTGGACTAGTAATCAAGTATTTTTTAAATTTTAGTTTTAATTTTTTTAATTTAATTTTCCTGAAATTCATTGCCTTGTGCTATTTATAAAATCATATATATAAAATATTACTGTTAAAAAAATTTTAACAACAGAATAAAATTACCTCCATATGTATACCAATATCCCTTCTACAGATGTGAACATTGGAAGTTTAGTATTAAGTTAATTGAATTATTTGTGAAAGGCAATGAAATGTGTGCCTATATATATTTTAGAATACTTAGGTACTGATTAGGTGATAATCTCCTTCACAGGATATGGGCTTAAAGGTGTTCACCAACACAAAGATTCACAAACCCAAAGTATGTTCGCAGCCTGAACACAAAGCAGTATACGCATCTCGAAGACTATTCGCTTCTCCAGGTAGAGAACTAATGAAAGTTAATATATTGAGTCAAATAAAAGAATATTTTAAAAGATAAAATGTGATAAAATTAACCAAAAAGTCCTTGTGATTCAGATATATTGAAGTTCTTGCTCAAGATCACATAGCGATACAAACCCCAAATTTCTGATTGTGTCAAGCCCCCACATGCTGAAGAGAACATGAGGCAGACTAAGATGTTTTCTGAGAGGTACAGTAACATCGTGTGTCAACTATACTTCCATTTTTAAAAAAAGAAAGAGGGGCAGATAAGCAAAATAAAAGAAAGGGTTAATTCTGACTGAGCAATCAGGAAAGTCATTCATAAAAGAATCTGCCTCTAGTAAATGGAGATGTGGGAATGGGTGAGGTTGAGAAGGAAAGATAATTTCCAGAGGATGGGTATAAACTGAAACAAATGTTTACAAGTTGGGACTACATTCTCACTGGTTAGATAAGGAAGCTCTTTAACTTACCGAAATTAGCAGCCAATATTCATGTTGAAGTCACATTCATTTGTCAGTGAAATGGATTACTTTACTGGTGAATCAGATAGTAACCAACCATTTATTTCTAGTCTGATATCGTCAGATCATGGTGGAATATAGGTTGAGTACATCTAGAGAATGTGTCAAAAATCAAGGAAAGCGTTTGGTGAAAATTAACTGGTTATGTGGAATTTAAGTAAATATTATTATATATTTTTATTATTTATAAATAAAAGTCTACCATCCTTTACAGTAGAATTCATAGTAAACTTATGTATGTACAAGGTATATATATATGTACAAGTTTTTTTCAGAGAACTGATTGTTGAATATTTACCAGTACACCATTAACAGAAGGTAAATAGGTGAGAAAACCTGACTGACTTTCTGGCGCATGTGGAAATAAAGAATTTTTTTAATCCTTGATCCCTCACTCCTATAAACTTTCTCAGAGCCATTGTCTTCATGTTTGGGTATGATGTTTCTTTGATCCCACAGAGGAGCACACCAAATGGAAACTGAGTCCTGTCCTCCTCCCAACACACTTCCTGTCACTTTCCTTTTGAGACAGAGTGCAGTGACCACAGAGGACTCTCTTTTCTGCTCCATAGGCCATCCTAAGCTCCTTCTGCCTCTAGGCCTCTGCTCTCTGCTTGTGATTCTTTCTTCCAGCTCCCTTAGAACTGACCCTAAGACTCCAGGATTCAGCAAAAAGATCACCTCCTCAAAGAAGCTTTCCCTTATCACCCAAGCATCCTCTCCCGTTCTTGTCTATTCCATCACCCTGTTTATTTCTTTTGTAGCATGTATTATAATCTCTTTATCTGCATATTTATTATTTCTGTCTCCCCCCCTCACCCACCATAGTCGTATCTGAATTGCAAAGAGGCAATGAATTTACAGAGATGGCCTCTGTTTCCGAGCCTCCCGCAGAGAGTGTGCGAAAGTACTTCCCTGAGACGTGGATCTGGGACTTGGTGGTGTTAGAGTAAGTAACTTTCTTTATATATAAAAGGCCATGATACAGACTTCTCACAATTTTCCATTTTTAGCCAATTTTTCAATACCCATGTATCTCTTAGACACATTGCATCAGAGCTGACAAATTTTGCACACAGTTAATTCTAAGACTTCCAGAAAATGGGAATAAGGAGTAAATATGACCAGGCCCTGCACAGACTAACACCTATAAGAGATTCTTCACTGGCCAACAATCTTGAGTTAAAAACAGAATCAGTCAGGCTGACTACACACCGTAGTAGTAGAATTAAACCTTTAAAAAGCCTGCCCTCATTAGAACAGTATTTTAAAGAGTAAAATTTAAGAGCAATCTCAAAATACATATTTATTTCATAACAATAGTATCTATAATAGAAAATGCTATAATTCTGTGTCTATAGGAAATTCTGGTAAAGACTAGAATTGAAAACAGAATTGGAAATAAAGGACTTCTTATACTTTCCCACTTTGAGTCTTGATGATACTCTCCTTTATTGACATTTCTACTGGGTGCATAAGTCATGACAATAGAAGTATTTATAGGGATTCTCTTCCTAGAAAGGATTTCTTTAACTGCTCACTTTCTGTTCTTCACATTGCCATCCTCCCCAGCTCATCAGGAGTGGCCGAAGTGGCAGTAACAGTCCCTGACACCATCACAGAGTGGAAGGCAGGGGCCCTCTGCCTGTCCAACGACACTGGACTTGGTCTCTCTCTTCCTGCCTCCCTCCGAGCCTTCCAGCCTTTCTTTGTGGAGCTCACAATGCCCTACTCTGTGATCCGCGGAGAGGCCTTCACCCTCAAGGCCACTGTCCTCAACTACCTTCCCAAATGCATCCGGGTAAAGAACTCTCTTTCCTAAATTGAACACAAGTTGTGGCAGTCAAGTAAATTAAAAATCCTATTCTTTGAAATACTGACAAACTCCTGTGTATAAGGGGCTCTTACCCAAGGAGGAATACTCTGAGATATTCAGATGGGATAGAAGCTATGGTTGCTGATATTTCCATATACTTGCAACTTCAAACAAGCTTCTGACCCTTGCCCCAACCCCATAAGATTAGGAAGTTTGCACAGTATGAAGATTCCTGACATAGTGAACAAAAATCGGTAGGCTTCATTCTCATGTCCTAGATCCAAGTTTTCGACTTGTACGTTCCACATATTTAACTTTTATATATCACCATAAAGCATTACATCATAAAGCATTAATTAGATTACTTTGAAAGTTATTTGTGAGCATCTTACCTCTGCTGAACCCATAACAGTTTATATAAATCTTGAGTACTTTGCTGAGAGAGCTGAGGGAATGGTCAAGATCCCAGCCAAAGAAGTAGAAGTCCCACAGACAGGGGGGTTCTACTTTTCCTGACCTCTTGTGTCACCCCACAAAAGAGCAGATTATTTGTATGAAAATACAAAGATTTCAATGTTAGATCCACTGTTAGGTAGTCAGTCTATATTTAGATCAGCTTCAGTATTAGGCAACTTAATATCTAACCAGTCCCCCAATATGCTTTATTTCAAACCATTCTACCTTTGGTTCCCTTCTCCCTCTGATCTGTCTCTTTGTCTCACCTGTGGTTTCAGGTTAGTGTGCAGCTAGACCTGAATCCTGCATTCCTAGTCCAGGAGAAGGAACAGGAGGAGTCTCACTGCATCTGTGGGAACAGCCGGCAAACCGTGTCCTGGGCAGTAAGGCCAAAGGCGTTAGGTGAGGAAAAGTCTCCTAGAGACAATTCTCTACTCAAGGATTGTATATATCAGTTGGATACTTACATCTAAAGCTACTTCCCTCAGGCAAAGACATTACCCCCCCACACACACCCCACCCCTGCTACCACTGCCTTGTAGATATTTTTTCCTTTGTCTTTTATTCTAGAATGTCTAGAAGACTATTCCCCCCCCCTTGCTTGCCTCCATCTATGTCTGCCTTGGCTTCTCAGGGTCACTAGCCTCTAGTTGATGCTGCTTCCATTCCTGCTCCTGTGTTTTCATAAAACAAAAAAAAAAGTTGCAAAATAATGAACACTTATAAATCTTGAGGTTTGGAGGCATAGAGAAAGAAGGAGATGGTGCTCATCAGTATTGCCCCTTTTTTAGGAAATGTGAATTTCACCGTGAGTGCAGAGGCACAGGAGTCTGAAGAGCTATGTGGGACTGAGGTGGCAGAGGTCCCTGAATATGGCAAGAAGGACACCATTATTAAGTCCCTGCTGGTGGAAGTAAGTAAGCCTAACTATTTGGTAGGTCACAGTGAGCCAGTAAAATCAATGGTGCTTTGAAGGTTCCAAGTTTTAGATAAGAAGGGTTAAATAATACATAAGCACAGAATATTTGACAATAGTCTCTCCTCTCTCTGTCTCTCCTCTCTCTGTCTCTCAATTTCTCTCTTTTTTTCTCTCTCGATATTTACATAATTTTTCCTCATTTTCTCCTCTATCAACCTATCTCCTTCATATTGCTTATACTTATCGATTCTTTATGTGATACATTTGGAAGTCAGCTCCAATTCTTCTCTTCATGAGCAAGAAATTGGTGGTTCCACTATCAACATAATTGTCCATTCTCACCTCCACCTTTCTTTCTTTCCATCTACAGCCTGAAGGACTAGAGAAGGAAGCAACATTTAATTCCCTGTTCTGTCCATCAGGTAAGAGTCATTCATCATAATTAGAATAGCACTGACTAAAGTTTCTATAATATTTAAAGTTCAGAGAATCCTGTATCTTATTCCTACACCTCCCTATGAGCCAAGACCCAAAGAACCATTGACCCATTTGATAAATGAGGCAACTAGTTCTTAGAGAAGCCACGTAATTTGATCAGGAGACCATCCCTAGCCCATGCTTTCCAAATTTTTATCTGTTACAGCACCTGTACAAACGCCCAAAGGTCCTTCCATGTATGACATGGTTACATAGAAAGTGAGTAGAATCGATGAATATTGCCAAAAGGAATGTTTCCTTGAATATTCAGTTACATACCATATGGGTAGCCAAATTCAGGCCACCTCAACATTGAGTTTTGCATAGGCAAGAGCATTTGATAATGGCACCATGCTATGTCCTAAAGAAAGAATTGTCTTAGCCTGTACCATTATTGTCATACCAATATTTGTTTGATGCCAATCTTGTACCTAATGTTCTATCAGTCATTTGAGAAGATACTAAAGAAACTCACAGCCGAAGATATAACTTTATTTTGGTGGAGAGTGTTCTAGTCTAAACAAAAACACAGAATGTTAATACACTAAGAAAGTTATCAGCACAATATGGTCTCACCTCAAACAATGTCAAATCAATATCATATATGTCTTTTTTGCCTTTCTCTTCAGCTTATATAATATTCAGTTTATATAATATTTATGTATATATTTCTCTTCTGTTTGTATAATAAACAGTTCTGTTTATTATGCTTATTATACTCTCAAGACTTCAAATATATAAAACGTGTTCTAAAAACGTAATTGCCTGGTTGTTTAGCCTTATTTCTACATTTAAGTAAATTTGCCACCAAATCCTTTTATCTTGGTATGTCTTCCATTACTGAGCTCTTCATTTTTATTTATTTCTTATGTATCTAGGGCTAATCATCAAGTAGTTCTATTAAAATTAACTTAATTGCCCATGTAATATAAAAACACATTCTCCTTTACAAGATAAAACAAAACTTCATATTAGAGGGAAATTTTTTCAATGCTTTAATGATCATCCATGTATGTTTAGAAATAATATGCGCATGAATTTGTTTATATATATGTGATTTATATAAATGGTATATGTTTCGTTCTATAACTAACATTTTATAACTTTTTACTGAGCAACCTGTTTTAGAAATCTAGCCATATTAAATTATAGAACTAGGTAATCTTTTTTAGTCCCTTTTAATTCCATACTATCAATATATCATGGTTCTGATTGTTTTTTAGCTATTGCTCAATTTTTTTTAACTATTTGCCAGAATAAATGAATGAATGAATGCCTCCTTATATACACATGCAAGTATATTTAAGGTAGATACCAAAATGTGAAATTCCTAAGAGGGAACATGTATATTCTTAAATTTTAATAGAACTTAAAAACCTTTCCTTTATTACCTAAATGTGTTAATATCCCCACCAGTTTATATTGTCCTGCACAATCACTGTCATCTTTAACCATCAGAGTTTTCAATTTTCCTGAAAAATTTGCATGAAAAATAGTGTTGTTTCGATCTTAATTTCTATACTCACAAGTGAATATGAGCTTATTTTTACATATTCATGAATGACTTCATATCCCTTGACCATTCAGGTTCTAGTGGTTTGTCTTTCTTTCTGCTTTCTCTGTATGACACTGATTCTTTATCGAATAAGTTGCAATTTTTTTTCACTTGGCAATTTGTCTTTTACCTTTGTTTATGGCATCTGTTTTCTTATTTTTTTGAATGAAGGTAAGAGAGGTTTCTTTAACATATAAATAATACATACATCAGTATGTATTACAGGTATATATCTCTTATTATATTTTTATGTGATAAGAACACTTAATGTGAGATCTATCTTATTAAGTTTTTAAGTGTACAGTATGATATTGTTAATAGTAGGCACTGTTCTAGAATGTATGTTGGTACAGCCACTCTGGAAAACAAAATGGAAGCTCCTCAAAAAATTAAGAATGAGCTACCCTATGACCCAGCAATTGCACTACTGGGTATTTACCCCAAAGATAAAAATGACATGATCCAAAGGGGCACATGCTCCCCAGTGTTTAGAGCAGCAATGTCCACAATAGCCAAACTATGGAGCAAGCCCAGATGTCCATTGACAGATGAATGGATAAAAAAAGACATGGTGTATATATATATAATGGAATACTACTCGGCCATCAAAAAAATTAAATCTTAACCATTTGCAACAATGTTGTTGGAACTAAAAGGTAGTATGCTAAGCAAAGTAAATCAGTCAGAGAAAAGCAGTTATCATGTGATCTCACTGATATGTAGAATTTAAGAAACAAAAGAGAATCATAGAGGAAGTGAGGGAAAAATAAAATAAAACAAAATGAGATAGGGAGACAAACCATAAGAGACTCTTAACTAGAGGAAACAGGGGCGCCTGGGTGGTTTAGTGAGTTAAGCGTCTACCTTCAGCTCAGGTCATGATCCCAGGTCCTGAAATCAAATCCCACATCGCAATCCCTGCTCAGTGGGGAGTCTGCTTCTCTCTCTCCCTTTGCCACTCTCCCCTGCTTGTGCTGTCTTAAAATCTTAAAGAAAAAAAAACTGCAGAAAACCAACTTAGGGTTCCTGGAAGGGAGGGGGATGGGAGGATAGGGTAACTGGGTGATGGGCATTAACGAGTGCACATGGTGCAATGAGCACTGCGTGTTATATAAGACTGATGAAACTGAACTCTGCCTCTGAAACTAATAATGCACTATATGTTAATCAGTTGAATTTAAATTAAATTGTAGGCACTGTTCTCTACAACATAATCCTCTTGCATAACTGAAATTTTGTACCCTTTAACAAAAGTTTCAATATTAATTTCATGAGGAAGGGCGGGCAGCATGAAAATAAATACTACATTTCTCTCTCATCATCCTGAAATTTACCAGTACTAAAACGGCGGTACATATATGCCTGTCACCAGCAATTATTTTATTTTCAGTGAGTCAAACATTGTTCATCTTCACCCCCTACTTCCACGTCTTCCATAAAAATACTATCTTCATATCTGGTGAAATTTGATGACAGTAAGGACAGAGCATTATTATAGAATTCAGGAACTTTCAGAGATTTTTTTCTTTGCTTATGTATACATTAGGGTTTTTTTCATTACACTGTTGAATAAAGAGGTTAGAGATGAACACTAAAGAGATCATCTTGTGATAACCGTCTCATGCTAGCCACAGGATGACCACAACAGAGTCACAACATCATGGACACTTCTCAATCTGTAGCCTTTTTCTGGAATGCACTCTACATATGGGAGAAAAAGAGGGATGAGGAAGGAGAATTTCTGGAAATCTCAGTTTCCCATTCCTACACATTTAAGATAAATACACACACACACACACACACACACATAACACAAGCATATTAAAAGAGTGACAACTTTTCAGAAGTTTAAGTGTAAGGCACAGTTCTGGCTTCTGGGTTTGGAGCTCTTCAAGAAGTTACTTGGCAGAAGTAATTTCCATTATTTCTCTAGGTGCTGAGGTATCTGAACAATTATCTTTGAAGTTGCCAGAGAATGTAGTAGAAGAATCTGCCCGAGCCTCTACCTTCGTATTGGGTAAGCTCCAGCCCTAGTGAATTATTCTGCTGTATTGATAGTTTTTCCTGTATTCTTTTCCATAAATACTCGAAATCACAATTGTAACATTAACTTGGTTCTTCCTCTTTCTTTGGGCTTGTGTATTGTTCCCAATCATACTTCTGTCCCCGGACAGCTCACCCTTCCTAAAAATATTTATTTTTCAATCTTCCTAAAATTATTCATTTCTTCTTAATGATTCACATAGATTATAATCTATAAGCTTTATGACATCCCATCTCTCTCACTCTCTAGGAGACATACTGGGCTCTGCCATGCAAAACATACAAAATCTCCTCCGAATGCCCTATGGCTGCGGAGAGCAGAATATGGTCCTCTTCGCTCCCAACATCCATGTTCTGAATTATCTAAATAAAACACAACAGCTGACTCCAGAAGTCAAGTCCAAGGCCATTGGCTACCTCAATACTGGTGAGTGATTAAATGAGTGAAGACTTCACAGTGTCATTTTAACAATAGATTGGATTTCCTAATAGGCTTGAGTTACTTACCAAGTCTATGATATGTTAGCGAATCATAGTATCATAGTTACTATGATAAGAAGGACAGTTAATTTTAAGCTTATTATCCAGGGTCCAACTTCTAATAAATGTTTAAAATGCAGAGCCTTGTAACATACGACAGCAAAATTTAAGAAATACCACAAGAGAAACCAAAGCATTTTAGTAATTTCTCTGGCCGCAACATACACAGTCTGTCATATTGTTTCATTAACCTTCCACTTCAGGTTACCAGAGGCAGCTGAGTTACAGGCACCATGATGGCTCCTATAGCACCTTTGGGGAGAAATATGGCAGGAATGAGGGCAATACCTGGTAAGTGATTGACAGTTCTTTGAGGTCCTGTTTT
The DNA here is from genome assembly GCF_963455335.1 of Martes martes. Taxonomy (NCBI): domain Eukaryota; kingdom Metazoa; phylum Chordata; class Mammalia; order Carnivora; family Mustelidae; genus Martes; species Martes martes. Next base: position 52,464,294 of record NC_137895.1, on the reverse strand, counting down.
TTTGCCAGCTCTTTTACGTATATTATCACAATTACATTCACAGTAAACTTATCAGATATGTATTATTAAACCTCTAGTTGGTTATACTCGACAAATATAGCAAGGTAACAAGCAGAAAAGCTGACATTCAAATATATGTTAGACTTGTCCCCCAAATTCATCCTGTTAGTAATAACCAAGGTATTCTTTCTAAAACAGCTAGTTTTCTGAGAGGAAGAGCTCACAAGCAGGGGGAGGGACAGAGGGAGAGAATCTTAAGCAGCCTCCATACTCAGCACAGACTCTGACGTGGGGCTCGATCTCATGATCCTGAGATCATGACCTGAGTCAAAAATCAAGAGTCAGACAGTTAATTTCAGGTGGTTAACTGACTGAGCCACCCAGACACCCAGAAACAGCTATCTTTTTAATGGCTACTTCTTTTCTAGAATAGCTCCCATAGCCATGAGTTTTTTAATATATGGCCAGTGAACATATCATCTAACTTCTGGATAAACCATGTTCACTTCAGCTTTTAATATGTTTTTAGATCACAGTCATCTTGACTGTGAATAAATTCACTCATAGGAGGAAAGAAAAGAGGAGAACCCAGTGACAAGCAACATTGTTTTAAAATCCTTAAGGCATGGGGCACCGGGGTGGCTCAGTCAGATAAGCACCTGACTCTTGATCTAAGCTCAGGTCTTGATCTCAGGGTCACAAGTTCAAGCCCTGTGGTGGGCAACAAGGTGGGTGTATAGCTTACTTAAAAATAAATGGATAAATAAAATCCCAAAGGCAAACCAAAGCAGTTTGAAGTTATTCAATCTTCTTTTTTTTATTCTTTTTTTTATTCAATCTTCTAAGTAAGGAGATTCTGCCATCTACAGAAGGAAATCTCTAAAGAGAAGAAAGCCTTACTCAAATAAGTAAAAACAAGTAACATCAGAAGTTCTTATGGGGCGCCTGGGTGGCTCAGTGGGTTAAAGCCTCTGCCTTTGGCTCAGGTCATGATCCCAGGGTGCTGGGATCGAGCCCCGCATCGGGCTCTCTGCTCATCAGGGAGCCTGCTTCCCCCCTCTCCCTCTACCTGCCTCTCTGCCTACTTGTGATCTGTCTGTCAAATAAATAAATAAAATCTTCAAAAAAAAAGAAGAAGAAGAAGTTCTTAGACTCTCTATAGCAATGAGAAAATCAGTCAGCAAGGAAATACTAGATGTAGCCGACGAATCAAGCAGTCTAAAGGCGATGGGAGTTCTAAATACACAGGAATAGTTGTCAGGTGACTCACATCAATGTAAGCAGTGTCATATTCTGTGCCACAGTTATAAAACTATTGTAACAACATAAATATCATCTCCTCCACCCTGCTCAGGCTCACTGCCTTTGTAATGAAGACTTTTGCCCAGGCTCAAAACTACATCTTTATCGAGAATGCATACATCACCCAAGCCCTCATCTGGCTCTCCCAAAGGCAGAAGGACAATGGTTGTTTCAGGAGTTCCGGGTCTCTGCTCAACAATGCCATTAAGGTGAGGTGTTCTCACAGTTCATTTTTCTTTTTTTTTTTTTTCTAATAAGATTTTATTTATTTATTTGGGGGAGAGAGAGCGAGAGAGCACAAGCAGGGGGAGCAGCATAGGGAGAAGAAGCAGGCTTTCTGCTGAGCAGGGAGCCTGATGTGAGACTCCATCCCAGGACCCTGAGATCATGACCTGAGCTGAAGGCAGACACTTAAGCGATTGAGCCACCCAGGCGCCCTTGGAATTAGTTTTGATTTGTCCATTTATGATGTTCACAAGGATGAGAGGAGGTAATAATATAGGAATTCCTTAGCAAAGGTAACTAACTAACTAACTAAAAAATAAATAAATGAAACCTGGATAGCACCAAGAAAGAGGGGATGGGACTTAGCTTGATTGTGATAATTGGCCCAATGGGGATGAATATGAGTGAGGATAAGCTCCAGGACACAGCGGAAGGCAAAGAGCTGATGAAGAGCATGCTCAGAAGTTAAATCACTCTGATCTCTCCCTCTGACTCTCACTTACAGGGTGGCGTGGAAGACGAAGTGACCCTCTCTGCCTACGTCACCATTGCCCTTCTGGAGATTCCTCTCCCTGCCACTGTAGGTACCGCCTCCTCCCCTGCATAGTTCTGGATGCAGTGACATCGCTGCCCTGCTGTCAGAACCATCCCTCTGCTAAAAGTCCGGTGTCAGCTCTCCTTTTATGCCAGGACGGTGCTTCCCAGATCAACAGAAAATTTGGACAATCCGCTAAGATTTACACCATCCCGGTGATGCCCCTAAGCGATTTCTCCCCTAGAGACCTCCCACTGCTGCCATAGACACACCCAAAATGAATTCTAAAAATGTGGCCTGTGTTCCTGACTTAGGAATGTCATGATAACACGAAGATACTATTCTCTCCATCCCCAAGAATGAGAATAGATGAACACATGCATTTGAAAATTGACCTGTGCTTACTTGGTTCCCTCCTTGTTCCCCACCCCAGCACCCCGTTGTCCGCAATGCCCTGTTCTGCCTGGAGTCAGCCTGGAAGTCAGCGAATGAAGGACCCCATGGAAAGCATGTCTACACCAAGGCACTGTTGGCCTATGCTTTCGCCCTGGCAGGGAACCAGGAGAGGAGGAGAGAAGCACTCAGCTCACTTCATCAGGAAGCCGTGAAGGAAGGTGAGCGCACATCTGTGGTCCTCTCCCAGCCCCCATTCTCTGTATCAAGAACCGTACAACAAAACCCCCACACCTACATCCTGTGACCCCTTTCCCCTGTCTTCTTTTGTCTATATCACTATAAAATCTGGGTTCTCTTAAGCAAGTCACATCAAAAGATAAGAGGCAGTGTAGTGTAGTAGTGAGACGCCCAGCCTCTAGAGACTAGCTCCAAAGCGTCTTAACCTACGAGGCCTTAGACAACTCACTCACCATGTCTGTGTTTCAGTTCCTGCAATGATAAAATGGGGATAATAGTATTTACCTCATAGGGCTGTGTCAATATTAAATGAATGAATACAAGCAAAGCGCATAGTAAATAATATGGTACAGGTAAGAGCTGTGAAAGGATTACCTATTGTGATTTTAAAAGCCATTCTTAAGATACACCCAGTCCTTTCCTGGTGCGTCATATCTTCTTAAACATAAGAAAAGACTGAAGGAAGTAACCTCATAAATAAATTCTGGTATTTTATGCTCATATCAAAAGTCTGATAATATTGACAAATCTATTCATATTCACGATATTTCTATGTGTACGGTGGTCTATATGAGGGGTCAAAGAAATAGAAAATATTAATGCAAATAATATTTTATCCAGTAAAACATATTCTACCTTTCGCCCTTGACAGTGCCATTAATTGCTTATCCTTAAAATGTATTGGGAATATTTCAGATATGTAAACCACTTTATACTTTCCTCCCAGTTTAAGAAATACGAAATTACCAGGGCAGGAAAAATTCCCTGTGTACCACTCCTACCCCAAAAGGTAACCATTATCCTGAATTTGTCTTTGTAATTTCCCTGGGTTTCTTTATCTTTCCTACATACCTATTTCTAAACAATATTCGGAGTTTTTACATGTTCCTCATCTTTACATGAACAGTATCACACTTTTGAGTCTTTCTGCATCTTGTTTTCTTGCCTATTTGTCTGCCTTTTGTTTTTGACATTGAACCTTGTGGGAAGAGGAGGCCCCATATGCGTGCCTGTGGCTCTAGTTCATTATTTTCACTGCCACGTAATATCTCATGATATATACATAGGGCATGATTTATAGTAAGGAGTCTCCCTCGAGGATGTTTTCTCGTTTCTTATTTGTGGCTATTGCAAACCATGCTGCAGTGAACACTCAAAAACATGCCTCGTTGTACCTGTGTGAGTTTCTCTAAGCTACACTTCCAAGAAGTGAATTGCTGATTAGCAGGCTAAGCACATCTTCCTCTTTGCTGGTTATTCCCAAATTGCTCTCCAAAGAGCAGTTTCCTTCCCACGGCAGCGTAAATCAGTTCCCATTGTTTCCCATCTTCATCAGCCTTTGGTATTTTAAAGACTATGTACTTTTTCTGGCCTAAGGAGTATGAACTCCGTTATCTCATGTCATCTGTGATCCTCACAAGAAACTTCTATAGAAAAATGTGTAGAAAATTTAACAAAGCCTAGATAAGGTCTGATTAACATCAGAAAGAGGAAATCCCCCCAGCTGGTGAGGGATCTCGCTCTGCTCTTTCTCCCCGACAACCCAACCACGGCAACTTTTTGGAAACTTCGATGGCTGTGGGCTTCTGACTCCAGCAACAAATCTGCCGTCACCTAACCGAAACAAACCAAGTTCAGATTTACACAGAAGGAAAAGCATCTAGATAAGGTTCAAGAGTGTACTCCTCATTTCAGCTCTGGCTTAGGCACTTTCACTTAAATTAAATAAGAATAGGTAGTCACTCATAAATCTCTTTTTCTCATCTCCAGAGAGTTCTGTCCATTGGGAGCGACCTCAGAAACCCAGGGCACCAGTGGAGCATTTTTACAAACCCCCGGCTCCCTCAGCTGAGGTGGAGATGACATCCTATGTGCTCCTGGCTTACCTCACGGCCCAGCCTGCCCCAACGTCAGAGGAGCTGACTTCAGCCTCGCGCATCGTGAAGTGGATCACAAAGCAACAGAATTCCCACGGGGGCTTTTCCTCCACCCAGGTCTGTGTTTCCCAGAACCTTTCACTTCACCTTTAGGTAACAAAAGTTTTGGGGTGGGCCCCTGGGTGGCTCAGTGGGTTAAAGCCTCTGTCTTCAGCTCAGGTCATGTTGTCCTGGGATTGAGCCCCACATCGGGCTCTCTGCTCAGTGGGGAGCCTGCTTTCCTTCCTCTCTTTCTGCCTGCCTCTCTACCTACTTGTGATCTCTGTCTGTCAAATAAATAAATAAAATATTTTTTAAAAAAAAAGTTCTGGGGATGCCTGGGTGGCTCAGTTGGTTAAGCTGCTGCGTTTGGCTTGGGTCATGATCCCAGTGTCCTTGCTTGGCAGGAAGCCTGCTTCTCTCTCTGCCTCTGCCTGCCACTCTGCCTGCTTGTGCACTCGCTCGCTCTCTCTCTCTGACAAATAAATAAGTAAAATCTTTTTAAAAAAAAGTTTTGAACAAGCTATAAAGACACTCAAGAAGAAAAACTGAAGTTGAGAATAACTTGAATGAGGTAAATATTACTAGTATTGAGGGATAGTGAGAAATAAGGAAAAATGAAAGTCAAAGAGGGCTAAAAAGAAATGTCTGCAATCCTGGGACCCCATCCTTGTTACCATCATGGACCTCTCTTCCCGATAAAAACTCTACCTCCCTAAAGAAATGGGACCTGGTATGCAATGGCCACAGCAGAATGAATTAAAAAACAACAACAACAACAAAACTACCTTCTGGAAACTTCTGGAAGTTCTAAGAGTGCCTTTCAAAAGTGCCTTTCAAACTGTTCCCAGGAATGCTGCTCAAAACCCAATAACCTCTCCTTGCAAATCTCTCCATTCGTAGGTCCCCTTTAACTGGCTCATTTTAAAGTGGACACATTTTATACTTCCACTATTCACCTCTTACTATACTAACATCTGTTCACCAGGAGCATGAAGAATTTTCTTTACTGGGCCAACATCCTAAGCCTAACTCTATAATCTTATATTTGAAAAATTCATCAATAAGTACACAGCAGGACATTTCATCTTCAGAGAATTTAGAGGTTAGCCTACAGGCTAAACCTAAAAGAGAAAGTGACAAAATGGCATCCCATCTTTTTTCCATTGTAATTTATCTCTTACTTTTCCATATGAATGGAAAAAACTGAATACTTTTATTACAAGCCATTCTTTCTTAGTAATCTATTATTTAATGGTGAGTGCTGTGAAATATGTAAGCCTGATGATTCACAGATCTGTACCCCTGGGGCCAATAATACATTATATGTTAATAAAAATAATTTTTTTAAAACCTGGAAAAAAAAAGAAATCTATTATTTATTTAAAGACTCATTCAGGTTCAGTGCTGATGAGAATGGAGAATATGACATGTGGGGATGGGAGGAATCCAGACTTCCAATAAAAAAGGGAGAACCAAAAATAATTACAATTAAGCATGACCCTGATCATGGCTGCAAAGGACCTTGGGCTTCCTCAGGGCACGCCGCAGAGCAGAGTTTCATCTGGGATGAGAGCCAGACTGAATTTTGGCTGAGTGGTGGCGGGTATGACCACAGTTACCAAGTAGGATCTCTTAGGCAAACAGCTAGTGCTAATAACTGATTCCAACTCATGTATATTTTCCACATTCCATATCCCACAAGTATTTATAGATAGAAAAAGATCAATTTTCTGAGAAATAAAATGTGCTCCTAAAGCAGATATGTGACTGTTACGGTTCTATCTAAGGATTAGAATCAATCTTGAAATTAGAACTCCAGCATTTAAGTAGTGAGGGGAGCAGGAGAGAGGGAATCAAGGCCCCCGTTATGGCTGCTGACGTGGGCCTTTGGGCTTCAGAAGGTTACCAAGCCTACGTAGGTTCTCTCACTCCTCTCTTACAGGACACAGTGGTGGCTCTCCAGGCCTTGTCCAGATACGGAGCAGCCACCTTCACCAGGACTGGGAAGCCTACACAGGTGACCATCCAACATTCGGGAACACTTGTCACAAAATTCCAAGTGGACGACGACAACCGCCTGTTACTACAGCAGACCTCACTGCCAAAGGTGCCTGAGGAATATACCATGACGGTGACAGGAGAAGGTTGTGTCTACCTCCAGGTGAGACACTCGGTCTGCATTAGCTGTTAATCTCTGACTCGGCAGAGGAGAGGGCAAGTCAGAGAAAGAGTTGAAGAAATTGGGAGGAGAAGAGAGAAACACAGATTTTTGTCTTTGATATTCCACAGACATCCCTGAAATACAATATTCTGCCAGAAAAAGCAGAGTTCCCATTTGCTTTGGAGGTACAGACTCTGCCCCAAACTTGCGATGGACTCAAAGCCCACACCAGCTTCCAGATCTCACTGAATGTCAGGTAAGACCTCTGCCTGAATCATCTAATTCTGGTTATAACAACCAGTCCTCTTACTGGAGTTCATCATTAAGCTGAGCAGCATGTCCATAAATATCTGCACTATGTTTATTGAGAAAGCAGTGTATCCTCGGGTTCATACAGAATTTCTCCGTGGTGGGGTATATATTCATTGTACGTCCCCTGTCTCCAGGATCTTTGCTTGTCGAACCTCATTATTTAAAGATTAATTCCCCTCAATAATAGCTAAAAACAGAGAACATTCATCCTTGCCTCTGACCTGAATTCCTGATTTAATACTAATGTCATTGATTCATTCTCGGATTTCATTCTATTACAGAATGTAAAATGTATATTCTATGTGTACGTGTACATGTATGTATATGTACATGTAATATAGAATATTATAATATTGTAATAGAATGTCAATACTGACCATTTCAGCAAGGATGCACCATAAAATGGTAAGATCGGTCAACCAATAAGCCAATCTCATTTTATAGCTCTGTGTCCTAACATAATTTATTCAGTCTTATATTTATGGACTTTATATTTTATAAGTTTTATGCAGTTTTAATAAGGCTGTAATGGTAGACCTTTTGATAGTTGATATCATCCTTGCTCTATCCATGGCAGAGATGGAGAATTCCTGAAAAGCATGAGTAGAAGGAAGTAGTGACTCTCTAGTTAGAATTCCTACGGGCAATAAATAAATCTCAAATTATATACAAAATAATCAATTTGGGGGAAAAAAGATATATATGCAGCAGTATTCAGATGGCTCCAGGGCTAACCAAAAAAATGTATCTGTCCACAAGAATATTCTAACCTGGGTGGGGATACTATTCAGGAAAAAAACTTAAAGTATATGTCACAAATAACTGGCAGAGATTAGAGATCTCACCCAGCTCTGCGTCATGTGCTTTCTCAAACTGCACCACCTCGAGCCCACACACGTGAAGTCCTGACTCATCGGGTCTAGGGTACAGCCTGGTCTTTGTGGCTTCAACACATTCCCTGGAGGTTGTAATGCTTCCGCTTGGGGAGGACATTTAGGAAGACCTCTATGTACCTTTGAGGGCAGTGAGGGCTTGCTCTGGACATAGCAAAGGAGAATATTTAGTAACACAGAAAACCCTAACTCCTTTCTTCCCTGAATCTTCAGTTACACCGGGAGTCGTCCCGCCTCCAACATGGTGATTATTGACGTGAAGATGGTGTCCGGCTTCATTCCCCTGAAACCAACAGTGAAAATGGTAGGTCTGTCTAGTGTACGTCCAGTAGGCTCTATTTTATTTAATGTTTTAGGTATCTCCAGACTAAGAAAACATTAAAATATTTTCAATCAGGGCGCCTGGGTGGCTCAGTGGGTTAAAGCCTCTGCCTTTGGCTCAGGTCATGATCCCAGGGACCTGGGATCGAGTCCCGCATAGGGCTCTCTGCTCGGCAGGGAGCCTGCTTCCCCCTCCTCTCTCTGCCTGCCTCTCTGCCTACTTGTGATCTGTCTCTCTGTCAAATAAATAAATAAAATCTTTAAAAAAAAATATTTTCAATCACTTCTATCAAACACAAATACTTTCTCCAAAATCAGAAATATAATTTAACATGTTTTTATACAGGTTTTTTGGTTTGTGTGGTTTTTTCCCTCATTAAGTTTTGTTTTAGGGGGTCTCAAAATTCTCTGACAGATTTTTTTGGTCAAGTTGCTCCCATTAGAAAGTACTTGTTTTTAAAACTAGTAAGTTAAAACTCTCACACACACACACGCACATATACACAAATGAATGATCCACAAAACATTCTCTCTTCCCTCCGAAGGTTTTCTGGGGCATTTTTATCATTAACCAGTCTTCCTTTTAAACTTAAATGGCCAATTGAGACACACAGTACTGTGATCGTTCTTCTACGGCTGGTTAGGACTGGGGTGGCAGGCATTAGGGATAAATTCATTGAGCCTCCTGAGCTCTCCGGGCAGACGTGGTGACCTTGCCAGCTCCAGCAGGCTTCCCGTCCACTGCTTTGATGACACCCACAGAGACTGTCTGTTTCACGTTACAAACAGCTCTCATCCAAGAGCCACATCTACTAGAAGAAGAATGTCAGCAAGCTCCTGCTTTCATGGAGCTTAGATACTTAAGAAGATAAAGCTTAGGGGGGCCTGGCTGGCTCAGTCAGAAGAGCATGAAACTCTGGATCCTCAGGGTCATGAGCTTGAGCCGCATGTTGGGTGTAGAGGGTTACTTAAATAAATAAAACTTTAAAAAAAAAAAAGAAGATAAAGCTTATGTACCAGTGGTAAAAAATACAAAAATGACCAATAAATAAAAATGACCAATAAATATAAACTCTATTATAGAAGTTCAGAGAAAAATGAGATTACTGTAAGAGCAAGCAAAAAAAAAAAAAAGGTCTTAAGAAAAACCCTCCTTCATGAAGGAATAGAATATACACTGAACATTGAAATATGGAAAATTCCCAAGTTTAGGATACTTATTTCACTTTTCTTCAGATATATAGACTTTACACGTAGGTCATGTGTCCTACTAATATCAAACCCTGCATCCCAATTATCTCTCATTTTTATTTTTTTTTTTTTTTTTTTTTAAAGATTTTATTTATTTATTGGACAGACAGAGATCACAAGTAGGCAGAGAGGCAGGCAGAGAGAGAGAGAGAGGAGGAAGCAGGCTCCCTGCTGAGCAGAGAGCCCGATGTGGGACTCGATCCCAGGACCCTGGGATCATGACCTGAGCCGAAAGCAGAGGCTTTAACCCACTGAGCCACCCAGGTTCCCAATTATCTCTCATTTTTAATTTAAAAACATTATCACCTTCACTTACAAAAATCCCTTGAAGAAACTTTACCCTCAGGCTTAATTTGGTAATAAAAATTCTTCGTTTCTCTGGTCTTCCCAGAGGCTTCATCTGTTTATTAACATTTGTGATGTATTAATTTTCTTCAGCTTGAAAGATCTAACCATGTGAGCAGAACAGAAGTCAGCAACAACCATGTTTTGATTTATCTGGATAAGGTGAGAGCCCCGCCAATCTAATTGCAAAAAAATATAGATAATAATCTCTCGAAGGGAGATACACTAATCCTGTGCTAAGGGAAGTGAATGAAGGCATTTTGGAGACATTGCCTCCATGGCAAAAGTTGGAGCATTCTAATATTAATTCCAGTAAATACTCTCCTCTCCTTTATTTGCAATTCATGTAAGACACTGGGAAAAAATGACTATTATAATACGGGGATATGAATACTTCTTGGACCTCATAAACAAAAAATTCTCTGCACCATGTGTTTATGTACATAAGCTATTTTGAAGATATCAAGTAATGTAAGAAAGAAACCCAATGGCTTCTTCCTTAACATTATTATATCAACATCAACATAATAATTGATGTTATACATTACATATATCATACCTCAAATATATCAATTATATAATCATATCTCATTTATTATATCAACAGTATAAGAGGGAAATGCTGACCATTTCAGCAAGGATACACCATAAAATGATAAGATCAGTCAACCAGTAAGCCAATCTCATTTTATAGTTCTGTGTTCTAACAATTTATTCGTTCTTATATTTACGGACATTATATTTTACAAGTTTTGTGAAATTTTAATAAGGTTGTAATGATAGATCTTTTATATGACTTGTTAAGCCAACACAGTATTTCTACAAGATAGAGAAGTAAAACTATACCAAATCTCTGGATATGGAAAAACAAATATCGCCATTCATCCAACAAAATCATGTATCATTTACCCTTTACACAGAGCCCATGGACCAGTATTGATCAGAGTATATGAATTGTTTGGGTTATTTAAGCAAAATTTAGGGATATTTTCATTCACCCTGGGAGCTTTCTGTGCCACTTAAGGACACTGTCAGTCGATAAAAAGTTTTTCTCTCCAAAAGTAGATGACTAATTATAAACTCATTCAAAGAAGAGAGAAGAAAGCTTGTAATTCCCTTTTGCTTTCTAGGTGACAAATCAGACACTCAGCATGTCCTTCATGGTTCTGCAAGATGTCCCAGTGAGAGAGCTGAAGCCAGCCATAGTGAAAGTCTATGATTACTATGAGACAGGTGAGTGTGAACAACTTTGACTTAGAAATTAAATTTCTGGTCACAAAAATTTAGATTTGAGAAATGTGTGGGGGCAACTTATTACACTGTTCTTTAATTTTGTCCCCATCAAGTCTGACTCTTCTCCGTTTTCTATACATATTGAACTGTCTTTCAGAAGTTTAGGCGAAAGAAATACACTGTATTTGAAGAGTTAACATATAAAACAGCAAGCAATGTATGAAATGGATGATGCTGGTGTTTCTGATACAATTCTTCCCATAATAAAATATTTTTTAACTGACCTGTATTCCATAAATCCCTCTCACTTCACCTAATGGTTTTGTTTTCATTCAGATGAGTTTGCAATTGCTGAGTATGATGCTCCTTGCAGCAAAGGTAAGTAATGCACTTTCTTCCAAATGCAATCAGAAGCCCTTGGCTTGTCCCTTACATCCCTCCATAAAATTCTGGCTATTTTTCATAGACATCATCTTGCTCACAGTACAACTTATTATAGAAAAATGCATTTATTGGGAAAGGGCTACTGATGGTCACACTTCATATAGCTCATAGGATTATTTGTTGGATACATGTAAGTAATAAATCTCACTTCCCACTATACTAATCAGGCCTCCTTAGACAGTATGCTACCCAGATCTGAGGGATGGAAGAGTCACGGCTCAGGAAGCCCGAGTCCATCTTGATTCTCTCTTCTTTCCACTATCACAGATCATGGAAATGCCTGAAGATCACGAACGACAATGAAAACCACTTTGCTGGGGTCCCTGTTCCACGAACTGAGGTCTCTGTGGAAGAAAAGAATTTTTGTGATCTATGAAGATTTGAAATAAACCTTTTTTTCTGGTCGATCTTTATCACTGTTTCCTCATTCATTCATTGAACATTTATTACATTTCCATATAATTCCCGGTAGGTTCCTGGGGTTAAAAATTCACAGCAATCAAGGGTTGAGGGACTTCAGAAAATGAGAACTATTACAGCGATGTTGGTCTGAGCAGCCTTCATTAGGGGCTCCAAAGAAAGTATTGGATTATGCCCTAGGACAGTGTGAAGGGTGTTTGGTTACAGGAATACCCTAAGAAAAAGTCAGCGTGCATTTTAGGACTAGAAAAGAATTTCCACATTAAAGGGAAATAATGAAATACAATGTTGGATAAGTTACATTGGGAGGCATCATCATTAGTTAGAACTTTACCTGAACAGGGGTTACATGTCCTCAGAACCAAATCTGCCATTGACTGATACAAGTGATTTGTCAGTTAACTGTGGGTCTCAGGTTCAATAAAGGATGACAGATGGAAAATGCTGAAAGGGTGACGCGTTAGAAGCAAGCTCTCTTAGGAGCGCCTGAGTGGCTCAGACAGATGAGTTGCCGGACTCTTGATTTTGGCTCAGGTCATGATCTTGGTGTCATGGGATCAAGTCCCAAATGGGACTCTCTCCTTCTCTCCCTCTCCCACGCCCCCTCCTCCCAACTCTTTCTCTCAAAAGAAATTGAGCTCTCTTGGGGCGCCTGGGTGGCTCAGTGGGTTAAAGCCTCTGCCTTCGGCTCGGGTCGTGGTCTCAGGGTCCTGGGATCGAGCCCCGCATCTGGCTCTCTGCTCAGCGGGAAGCCTGCTTCTCCCTCTCTCTCTGCCTGCCTCTCTGCCTACTTGTGATCTCTGTCTGTCAAATAAATAAATAAAATCTTTAAAAAAAAAAAAGTGAGCTCTCTTAGAAGAAAGGGTATATAGGACTCAAAAGCCCAAATAAGTATGTTATATCGGAATGTTTTTTTTTCCCAGAACATCAAGCCAGGATCAAAGGATAGGTGTAAACTCAAGGAGGAATTCAGAGGCAGAAATCACTGTCCTGGGGCGCCTGGGTGGCTCAGTGGGTTAGGGCCTCTGCCTTCGGCTCAGGTCATGATCTGACCTAAGATCGAGCCCCACATCGGGTTCTCTGCTCAGCAGGGAGCCTGCTTCCTCCTCTCTCTCTGCCTGCCTCTCTGCCTACTTGTGATCTCTTCTGTCAGATGAATAAATAAAATCTTTTAAAAAAAAAGAAATCAGTGTCTCCAGAATACCCAGTCTCTACATTTTCTCTGTGGTAAGTATTGAAAGCGTTTATTTATGGGCGGAGGGACAGAAGCCTCAGAAGTTCACGGAGATCTCTGGAGTTGTCCTAGGAGTCCGTGTCTTCTTCATTCGGGTTAGTGTGACTGAAGGTTGGATGGTATCAGCTAAGAACTCTCAAGGACTTTGAAGTTCAAGCGTTCTTAGCTCTATCCCTGGACTGGGCAAAAGTAAAAGATAAAAGCTATCACTGAATTCCACACATTCAGGCACCCCTCCCCCACCTCTACTTGAATCCCAGATCGCTTGCCCAGCTGCAATAGCACAGCCGAGACCCCACACAGAAAAATTCACGGCGATGAGGAAGCATAAGATTTATTCAGCACAAACTCAACAACCAGGGCCAAGCTAAAATCCTTCCAAAAACAGGGAAGAAATGATTATCCTAATGGTGAAGTGGTCAGGGACTGGGTTTCCCTCTTCTGAGAATCCTCTCCCTTCCACATTTTACATTATTTGCAGTGTCATATGGTAGGAAAAAAGCACACGTCTTCAAAGATGTGGAAAATGGAATGGACTCAAAATTCAATTCTGCTACTTAGCACCTATGGAACCTTACCCACACTTAACACCTCTCAAAAACTCAGTTTTCTCGTCTGTAAAGAAGGAAAACATTATCACCCTCCACAGGTGTGTGTGAGGGTGCAAAGACACCCACTGGGAGATTTTATTTACTTGACAGAGACACAGAGAGAGGGAACACAAGCAGGAGGAGAGGGAGAGGGAGAAGCAGGCTTCCCACCGAGCAAGGAGCCCAATGCGGGGCTCGATCCCAGGAGCTGAGTGGAAGGCAGATGCCCAACCAACTCAGTCATCCAGGCGCCCCAATTAAATGATCTTTTAAAGCCTGCCGGTAATAACATGATCTGTCCAAGGGAAATCTGTTCCGAAATGGGGAAGCTCAAGGTCGTTTCTGAACAATAATAACCATGCACTGGAAAGCAATTAACTACAAAAAAGCAAATGTGAAATGGCTTACCATTTTAAAAATTACATTTTTTTTAAAGATTTTATTTATTTGACAGAGAGAGAGATCACAAGTAGGCAGAGAGGAAGGCTGAGAGAGGAGGAAACAGGCTCCCTGCTGAGCAGAGAGCCCTATGTGGGGCTCGATCCCAGGACCCTGAGATCATGACCTGAGCGGAAGGCAGAGGCTTAACCCACTGAGCCACCCAGGCGCCCCTAAAAATTACATTTTGAAGTCCAATCATTTTCTCCAATTTCCTGTGCACAGAGTTAATAGAAATCTGAGGCTTTAAAAATATATTGGAGAATGCAAGTAATTGGGTTAATGTCCTTGTATTCATTGTGCTGGTAGAGAAGGGAGTGGGGAGGTGACAAGGCAGGAGGAGAGGGTGCATCAGGCCTGAGCCTGAGGGGCTCCTGCAATGGTTTCTGAAATATGATACCAAAGACACAGACAGTAAGAGAAAAAATAAGTAAACTGAACTTCGTTAAAATTAGAAACTTCAAGCATCAAAGGACACTTTCATTTTTTTTAATTTTTTTAAGATTTTATGTATTTATTTGACGGACAGAGATCACAAGTAGGCAGAGAGGCAGGCGGGGGTGGGGGCAGGCTCCCCCAAAGGATACTTTCAAAGAGTGAAGAACAACCCACACAATGGGGGACAATATTTGCAAATCACTTATCTGATAGGGGTATGACATCCAGAATATATAGAGATCTATAAATCAACAACAAAAACAGAACCCAGTTTAAAAACGTCAACGCACTTGAATAGAGATTTCTCCACAGAAGATACAAAAATGACAAATACATACACGACAGACACTCAACACCATTAGTCACCAGGGAAATGTAAATCAAAACTACAATGAGATACCTCTTCATGCCTACTAGGACGAGTAATTAAAAAAAAAAAAAAAAGGAAAATAAAAGTCGTTGCCCAGGATGTAGAGAAATTGTAACCCTTATATATTGCTCCTGAGAAGGTAAAATCCATAGCCACTAGGAAAACGCTTAGTGATTCCTCAAAAGATTAAACACTGAATTACTGTATGATTCAACAGCTCCACTCCTAAGGACCAACTCACCCCAAAGATCTGAAAACAGGAGCTCAAACGGATACTTGTACACCACTGTTCACAGCAGCATTATTCACAATAAGGTAGAAGTCAAGCGTCCATCAGCAGATGAATGGACAAACAAAATGTGGTGTATACTTGGGCTGGAACATTATTCAGCCATAAAAAGAATGAAGTTCTGGTACACACTGCAACTGCAGGAAACTTGAAGACATTATGCCAAGTGAATTGAGCCAGACACACAAGGACAAAAACACTGCCTGATTCCACTTGTATGAAGTTAGCTAGAATAGACAAATTCATAGACAAGAGGTAGATTAGGGGTTACTGGGGGAAGGTGGAAGATGGGGGGGCGGCTATTGCATAGTGAGTAGAGTTTGTCTTATGTCTTAGGAATGATGAAAAGTCTTCTTCAGGGGCACCTGTGTGGCTCAGTCATTAAGCGTCTGTCTTTAGCTCTGGTCACGATCCCAGGGTCCTGGGATCGAGCCCCACATCGGGCTCCCTGGTCAGTGAGAAGCCTACTTCTCCCTCTCACGCACCCCTTGCTTGTGTTCGCTCTCTAGCTGTGTCTCTCTCTGTCAAATAAATAAATAAAATCTTAAAAAAAAAAAAGAAGAAGAAAAGAAAAAGTCTTCTTCAGAACCAGTAGGGATGGTTACACAACATTGCATATGTAATTAATGTCACTGGGATGTACATTTAAACAATGGTTAAGGGGCGCCTGGGTGGCTTAGTGGGTTAAGCCTCTGCCTTCCGCTCAGGTCATGATCTCAGGGTCCTGGGATTGAGTCCTGCATCAGGCTCTCTGCTCGGAAGGGAGCCTGCTTCCTCCTCTCTCTCTCTGCCTACTTGTTATCTCTCTCTCTCTGTCAAATAAATAAACAAAATCTTTGAAAAATAAATAAATAAGTAAATAAATAAACAAACAATGGTTTAAATGGAAAATTTTATACTAATATTTTTTACCACCAATTTTTGAAAAACAAAAAAATAGGAACCACAATTTGGATATTGAAATGTAATAAAATGTAGTATTGCACAATATAACACTATAGGGCTGCTAAAATGAATTATCTGTCTCTTTATACATGGCTCGTGAAACACTACAACTGGGAGAACATAGCAAATTTCAGACTGACTATATGCATAATGCTACCGTTATAGAAAAAAAAACACACAGCCGTGAGTTTTTTTCTCTTGAGACACATAGATGGATGTAAAATAGTGATTTTAAAGATTTAAAGATTTTACTTATTTCTTTGACAGAGAAAGAGAAATCACAAGTAGACAGAGAGGCAGGCAGAGGGGGAGAGGGAAGCAGGCTCCCTGCTGAGCAGAGACCTCCCCCCCCCCCATGCAGGGCTCCATCCCAGGACCCTGAGATCATGACCTGAGCCTAAGGCAGAGACTTAACCCACTGAGCCACCCAGGCACACCGTGATTTTTTTTTTTTTTTAATTCTAAATATCTCTCTGGAGAGTGTGGAAGACAGCAAATGGAGGGTAGTCACAGAGAACTTTCTCTTCACTTGCAATCATCCTTTTTTTTTTCTAAGTATGCTTTCTATGCTTTTAAAAGAATAGGAAAAAAACTTCCTGGAGAGAAACAAAATAAATTAACAGTGGATATTTCTAAATCCGGAAGTAGAAGAGTAGGACTGATGAACGGAAGCCTTTTTTATTTTTTTCTCTTTAATCTTCTGCATTTTTACCCAGTGTGTATTCATATGTTACTTTTGTCAGTTTTTAAATGCTGAATGGCTTCCCCAAGTTATAAGCAATATTTAAGGCTGAAACATTGTTATTACTACACCTGTGAATTGTGATTATGAATTTATCTCTGATTTTTTATTAGAACATTCAGAAACTCTTCTTCCATTAGATGAAATTCTTAATTCTTTACACATAAATGGCAGATTTTACCCAGCTGGGACAAGGAAAGAGAAAATTCAGCAAAATCGATGGGAAGTTTATGCAATCCCTTAGGCAAAAAAGTAAATACAATTGATTTGCATTTAAAATGTCCAGTGAGTCAGTTTGTTTAATTTGCCTTACAACCCAGAAAAAAGCTGAAAACAATAATAAAGGCTGGGTTTGGATTCCAGGCATTGTCTGTTTGTTTTTGTTTTTAGCCCTCTATAACTGACCCGATGCTTGTGGACTATCACAAAAGATGTCTTTCATGCATCCTTAAAAAAAAAAAAAAAAAAGCAAGATGGAGAGATATTAAAACTCCCCTAGTCAAAAATTTTGCAGGGGATTAAACGAGCCATTGTTTTCACTGGACAATGGGCTTGAGTCATTTTGGGGAATAACATTAAAGAAACAAGATCTTAATGCTCAGAGGTTGACACGGTTACCAAAGTATATTTTTATCACTTTTAGAAATGAATGAAATTACCTAAATTACCAAATTCATTTTTAAAATGAAAGAATTATAACCTGATGAATAACAATGGTCTGAAAAATGTTTATTAGGTTTTTCACGTTGTGTATTCGGATTAGCTTCCCATAAAAACAAGTACAGAGAGTTAACATCATAGCATAGTTGGGCTGGCATTCCAAGAAGAAAAAAATGGTCCTGTCCACTTATTGGGCTTTTTGCATTTGAAAGCAGTTAAAATTTAACTAGATGAAATGTCCCTCAGCCACCGTAGGACTCGGGCAAAGTGCGGCTAATGTATTCTCGTGTCATTTATTCCAATAAAGTTCAAATACAAGACGGAGACTCCTAGAATGCAGGAAGACAGGAGAGTTAATCCAGCCACACTGTAATTGTCATGGGAAACAAACATTTCCTACAGCTTTGCTGTGCATCTAGCCTCATAATCCCCATTTGTGTCCACTCTCAAATATTCCTGCTTTCTCTTTCATGTTAATGAACCACGTGTTCATTCAATGGTTAGTCATTCATTGAGCAGCCACACTGTGGACCAACAGGAAACAGAACAGAAGGCAAAATTTCTGCCTTCAGAGAACTTACATTCTGGAGGATGGAGAAAGATTTTTTAAAAAAACAAAAATATAAACAAGAAATTTAAATTGCAAATAAGAAATGTTTCCTGCTATGGAGGGGGAAACGGGAAGGACTGAAGTAGGGATGGGGCGTGGCTACAGCTCTGCATAGGGGTTCAGGAAAGACCTCTGTAAGAAAGTGTTGGGAGAGGAGACTTGTAAAAGGTGAAAAAATATTGCTCAGGGAAATGCTAATCACTTCTTAACTACATTAATGTGCTGCAAAAAGTATCAAGGTGTGTCCCAAATATTGAACCCCTCAGCCCTCAAAGCAGTCACCTTTAGCTGCAACAAAACAAAACCTTTGACTTACTACTATCCTGAGCAAATATTCTCATTTTCCATGTGTGCCGTGATGTGGGTAAGTTTGGGGAACATTATTTTTTTTTTAAGATTTTTTATTTTATTTATTTGACAGACGGAGATCGCAAATGGGCAGAGAAACAGGCAGAGAGGGAGAGAGAAGCAGGCTCCCCACTGAGCAGAGAGCAGAGCAGGACCCTGGGATCATGACCTGCGCCCAACCAAGGCAGAGGCTTTAACCCACTGAGCCACCCAGGCGCCCCGGGGAACACTATTCTACTGAAGAAACTGCAGGCAATGACATGTCATTGGTATTAGGGTCTGAATCTTCCCAGTGTCCACAAACTGGGGAGCTGAAAATCTCTTATCAGGACTCTATAAGCTAGTCGTTCTCGACGGAGGAGACCGGAGACGTCTTTGGTTGTCACAACTGGGCAAATGCTACTGACATCTAATGGGTAAAGGCAGGGAGGCAGCAAAACACACTATAATCACAGCACAGCCCCCCTGAATAAACCCTCATCTGACCCTAAATGTCCACAGTGCTGAGGTTGAGAGACTATTCTAAGATGAGGAACATCTAAGATGTGGGTTCTGACTATAGGATTTCCACTCCCTGGACCCTTTTACTACCAGCATCTGCTCTGACCCACTTCTGGCCACGGCTGAGAGCCATGACCCCTTTCAGGGAGTTCTTGCCAAATGCCACACACCCTGCTTGGAAGCCTTGGGGTGGGGCGTTCTGTTTGCACAGAGCACTCTCAGAAATAAATTCCTGTAATTGGGGGAGTTTCTGAGACCAGGCAGAATGCAAGGAGGGAGACACCATGTTTCTGATCTCTTGCACCATGCAGACAAGAAGATACGCTCTGTCACGTCTAGTTCTAATTCTTCTTGCCCTCAATGCATGGAAGACCATGAGTACCACCCATGGCCCTATTTTATATTGTCCCCTTCCCTTCCAGGCTCTCTTCTCTTACCTCTTTCCATTGCTGTTTTCCCCACAAAATCTCCAACTGCATTCTTGAATGCCGCCTCCTACTTTAATATTATATAATTCTATATTCTCTTTTTTGCTAAAATAATTAACGTGACTAAACTTATATGCGATTTGATTGAGGAGAATTCCCTTCCTATGAGTCTGTCGCTGTTGGTTCATACCCTCCTCAGGAGCTTCCCAGGTGAAATCTGAAACCAGCCCCTGGACATGGAGGGCGGAGAGAGACCAAATAAGCAAAGAGAACTTATACAGGGGCTGTGTTCAGCGGCTGCAAAATGAGTAGCTCTCTACAGCCACGCGCCAAATCTTAACCTGGGTGCAGTCACGTATACCATGCAGGTGTCCCCAGGACAGCTTCTGGGAGTAGGAAAGGCAAGAAGAATATGTTCCAAAGCAAGAATGGGTAAGGAGCCTCCGAGTGCCAAGGTCAAGCCCATGAGTCAACTCGCAGTCACATCCTCTTAACAACGCCCTCCAACATTCCACTGGCTCTTATAATTTCTTCCCCAGCGTGCTCTGAGAAGTCAGTAAGGGGGTTCATGAGGATGGAGGTGGCTCGTTTTCTGGCTCTCTGGCTGAGCTGCCTGCAGATGCCACCGGAAGAATGCAGGTACGAGGAAATGGAAAACACAGACTGAGACAAATATTCCCAAAATCAGTGACAATGTTTTCCAGCCAAAGCGCTATGATCCAAAGCACTGATTTCTTCAAACCTCTAGGCTGGGGATCAGATCTTTCCAGGTGTTTACTTGTATCCTTATGTGACTTAATAAGGATGATATATTAGCAGACTGACTCACTGGGTGTGAACACACAACATTCTGTTTGGAAAACAGCACAAGTACCTCCTTGTGAGACATAATGATGTCTAAGGCCAGCCTGTTTGGAGGACAGCTTTTCTCTTTAGAGCCACTGCGGTACTCAGTAAGGGCAGGCTTTGTTGCTATCATTTGAGGCTTGCTGCATGAATTTAGGAAAGGTTTCTCTCTGTGCCGTAATGCTCTCCAGGTCAATGGAGGGGACACACGATCGTACCAGTGGAAAACAGAATGTGTCCACCTACCCTTGAGGAGAAGCAGACTGGCAGTTTTAAGAAGTTGACCTGGTTGTACGTGCCACATACGCCGGCCAGGGAGACAGCACTGTCAGGCAGGAGGAGACGGGCCGAGAGAGAGAAGTGCCAGACCAGGACTCCCATCTTTTCTTCAACACCAGGGGTACAGATGGCCCATCTCCAACTCCCTAAGGATTTGTTGTGCCTCCTCTCTAGATGTCCAGGGTCTCACGTGCCCAGTGAGATCCCTGCAGGCTAGAGTAATCCAATCTATACAGAGAGTCTGGGCCCCACAAAGGGACCATGCGGGACTGGGCGCGCGTGATGTGGCTCATTTTCTCTGCCTCCTGCTGGGTCAGAGCAACACTGTGGCTCCTGTATCCTGGACCAGCACAAACCACACCTGGAAACTTTCCTGGGTCTTTTGTGGGAAGCTGGCAGCTACTCAGTAAGCTCAACAAGCCTGTATTCTCTGTCATGAGCATTTCCTGACTTGGGGGCTCCCCGCTAGCTGGGGGAGTTGTTGCTGTGTTTTTGTTTTCCTTTGCGTTACGAGCTGGAAGCCATGGGACATGTTATCTGTTTCCCCATCAATCCCCACGACACCTCCCATCCCTTCTCCTCACTTTCCCAGGGATCCTCTTGGCCACAATGCACTGTGTGCAGTTCTCAAACCAGCACATCAAAGCAGCAAGCATATCCACGCAGAGGTCCACAAGCATGTGACATCCTGGCCACCCCTCCCCACACAGACGCCGGCGGCCAACGTGGGATCCCCCCCAAAAGTCACTGAGACATAAAGTTCCAATAATGTTAAAGAGCCATTCCTTTGTGTTGAAGCCATTTAAATGCGATGGTCTAAAACACAAATACTTAAATTTTGGACACTCATGATTAGATGAAACGTTAAGACTGGAGCCGTAAACTTGGGCCCCACGTGAGATGTGAACTAATCACCTCTTTGAGTCTAGATCAGTGTCTATAAAATGACCCTCACTGCTATACAGGACTCTTGTGAGGATCAAAATGCCTTGGAAATCATCAGGTGTGCTAGCAACAGAAAGTATTAAACACGTTATCAGGAGTCATGTTGTCACATTGCTTTTCAAGCTCCGGCTCAGGCTCCCAGCTCAGCCTGCTTCTCCCTCTCCCACTCCCCTTGCTTGTGTTCTCTCTCTTGCGGTCTCTCTGTGTGTGTCAAAAAATAAATGAATAATCTTGGGAAAAAAAAAAAGAAGGAATAAGTATGGTAGCAAAGTTCTGAGGAGATAAGAAAGTGCAGAAGCAAAAGAAATAGATACAGGGTTAACTTAATGTTTTTTTAAAGCCAGGACTGTCTACTACCTGCTAGGCACTGTTCTCAGCATCGTGTTTGATATGTAATTCCAACTTCACAATCACTCTCTGATGTACCTAGTATGGTTAATACCATTTTTTAAAATGAGGAGGCAGAGGTGTGGAGAAGTTCAGCAGCTTCCCAAGGTCCAGCTGATGAGGAGGCAAAATTTGAAGCCCAGCATTCTAGCATCAAGCTCTACCTAACCACTTTCCTCTATTACTCAGCGATGGGAAAGAAAGGTCGTGTCTCCTTTGGAGACTTTAGATAATGGTAAGAGGCTGGATGCAGAAAGAGAGATGTGTTTAAAGGAAGAACAATATATGTGAGAGCAGAGAACAGGTAAGAAAAATGGGACAGAGAAAGAAGGAAAGGCCGAAGTTAGAGGTTTTGGGGAGACCCACAGGCAAATTCACCTCTGAGACCTGTGGGCATCACCAGGTAGTAATTGTCCCTTTCTTGCGGGAAGCATAGGGGATTGAAGGACTCTGGCCAGTGCTGCTGACACGGCAACAGGCCTTTCCCAAAATTCAAACCACACTGGAGAAGGAGGAAAGGTAACATCTATAAAATTTCTTGCTTAAAGCTTCTTTGAAGATGATGTTGCCTTATTTCCTTCCTAGAGTACAGAAAGAAAAGAGCCCTTCAGTATTCCAAAAGAGCTAGCAGACTTATGATTGGATAGTATCATAAGAGCCAAGATTCTTCTCTACATGATCACAATGAAAGGGTCAGAGAACCTCTACCCTCAGCCTCAATCTGGCCATGCCCACAGGCTCTCTCTCATACAAGGCAAATGCTCTCACTCTGTTAGATGCCCCAATCCCAAGAGAGGCTACAGGAGCTTAGAGCCCAGATTCGTGGAGCTCCTCCCAGAAATGGTCACAGTGAAGAATCCCAACTTCATGCAGTGAATTAGGAGCATTGCAAACCAGTAACCAAATACTGTTCGCATTGTACTTAGTGACGAAGAAACAGGGAAATCCTGCTGACAAGCCTCAGACTCTTGGTGCCCTGATATTTTTGTCTAATTGCAATAAAAGAAATATAAGACCGAGGATAGAAAGTGGAAGCAGCTTTCAGTTTTAGTCTGTGTTAGGAGAATCAGACCAGGTTGAATGTTAAAAAGGCACGACAGTGTTTATGGGAGTGATAAAAGCTAAAGCCACAGGGTAGCCCGGGTGCCTCAGTCTGTTAAGCGTCTGCCTTTGGCTCAGGTCATAATCCCAGGGTCCTGAGTTTGAGCCAAGCCCCACGTTGGGCTCCCTGCTCAGTGGAAAGCTTGCTTCTCCCTCTCCCTCTGTCTTTCCCCCGGCCCCCTTGTGCCCTTGTTCTCTCTCTCATATAAAAAGAATCGTTTAAAAAAAAAATAAAAACTGAAGCTACAGAGATCAGGTGAGACTGATTTCTCAAGCATCTTCAAAGAAGTCTGTATTTTATCCTACAATAGGGAGCGAATGGAATCTTTTAAAAACAGGTCAGTGCACGATGGATTTTGGTTTAGGATGGTAACAAGTGACAGAAAGGGAAGGTGGCAAGGAGATTATTACAAGAGTACTTATTTCTCGTGAAAAATGTGCCTGGAAAATATGCTGTGAGTATACTCTACTTCTTAAAACTGTATTCCTTAATTTTCTACAATTTAGGGAAAGCCAGAATGCTGTGTATCAATATGATAAGTTCTAGACCAAAATAAATGTCTACCAAAAAAATTTAAGAATCGGGCCTATCGTAAATAGGTTCAGCTTCCTATGCTTTTTTTATTCCTGGACTCATTAAAAGGCATAATTGATACTACATGGCAAATCAAGATCAACAATTAATGTGTTTCCAGAGTAATTATACTTCTGGGTTAGAGGATGAGGAATGGGAAACTATGAAAATAAGGTTAGACTCAAGCTAACAAGATTGTAAAGGACAAATACTATGAGAAGACGCAGATAGCATCTACGAGATTCATGGCTAAGATCCTGAGCATTCTGGTGAAAGATCGTCTTGGATGTTCTGCATTTTTTTTTTCTCTTTAACGTGTCTCCTGTACACTTGCCTCTCCTCTGACGGCTTAGCAGTAGCCGTGCGATGCCGCCTTTTCACGTACAGTAACGACAATCAGCCACACGGTGGCAGCAAAGCTTAAAGAGTGAGTACTGTTTCTGCATTATTTTAAAAATGTTTTTTTAAAAAAAAAAAGTTAGGCATAAGGAAAGGAGAAAAAGAGGAATAAATAATTATGGAAACTTAAAACAAGAAGATACCAAACTGAGGTAGCTAGAACACATCGTCCTTATCTGTGGGCAGAATTACATTCACAATGCAGGACAGCGCTGGCTGGTGGGCAGGGAGCCGTTCTTGGAATCCGTGTATTCGACAAGAAAGATTACAGTTTTTGTTCTCTATCAGTGAAATGTGACTTTAAGCCTTAGCGCCATTGGACTACAGGAAATTCATCACAGATATCCTGGGGAACGAATGCAGGATGGAGATGTTGGGTCCTCCGTGCTGCGGGCACCTCTTGATAGCCTACATGACCCTTCCCTACTCTGTGGCCTCCTTGTCCTTCGTAGGGTTCCGACTCTTTGACAAAGATTTGTAATGTCTTTCTCTGGTTTTGGTGTTAGGGTAATGCCGGCCTCATAGAATGGGTTAGGAAGTGTTCCTCCTGTTTCCACCTCCTGGAAGACAGAGTATTGTACAAAAGTTGGGTAGGATTCACCAATGAAACCATTTGGTTCTTGTGCTTTCTGTTTTGGAAGGTTATTAATTGCTGCTTCAAATTCTTTAATAGATATAGACCTATTCAGATGATCAATTTCTTCATATGAGTTTTGGTAGATTGTATCTTTCAAAGAATTGGTCCATTTCAGGTAAGTTATTAAATTTATGGGCATGAAGTTGTTCATAGTATTCATTTAATTACCTTCCTAGTTCCCATAGAATCGGCTGTAATGTTGCCTCTTTCATTTCTGATATTTGCAATTTGTGTCTACTTTTTTTTCCCCCGTGATTAACCTGGTTCAAATTTTATCAATTTTATTGATCTTTTGATTTTTTCTATTGATTTCTTGCTTTTAATTTCATTTATTTCTGCTCTAATTTTTATCATTTCCTTCCTTCTACTTACTTTGGATTTAATTTCCTTTTCTTTTTTCAAGTTTCCTAAGGTGGAAGCATGCATTATCGATTTTAGATGTTTCTTTTTTTCTAACACACACATTCAGTGCTATAAAACTCCGTCTAAGCGCTGCAAGAACGGAAAAGGCCTGGGAAGTTAGCACTATCTGTGACTGTGAGGGTTTTGTGCTATATACTGAAATTACATAATTTCAATATAGGATTATGAGCCCTTCTAAAAGATTTAGAAGGTAGAATAAAGATTTAGCTCTTTATTCTACCACACTTCTTTTTCTCCTACCTTACTGAAAGTTTAATTTCCTATAATCCAATGTCACCTTTTATTAAACATATGATGTGTCTCTGTTTTAGCCTCCTATGTTCTTTTTTCATTATAGAAACTTCTACTCCTGAAATTTCCAAGTCTCCTTACTACTGAATGTTAGCATTTTTTTCTTTCTTACTAACTTGCTATCATTTTTGGGCTAGTGTTCAGAACTAGCAATAACCTGAATACAATGTACATGCAGTCTTGCTAATCAAATGATCCTAGATCTTGATCTTGAAAATGTACAGGGACAATGGGAATGCCTGGCCACAAATAAACTATTCGTATCTGAGATCTGTCTAGAATCAAGGTAATAAGAATATATTTTTTGCACAAGTGATTGAAAATATTCTACCCTTGATTGGCCACCAAAAACAGACAAACAAGATACCTGAAAGGGTATCTTTAATTATCTTCTAAGATGACCTTGGGCTGAGTGCTTTAGCAACTATGATTATCACTGCCATCCTTGGCTTTGACAGCAAGAGGGTTTAATTGCCCATTGTGTAATGAGATGATTACACATCAGTTTTTTAAAGTAAAGAAACAGAGGAAAAGGTAGTAGAATAGGAAAAATTGTTCTAATATTTAAAAGCATGGGGTGCCTGGGTGGCTCAGTGGGTTAAGCCTCTGCCTTCGGCTCAGGTCATGATATCAGGGTCCTAGGATCGAGCCCCACATCAGGCTCTCTGCTCAACAGGGAGCCTGCTTCTCCCTCTCTCTCTCTGCCTGCCTGTCTGCCTACCTGTGATCTCTGTCTGATAAATAAATAAAATCTTAAAAAAAAAAAGAATTTAAGAATTTAAAAGCAAAAGCATAATATTACACATGTGCAGAGGTAAGTAAGACCGCTTTGTCAGTCCTCTGTTTCTGTGTCCACAAACTGATGCCTGATAAGTTAAATCCAATCTAAATCAAAATGTCAGTCTTATAACCAATTCAAAAATTTCCCCTGCATTTCTCTCGGTTCTGATCCTTGTTTCCACAGACCAGCGGTGCGGAAGGGAGGCAGCCCTCCAGTCTCGGGATACAGGGGACTGGAAGAAAAAGCTAAGTCCTTATCGTTGGTACTGAGGTTATCGGGTGGTGATTCTGTGTGGAAGATATCTGTCATGGTTATCTGATGTGTGAGCCTGACTAGGCAACAGTCCCCAGTTATTTAATTAAAACATTAATCTTAGATGTTGCTATAGGGTATTTTAGAGAGATAATTAAAGTCTATAACCAACTGACTTTAAGTAAGAGAGATGATAGATAATCCTGGTGGGCTTGATTTAATCAGTTCAAAGGCCTGAAGAGCAGACTGGACGCTTCTCAGATGAAGAAACCGCCCCAGTGGACCCCAGCTTCAGCCCTGTGGAGGAGATCTAGCCTGCCTTTCCCCGCAGCCTGCCCTATGGATTTTGGACTTGCCAAGTCAGCTGCACGGTTGCACAAACCAATTCCTTGCAATAATCTCTTCATGTAAACCTACTGGTTTTGTTTCTCTTGTCGGATTGGATATAATACCAATACTAGTTATCTTTCACGGGCCCTTCTGTAGGTTTTAGCAGTTCCTACATGCAGAGAGATACACTCTTGAGGAATTTCTGCCCTGCATCATTCCGTGATACGGGTGATGTGCTCTCTAGAAGGCCTCTTAGAGCCTCTTATTATGGCTTTACCTTAGCTCTCAACTTATGGTGAAACATTCCACAAGACTTCTTCCTTCTGGAGTCCCTTTGGCTGGCAGAACGTCGGTTGGATAAAGCCCTTTGTAGGTAACTCAAATCCCATTACCTTCTTCCACTTCCTCTGGGCTCGGGGAGCTCATATAGGCCCTCAACAAACAGTGAAACTGCAGTTTGTGTCCCCGCCAGCTCTTCCTCCTTACCTCATCTTTAGGGGCAATCTCTACAAATTTTTCTACAACCATCAGACCTCTCGAAAGCAGCATTCAGAGAGAAGTTTCTACGCCCTCCAAAGTAGGGAACTTGGGTCAAGTTCTTCTAAGCCCTCTCTTGTTCTCCTGGTAGCCTCAAATCTACAAGTTTCCAGGGCTGAGCAACACAGAAACAGGGAGTTCGACTCTGTTTCCACCTCCAGGAAGAAGCCCCCTCTCTGTCCCAGCTGCCCTCTAGTTTTTCCTCTCACTTGGCTTGGTTGTGGGAGCCCAGATACCCCAGCCATCTCTCCATCTACAAATTCCTGCAAAGGGCTTGCCTGTAATCAGTCTTTAATTTCCCCTAATGAGCTCTTAGTAATTGTCCCTAAACCCAGTATG
This sequence comes from Martes martes, assembly GCF_963455335.1. NCBI lineage: Eukaryota > Metazoa > Chordata > Mammalia > Carnivora > Mustelidae > Martes > Martes martes. The sequence goes on along the minus strand of NC_137895.1, from coordinate 52,436,586 downwards.
GGGTCGGTCTAAGGACTCCCTTTAGCATATAGGACTTCTTGTCACCTACTACTCCAAGTGTTAGCTTCCAGCCAAAATTTCAAGATCACAGGATGAGGTCTTTCTCTAATATTCTACGGCTCTCATCACTAAGCTTTTGCACTCTCAGGAAAAGCTATTATTCATAGGTAAGCTTCTATGTAGAATTTTGTATCTTTATAGAGCATCCCAGGCTGTTCCAGACTTTCAACAATGTTTTCCACTTGTGGCTGTTTCTGAGTCTAGGGATATTTGATGAGTTCATGAGTCAGTGACTATCTGTCCCACCGTACAGTGGTTCTTAAAGCCTCCTGGATGAATCTTCAAACGCATAATCATTGACTCATCCATGTCTCACAGGCAGATGCACCAATTTTCCACACTTCTTGTCACAACCATGCCGAGTCCAGTTAGTTCTGATCCTTCCGTAATTCTGCATTTCATTAGAAGTCAATTGTCTAACTAATTAAGTTGTCTAACTAATTTGATCTTAGAATGGAGAATGAAAGATTTCAAATGCTATGAAACCCAGAACTGATTAAAAAGCTATAAATTTGTGGGACACCTGGGTGACTCAGTGGGTTAAAGCTTCTGCCTTCGGCTCAGGTCATGATCTCAGGGTCCTGGGATGGAGCCCCAAATCGGGTTCTCTGCTCAGCAGGGAGCCTGCTTCCCTCCTCTCGCTCTCTGCCTGCCTCTCTGCCTACTTGTGATCTCTGTCTGTCAAATAAATAAATAAATCTTTTAAAAAATAAATAAATAAAAAATAAAAAACTATAAATTTGAGATATAAAAATCCCAAATTTCTAACCAGGAAAAACATCCCATCATACATGAGGAAAAAAATGACCAACTAAGACAAAGCATTTTCAATTTTTATCACACTCAAAAGGCTAATTTATTTAGTATATAAAGAACATTTTTTCTTACCAATTATTGAGGAAAAGCTCACTCATCCAAAGTTTTTTTAAAGACTTTATTTTTAAATTTTAGAACACATGAGAGGGAGGGAGAGGGGGAGGTATAGGCAAAGGGAGAAGCAGACTCCCCACTGAGCAGGGAGCCCGATGTGGGACTCAATGTATGACTCGATCCCAGGACCCCAAGATAATGACCTGAGCCTAAAGGAGACACTTAACCAACTGAGCCACCCAGGCATCCCCCTCATCCATTTTCTTTTTAAAGGATAAAGGTTGTGTCAGTTCACAGAAAAGGAAATGGCCCTTAAGCATGTGAAAAGATGCTCTCTATAGTTCTTAATAAGAGAAATACAAATTAAAGCCATAATGGGAAAATATTTTTTACCTATCTAATTAGCAAAGATCAAAACGTTTGATGAAAAAATGCATTGGTGAAGAAATTCTTATACATTGCTGGTGGAAAGACAAATCTGCAGATTTACACAGAGCAATTTGGCAGGTCTACAAACACTCAAAAAGCATGTAGTTATGCCTGTATGAAATATAGTCATTGCAGCATTGTTTGTAAAGACAAAAAAGAGGAAATGATCTATAACTTCCATTAATAGAAGACTAGGTTAGAGGCGCCTAGAAGACTAGCTTAGGGGTGCCTAAGTCATGATCCCAGGGTCCTGGGGGCGGGCTCCCTGCTAAGCAGGGATCCTGCTTCTCCCTCTCCCTCTCCCACTCCTCCTGCTTGTGCTCTCTTGCTCTCTCCCTCAAATAAATAAAACACTTTTAAAAAATAGAAGACTAGCTAAATAGTTATATCCATAAAATAGAATCCTATCCAACTATTAAAAAGAAAGAAGCAGCTCTTACGAGTATAATCATAAAAAGATACAACATAGGGGCGCCTGGGTGGCTCAGTGGGTTAAAACCTCTGCCTTCGGCTCGGCTCATGGTCTCGGGGTCCTGGGATTGAGCCCCGCATCGGGCTCTCTGCTCCGCGGGGAGCCTGCTTCCCCCTCTCTCTCTGCCTGCCTCTCTGTCCTACTTGTGATCTCTCTCAATCTGTCAAATAAATAAATAAATAAAGTCTTTTTAAAAAAGATATGAGATAGATTGTTAATGGGGGGAGTAAAGTTCAGAACAGCACGTGTACTATGCTATAGTTCAGGGGTGTGTGTGTGTGTGTGTGTGCACATACTCATGTAAGTAAATGCTGTGTATGAAAAGATTATATCTGGAAAGGAACATGAAAAGGAATAAAACTGAGTGAGTCAGCAATCAGAGGTGGGAACAGACTGTTTTCACAGACACATCCCTTTGTCGCTTTTGCATTTTAAACTGTGAACATACACACTGGCAAAACATAGTAAGTAATAATTTCAAAGAAGTAACACATAAAGAGAATCACAGACTTGACAAGAGTTTTGAAGGAACTACACAAGTGGATGTCATAGAGACCAAGAGATTGGCTATTTTAGATGGAATGATCTTATAGGATGGGTAAACCTAGTCTGGGAGAAGTTAAGCATTTTGCCTCAAGTCACACAGTAATTATTTTAAAAAGGATTTGAACACAGGTTTGTCTTATTTACTCCAGCACTGGTGTTCTTCCCAATATGTTCCTACAGCTCCCAGGTAGGGACAAGGTATTGTCTAAAAATATACATATACCATATGGCCATACAAAGAGCCAGTGTAACTAATAGGTTTCAGGAAAGTGTTTGAGCATTGTATACCCATCACAGTAAGCAGCAATTAGATGTTACTAGTCACACAGGGGCTCACAGTAAGGAATACCTAAGGAAAAAAAACAGATAAAACTGGGCGCCTGGGTGGCTTAGTTGGGTAAGCGCCTGTCTTCAGCTCAGGTCATGATCCTGGGGTCCCAGAATGGAGTCCTGCACTGGGCTCTCTGCTCAGCAGGGAGTCTGCTTCTCCCGCTGGCCCTCCACCAACTCCTGCTCTTTCTCTCTCTCTTTCTTAAATAAACAAATACTTAAAAAAAAAAAAAAAAAAAAGAACCAAGGGGAAAACAAAAACCTTCTCCTGGTTCTGACCAGGGAATCTACAGAGCACATTCTACCAGCCTGTGAAGAGACAGCACATACGTAACAGCTGGTTTGGGGCCACGCTGGTAAGAGCAGAACAGGCCACAACAGACCTTTTAGCCCAGAAAGGCCACCACCTTCCTCTTGGCATCCATTAGGAATCTGCAGGGAAGTCCCTGACTCTGTAGTCATGTGACCAAGTGCGTCGCTATTTTAAAATGAGGGAGGATCTCTTCTGAGGGGGTGGGCGGGGAGAAGAAGAAAATGCAACATTTGATAGTGGATTCTTAAAAGAGGGAGTGGTGGGGGTAGAGGGAGAGGAAAAGGTATATTAAGCAAGCGCCACAAAGCAATGGGACCACCGTCTAAACTTGCATTCTCACCGGAGCCAAATCAAACTAATCCTCCAGCTGGAAAGAGCTGTGCAGAAGCCCGGAGTCCGGGTGAACAAGAGCACCATGGAGCCCGAGTACCTCCTCACCCCTCACGGACATTCTAGCTTGACGATTTTGTTGGAGGGTAAAGACTGGTTGCTTTTTGTCCATTATTTTTGTTGTTTGGGCAAAAGATAAAAACATTCTCATTTTATAAGGTCTATTCTACAGAAAGAAAGCAAAGGTAAGGTGATACATTTAATCATTTCAATACCAATAGATATTTGAGTCGTCTGTAATTTTTCCCATTGGAGAAATGTAATAACGTACTTTGTCCATAAATCTTGGCGCAGGCATACAAACACCCCTTTCGAATCCACTGCGGGCATTACCAGCTTACTGACCGGGCTGGAAGCAGGAAGAGTGATCTGGTGTGAGGCACCATCAGTGTCCTGTCTGAGTCGGCAGGAAATGCTCACGCCTATCCTGGGTACCTGTGCCCACTCTTGTCCCAGTCCTGATCTGGGCCTCCCTGATCAGCCACCCTCTTGCTGCCCCTGCAGGCAAATCCCCTACCCCTCGGGTGCGCTCACTGAACTCCAGTCACGCTGAAAACACGTTACGTTATAGTATTCACCCGTGTGCAGAACGTTCCCACATTTCTTTATCTTAACCGCCCACAACAGTTTTCTCGTTTTGTTTTTAAAGATTTTATTTATTTATTTATTTGAGATACACAGAGTGAGAGAGAGAAAGAGAGAGTGAGCACGAGCAGAGGGAGAGGGACAAGCAGACTCCCTGCTGAACAAGGAGCTCAATGTAGGACTCGATCCCAGGACCCTGGGATCATGACCTGAGCTGAAGGCAGATGCTTAAAGACTGAGCCACCCAGGTGTCCCATTAGGAAAAAATTTGGAAAATGTATGCATAATCCCAGGTAGGGGATTCAAAGTAGAAAACCAGAATCCGCAACTTGGGGGGGAGGGGTGGTAGTGGAGAATGAGAGATTTGACCTTATTAAAACTTAAAATACATGAATGGAAAAAAAATCTCCATGACATTAAAAAAACACACAAATAATAGAAAGAAAACATCTGTAACACATATAGCTAACAAAAATTTATTCCAAGTATACATAGTGCCTATAGATCGATAAGAAAGGAAAAAAACAAAAACAAAAAAGCAAAAACGCTGAGACAATAAATAGCCAAGGGATATATATGAAAAGGTAATTCAAAGGAAATACAATTTACAAATTAACTTGAGAAGATGCTCAAAGATATTAGCAGCTAGAAAAACACAAACTATAACGGCGATGTAACATTCCTCCTCCTCCCCCCATACACAACACAAGAAAAAGAATAAGACTGATGATAATAAGCCAAATTTAAAACTTTGAAAACATCTGGAGCTGAGAAGAAGGGAGGACCAGTGTTCTTATCCACTGCTAGTGGAAGTAAAATGGTTTCAGTCTTACAATCTTTTAGTATTATTTAAATTTTTAATTTGGCATACATTTTGGCCCAGGACTCTCACTTTTAGGAATCTGTTATAGAGAAATAGGATATATGTACAACAACATTCACTGCAGTATTTCTGTCATCTCCTGTACTATTGATGAGGGAGCAGAAGGCAAGTTGAGAACAAAACACAAGCTGACACCCCGCAAACCCCCCATTCCCACTCCCACTCCCAGGTGGGATCTGGAACATTCCTCAGGCACTCCTGGCTGCTCTAAACCTAAGGGAAGGAGGGGGATGCCGGAGGGGGGGGGGATGGTTAACTAACAGAGATCACAGTCCAGCAAGACAGGAGTCTCCCTCAATTTACAAATGTCTTAGTGGTTTACAAGAAAAAAAAGCATTCTTATCAATAACATAACTTCCAGAAGGAAACTGTCTTTTTTTTTTTTTTAAGATTTTATGTATTTATTTGACAGAAAGAGAGAGACATCACAAGCAGGCAGAGAGGCAGGTGGGGGGAGGGGGCAGGCTCCCTGCTGAGCAGAGAGCCTGATGGGTGGCTCCATCCCAGGAACCTGAGATCATGACCTGAGCTGAAGGCAGAGGCTTAACCCACTGAGCCATCCAGACGCCCCTGGAAGGAAACTGTCGTAATGTTAATGCTTACCTAGAGGGAAAAACTACCTTAACTGTGCAGTATCTTGCCCCAGTATCTTGTAGGTCCTCCTTAGCAAATAGAAGTTATTTTGAAAACCTCCCTTTTCCTAAATCCCCCAACTCCCAAGTATATAACCAGTCACGCCTCAGAGCCCCAGGGCAGCAGCTCTTTCTGCCCACGAGTCCTGTCCCCGTGCTTTAATAAAATCACCTTTTTGCACCAAAGATGGCTCAAGAATTCTTTCTTGGTCGTCCCCTCTGGACCTCACCTACATTCCTAAAGTACCTCCCTGTTACTCCCAAATCTTTTCCCATCCAGCACATTCCTCACTCCAGGGTTCCCTACTCTTTGGGTTTCTTATCTCCTTCTGGCTACTTCTATTTCCTGAAAACTCCCTGCAAAATCCCCACCCTCCATCATTCCCACCACTTGACTTCTCTGTTATTACAACTAGTCTGACAGGGGCTGCAGCCAATAATCAGGCAGTAGTGCAGGCTGAAATCACCAAACATGTGTGGCCTCCTGCCTCACCTGAGCTCTCAGTGCTGGCCAGCAGTGTTGTGTCTCTAGGCAGAGGTCTCTTTTCCCTGTGCAGAAATTCCACAATTCTGCCTTCCGTAGATCCCAAACCTATCACTTTCTCCTTCATTCTTAGCATATAAACTTGTCCTTTATTTCACTGAGAAAATAGAGTTCACCAGGCAAGAACAGTGCATTTTCTTTCCTATCACTTAGACAAACATATCAGAATCTTCCCCCATCGTTCCCCCTTCCACAGGAAAAGGGTTGCTCTTTCCATGCAAAATTATTTCTTCCATTTGTGCATTGGGTCACCCAGTCATCCATTGCCTCAAGGATCCTGGTCTTGCATAAATTTTTAATCTCTCTCTTTCAACTAAGTTGAAAGCTATAAACATGAGCTACTCTTTCTTATCTATATGTAGAAATGTATTGGTGCAACATACAGCCCTTTATTTAGATGTTATCATTTTCCTTCCTGCTGTAAGAAAACTTCTCAAAAACTTCTTAAAAGATATATCTAAACTCATTTTTTTCCATTCCCTTACCCCCGTCAGGTCACTGAAATTTCACATCTTTCACCAGCAAACTAATAAAGCATGATGAACAACGACCTCCATATTGTCAATTTCATTGAATATTCTTCTGTCATTATGCTACTTTACATCTCTTTAGCATGTTATATTGATGAATGTTCCCTCCACCTTGAAAGCTTTCCTTAGCTTTTATCACATTCCTTTCGTATTTTCTGCTTTGTGCTAAGAGTTTTCTCCCCTACCCTTTATTTCCTTCCTTATCTCATTACTAATATGGAAACAAAGACTTTATTATCATCAAGATTTTGCTTTGAGAGAGGATTATTAGCAAAGATCATTACTAGCTTTGCCTTATAGATGTCTTCCAATGTGAAGAACCTTCAAAAAAAAAAAACTCATAGAGGATAGAGCCAGGCGTGAAAATTCATGATCATAAGGAGCCTGTGGCTCACTTCAGCCTTACCAGAGGAGAGGAGGGTAGAGAGCAACAGGCACTTAACCTCATACATTGCTGGAGAGTATAAATTAGTAGCCTCATTTGAACAAAGTATCCATTGACCCAGTAAGTCATCCTGATATATTCATACATTTACAAAATAACATAGGAATAGAATATTTATCTAAGATCTACAGTAAAATATCATAGGACCTAGAACAACTAAAACAATTTTGAAAAAGAAAAACAAAGTTGGAGGATCACACTACTTGATTTCAAGACTTAATGATAAAATTACAGTGGTGTAGAAATGAAATGATAGACACATTAATAAATGGCACAAAAGACAAAATGCAGAAATAGGCCAATATGATCATTGATTTTCAACAAAGGTATCAAAGGAGCTTAATGACAAAAGGGTAGTTATTTCAATAAAAAGTGCTGGAACAATTAGGCTTAGATAAAAAGAAGAAAAAAGAGACCTCCACCCATACCTCACACCATATGTAATAGTTGGATCAAAACAGATCACAGGCCTCAATGCCAAAGCTAAAACTGTAAAATTTCTGGAAGAAACATAAAGGCAATCTTTGTGAACATGGACTAGGCAAAGATTTCTTAGACAAATACAAACAACACAAACTATAAAACAAAGATTGATAACATAGACTACATAAAAATTAAAAAATTCTATTCTTTGAAACTCACTATTAAGAGGATAAAAAGAGGGGCGCCTGGGTGGCTCAGTGGATTAAGCCTCTGCCTTCGGCTCAGGTCATGATCCCAGGATCCTGGGATCAAGCCCCGCATGGGGCTCTCTGCGCAGCAGGGAGCCTGCTTCCCGCGCTCTCTCTCTGCCTGCCTCTCTGCCTACTTGTGATCTCTCTCTGTCGAATAAATAAATAAAATCTTAAAAAAAAAAAAAGAGGATAAAAAGACAAACCAAAGACTGGGAGAAAATATTTACAAAGTGTGTATCTAGTAAGAACTTGTATCCAGAATATTAAGAACTCTGAAAACTCAGCAACAAGAAAACAAATAAAGAAGTAAACTATTTAAACAATTATTTCACTAAAGAAAAATATATAGATGGCAATTACCCATATGAAAAGTTGCTCAACACCACTGATCTTCAAGGAAATGGTAATTAAAACCACAACAAAATACCGCAGAGTACCTACTAGAATGGCTAAAAATGAAAAGACTGCTGATACCCAGGATCACCGAGGATGTGAAGGAACTAGAGTTCCCATACACTGCTGGCTGGAATATAAAATGGTACAAAGACTTTGAAAAAGAGGTTTACAGTTTCTTAAAAAGTTAAACGTATACCTACCATATGATCCAGCCATTCCACCTCCTACATATTTTATCAAGAGAAAAGAAAGCCTACGTCCATTTGTACCCAAATGTTCAGAACAGCTTTAGTTTTAATAGCCCAAAACTGAAACTACCAAAATGTCAATCAACAAGTGAATGAAGAAACAAATTATGACACATCCATATAATGGAATATTAGCAATAAAAAAGGGTAAACCATTGATACACACAACACCAGGAATGAATCTCAAAATAATTATTCTGAGTGAAAGAAGACTGAAAAAGAAGAGTACATATTTAATGACTCTGTAAAACTCTATGTACTGTAAAACTCTAGAAGACATAATCTAATCTATAGTGACATAAAGTAGATCAGGGTTTCCTGAGGATAGGAGAGTGTTGGGTGACAGGGACAAGAGAGAAGGAGGAATGACAAAACTCATGAGGAAGCTTTTCTTCAGGATAGTTGCTGTTTTCACCATCTCGATTATGGTGACATTTTCATGGAGATAGATAAATATAGATAGAGATAGAGATATACGTCAAAACTTAGCAAATTTTACTCTTTAAATATATTCAGATCATTGTGTGTCAACTATATCTCAATAAAACTTTTTTTTTTTTAAGATTCTATTTATTTGGAGATTGTACACACATGAACAGGGGAAGAGGCAGAAGGAGAGAGAGAATCCTAAGCAGACTCCCTGCTGAGCACAGAGCTGCCTTGGCACTCCATCCCATGACCTGAGATCATGATCTGAGCCACAACCAAGAGCTGGACACAACCATCTGAGCCACCCATGCACCCCTCACTGAAACTATTTTTAAAGGAGGTCATAACAAAAGACACTGTCACAGTAATCTAGGTGAACAACAACAGAGGTTTGGAATGGAATTAAAAGTGGAAATGGAGGAGCACCTTGGTGGCTGTTAGATGTCTCAACTGACAATTTTGGTTCAGGTCATGATCTCATGGGTCATGAGATGGAGCCCAGGTTGCTCAGCGGGAGTCTGCTTGAAAGTCTCTCCCTCTGCCCCTTCTCCAACTCAAACTAGTGTGCATGCTTTCTTGCTCTCTAATAAATAAATAAACCTTTTTTAAAAAGGTAGAAATGGAGGGGCACCTGGGTGGCTCAGTGGGTTAAGCCTCTGCCTTCAGCTCAGGTCACGATCTCAGGGTCCTGGGATCAAGGCCCACATTGGGCTCTCTGCTCAGCGGGGAGCCTCTTTCCCCTTCTCTCTCTCTGCCTGCCTCTCTGCCTACTTGTGATCTCTCTCTCTCTCTCTCTCTCTCTTTGTCAAATAAATAAATAAAATCTTTTTTTCAAAAGTAGAAATGGAAAGAAGAGAGGAGATTTAGAATATACTTTGCTGGTGGCAATGATAAAATTTGTTGATGTAGAAAAATGAAATCAGGAAGCTCTTCAGTTTGGAATCTGAACAACTTAAGGTCATTTCCTAAGATGGGGAAGACTTTGGAGTAGGGATATAGAAGAGAATATCTATCCCATCACTGTTTGTGCTAGTGGGGAAACAAAGGTAACTAGGTGTCCATCATTAAGAGAATGAATACATGAAATGGAGATTATGCAACAGCCTGAAGGATGAATTACATGTACATAGTGCAACATGAATAGAACTCAAAAACACGTTCATGGAAAAAGTAAAATAATAAAATATATAGAATAATTTAATTAAACATGAAACAAATAAGAACAGTACATATTTTATAAAGATACAAAGAAGCTCAAGGACTATATCAAACATCAAAGTATGTTTGTGAAAGTGGGGATATGGGGGCAAGGGGAAAGGTAAGTGGACTGCAAGAGAGGCATATATGACTGATGAAGATGGTGACCCATGACCTTAGGAATTTGATTAACTCTAATCACTATACTCTAAACTTTAAAACATGGATGAAAAAAATTGCAAACAACACAAACCAATGGAAAGATATCCCATGCTCATGGATTGGAAAAATAAATATTCGGAGCTTCTGGCTGGCACAGTCAGTAGAGCATATGACTCTTGATCTCAGGGATGGTAAGTTCGAGCCCCACACTGGGTATAGAGATTACTTAAAAATAATTAAAAATCTTTAAAAAAAAAGAATATTATTAAAAATGTCTACACTACCCAAAGCAGTATATAAATTTAATGCAATCCCTATCAAAACACCAACAGATTTTTCAAAGAACTAGAACAAATAATCCTGAAATTTGTATGGAACCACAAAAGACACCAACTAGCCAAAGCAGTCTTGAAAAAGAAAAACAAAACTGGAGGTATCACAATTCGAGATTTCAAAAATCCCTACAAAGCTGTAGTAATCCACAGTACAGTACTAGCACAAAACAGACATATGAATCAATCGAATGGACGAGAACACCCAGAAATAAGCCCACAGTTATATGGTCAACGAATCTTTAACAAAGGAGGCAGGAATATGCAAGAGGGAAAAAGTCCCCTCAACCAATGGTAGTTGAGCTAGGGCTAAGCACTTATTTCTTTCCAGGACTTTCTAGTTCTTAAATTTTATGCTTGTATTTGATTATAGATGTCAGTGACATTTCATGGTTTCAAAAGTCCTTGATGCTCTGAGAAGTGTAGAGTCTAGTGAAAATTACATTGCCATAAAAGAAATGTGTTTCGGGGGCGCCTGGGTGGCTCAGTGGGTTAAAGCCTCTGCCTTCAGCTCAGGTCATGATCTCAGGGTCCTGGGATCAAGCCACCCATCAGGCTCTCTGCTCAGCGGGGAGCCTGCTTCCTCCTCTCTCTCTGCCTGCCTCTCTGCCTACTTGTGATCTCTGTCTGTCAAATAAATAAATAAAATCTTTAAAAAAATAAAAAATAAAAAAAATAAAAAATAAAAAAAAGTTGTGCTATTATTGGTTTACACTCCCTAGAATACTACTGCTTTGTGAAAGTCCAACTGGATGCAGCGCCCTCCTTGTATTTAGTACATTTGTAAGCCTGGGTCTCTTACTACTTGATATGTTTGCATTAGTTAAGAGAGAAACTTGGTAGCTTGGTAGCTCGGTTAGAGGGGAGGGGAAATCTGCTGCTAGATGGGTCTGAACTGAGCCATACTCGTCTGGGTAAGAGCTGGGAAACATAACCTCTGTACATTTAAAAAAAAAAATTAGTCAAACATCACAGAGTAGGCAGCCATTAAATTATTTAAAAAGTTAATTTATGGGGGCACCTGGGTGGCTCAGTGGGTTAAAGCCTCTGCCTTCAGCTTGGGTCATGATCCCAGGGTCCTGGGATCGAGCCCCACATCTGGCTCTCTGCTCAGCGGGGAGCCTGCTTCCTCACTTCTCTCTCCGCCTGCCTCTCTGCCTACTTGTGATCTCTGTCAAATAAATAAATAAAATCTTTTTTAAAAAAAAAGTTAATTTATGAAGAAAGACCGTCTGTACAGATTGGGAAAAAAAGATTTTCATGGAGATAACTGTATGATCAAGAGAGTTAACTTTTTATTTTTGTTTTACTAGTGCCACAAACTTGCCAGGGGTAAGTTGTTTGGTTCAAGAAAACTGTGGTCTTCTTTCCTAGGATTTGTTGCTAAATGCCAAAAGACATTTTTGAACTGTATGTTTGATCAGATTGTTAGCCTATTCTGTTTTCCTTCTTTTGAAAACCCTTGACTAAAAAACATCTGAAAAAAACTTTTTTAAATGGTGTTGGGAAAACTAGTCAAAAGTATGCAAAAGAATGAAAATGGACCACTTTCTTGCACCAGACACAAAGATAAACTCAAACTTTATTTCACTAGGCAAGGGAGAAGAATTTGAGTTAGTAACTGACCCTGGCTCCTAATGAGTAAGTCCAGGGAACAAATAAATAGCTAGGAGATCAGTGATTTCTAATGTAACATCCTGAAGGGAGGAAGAGCAGGGAAGAACTAGATCCAATTCTGATGAGAGGTGGTGAGAAATCCTTGCAAAAAGACTGAAACTTCATCACAGAGAAGAATTGCCCACAAGCTGCCAGCTCAGGGGAGAGCTTGGGAGGGCACCATCCTCCTCTGCTTCTCTTTAAATAAGTAACTGAGATTGTGCGCTCTGTAGCAGCAAAGCCAGGGCCCAAGTGGAATCAGGATCATTACATCCTTAACCAAGCCGGAATCGCTACCATCACATTTGTAATCAACAGATCCTCCCGCCCCAGAGCCAACAGTAAGAGATCATAAGCAGACAGGAGTTTGTTTCTACCACTTCCTTCTCTAAACATTACACCCAGACCAAACTGCCTCTTTGCCTTTTTAGAGGCAGCTACTGAACGCACACATTGGTGGGGTCAGGAAGGATTAGAAAATACTGTATTTCTTGCCCTTAATTCCTGTAATCCATTCATGGGCTAACAGAAAAAACTAGAATAAGAAATTTTTATTTTTTATTCATCCATTCTTTTATTTAATATTCACTGATACAGGGACGCCTGGGTGGCTCAGTTGGTTAAGCAGCTGCCTTCGGCTCAGGTCATGATCCCAGCGTCCTGGGATCGAGTCCCACATTGGGCTCCTTGCTCGGCAGGGAGCCTGCTTCTCCCTCTGCCTCTGTCTGCCAGTGCTAATTCTCTCTCGCTCTCTCTCTCTCTCTCTGACAAATAAATAAATAAAATCTTTAAAAAAAATAATATTCACTGACACAAGCATTATTTTAGGTGGGGGGGGAGGATATAACAATAGATAAGATAGAGTTCATGTTCCTCAAAAAAAAAAAAAAAAAGAACTAGGAAAAATGGCCAACAGACACATGAAAAAGTGCTCAACATCACTCAACATCAGGGAAATACAAATCAAAACCAGAGTGAGAGGGGCACCTGGGTGGCTCAGTGGGTTAAGCCTCTGCCTTCAGCTCAGGTCATGATCCCAGGGTCCTGGGATCGAGCCCCGCATCGGGCTCTCTACTCAGCGGGGAGCCTGCTTCCCCGCCCCCACCACCGCCTGCCTCTCTGCCTACTTGTGATCTCTGTCTGTCAAATGAATGTATGGGATCTTAAAAAAAAAAAAAAAAAAAAACCAGAGTGAGATACCACCTCATGCCAGTCAGAACGGCTAAAATTTAACAAGTCAGGAAATGCAGATGCTGGCGAGGATGCGGAGAAAGGGGAACTCTCCTACATGGTTGGTGGGAATGCAAGCTGGTGCAGCCACTCTGGAAAACAGTACGGAGTTTCCTCAAAAAGTTGAAAATAGAGCTACCCTACGACCCAGCAATCGCTCTATGGGGTATTTATCCTAAAGATACAAATGTAGTGATCTGAAGAGGCACGTGCACCCGAATATTTATAGCAGCAATGTCCACAATAGCCAAACTATGGAAAGATGTCCATCAACAGATGAATGGATAAAGAAGTGGTGTGTATATACAATGAAATACTATGCAGCCATCAAAAAATGAAATCTTGCCATCTGCAACAACGTGGATTGAACTAGAGGGTATTATGCTAAGCAAAATAAGTCAATCAGAGAGGGACAATTATCATATGATCTCACTGATTTGAGGAAGTTGAGAAACAAGACAGAGGATCAGAGAGGAAGGCATAGAAAAATGAAACAAGACGAAACCAGAGAGGGAAACAAACCTTAAGAGACTCTTGGTCTCAGGAAACAAACTGAGGGTTGCTGGAGCGGAGGCGAGTGGGAGGGATGGGGTGGCTGAGTTATCAACATTGGGGAGGGTATGTACTACGGTGAGTGCTGTGAACTGTGTAAGACTGATGAATCACGGACCTGTGTCCCTGAAACATATAATATACTATATGTTAAATTTTTTAAAAACTGAGAGAAAGGTAAGAGATTGTAATCCAGTGTCATCAACAGTACAGTACAGAATGATGGTCTCCTTCAGTATTCCCTCCTACATCTTTTAAACAGCACCTTCCCTCCCTATCTATCTCCAAACCCTACTTTTTTTTTAATATTTTATTTATTTATAAAAAATATATTTTATTTATTTATCAGATAGAGAGTGAGAATGAGTGAGCACAAGCAAGGGAGCAGCAGGCAGAGGGAGAAGCAGGCTCCCTGCCGAGCAGGGAGCCCGATTCGGGACTCAATCCCAGGACCCCAGGATCATGACCTGAGCCGAAGGCAGACACTTAACTGACTGAGCCACCCAGGCATCCCTCTCCAAACCCTACTTAAGAGAAATAACCAATTTTTTTCTCATTTTTGAGGCATTCATGCCTAAAATAATTTGGGAATCAAGCATGTAAACGGCTTCTGTAAACTTTCCTCAGATTGACCACTACTGTGAAATTAACCTGCAAATCACACATCCACAACATGGAAAAGATACAGTCATATATCAGTTTATTCAACCACGTCTATGCACCCCTAGAAAAATTAAATTCAACCAAGGCCAGATCTTTAAGTGGTGAAGAGCTGAGAAGCAGAAAGCACCACCCTGTTCTCATCCTCTTTCTACAACTTACGTTCTCACTATTAGCATTATCCTTTAGAATATAGCTTTCTCCGTGAAGGGCCACCATTAGGATAAAAATATATTATGAGGAATAAGTAACATGCCAACTTCCTAGCACCCATCAAAAACACCTATAACACATGAGCAATAGTATATACCTGCGCAGATTTCGTCAGTTCGGACCATAACATAGAGGAAAGGTACACTTTTGACAGAAATGATGGGAATGGGGGTGAAGGAGGCAGCATCAGTCACTACAGTGAGAAGTACTACAAAAAATTTATATTTCCCAAATGATCCTAGATCTGATCTTTAAATTGTTAGGATAATATCTAAATGTTCCCAAGGAGAGTCCAGCAACAAACCTTCAGTTCCCAGGGAAGCTGCACTAATCTTACATCGAATGCTATGTCCTAGAAGGTTCAGCATTCACCAAATACATGCTCGTGGTCATCTGAGCACCCAGAGGCCTGCTCCCTCTTGTGAGGGAGACTTACCACAGATCTGACCCCCTCAAAGTCTGACCTTTTTACAGATCCACGGGAAAGAAACTCCACAGCTAGAGGCTCGAAGACCGTTTCTGTTGATGACTCCACAATTCTGGGTCAAGCTGTTTGAAACAATGCTGTAAGAAATCAGGAAATTCAATCACTTAAGGTAACATGAGAGCAAAGGAGCTGCAAGGCATGGAGGAGATAAAAACTGGGCAGTTCTTTCTCCCTATTCAGGCCCCACTTCTCCCAGGTCCCAGAACATTAGCCTCTCTTTTTTTCGTTGTTGTTGGGGTTTTTTGTTGTTGGTTTTGGTTTTTGGGTTTTTTTTTTGTTTTGGGGGTTTTTTTTGGCTCTTATCCACCATTCATTTCCTCTCCTGTTCTCTAGTTCCTTTCCTTACCCTTTCGTCTCCTCACCATCTGTTAACCTTGACCTATTTCCCCACCACATACTTTCTCTTCTCCTTTTCTCTTTTTTCCCCATTGTTTTGAACCCCCTTACCTTGAGCTTAG
This sequence comes from Martes martes, assembly GCF_963455335.1. Taxonomy (NCBI): domain Eukaryota; kingdom Metazoa; phylum Chordata; class Mammalia; order Carnivora; family Mustelidae; genus Martes; species Martes martes. The sequence continues at coordinate 52,420,863 of NC_137895.1, read as the reverse complement.
GGGTGACCCATCTTCCCACCTCCAGCCAGATTTGTTCCTCAGACCAATCCAGTAAAAATCATTTTCGAGGAACTGTTTAACCAGGCCCTAGGGAGAGATTAAAGATGATGGAAAAAGGTAAGAAAATGTAGAAAACCAAAGAAGAGATTCAGTGTCATGATCAATAATTATTCTTTACACCCCCTCTCATTACCATTATTAGGGACTGAATATTTCTCCCCAAAATTCATATATTGAAGCTCTAACTTCTAACATGATGGTACCTGGGCATATGGCCTTTGGAAAGTTATTAGTTTTAGACAAGGTCATGAGGCCCTCACTAATGATGAGATTAGTGTCCTTGTAAGAAGAAGAGATCCCAGTGCACTCTCCCTCTATCAGGAAAGGACACAATTAGAGGACAGCTGTCTGCAAGCCACAAACAAGATCCTCACCAGAGACGGAACCCATCAACATTTTGATCTTGGACTTCCCAGCCTCCAAAACTGTGAGACAGCAATGTCTGTGGTTTAAGCCACCTAGTGAAACTCTGGTTAGCATTTCAAGCTGATTAAACCACCAAATAGTCCAAATAACTAATCCCTCTTTTAAACTCTAATTCTAGAGTTACACTGCAGAGAGCAACATTTCCTATAATTCAACTTTATATGTATAATTGCATTCTATAGCATGAAAGACAAGATAAATATTATACTCTGCCTTCCACTGTAACTTCCTCGGTTAGATGAAGTACTTAATAGGTATTCAAATAACTTTTACAGAAGAAGAGCTTAATACCACTATGGAAGCAGTCATCTTTCTCATTATCATTTAATACAAAATTTATTATTAAGTTTGTAGTAATATACTTGCTTTTTTCCCACTACACTCCCATTTTTCAAGTTCTCATCAATCTTGCATATCACAAGTAAAATAAAAACAGTTCTTAAGGAAACAAGCATAAGACAAAATTAAGTTGGTCCCATGCTACCACTAGAACAGAGATAACAGATTCTTTGCTCTGTAGAGTCTGACATTCAAAGGAAGGAGTTATACTCTGAGGTAATTGCCTCAGTAAGTGGAATAAAATAAAGGATAAATCCCAGAAGATTAATTATATTGTAGGATTTGGTGTTAGTGTAATGAATAGACTTTGCAATAAACATTCTTAGCTTTGAAAATTTCTTTTGTTACAGAGACTTTTCTTGTGATGCTGAATTTTCAGTGTGATGTTAATGTTAACAAGTAACGTGTTTCTTCGTGAGCAAGAAGGATAAAATTTTAAGTCTGAAGACCAATCTATTGATGGGAAACAGTTACACATAACATAAGAAACTCACATCCAAATCGGCAAAGAAGAAGTCAAATTATCACTCTTCACAGATGATATGATACTTTATATGGAAAATCCAAAAGACTCCACTCCAAATCTGCTAGAACTTGTACAGGAATTCAGTAAAGTGTCAGGATATAAAATCAATGCACAGAAATCAGTTGCATTTCTTTACACCAACAACAAGACAGAAAAAAGAGAAATTAAGGAGTCAATCCCATTTACAATTGCACCCAAAACCATAAGATACTTAGGAATAAACCTAACCAAAGAGGCAAAGAATCTATACTCAGAAAACTATAAAGTACTCACAAAAGAAATTGAGGAAGACACAAAGAAATGGAAAAATGTTCCATGCTCATGGATTGGAAGAACAAATATTGTAAAAATGTCTATGCTACCTAAAGCAATCTACACGTTTCATGCAATCCCTATCAAAATCCCATCCATTTTTTTTTAAAGAAGAACAAATAATCCTAAAATTTATATGGAAGCAGAAAAGACCTCATATAAGGAGAGGAATATTGAAAAAGAAAGCCAAAGTTGGTGGCATCACAATTCCACTTCAAGCTCTATTACAAAGCTGTCATCATCAAGACAGTATGGTACTGGCAAAAAAACAGACACATAGGTCAATGGAACAGAATGGAGATCCTGGAAATAGACCCTCAAGTCTATGGTCAACTAATCTTCGACAAAGCAGGAATGAATGTCCAATGAAAAAAAGACAGTCTCTTCAACAAATGGTATTGGGGAAATTGGACAGCCACATGCAGAAAAATGAAACTGGACCATTGCCTTACACCACACATGAAAATAGACTCAAAATGGATGAAGGACCTCAATGTGAGACAGGAATCCATCAAAATCCTTGAGGAGAACACAGGAAGCAACCTCTTTGACCTCAGCCACAGCAACTTCTTCCTAGAAACATCACCAAAGGCAAGGGAAGCAAGAGCAAAAATGAACTATTGGGACTTCATCATGATCAAAAGCTTTTGCACAGCAAAGGAAACAGTTAACAAAACCAAAAGACAACTGACAGAATGGGACAAGATATTTGCAAACAACATATCAGATAAAGGGCTAGTATCCAAAATCTATAAAGAACTTATCAAATTCAACACCCAAAGAACAAATAATCCAATCAAGAAGTGGGCAGAGGACATGAACAGACATTTCTGCAAAGAAGACATCCAGATGGCCAACAGACACATGAAAAAGTGCTCAATATCACTCGACATCAGGGAAACACAAATCAAAACCACAATGAGATACCACCTCACACCAGTCAGAATGACTAAAATTAACAAGTCAGGAAATGCAGATGCTGGTGAGGATGCAGAGAAAGGGGAACCCTCCTACATTGTTGGTGGGAATGCAAGCTGGTGCAACCACTCCGGAAAACAGCATGGAGGTTCCTCAAAAGTTGAAAATAGAGCTACCCTACGACCCAGCAATTGCACTGCTGGGTATTTACCCTAAAGATACAAATGTAGTGATCCGAAGGGGCACGTGCACCTGAATGTTTATAGCAGCAATGTCCACAATAGCCAAACTATGGAAAGAACCTAGATGTCCATCAACAGATGAATGGATAAAGAAGCAGTATATATATACAATGGAATACTATGCAACCATCAAAAGAAATGAAATCTTGCCATTTGCAATGACGGGGATGGAACTAGAGGGTATTATGCTGAGCGAAACAAGTCAATCAGAGAAAGACAATTATCATATGATCTCCCTGATATGAGGAAGTTGAGAGGCAACATGGGGGGTTTGGGGGGAAGGAAAAGAATAAATGAAACAAGATGGGATCGGAGGGAGACAAACCATAAGAGACTCAATCTCACAAAACAAACCGAGGGTTGCTGGGGGGAGGTGGGTAGGGAGAGGGTGGTGGGTTTATGGACATGGGGGAAGGTATGTGCTATGGTGAGTGCTATGAAGTGTGTAAACCTGGTGATTTACAGACCTGTACCCCTGGGGCTAATAATACATTATATGTTAATAAAAAAATTAAAAATTAAAAAAAAATAAGGAGCTCAGTTTGTATGTGTTTCAGAGCATAAGTGAAAATTTAAAGGTATTCATATTTATCTTTTTTTAGATTATTTATTTATTTATTTGACAGATTGAGAAGTCACAAGTAGGCAGAGAGGCAGGCAGAGGGAAGGGTGGGGAGCAGGCTCTCTGCTGAGCAGAGAGCCTGATGTGGGGCTCAATCTCAGGAGCCTGAGATCATGACCTGAGCTGAAGGCAAAGGCTTAAGCCACTGAGCCACCCAGGCACCCCTAAAGGTATTCATATGTATCTTAACAGATACTAAAGATCCTGGGTTACAGGAGCAAACGTGTGCAGGAGCATTTGTGGACATTTGATAACTGATGTCCCTGTGTGTCCAGCAAATACTGTGTGTATACTTAATGAGATAATTTCCTGCATCTTCTCAACACTCTACTTCTTATTCTTAATCCTCAAAGTCATGGCAAATCCCTTGTGAAAAAAAAATAAAAACTACTAAGAAAGCATCCAAATTATATCTCCATTCCTTCAATTTTGCTACCAGGAATCTTGTGTGTTAATGGTTTTGTTTGGTTGCTTGGTTGGTTTGGTTTTCTCTGCGTTGGAGTTCGACCTGATAGATGTTAAACAAAAAGGCCATAACTTGTTCCTGTGATCATGCACTTCCTGACTATTTGTCTCAAGCTTCCTACATTAATGCTCTGAGATAACCAGTGACTTCATCTGGCAGTGGCCATCACAAAAGCATCATATTCTCAAATTCGGTGAACTTGCTTTGATCTCTCTCCTCACTCTATAGACTTCTTCTGTTTGGAGGAATAGAAACTCAAAAAGAGCAATTATTCCACAGCAATTTGGTGATAGGACTTGGACTAGAACCCAAGGTCTTGCCCTAGTACCCAACACCTTGGCATGTCCTCTACTAAGATAGTCCATCTCTCTGCAACCTATCTCTCTCCTAAACTGTGCTTTCTCAGAGTACCTGACTGTCTCACCTGGTATAGCATGAGACTCTTGATCTCAGGGTTATAAGTTTGAGTCCCATGTTGGGTGTACATATTACTTAAAAAATAAAATAAAATAGTGCTTTACTAGCCCTGAAAAAGATCATGAGACTCCTAGGATGTGTCAAGAAACATGCACATTTGGCTAAGAGACCAAATTCTCTTTGATGAAAGACACCAAGAAGACAACTTAAGCTTATATTATAACATTAGATTTCAGTATTATTTACTAGGTCCCAATATTGCCACAGAACAGGCTGATGTATGAATAAGGAGGTCTACTAAAGCGAATACATCACGTTTGTTTCTCATTACAACCAAGTTCAGATATCCTAAAACCTGGGCTGGGTGAGGAAGACCTCACACGGTAAAGTACAAACTGCAGAACTAGAGGGTGAAAAGAAGCCACATCAGGGAAGATAGGAAGTGTGGGGACATAATTCTGGAGAGAAAAGAAATGTAGGTGCTTCAGAGGGGAGGGAGTTTTGATCTTGAAAAGAGAGAAAGAGAAGAAAAAGAAAGCAGTGCAGGGAACTGCACAAGACAAACACTTCCCCAAAACCACTGACTGAGAAAAAGAGCAGCTGATTATCACCTGTTTTTATAAGCCAGGGAGCCCAAAGTCTGAAGCTTCAGAAGTCCATTAGCCACAGCCCAGTGGAGCCTGGTGGTCACAGCAGTGCTTCCATGGGGAAGGAAGGCAGAGACCTGGGACCAGACAGCATGGTTTGAGGATCCCCTAGGTTGCACTGGAAGAGAGAGTTCCCCTTCTTGGAGTGCATTTGGGAGAGGCAGCATGGCCTCTCAGAGGTCAAAAGAGCTCATGGACACTAGTGTGCTGCCCCGTTCATTAGCATAGGAACAGAGACACCACTGAGAGCAGCATACCCTGGTGCCCGCTTTTGCTACACTTTACCATAAACTCCAAGGCACTGCACAATCATGTCACTGCTTTTCTAGGACTAATGGACCCCAGCTGCAGCATGGCAAGACCCTCCCCCAGAGGATCATCACCACTCTGCACTGCTCCGGGTCCCTAAAATTTGGAGTTTTGAAACCCAGCCATGAGCAAGACAGAAAATACAGGAGTACTATGTCATGTGGTGGGCAGATGGCTCAGTCACAGACAGCATGAGGGCAGGGTCTGATGGAAGCCAGGAACACAAGGGAGGAGACTGCAGAGGACTGACCAGAAGGATAAAGCAGCCAAAACACAAAAACATAGTGCATACTGTGAAACACATCCTAAAACACCAGGCCTAGAACAGTATAACAGTATATTAAGAACCTCTTAATATAGCCATTATTCTCAGGAGCAGGAAACATAAGAGGCTTTCTAACACAGAAAAACAATGACCTACCCAAAATGACAAGACAGAGGAATTCACCCCAAAAGAAAGAACAGGAAGAAGTGATGACCAGGGAACTAATAATAAATAATATGTTTGAACCAGAACTTAAAACAACAATCCTAAGTATACTAGCTGGACTTAAGAAAAGCATAGTAGACACTAGAGAATACCCTTCTGTAGAGATAAAAGAACTAAAAACTTGTCAGGCCAAAATAAAAAATGCTATAACTGAGCAGTGCCTGGATGGCTCAGTTGGTTAAGCATCTGCCTGCAGCTTAGGTCATGATCCCAGGGTCCTGGGATCAAGCCCCTCATAGGGCTCATCCCTTTCCCTCTGCCCGCCACTTCCCTTATTTGTGCATGTTCTCTCTGTGTATCAAACAAACAAACAAGCAAATTATTTTTTAAAAATTAAAAATGCTATCACCTAGATGCAAAACTGACTGGATGCAATCACAAGGATGGACAAAGCAGAGGAACTAATCAGTGATATGGAAGATATAATTATGGGAAATAATGAAGCTGAAGAGAAGAGGGAAAGAAAAGAAAGATCTATGATTCATGGATCATGAATGTAGACTTAAGGAATTCAGCGACTCCATAAAGCATAATAAAATTTGTATCACAGGAGTCCCAGAAGAAGAGAGGGAAAGGTGGCAGAAAGTTTATTTGAGCAAATTAGAGCTGAGAGCTTCCCTAATCTAGGAAAGGAAACTGTCATCCAAATCCAGGAAGCACAGAGAACTCCCATCAAATTCAACAAAAGCTGGCCAATACCAAGACATATCATAGTACAATTTGCAAAATATAGAGATAAGGAAAGAATCCTGAAAGCAGCAAGAGGAAAGAAATACCTAACCTACAAGGGAAGATAAATCAAATTAGCAGTAGCTCTCTCCACAGAAACCTGGCAGGCCACAAGAAAGTGGCATGATATATTCAATGTGCTGAATGGGAAAAATATGCAGTCAAGAATACTTCATCCCTTGGGGCGCCTGGGTGGCTCAGTGGGTTAAGAATACTTCATCCCTTGTGTTCGCTTCAGCAGCACATATACTAAAAAAAAAAAAAAAAAAAGAATACTTCATCCCGCAAGGCCAACATTCTGAATAGAAGCAGAGATAAAGAGCTTCCTAGATAAACAAAAGCTAAAAGAGTTTCATGACCACTAAACCAGTCCTGAAAGAAATATTAAAGGAGACCCCTTAAGTGGGAAAGAAAGACCAAAAGCAACAAAGACCAGAAAGGAACAGAAAAAAAATCTCCAGAAACAGCAACTTTATAGGTAATACAATGGCACTAAATTCTTATCTATCAATAATTACTCTGAATGTAAATGGACTAAATGCTCCAATCAAAAGATAAAGGTATCAGGGGCGCCTGGGTGGCTCAGTGGGTTAAGCCACTGTCTTCGGCTCAGTTCATGATCCCAGGGTCCTGGGATCGAGCCCCGCATGGGGCTCTCTGCTCGGCAGGGAGCTTGCTTCCCTTCCTCTCTCTCTGCCTGCCTCTCTGCCTACTTGTGATCTCTGTCTGTCAAATAAATAAATAAAATCTTTAAAAAAAAAAAAGATAAAGGTATCAGAATGGATTAAAAAGGGCACCTGGGTGGCTCAGTGGGTTGAGCCTCTGCCTTTGGCTCAGGTCATGATCTCAGGGTCCTGGGATCAAGGCCTGCATCGGGCTCTCTGCTCAGCAGGGAGCTTGCTTCCTCCTCTCTCTCTGCCTGCCTCTCCACCTACTTGTGATCTCTCTCTCTCTCTCTCTCTGATAAATAAATAAAATCTTAAAAAAAAAAAAAAGGAATGGATTAAAAAAACAAGACCCATCTATATTTTGCTTACAAAAGACTCATTTTAGACCTAAAGACACCTCCAGATTGACAGTGAGGGCATAGAGAAACTTCTATCATTCTAATGGAAATCAAAAGAAAGCCAGAGTAGCCATACTTACATCAGACAAACTAGATTTTAAACCAAAGACTGTAACAAGAGAGGAAGAAGGCACTATATCAGAATTAAGGGGTCTATCCAACAAGAAGATCTCACAATTATAAATATACATGCCCCCAACTTGGGAGAACCCAAATATATAAACCAATTAATAATAAACATAAAGAAACTCATTGATGGGGTGCCTATGTGGCTCAGTCAGTTAAGTGTCTGCCTTCAGTGTAGGTCATGATCCCAGGGTCCTGGGAAAGGCCCACATCAGGCTCCCTGCTCAACAGGGAGTCTGATTCTCTCTCTCCCTCTCCCTCTGCCCTTCCCCCCACTCATGTGCACTCTCTCTCAAATAAATAAATAAAATATTTTTTTAAAAAAAGAAACTCATTGATAATAACACAATAATAGAAGGGGACTTTAACACCCCACTTACGGCAATAGACAGATCATCTAAGCAGGAAATTAACAAGGAAACAATGGCTTTGAATGACACAATGGATCTGACAGACTTAACAGACATATTCAGGACATTTTATCCTAAAGCAGCAGAATACGCTTTTTTTTCCTAATGCATATGGAACATCCTCCAGAAAAGATCACATACTAGGTCCCAAATCAGACCTCAACAAGTACAAAAACACTGAGATCATACTATGTGTATTTTCAGGCCACAACACTCTAAAACCTGAAGTCAACCACAAGAAAAAATTTGTAAAGACCACAAATACATAGAGATTAAAGAACATCTTACTAAAGAAAGAATGGGTTAACCAGGAAATTAAAGAAGAAATTTAAAAATGCATGGAAACAAATGAAAATGAAAACACAACAGTCCAAAACCTGGGATGCAACAAAGGTGGTCATAAAAGGAAAATATGTAGCAATACAGGCCTACCTCAAGAAGCAAGAAAAGTCTCAAATACACAACCTAACCCTATACCAAAAGGAGATAGAAAAGGAACAGCAAATAAAGCCTAACACCAGCAGAAGAAGGAAAATTTTAATAAAGGTTAGAGCAGAAATAAACAATATAGAAACAAACAACAAAAACAAAAACAGTAGAACAGATCAACAAAAAGAGCTGGTTCTTTGAAAGAATTAATCAAATTGATAAACCCCTAATCAGACATATGAAAAAGAAAGAGAGGGTGCCTGGGTGGCTCAGCTGGTTAAGCACCTGTCTTTGGCTCAGGTCACCATCTCAGGGTCCTGGGATCGAGTCCCTCATCGGGCTCCCTGCTCAGCGGGGAGCCTGCTTCTCCTTCTGCCTGCTCTTCCTGCTGCTCCTCCTGCTTGTACTCTCTCTCTCTCTGATAAATTTTTTAAAAATCTTAAAAAAAAAAAACAGATTTTTATTTAAGAAAAGAGAGCAAGAGAGAAAGGACCCAAATAAATAAAACCACCAGTGAAAGAAGAGAGATCACAACCAACACCACAGAACTATAAACAATTATAAGAAGATATTATGAAAAATTATATGGCAACAAAAGGGGCAATCTGGAAGAAATGGATAAATTCCTAGAAACATACAAACTACCAATACCAAAACTGAAAGAGTAAGAAATAGCAAATTTGAATAGACCATAACCATCAAAGAAATTGAATCTGTAATCAAAAATCTCCCAACAGTGGGACGCCTGGGTGGCTCAGTTGGTTAAGCAGCTGCCTTCAGCTCAGGTCATGATCCCAGCGTCCTGGTATCGAGTCCCACATCGGGCTCCTTGCTTGGCGGCGAGCCTGCTTCTCCCTCTGCCTCTGCCTGTGCTCACGCTTTCTCTCTCTCCCTCTCTCTCTCTCTGACAAATAAATAAATAAAATCTTTAAAAAAAAAAATCTCCCAACAGATAAAAGTCCAGGGCCAGATGGCTTCCCAGGGGAATTCTACCAGACATTTAGAGAAGAGTTAATACCTATTCTTCTCAAACTGTTCCAAAAAATAGAAATGGAAGGAAAACCTCTGAACTCTTTCTAGGAGGCCAGCATCACCTTGATTCCAAAACCAAAGACCCCAATACAAAGGAGAATTACAAGCCAATAAGCCTGATGAACACGGATGCAAAAATCCTCAACAAGATACTAGCAAATGGAATTGAACAGTACCTTAAAAGAATTATTCACCATGATCAAGTGGGATTTATTCCTGGGTTGCAGGGGTGGTTCAATACTTGCAAATCAATCAACATGACATACCACATTAATAAAAGAAAGGATAAGAACCATATTATCCTCTCAATAGATGCAGGAAAAGCATTTGACAAAATACAGCATCCATTCTTGACAGAAACCCTCAACAAAATAGGGATAGAGGGAACACATCTTAACATCATAAAGGCCATATATAAAAGGCCCACAGCAAATACCATCCTGAATGGGGAAAACTGAGAGCTTTTCCTCTACAGTCAGGAACAAGACAGAGATGTCTACTCTCACCATCATTATTTAACATAGTATTACAAGTCTTAGTCTCTGCAATCAGACAACAAAAAGAAATTAAAGGGCATCCAAATTGGCAAAGAAGAAGTTAAACTTTCACTATTTATAGATGACATGAAACTCTATGTAGAAAACCCAAAAGACTCCACCCAAAATTACTAGAACTGATACACAAATTTAGCAGTCACAGGCTATAAAATCAATGTACAGAAATCTGTTGCATTTCTATATACAATAACGAAGCAGCTGAAAGAGAAATCAAGGAATCGATCCCGTTTACAATTGCACTAAAAACTGTAAGATACCTAGAAATAAACCTAACCAAAGAGGTAAAAGATTGTACTCTGAAAACTATAAAACACTTATGAAAGTAGTTGAAGACACAAAGAAATGGAAAAATATTCCATGCTCATGGATTGGAAGAACAAATTTTGTTAAAATGTCTATGCTACCCAGAGCAACCTACACATTCAATGCAATCCCTATCAAAATACCACCAGCATTTTTCACTGAGCAAACAATCCTAAAATTTGTATGGAACCACAAAAGACCCTGAATAGCCACAGCAATCTTGAAAAAGAAAAGCAAAGCTGGAAGCATCACAATTCTAGACTTCAAGCTATATTACAAAGCTGTGATCATCAAGATAGCATGGTACTGGCACAAAAACAGACACATAGATCAATGGAACAGAATAGAGAACCCAGAAATGGACCCTCAACTCTATGGTCAACTAATCTTCAACAAAGCAGAAAAGAATAACCAATAGAAAAAAGTCTCTTCAACAAACAGTGTTGGGAAAACTGGACAGCAACATGGAGAAGAATTGAAACTGAACCACTTTCTTATTCCATACACAAAAATAAATTCAAAATGGATGAAAGACCTAAATGTGAGACAGAAAACCATCAAAATCCCAGAGGAGAACAGAGGCAGCAACCTCTTTGACCTCAGCCATAGCAACTTCTTACTAGACACATCTCTGGAAGCAAGGGAAACAAGGGGAAAAAAAACTATTGGGACTTCGTCAGGATAAAAAGGCTTCTGCACAGAGAAGGAGACAATCAATAATACTAAGTGACAATCTACATAATGGGAGAAGATATTTGCAAATGACATATCTGATAAAGGGTTAGTATCCAAAACCTATAAAGAACTTATCAAACTCAACACTCTAAAAACAATCTAGTTAAGAAATGGGCAGAAGACATTAACACTTTTCCAAAGAGAGCATGCAGAAGGCTAATAGACATATGAAAAAATGTTCAACATCACTCATCATCAGGAAAATACAAATCAAAGCCATGATAAGATACCACCTCACACCAGTCAGAGCAGCCAAAATTAACAACATGGGAAACAACAGATGGTGGTGAGGATGTGGAGAATAGGGAACCCTCCTACACTGTTGGTGGGAATGCAAACTGGTGCAGGCACCCTGGGAAACAGTATGGAGGTTCCTCAGAAAGTTAAAAATAGTACTACCCTATTCTCCAACAATTGTACTACTGGGTATCTACCCAAAGGATACAAAAGTACTGATTTAAAAGGGCACAGGCACCCTGAAGTTCATAGCAGCATTATCAAAAATAGCTAAATTATGGAAAGAGCCCAAACGTCCATTGACTGATGAATGGATAAAGAAGATGTGGTGTACACATACAATGGAATATTACTCAGCCATCAAAAAAAGGAATGAAATCTTGCCATTTGCAACGATGTGGATGGAACTAGAGGGTACTATGCTCAGCAAAATAAGTCAGTCAGGGAAAGACAAATACCATATGATTTCACTAATATGTGGAATTTAAGAAACAAAATAGACGGACATAGGGGAAGCAAAATAGAGAGGAAAGCAAACCGTAAGAGATTCAATCTATAGAGAACAAACTGAGGGTTGATGGAGGGAGATGGGGGGAGGATGAGCTAAATGGATCAGGGGTATTAAACAAGGCACTTGTTACTGACGAGCACTGGGTGTTTTACGTAAGTGATGAGTCACTAAATTTACACCTGAAACCAATTTTACCATATGTGCTAACTAACTAGAACTTAAATAAAAACTTGAAATTAAAAAAAAAAAAAGCTGAAATATACACAGGTGTTATCATCCTCTTCTTCACAGAAGAGTAACAAGTTCACGTGGGTGAAAGGGCTTACCCAAGGCTCCATATTGAATAAGCATCCAAGTTTTCTCTCCCAGGACTAAACTTTTGCGTTATATCAGGCTCTCCCCTTCTAGTAATAAATATGATCAAACTGTGCCCCTGATTAATGCTGCCTGATGGTTTCCTCTTTCACATAGAATAAAATCATTACTATGTATTATAAGATTTTACATGATCTAGAGCCTGCCAACCATTTATTCACTTATTAGCTTCCAGTCACATGAGCCTTCTTTCTGTTCTTTTAACATAACAAGGTCATTTTTACTTTAGGATCTTTACATAGCTTTCCCTCTGCCTGGAATACCCTTTCCCTAGATTTTTACACGGCTGTCATTCAGGCCTAGGTCTCCTCTCAACTGTTGCCTCCTTAGAGAGGCCTTCCTTGCTGGTCAATCTAAAGTAGTACCTACATTCACTATCACACTGTTTCATTTTCTTCAAAACATATATCACCACATTTATTTACTTGTTTGTTGTATGTCTTTCCTCTAATTAAAATGTAAGCACCATAATAGCAAGAATTTTTGATTACTATGTATCCCCACTACCTATGAAAATATATGAAATTATTTAATTATCTAATATTATTTAATAATATTTACAGAATTAAGGAATATAAAGACAAGTCTTGTGCCACGAGAAATTAAAACCTTTTGAACACAAATGCTCTGCCCTTTTTACTTTACCCCCATGGAGTACTTACTTATATATGTTGGGGGTAGGGAGGTAAACTGAAGAGTCAGGGAAGGGTAAGAGGGATGAAATGATGTCTTAATTTCCAGAATAGCTTGAAACTTTTCATGCAGTTTTTAACCAAGTTGCTTTAAAGGATTATTTAAAATGGGAAAAATGAGTTTGTCCTCATTCCTCTGGACATGGCAAGAAAAACAGTCTATTTCTTTCTTCCCTTTATTTCAAGGGTAGAGGGATGGCTGATAAAGCACAGAAATGAACAAAGACTTGCTCAAAAACCTCAGGTAGAGGGGCACCTGGGTGGCTCAGTGGGTTAAGCCTCTGCCTTCAGCTCAGGTCATGATCCCAGGGTCCTGGGATGGAGCCCCTCATCGGGCTCTCTGCTCAGCGAGGAGCCTGCTTCCTCCTCTCTCTCTCTCTGCTGCCTCTCTGCCTAATTGTGATCTCTGTCGATAAATAAATAAAAATCTTTAAAAAAAAAAAAAAAAAAACCTCAGGTAGAGTCTGAGGGAGCTGGGATTAGATAGTGCCCGCATACAAATGCCAACCCTGCACTAATTTACTACTCTCTCAACCCACACAATTTTAAGTCACATTATCAGACCAGTTTACCACTTCTCACTGGTGAGGCTGGAGAGTGAAAATGTTATTATCCCACTCAGAATAAACCTCAAAACCAGACTATGATTATCAATGCTCTGTGTACTCATGGACTGTGTGCATGTGCATGTGTGTGTGTGTGTGTGTGTCTGTGTATGTATGTGTGTGTAGAAGCAGCACAGAAGCATAAACAAGGGTGTTGACTCAGAATCCTCATCCTCCAGAGAGGGTATAAACGAAAGGACTCAGGCTTGTTTTATTTACTTTAGAGTTTGTGATGTTTGGTCTTATTTTAGAGAGAAAAAATGCAAAACCTAAAAGCAAAATGAAGACAGAGCTCAAACAGATAGAATCAGATATATTTTTCTTTCTTTTTCTTTCTTTTTTTTTTAGATCAGTATTTATGCTTATATACCCACATACCTTTGCAAGTAATATTTTTAAATTATAACTTAAATATTATTAAGGCATAGAATATACTCCTTAAACTACCAAACTAACATGGTTTACAGGATATATCTAAGTTATTTCAATCCTTATGGAAATAAACTAATAATATGTCAAAGTTACTTGGTCATATCTTCAATTGGCTCATCTAATCTTAGGAACTATATCCTTAAAAAATGACTTCAAGAGAAATAAATAATATAAATATGCTTTAAATGAATAAAAATTAGAAATAAGAAAAATGTTGTCTAAGATAAGAAAAATAGATAAGCAATAATAGAATAATACAGAATCATAAAAAATAAATACCTACAATAATTTTTAAATGTTTGGAAAAAACAGTAAGGAAACAATGTTATATGATGAAAGCAGAACATAAATATGAGGTGTCCAAAAAACCTGGAAACATAGGATAAATATATTTTTAAATATATATATATATGTTATAAATGTATCTGTTATATTTCTAAATAATATCATTAATTTATTTTTCTTCAATCTCTGGACACCTTTTCATGTAAGGTATTTAAAGCAATGGATGTAGTTATTAATTTGAAAAAAATGTACCCATAATATCTAAAATCAACTGGGATCTATTGTTTTATTTTTTTTTTTTTTTGACTTCTTGTTCTTATCCTTTTTTTTTTTTTTTTTTTTTTTTTTTTTTTATTTTAATAAACATATAATGTATTTTTATCCCCAGGGGTACAGGTCTGTGAATCGTCTGGTTTACACATTTCACAGCACTCATCATAGCACATACCCTCCCCAATGTCCATTTCCCCACCACCCTCTCCCATCCCCCTTCCCCCCCGCAACCCTCAGTCTGTTTCTTGAGATTGAGTCTTTTATGGTTTGTCTCCCTCCCAATCCCATCTTTTCATTTTTTCTTTTCCTACCTCCCCCCAAACCCCCCCACCTTGCATCTCCACTTCCTCATATCAAAGAGATCATATGATAGTTGTCTTTCTCCGATTGACTTATTTCGCTAAGCATGATACCCTCTAGTTCCATCCACGTCGTCGCAAATGGCAAGATTTCATGTCTTTTGATGGCTGCATAGTATTCCATTGTGTATATATACCACATCTTCTTTATCCATTCATCTGTTGATGGACATCTAGGCGCTTTCCACAGTTTGGCTATTGTGGACATTGCTGCTATAAACATTCGGGTGCACGTGCCCCTTCGGAGCACCACGTTTGTATCTTTAGGATATATACCCAGGAGTGCAATTGCTGGGTCGTAGGGTAGCTCTATTTTCAGTTTTTTGAGGAACCTCCACACTGTTTTCCAGAGTGGTTGCACCAGCTTGCATTCCCACCAACAGTGTAGGAGGGTTCCCCTCTCTCCGCATCCTCGCCAGCATCTGTCATTTCTTGACTTGTTAATTTTAGCCATTCTGACTGGTGTGAGGTGGTATCTCATTGTGGTTTTGATTTGTATTTCCCTGATGCCGAGTGATGTGGAGCATTTTTTCATGTGTCTGTTGGCCATCTGGATGTCTTCCTTGCAGAAATGTCTGTTCATGTCCTCTGCCCATTTCTTGACTGGATTATTTGTTCTTTGGGTATTGAGTTTGATAAGCTCTTTATAGATTTTGGATACGAGCCCTTTATCTGATATGTCGTTTGCAAATATCTTCTCCCATTCTGTCAGTTGTCTTTTGGTTTTGTTAACTGTTTCCTTTGCTGTGCAAAAGCTTTTGATCTTGATGAAATCCCAATAGTTCATTTTTGCCCTTGCTTCTGTTGCCTTTGGCGATGTTCCTAGGAAGAAGTTGCTGCGGTGGAGGTCAAAGAGGTTGCTGCCTGCATTGTCCTCAAGGATTTTGATAGATTCCTTTCGCACATTGAGGTCCTTCATCCACTTTGAGTCTATTTTCGTGTGTGGTGTAAGGAAATAGTCCAATTTCATTTTTCTGCATGTGGCTGTCCAATTTTCCCAGCACCATTTGTTGAAGAGGCTGTCTTTTTTCCATTGGATATTCTTTCCTGCTTTGTCGAAGATTAGTTGACCATAGAGTTGAGGGTCTATTTCTGGGCTCTCTATTCTGTTCCATTGGTCTATATGTCTGTTTTTGTGCCAGTACCATACTGTCTTGATGATGACAGCTTTGTAATAGAGCTTGAAGTCTGGAATTGTGATACCACCGACTTTGGCTTTCTTTTTCAATATTCCTTTGGCTATTCGAGGTCTTTTCTGGTTCCATATAAATTTTAGGATTATTTGTTCTATTTCTTTAAAAAAAATGGATGGGATTTTGATAGGGATTGCATTAAATGTGTAGATTGCTTTAGGTAAAATAGACATTTTCACAATATTTGTTCTTCCAATCCATGAGCATGGAATATTTTTCCATTTCTTTGTGTCTTCCTCAATTTCTTTCATGAGTACTTTATAGTTTTCTGAGTATAGATTCTTTGCCTCTTTGGTTAGATTTATTCCTAGGTATCTTATGGTTTTGGGTACGATTGTAAATGGGACTGACTCCTCAATTTCTCTTTCTTCTGTCTTGTTGTTAGTGTAAAGAAATGCGACTGATTTCTGTGCATTGACTTTATATCCTGACACTTTACTGAATTCCTGTATAAGTTCTAGCAGTTTTGGAGTGGAGCCTTTTGGGTTTTCCACATATAGTATCATATCATCTGCAAAGAGTGATAGTTTGACTTCTTCTTTGCCGATTTGGATGCCTTTAATTTCTTTTTGTTGTCTGATTGCTGAGGCTAGGACTTCTAGTACTATATTGAACAGCAGTGGTGATAACGGACATCCCTGCCGTGTTCCTGACCTTAGCAGAAAAGCTTTCAGTTTTTCTCCATTGAGAATGATATTTGCGGTGGGTTTTTCATAGATGGCTTTGATAATGTTGAGGTATGTGCCTTCTATCCCTACACTTTGAAGAGTTTTAATCAGGAAGGGATGCTGCACTTTGTCAAACGCTTTTTCAGCATCTATTGAGAGTATCATATGGTTCTTACTCTTTCTTTTATTAATGTATTGTATCACATTGATGGATTTGCGGATGTTGAACCAACCTTGCAGCCCTGGAATAAATCCCACTTGGTCGTGGTGAATAATCCTTTTAATGTACTGTTGGATCCTATTGGCCAGTATTTTGGTGAGAATTTTCGCATCTGTGTTCATCAAGGATATTGGTCTGTAATTCTCTTTTTTGGTGGGATCCTTGTCTGGTTTTGGGATCAAGGTGATGCTGGCCTCATAGAATGAGTTTGGAAGTTTTCCTTCCATTTCTATTTTTTGGAACAGTTTCAGGAGAATAGGAATTAATTCTTCTTTAAATGTTTGGTAGAATTCCCCTGGGAAGCCGTCTGTTCCTGGACTTTTGTTTGTTTGGAGATTTTTGATGACTGTTTCAATCTCCTTACTGGTTATGGGTCTGTTCAGGTTATCTATTTCTTCCTGGTTCAGTTGTGGTAGTTTATACATCTCTAGAAATGTATCCATTTCTTCCAGGTTGTCAAATTTGTTGCCATAGAGTTGCTCGTAGTATGTTCTTATAATTGTTTGTATTTCTTTGGTGTTGGTTGTGATCTCTCCTCTTTCATTCATGATTTTATTTATTTGCGTCCTTTCTCTTTTCTTTTTGATAAGTCTGGCCAGGGGCTTATCAATCTTATTAATTCTTTCAAAGAACCAGCTCCTAGTTTTGTTGATTTGTTCTATTGTTTTTTTAGTTTCTATTTCATTGATTTCTGCTCTGATCTTTATGATTTCTCTTCTCCTGCTGGGTTTAGGCTTTCTTTGTTGTTCTCTCTCCAGCTCCTTTAGGTGTAGGGTTAGGTTGTGTATTTGAGACCTTTCTTGTTTCTTGAGAAAGGCTTGCACTGCTATATATTTTCCTCTCAGGACTGCCTTTGTTGTGTCCCACAGATTTTGAACTGTTGTGTTTTCATTATCATTTGTTTCCATGAATTTTTTCAATTCTTCTTTAATTTCCTGGTTGACCCATTCATTTTTTAGAAGGATGCTGTTTAGTCTCCATGTATTTGCGTTCTTTCCAAATTTCCTCTTGTGATTGAGTTCGAGCTTCAGAGCATTGTGGTCTGAAAATATGCAGGGAATGATCTCGATCTTTTGGTACCGATTGAGACCTGATTTATGACCCAGGATGTGGTCTATTCTGGAGAATGTTCCATGTGCACTAGAGAAGAATGTATATTCTGTTGCTTTGGGATGGAATGTTCTGAATATATCTGTGATGTCCATCTGGTCCAGTGTGTCATTTAAGGCCTTTATTTCCTTGTTGATCTTTTGCTTAGATGATCTGTCCATTTCAGTGAGGGGAGTGTTAAAGTCCCCTGCTATTATTGTATTACTGTCGATGTATTTCTTTGATTTTGTTATTAATTGGTTTATATAGTTGGCTGCTCCCATGTTAGGGGCATAGATATTTAAGATTGTTAGATCTTCTTGTTGGACAGACCCTTTGAGTATGATATAGTGTCCTTCCTCATCTCTTATTATAGTCTTTGGCTTAAAATCTAATTGATCTGATATAAGGATTGCCACCCCAGCTTTCTTCTGATGTCCATTAGCATGGTACATTGTTTTCCACCCCCTCACTTTAAATCTGGAGGTGTCTTCGGGTCTAAAATGAGTTTCTTGGAGGCAGCATATGGATGGGTTTTGTTTTTTTATCCATTCTGATACCCTGTGTCTTTTGATTGGGGCATTTAGCCCATTAACATTCAGGGTAACTATTGAGAGATATGAATTTAGTGCCATTGTATTGCCTGTAAGATGATTGTTACTGTATATTGTTTCTGTTTCTTTCTGATCTACTACTTTTAGGGTCTCTCTTTGCTTAGAGGACCCCTTTCAATATTTCCTGTAGAGCTGGTTTGGTGTTTGCAAATTCTTTCAGCTTTTGTTTGTCCTGGAAGCTCTTTATCTCTCCTTCTATTTTCAATGATAGCCTAGCCGGATATAGTATTCTTGGCTGCATGTTTTTCTCGTTTAGTGCTCTGAATATATCATGCCAGTTCTTTCTGGCCTGCCAGGTCTCTGTGGATAGGTCCGCTGCCAATCTAATGTTTTTACCCTTGTATGTTACAGACTTCTTTTCCCGGGCTGCTTTCAGGATTTTCTCTTTGTCGCTAAGACTTGTAAATTTTACTATCAGGTGACGAGGTGTGGACCTATTTTTATTGATTTTGAGGGGCGTTCTTAGCATCTCCTGGATTTTGATGTTTGTTCCCTTTGCCATATTAGGGAAATTCTCTCCAATAATTGTCTCCAATATACCTTCTGCTCCCCTCTCTCTTTCTTCTTCTTCTGGAATCCCAATTATTCTAATGTTGTGTCGTCTTATGGTGTCACTTATCTCTCGAATCCTCTCCTCGTGTTCCAGTAGTTGTTTGTCTCTCTTTTGCTCAGCTTCTTTATTCTCTGTCATTTGGTCTTCTATGTCACTAATTCTTTCTTCTGCCTCATTTATCCTGGCAGTGAGAGCTTCCATTTTTGATTGCACCTCATGAATAGCTTTTTTGATTTCAACTTGGTTAGATTTTAGTTCTTTTATTTCTCCAGAAAGGGCTTTTATCTCTCCGGAGAGGGTTTCTCTAATATCTTCTATGCCTTTTTCGAGCCCGGCTAGAACCTTGAGAATTGTCATTCTGAACTCTAGATCTGTCATGCTACCTATGTCTGTATTGATTAGGTCTCCAGCCTTCGGTACGGCCTCTTGTTCTTTTTTTTGAGGTGAGTTTTTCCGCCTTGTCATTTTGTCCAGGTAGGATTTGCTTTCTCCTGCTGTGGAATTCCGCTGTTCTTGGTGACTGAAGTTGGTTTTGGATGGTTTCTTGTTGATCTTCTGGGGGAGGGGCCTGTTGTAGTGATTCTCAAGTGTCTTTGCCGCAGGCGGAATTGCACCGCCCTTGCCAGGGGCCGGGCTAAGTAATCCGCTCGGGTTCGCTTTCGGGAGCTTTTGTTCCCTGAGCGCTTTCCGTAGAGTTCCGGAGGACGGGAATGAAGATGGCGGCCTCCCAATCTCTCGGCCCAGAGGAGCCGAGAGCTTGGGGTTCCGCTCCTCAGTGCGCTCTCAGAGCAAAGCGCCCAATAGCCCCGCCTCCCTGGCTTGCGGTCGCGCCTCGAGGAAAGCAGTCAATTGTTGGAGCTGGAGAAAAGCGCCGGGTCGCTTTTGTCTCCGTGGCCTCCGGCCGCACTCCGAGCCCACCCAGCCTGCGACCGGCACAAGGTAACCCCGGGCTTAGAGCTCACTCCTCGGCTTTGTCGCTATAGCCGGCTTCCCCGCTCTAATACCTGCGAGCTCTGCGGCACTCAGACACCCCCAGTCCTTCTGTGACCCCGCGGGTCCTGGGGTTATGCTGACCCCGCCTGGGTTTCCCCCCAGTTTAGCCTCTGGAGCGATGTCTCCCAGTGGAGCCGACTTTTAAAAGTCCCGATTTTGTGCTCCGTCGCTCCGTCGCTTGCCGGGTGCCGGCCCCTCCCCCCGGGGTCTATCTTCCCGTCGCTTTGGATTCACTTCTCCGCAGGTCCTACCTTTCAGAAAGTGATCGATTTTCTGTTTCTGGGATTGTTGCTCTTCTTCTCTTCGATTTCCCGTTGGATTTATAGGTGTTCACAATGGTTAGATAAGCTATCTAGCTGATCTCCTGCTACCCGATGTCGTCTCAGCCTGCTACTTCTCCGCCATCTTGACTCCTCCCCTGGGATCTATTGTTTTAAATTTAGAGGAGTTTTGCCTAAAAATATATCTAGAGATTGAGTAACAACATATTGAGCATATTACTTGAAAATGTAACTAATATACTATTTAAAAATAAGTTTATCCTATGTTTCCAGACTTTCAGATACCTTATAGTTTACAGACAGCAATTAGTATTGTATAAAAACATGCAGATACATTAAAATATATCAAAGGAAAATTTGACAGGCTACAAATTACTAGAGTTTAATATTGATATGAATGTCCCCTATAATTTTGTGAATGTGCACAATACTAAAAATAAATTAAGACTTGCTGTGTAAACCAGAGCACTCTCTTTAAAAGACAATGAGACTGTCCATTGACAGATGAATGAATGAATAAACACAATGTGATATATCCATGTAATTGACTGTTAGTCAGCCATAGAAAGGAATGAAATTCTGATACGTGTTACAGCATGAATGGACCTTGAAAACATGGTCAGTGAGATAAGCCAGATACAAAAGGACATAATAGGCAAATTCAGAGACACAAAAAGTAGAAGAGTGGTTACCAGGGGTTGGGGGAAGGGGGAATGGGGAGTTAAGTGTTTAATGGGTACAGAGTTTTGGTTTGAGATGAAGAAAAAGTTCTGGAGAGGAACAGTGGTGACAGCTGAAAAACAATGTGACTATACTTAATGCCACTTAATTGTACACTTGAAAATGGTTAAAACGATACGTTTTAAGTTTTGCATATATTTTACCACAATTCTGTAAAACGTTAACCAAAAAAAAGATATTGAGAGATATCTTAACCTATCTACCACACCTACAATTTTTGTGTGAAGGTCACAGCTGCTGCTCGTTCTGTTTATGAGGGAAGGGTGACAAAAACATAGACATTATCAGCCTATAACGCCTCCAGAGTTCAACAGTTCTCCTACCATCACCCTGTGTTTCCAGGCATTTCTTTGAATCTTCTAACATATTTCAGATATCCTCATAACAAAAATGCTTAGTTCGACAAGTCATAATTTATTTTGTGATACATATTTATTAAATTTCACATCTTGGGAGACATAAGAGAAAAGCAAGTTATTTTGACTCTAGGATTCATTTTGAGTGACAAGGAGAATTAAAGGTGAAAAGAAGAAAAACTAAAATTAAGTGATTCCTATATGTTAAAGGAAATCCCACACAATTTTCTCATTTAATATCATAATAATTCTGGAAAGAACTTTCTCTACTTCATACCTGAGGAAACTGAAAGTCACAGAGGGTAAGAAAATTTCTCGAGTTCACGTAGCTAGTAAAGCAAGGTAGTAAAAACCAACTTGTGACTGTCTCAAAGACACCAAAAAAAGCCCTTTCTGTTACTTAAAATATGGGGGAAAGTGACCACCTTACCATAGTGTTTGTATTGTAGTATCCAAAGAAGGAAGCCCTGATTATGTTTAGATGTAAATCCTAAAAACAAAGAAAAGCCAGTATCAAAAGTTCAGGAGGAAGATAGGGACAATCCCAAAGTCATAAACTCTTGACAGGGAAGAGGGTTAAGGCTGAATGAGAGGTTAAAACAAGAGCCTGGTGATATAATGATTATGATAAGGAAGAAAGATGTCACAGGGCGAGGAGCATTGGAATAGCTTTAAAGAAACCAAAGTATTTCCACGGGGAACTTTCTGATCAACAAGGGTTTATTTTAAGATAACTTACCAACAACTATAACAAAGGTTAAGAGAAGGGCAGAGCCGCAAGGGGCTGGTTCTTGTGAGCTGACGGAGGGTGCGGCTAAAAAAAAAACCCAAAACAACAAAAAAATAACCCTAAAAGCAAATGCTAACATCCTAAATGAACTGAGCCTAACGGAAAAACATGGCAACAAAAATCAAGAACTTGAATATACCTAAAGATCTAAAGATAAATTCAAAAGAGCAAGAAAAACAACAGAGTCAATGCCACTACGTAAACAGAAAACTGAAGAAATAACGGAGTGATTCTATTTCCATTTTGTTTATTATTTTCTCAAAAATAAAATAAATATTTAAGTCCAAGATAGAAAAAAAGATAATAAGTGAGCATCTCACTACTTCAAATAGATTTAAATCCTATAAGGTACATTCCAGATTTCAACTTCAAATAATTTTTAAACATGAATAAAAAAAGCACAGCAGACAATTAATGGGAAAAGTCATCTCAGTTTTCAGCATGTGCAAGATGTATCTGGAAGCCATCAAGTACAATATTTCTGTGAGTGACTGTAATTGCATGTAGCAAACTAATTCTCTAGAAGTGTTCTCCACCAGTGGAATCCCAGTTTGAAAACTTTCCACCTTAATAGACCCATATGCTCTTCTGGCAGCTGTTTAGTCCGAAGTATGACACTAGGAATATCAGGCATACCTTAAAATAGAATATAAATCTTGCCTTGAGAACAAAAGAATAATGTCGCTAGTACAGGAGGCTCAGCAGATCAGACAGAAGTCAACCCAGTGCTATAGAATCTGACAAAAGCTGGGGGCAAGAAAAAGAATTAGACCCGAGAATCGAGCAAAGTTCCCTAGAAAGGTCAGAAGCGAAACCCATCTGACTGCTATTAAATCTCTCAGGGGCATTCTACCCTCTGGCATCACCTTGAACCAAGGGGCCTTATGAGAAAATAAACAGGTTTTGGAAATGCAGCCAAACTAACTCTGTTCAACTTACTGACAGCAGAGGCAAGACTCAGGGAAAGTAAAAAAAAGACAGACAAAAATCCCTCTAATACCACTCCATTCCTTTGGGGAAGCGCTGAGAATCAGAAATATCCCAAGCTCCAGATATTCTGAGCGTTAGCCCCTGTCCTCCTCCCTTCTTATTATCACACAGCCTCATTTGTAATAATAGTTGCTACACCACACTGCCTCTGGCATTGTCTCGCATTAGGACTCACTACTCTGTTTATCAGCATGGTTCCTGCAATGTTTCAAGCTCTTTGCTCGCTTCTGCTATTGACATTGGTCAGCTCAAGTCTTCAGATGCGGATATATCAAAGTAAGAACAGAAGTTGCTGCAAAAGGTCCAGAAAGCAAGGCTATTATGTTCAAATGCCACAAAACCAAGATCTCACATATCTAACGAATAGACCCCAATGTATCCTACCATCTAGTTTAGGGAAGGCATAAAAGAAAAGGAAGTAACAGGGACAGACTGATTTGGAATTAGATTCTATGCAGAATTTCAAAGGAATGGGGGCACCTAGGTGGCTTAGTCAAGTGTCTGCCTTCGGCTCAAGTCATGATTCCAGGGTTCTGGAATGGAGCCCTGCATTGGGCTCCCTGCTCAGCGGGAAGCCTGCTTCTCTCTCTCCCATTCCCCCTACTTGTGTTCCCTCTTGCTGTGTCTCTGTCAAATTAATAAATAAATCTTTAGGGGGAAAAAAATAATTTCAAAGGAATGACTATTCCTCTTTCAACAGAAAACAAGAAATCTAGATGCTTTAATCTTTTCTTAAAATAGAAAGTTACACAATTTAGGGACTATATGTTCTCCTCATCAGCTTTAGAGTAGTTACTTCTCTGAATTTCCCCAAAGAATGTTAATATAATTGAGTTCCTTTTTTTTTTTAAATTGAAGTATAGTTGACACACAATGTTACATTAGTTTCAGATGTAGAATGTGGTGATTGGACAACTCTGGGTACACAATGCTACAAAAGTAGTTAACACATGTCACCATACAATGTTGTTATAATCGTTATAGTTTCTTTTTTTTTCTTCCCTATCCTTCTCTTTTTTATTATTAACATATAATGTCTTATTTGTTTCAGGGGTACAGGCCTGTGATTCATCAGTCTTACACAATTCACAGAGCTCACCATAGCACATACCCTCCCCAATGTCCATCGCTCAGCCACCCCAGCCCCCTGCCTGCCTCCCCTCCAGCAACCCTCAGTTCGTTTCCTGGGATTAAGAGTCTCTTATGATTTGTCTCCCTTTCTAGTTTCATCTTGTTATATTTTTTCCTCTCTCCCGCTATGATCCTCTGCCTTGTTTCTCAAATTCCACGTATCAGTGAGACCATAGGATAATTGTCTTTCTCTGTTGACTTATTTTGCTTCGTATAATACCCTTTAGTTCCAGCCACGTCATTGCAAATAACAAGTTATAGTTTAATTCTTAATAAACTGTTCTCTATGACTTAATTCTACCCAAAAGAGAACACATAAAACAATATCAACACACAACAAATCAACATGAAATTAGCACTAAAAACCTAACTAGGATTTATTTTCTTTGTACACATTATTTACACTGACAAGTTAGAATTTGATTTTTGTACCAGGTTATCTCAGGATATCAATTCCTTATACTACCTTGAGATGCTCTCGGATTAATAAAGAGCTCTCCTCCAGGAGACTGCTGGATGGACAGGAAGGATGTGAGAGGCATATAGGAAGTGGAGCCCACCAGATCAGCCCTGCAAGGAGAGTACGATCTCTCTCTCTCTCTCTCTCTCTCACACACACACACATACACAAAACTTTCCTTTCTTCTTTTCCAGCTCTCTGGAACTGCTTCCTCCTCATGCCCTACTCCTCAACCCAAATGTTTCCTAGCCTAGAACTTACTGGATTCCAATAAATGAAGGGAAATCACTGAAAAAGGCACTGAAGCCCTTGCCACAGTCTCTTTGTTCCCATGATATCTCTCTCTTCTGCTCCCTCCCCAATTCCACCAGCTGTTGCACAGGAATCTGCTGTCTCCTTGTTGTTGGACCCGTATGTTTCTGGCTCTAATGCTTTCTTTTCATTAGACCTGTATTTCAGGCCTAATTCCTATGTGTAATAGTCACCACGCTTCCACCTCCAGCACACACATAGACACACATACAGGTTTACGCAAACATCTAGGTTTCCATACCTGAGGGCTGCTGGGTCAAGCAGAGAAAGAGTAAGGAGTAGGAAGGAGGGAAGGAGCAGGGGGAGACGGGGAGGAAGGAAAGGAAAGAGGAGAGAGCAGGATAGGGAAGGAGAAGGGTGTTCCTTTTGTTCCTCAAAAGAGAATACACAATACATCGGAACAGCATTCACCAACAAAACAACCATTTGCTAAATGTTTATGTTTACCATTTCCTGTTCGTCTGTGAACTCAGCGAGATGTGAATTTTTAGCCAGGCAGAATTCCAGGCTAGAATGCCAGTCTTTTTTCTCCGCTGAGAAGAAATAACAGTGGTTACCATTCTTCATGAAGAGGTCTGGACAACTGCAACAACCGGCCCAAGTGGTACGACTGGAACCTGGAAAGGAAGAGGACCTGGTTCACATCTTTATGGACCGCTCAGTCTTGGAAATGAAATGGGAGATAAATAGAGCATGGCGGTCGCCCCGTCTTCCCTGTCCCACCACCTTTCAGACTGAGGTTTAGAGAAAGGCACAACAATGCCTGGCCTCGAATTAAAATCTTTGTGATGTCCAGCTCTCTCAGTACTCCTGTGCGTTCCACCACTTAAGCATGTGACTAGGACTAAAGCAGGTAAGGAAATGGATACAGCCTGGCGGAGGACCTTGGACAGAGTACATCACTTTTGCTAGAGAGCGTTATGCACATCCGCTGTATTCATACCAGATAAAATAACTAAGCATCTGCCTTATATGTACCTGTCCATTGTCTATGTAGGCTTAGTGCACACACTGTGTAACTGCGTAATATACATCGCTGAAATCAGGCCAAATCTTCCAAAATGTCCAACCTTAACCTGATACCACATGATAATGCAAAAGAAAAGGACAGAAACAGCAAACTTAACTAGAGTGTTTTATCTTTTATCACAAATGTGATTGTCATCATTAGATATTAGATAAAAGACTTACACTTCAGCAAAAATAATTTATCGAACGAAAGTTTCTGACAGAGAAGGTGTCAGATGCTGAAGTCAGAAGTGACGTAATTTCTTCACAAGGCTCTTTTAAATACAGAACATTCTCACTCCTTTAAAATGGCCAGATTAGGGGCACCTGGGTTGCTCAGTGGGTTAAGCCTCTGCCTTCGGCTCTGGTCATGATCTCAGGGTCCTAGGATTAAACCCTACATCTGGCTCTTTGCTCAGCGGGGAGTCTGCTTCCCTCTCTCTCTGCCTGACTCTCTGTCTACTCGTGATCTCTGTCAAATAAATAAATAAATAAATATTTTTTTTTAAAAAAAGGTTAAAATGGCCAGATTATATCTTTTGAAAGTGGAGGGGGGGTGCCTCCATGGCTCAGTCAGTTAAATGTCTGTCTTAAACATCTGTCTTCAGCTCAGGTCATAATCTTGGGGTCCTGGGAATAAGCTCCATGTTGAGGTCCCTGCTCAACAGGGAGTCTGCCTCTCCCTCTCCCTCTTTCCCTCCCCCTGCCTTGTGCTCACTCTCTCTCTCAAACAAATAAATAACATCTTTTTAAAAAATGGGTGGATTATAGTTCTGTAAAAATGAAAGGAAACCAAATAAGCTCTCAAGGTCATTTCAGCCAAGATTCCATAATTCTATTGATTTTCTACTTTCATAAAACATATTTGTATAAACTCCTCACAGGCACAATTTCACAACAGGCACACAGGAGCCATTATAGCAAATGAGCACGTGCGGATATATGACCGCATAATAGGTTATATACCTAATCTAGATTTGGGGGT
Organism: Martes martes; assembly: GCF_963455335.1. Lineage (NCBI taxonomy): Eukaryota > Metazoa > Chordata > Mammalia > Carnivora > Mustelidae > Martes > Martes martes. Next base: position 52,393,549 of record NC_137895.1, on the reverse strand, counting down.
TAAAAAGCAAAGGCAGTCTTTTTTAAAAAAATGTCAAAAATTAGGCAACTTTTCTGTGGTTTCACATGGGACCAATATAGGGTTCTGGAGATTAAGCTACAAAGTTGGCACTTTATAAATTTATGCTTTTCCATACAACCATGACATCACCCAGCCTGAATGAGAAATTCCCAACTTTCTTGAAGTCTCTTTCTGTCAAAGGATTTGGGTCTGAGGTAGAGGTCCTAGGGCTGAACCTTTAGATTAGAATAAGAGTCCTAATGAATAAAGTCTGTAAAACAATCATCTGTCACTAACAATCATCTTCAGATAACATAAACTTAAGTCAGGATTCTGGATTGTGAAACAATAAACCAAGGGCTTTCTGGATCATCATAGTTAATGACCTAGAAGAATTAAATCTAGAAAATTTCACTTCAAACATTGTGAAAGCACTCTAGTTGAAAAAAAATAAGAATATATTTAATTAAAATTTGATATATCTATTATGTGAAAAGTTAAATACAATATGTAAATAGTACAATTTTAACTTTATTATCATAATAAATATGGTATTAGGAAAGTGTTTATGACATAATATAATTAAAAAGCAATATATGAATTATAAGCATCCAATGATTAGAACTATACCTAGTCTTACTTTAAAAAAAAAAAAAAAGGTGGGGAAGATTTTAGAGGACTTGATATTCTTTGTTAAAAGAACAAATACTTCTACAAATGCATGTAGTCAAAGACTAGGAGGTGACAGGAAATGTTGTGTACAAGTGATGATTTATTTCGTTGGCATTTTCATATTTCAAATTTTCTGTTATATTATATTGTTTTTATAACACAATATAGGTAAATTAGGGATACGTGGCTGGTTCTGTCAGAAAAGCATGCAACTCTTGATCTCAGGTCATGAGTTCGAGCCCCACACTGAGTGTAGAGTTTACTTAAATAAGTAAACTTTTTTTTAAAAAGAGGTAAAACAAAAGATTTTGACTTAAGTTAGTACTTACCCTGGCAGTGAATCCATTGGACAAGCAGGAGACACACAAAAATGATGTTCAGAAGTCCCAAACCTATTGCCACCTGGTGTAAGAGAGGGAACCTGGAAGAAGTAACTGCAAGAAGAGAATCCAAAACAAAATCCTGAATTAGAATAAAAGTTGAAGGACAAGAAAAGGCAAAGGAAGGATATCTGGAGTCTTTTTTTTTTTTCAAAGATTTTATTTATTTATTTGACAGATAGAGATCGCAGGTAGGCAGAGAGGCAGGCAGAGAGAGAGGAGGAAGCAGGCTCCCCGCTGAGCAGAGAGCCTGATGTGGGGCTCGATCCCAGAACTCTGGGATCATGACCTGAGCCGGAGGCAGAGGCTTTAACCCACTGAGCCACCCAGGTGCCCCGATATCTGGAGTCTTGAACAAATTTGGCCTAGTGAGAACTGAGACCTAGGCCCTAAAGTTTCTTTGCTAGATATCAGGGATTTGCTCTAAAGCCTAGAGTGACAACCCACATCTTTATCAGGAAACATCCTATATTTATCGAGTTAAGAATACTTTTTTCTTGGGATGCCTGGATGGCTCAGTTGGTTAAGCATCTACCTTCTGGTTGGTTGTGATCCCAGAGTACTGGGATCGGTCCTGCATCAGGCTCCTTGCTCAGTGAGGGGCCTGCTTCTCCCTCTGTCTGCTGCTCCCCCTGCTTGTGCTCACTCTCTCTCTCTCTCTCTCTCAGAAATAAATAAAATATTAAAAAAAAAAAAAAAGAATACTTTTTTCTTCGGGCACTGAATAGCTCAGCTGTTAAGCAGCCAACTCAATTTCAGCTCAGGTCGTGATTTTCAGGGTCTTGGGATCAAGCCCCATGTGAGGTTCCCCTCTCAGCAGGGAGTCTGCCTTAGGATTCTCTCTCTCCTTCTGTCCCTCCCCCTCAAAATATACAAATTCATCTTTATTTTTCTCTAAAGATTTTATTTGAGAGAAAAAGAGAGAGTGAGAGAGAACGCACAAGCAGGGGGAGGGTAAGAAGGAGAAGCAGGCTCCTCACCGAGCAAGGAGCGGATGCGGGACTCAATCCCAGAACCCTGGGACCATGACCTGCACTGAAAGCAGGCCCCAGCCGACTGAGCCACCCAGGTGCCCAAATAAATTAATCTTAAACAAACAAACAAACAAAAAAACCCCCACTTTTTTCTTTTGAAATTGTGACTTACAGTTTCATGCTTTAGTGGTGAAAATATTAATTGGTACAACCTCTTTGAAGGACAATTTGCAATGTCTACAAAAATTGCAAAGGCATTTATCCTTTGATCCAGCAATTTCTCTTTTGAGGATTTTTTTCCTACAGACACTCATCCATGCGCAAAATGTCATATTTATATGCCAATTCATGGCAACAGTATTTTTAGGAGAAAATGTTATAGACCAGTCAAATATAATTTGATATAGCCATAAAGTGAATATATAACTTCTAACAAAGGAATAAAGACGTGCTTTTTCTTTTTTACAGATATGGAGTGATTTTCACTCCATATATGGTATATGATATATGGTTCAGGGGAAGAAACATTCTGCAGAACAATGTACGCAAGTATCTTTTAAAGTAGACATAAGAATCTGATAGTGTTGTTTGCCTCTGGGGAGGGGAAATAGGTCACTTAAGACAAAAATAAGAGGGACACTTTTTACCTTGTTTTCTTCTGAATTTTGAACCATATGGGCATATTACCTATTCAAAATTTAAATAACTACAACTTAAATAAAAATAAAATAACCTGCATCTCAGAAATGCTTTGTAAACTGTCATTACTGAAAAAACAATGAATTCAGTTTGATATGTTTAAGGATGGAACACTACTTCATATTAACTATGTTACATATAAGAATGCTATTTACCTTCATTTAGAAAATGGAAATTTTTCTTAACCCAAATTTTTATTTCAAAATCATAGTGGTCTCACAGTCTGACAATGTAGGAGTTATGGGTAAAGAACAAAAATATATAAAGTAAGAATTTAAGTGCCAGTTTGACCCATTTATCTGGTAATCTTTAATTTGGAAATTTGGAAACTGATTCTATTTGGGGCCTCACTTTACCACTTAAATTTTAGATAAATTACCCTGTAGACATATGTTTATATCCATGAAGCATTCTGAACTTCTTTGTTGTTGCTGTTGTTGTTAAGTGAGGGAGAAACAGAGAATCTTAAGCAGGTTCCATGCCCACCATGGGGCCTCACAGGGAGTTCAATCCCACAACCCTGAGACCAAGACCTGAGCCAAAATCAAGAGTCAAATACCTAATCAGCTGAGCCACCCAGGGCCCCACTCCCAGGCACTTTTTTTAAATTTATTTTGGCATTCTGAACTTCTTAAAACAAAGGAATTCATAGTGAGGAGTGCCTGGTCAACTTGGTTAAGTGTCCAACTCTTTATTTCGGCTCAAGTCATGATCCCAGGACTACGGGATCGAGTCCCCTGTTGGGCTCTGCACTCAGCATGGAGTCTGCTTGTCCCTCTCCTTCTACTCTTCTCCCTTCTTGGCATCTCTTTCTCTCACTCTAAAATAAATAAATAAAATCTTTAAAAAAAAAAAAAGGAAAAATTTATAGTGAGAGGTATCTTTAAAATGAAAGAGGTCTGCATGATAAATATTTGGACTGATACATCCAAAAACACTAGATTTCTAGTGACATAAGAAAATACATTTTTGGGGCGCCTGTGTGGCTCAGTGGGTTAAAGCCTCTGCCTTCGGCTCAGGTCATGATCTCAGGGTCCTGGGATCAAGCCCCGCATCAGGCTCTGCTCAGCGGGGAGCCTGCTTCCTCCTCTCTCTCTGCCTGCCTCTCTACTTGTGATCTCTGTCTGTCAAACAAATAAATAAAATCTTTAAAAAATTTAAAAAAAAAAAAGAAAATACATTTTCAGGACGCCTTGATGGCTCAGTTAGGTAAGCCTCTGCCTTTGGCTTACAAGTCCTACATAGGGCTCCTTGCTCAGCAGGGAGCCTGTTTCTCCCTCTGCCTGCCACTCCCCCTGCTTGTGAGCTCTCTCTCTGACAAATAAATAAATAAAATCTTTTTTTTAATAAATAAATAAAATCTTAAAAAAAGAAAAAGAAAAGAAAATACATTTTCACTATAGTAAAATATTTAATGAAATAAATTGTTTCAGATGTTAACGCGAAATGAAAAGAGGTACCAAAACTTAATTGCATTTGTGTAACCACAGTTCGTGAAATTTAAATTTTTTTAAAATTTACTTTAGAAATATACATATTAAAAGGCTTTTAGTAGAGTACATACAGTACATTGCATAGACAGGCAAAAATAGATCAAAATAGTAACAGTAATAATCACCACGTTGTTGTAAAATTATTAGTGATTTTTATTTTCTTTTATCTGCTTTCATATGTTCCCTATTTTCCATTAAAAACATGTAATAATTTTGTAAAGAGATTTTTTTTTTAATTAAAAGATTTTTTTTTTTTTTTTTGACAGATAGAGACCACAAGTAAGGAGAGAGGCAGGCAGAGAGAGAGGAAGGGAAGCAGGCTCCCCGCCGAGCGGAGAGCCCCACATGGGGCTCGATCCCAGGACCCCGGGACCATGACCCGAGCCGAAGGCAGAGGCCTTAACCCACTGAGCCACCCAGGCGCCCCTGTAAAGAGATTTTTATTTTTATTTTTTTTTTAAAGATTTTATTTATTTATTTGTCAGAGAGAGAGAGAGAGCGCGCACAGGCAGACAGAGTGGCAGAGGGAGAAGCAGGCTCCCTGCGGAGCAAGGAGGCTGATATGGGACTCAATCCCAGGACACTGGGATCATGACCTGAGCCGAAGGCAGCCCCTCAACCAACTGAGCCACCCAGGCGTCCCGTGTAAAGAGATTTTTAATGTAATTTTAAAGCTCCTAGTCTATTTTCCTCTTCCCAAATATAGTACCCTGGAAAGCTGGGGTGGAAATGAGCATACTGGCAGCAAACAAGAATGGGCAATGTGGACTGTATATAAATAAAAAACTACTTGCCTAGAAATCAAAATAATCATATTCAAGTTCCAACTTACCACCACCTGTGTGACCTTGCTCTTAAACTTTAGAATGTCGATTCCTTTAACTTAACGTTCCTATTCCTTAGAAATTGGTACAGATTTAAACCAAAAGAAATCTACATATAAATGAAAATATCCAATGCCATATAAATTAGAGTAATGGAAATAAATAAATGTCCAAGTGTACTAGAATGATGTAGCAAATTATAGTATTGCTTTCAAAGAACAACACTAAAAATTATAATAATAAGTTTATGTAGCAGAAGAGAGAAAGCTGACGAAGTCTCCCTAAAGAACATACTTTATGGGAGTGTATTGCCTAAGATAAAAAAACAAATATTAATTTTGGCTCTTATACTATAATGTGTCTATCCCAGAAAGCGTTTTTTCAGGGCTCCATGTAAAAATATCTTTTTCATCCTCAAACCCCCAAAGAGTCACTGGGAATACTTATTTGTAATATTCTTAATGCCTTCTTCCTACTCCCGTCACACTCTCGTACAGTACTGTGGGAGGGGAACCTAGAGAACGTGAATCAGTTTCTTTTCTGACAAACTCTTACTATTATCCATTAGCAAAGTTACTGGTGTCTTTCTCCCGATTTCAAAATCAGAAAAACAGAGATACTTAGAATTTAAACAGCCTTAGCTTGGGTTTCATAGATGAGACCTTAGAAGTGAACAGTTAGAAAAGACTTTACCTAAGAACTAAGAGCAGATCCATGACTGTATACCAGATTTTCACACCCCCAGTCTGGACTTCAAACTGAACCAGATGTATTCCTTCAAATTACCATCCATTTTTCTGCATCCTCTACTCCAAACTTATTCTACCTTCCATTCATCCCTTAGTCTATGGGCACTGTGCATTGTTTTGCACACTAACTTGATTAACTCACCTTTTTGCTGTGGTCTGCAGTCATTCTGGGTTTGAGGTTCAGTAGACAACGGAAACGTAGAATAAATAACATTGTCCATTATCTCCATCTAATATCATTCGCATTCAGTTGAGAGAGTAAAATTATAGAAGTGTGAAGAGACACATGTCAGTGAGGGAACAACCCGATGTCTCAACCGCGAGCAGGAAATTTGAAGGTTTTCAAGTTGGGGTTTTTTTTTCTTTCTTCAAATGGCCCAGTATGATAAAGACAGAAGCAGTTTTTCAGGAAATGGCTCAAAATCTGCAGCTGAATAAGAAATTAATATTCTAGGGCAGCCTGGATGGCTCAATTGGTTAAGCGATTGCCTGGGATCCAGCCCCACATCAGGCTCCCTGCTTGGCAGGGAGTCTGCTTCTCCTCCTGACCCTTCCCCTTCTCATGCTCTCTCTCTCATTCTCTCTCTCTCTCAAATAAATGAATAAAATCTTTAATAAACAAATAAATAAATAGAAATTAATATTCTAAACTATGGTTTTTTTCCTGCCTCAGCACTGTCTCTAGATATTCATTAAATACATATTGATTCCCACCTCACTCAGTCTATTTAACAAGGAAAAGTTGCTCTGAAGTCCAGCAATTTCAATTACAGAAACTGGAATAAAAATGACAGTGTTCTTAGCTATGAATTTATCTCAGATTTTATATTTGCTTTGTTTCCTTTTGAGAAAATAGATGCATGCCAAATGGGACCGTTTTCATCGTTTCTTAGAGCTTTTGGTTAGTGATATATGACAAGAGAAATTGACTGTTGGTTGCATATGCCTGGCATCATGGGAAAAATGAACTATTTCCCCGATATATGTTTTGTGAATGTGCTGTACCCCTACATTCCCCCAAATATCTTCCCGATTGTGTTCTAATCTTTACACTTCATTGGGTCAGAAATTCCATTAAATTTTCTCTCCTTGTTCCTTTTTTTTTTTAAGATTTTATTTATTTATTTGACAGAAAAAGATCACAAGTAGGCAGAGAGGCAGGCAGAGAGAAAGGAAGGGAAGCAGGCTCCCAGCCAAGCAGAGAGCCTGACGCGGGGCTCGAACCCAGAAACCGGGGACCATGACCTGAGCTGAAGGCAGAGGCTTTAACCCACTGAGCCACCCAGGTGCCCCTGTTCCTTTATTTTTTATATGCAAATACAGCTATAAGGAGAACAAATTAAATAAATACATACTAAAGGGTGAATAATGTATTTCTAATAGGTGAAACGTTAATAAGTAGTTAAAGTAAGGAAAACAAACAGAATTAAAATCTACATAAGTTCAAGACAGGAAAGAGATGAAAAGCAGGGAGAGCATACCAATAAAAACTAGTAGAGCTCTGGGGCACCTGGCTGCTCAGTTGGTAGAGCGTGAGACTCATGATCTCAGGGTCATGAGTTTGAGCCCCTTTGAGCCTCCCAGAGGTTACTTTAAAAATAATAATAAGGGGCGCCTGGGTGGCTCAGTGGGTTAAGCCTCTGCCTTCGGCTCAGGTCATGATCTCAGGGTCCTGGGATCGAGCCCCGCATCGGGCTCTCTGCTCAGCAGGGAGCCTGCTTCCTCCTCTCTCTCTCTGCCTGCCTCTCTGTCTACTTGTGATCCCTCTCTCTGTCAAATAAAAAAAAAAAAAAAAAAAAAAAAAAATTTTAAAAATAATAATAAAAGTTAAAAAAAAAAAAAAAAAAACCCTAGTATAGTCCTGCTTCCCACCATGACAGAGTAAGATTGGATTTGCTCTTCAACCAAGAAACTATGGGGATGGCTGGGTGGCTTAGTTGGTTAAGCATCTGCCTTTAGCTCAGGTCATGATCCCGGAGTCCAGGGATCAAGTCCTGCATCGGGCTCCTTGCTCTGCAGGGAGCCTGTTTCTCCCTCTGCCTGCTACTCCCCCTGCTTGTGTTCTCTCTCTGTAATGACTAAATAAATTCTTTAAAAAAAAAAAAAAAGAACTATATATGACAAAATACATAAGCAACTGTTTTCAGGCAAAGAAGTACAGGCAGCACAGCAATCCCTGAGAGAATGAAACACGCAAAGGTGAGCACCAGCATCACCCTGGCATTATACTACCCAGGGTCACTTTCTGGCCCAAAGCAGGAAACTGAATTCTTTTTTTTTTTTTAATTTTTTTATTTTTTTTATAAACATATAACATACTATTAGCCCCAGGGGTACAGGTCTGTGAATCGCCAGGTTTACACACTTCACAGCACTCACCATAGCACATACCCTCCCCAATGTTCATAACCCCACCACCCTCTCCCTACATCCCTACCCCCAGCAACCCTCAGTTTGTTTTGTGAGATTAAGAGTCTCTTATGGTTTGTCTCCCTCCCGATCCCATCTTGGCAGGAAACTGAATTCTAAGAGCAGCAGTCTCACCAAGCTCAGGAGGCAGGTGCAAGTTTTGAGCTGTTTATGTGCCTGGGGTTTGCAGGGCAGGGTAACTGACAAGAGACTGCAGAGAGAGGTATCCAAAAAACAGCATGGGAATTCACCAGGCTCCTTGGCTAAGAGCTAGGCTGCACAGGCAGAGGACAAGCCCCTAGCAGCCCCCTTCCCTGCTGAGATGGCCTCCAGCAGGGCCGACAGCTGATTAGAGACCCATCGTGATGCAGTGTTGACCAGTGAGAACAGAGAAAAAAAAATAAGCCTGACAGAACCAAAAAGATCTACCAGTAATTTAGCTCTCCCGATGAACAAATTTTGATGCCCTTAAAAAGAAGACAACAGAGACAAAATGTGGTCTAACATAAAATGGGATATTATTCAATCTTAAAAAGGAAGAAAATTGTGACACACTATACAAACTGGAGGAACCTGGAAGACGTTATGATAAATGAAATAAGCCCACCCCCCCCACACACAAATACTCTATGATTCCACATATATGAGGTATCTAAAGTAGTCAATTCGCAGAAACAGAAAATAGAAGAGATTGCTGGAGCTGGGGAGCAGGAAGAACAGGGAGTTATTTAATGGTTATAGTTTCAGTGCTGCAAGATGAGAAACTTCTGGAGCTCTGTTGTACAACAGAGTGAATGAATGTGTATCGGTCCACTTAGAGAGCCATAACAAAATCCCCTAGGCTGGGGTAGCTTAAGCAACAGAAATTTATTTGCTCACAGTTTTGGACACTGGTAGTCCAAGATGAAGCTGCTTGCAGGGTTGGTATCTGCTGAGAAATCCCCCGTTGGGTTGCAGTGGCCTTCTCACTGTGGTCTCCCATGACCCTTCCTTGGTGCACGTGTACAGGAAGAGAGCGAGCAAGCTCTCTGGGGGCTCATATTATAAGGACACTAATTCTATCAGATCAGGACCCCACCATCAAGACCTCATTTAACTTCAGTTGTTAAGACTTAGTTGGACAGTTAGATAGTCAGGGCCAGAGTCCCCAGCAAGAAAATATGGAGTCAGGACAGCTAAGATAAAACAGCACTGACATCCTGTTTTGCAGCTTAGACAGGACTGCGCTAGCATTCTGCTTTGCAGCCTTTGCAAAAATGTCTTCTGCAAAATGTCCTAAAATAAGACAACCACAAAAGCATTTGTCAATATCACGGGCAAGGGGCAGTGAAGCCATAAGCCCCCAGACATCAGCAAAAAAAGAGCATCTGCACAGAGACATTAACCTAATAGGTAGACAGATCCCTAACCAAAGCCCTAATTGGCATGACTCAGCATACCCTGATTGCTTAAGATAGTTCAGCAAAAGAGCTCATAAAAAGCCCTAAACTTAAAAAAAAAAAAAAAAAAGCCCTAAACTTAGAAACTCTGGAGGCAACCCACTCGCTGTCCCCCTCCCCACAGGAGCTTTAAACTCTTGCTCAATAAACTTTGCTTTGCTGCCCACCACTCTCCGTCTGATCTACCTCTTCATTCTTCAAAATGGCATGACCAAGAACCTGGGCACTGAGGGGACAAAAATCCTGTAACATTTAGAGGCCCCATCACAAAAGAAAGAACGAAGCCGCACTGGAGGTTAAGGTTTCAACAAATGACTTTGAGGATGGAAGGGTCACAAATATTAAGGCCATAATTATAATTAACACTGCTGAACTGTACACTTAAAAACAGTTAAGATAACTGAAGAAGAAGAAGAAGAAGGAAGAAGAGTAGGAAGAGGCAGTGGCGGCAGCATAAGAACCAGAACTTCTTGAGGAAATGACTAAATCTAGGGTCAGGGCACAAAAAACCCAAGATGAGTCTGGGGCACCTTTTAGTCTTTTAGTGCTAGAAAATGAGGAAGTACTCAAAAACTTTAAAAAAAAAAAAAAAAAAGATGAGGGCATGTCAGAAGGACACAGGAACCAAGCTGACAAAACTCCCAATGGCCCAAAATGAAACAATTAGAGCAAGAAAATAAATAATAGTATTGGAGTATAACTCAGGAATAAAAAAGAACTATGACTTCATACTGACTGGTTTTTATCTGCATGCACTTTTAATTGAAGTTGTACATATTTATTACTCAGCCATCAAAAAAAATGAAATCTTGCCATTTGCAATGACGTGGGTAGAACTGGTGGGTATTATGCTAAGCGAAGTGAGTCAGAGAAAGACAAATACCATATGATTTCACTCATATGTGGAATTTGAGAAACCAAACATGGGATGAAGGGGAAGGGAAGGAAAAATAAAATAAGAGGAAAACAGAGATGGAGGCAAACCATAAGAGACTCTTAATTATGGGGAACAAACTGAGGGCTACTGGAGGGGAGGTGGGTGGGGGGTAAGGGATAATTGGGTGATGGGCATGAAGGAGAGCACTTGAAGCAATGACCACTGGGTGTTATACACAACTGATGAATCACTGAATTCTACTTCTGAAACTAATAATACAGTATATGTTAATTAATTTGGAAAAAAATGTATCTATTTAAAGCATATAATTCGGAACTTTTGATGTAAGTACACATTGTGAAACGATTACCACAAACTAATTTACATATTCAACACTTCCAACAGTTACCGTCTCTGTGTGGGAGTGTGGGGGTAGGGTGAGAACACCCGAAATCTACTCTTTTTTTTTTTAAAGATTTTATTTATTATTTATTTATTTGACAGAGAGAGAGAGAGAGAGAGCGAGCACAAGCAGGGGGAGTGGTAGGCAGAGGGAGAGGGAGAGAGAAAAGCAGGCTCTCACTGAGCAGGGATCCTGACCCGGGACTTGATCCCAGGGCCGTGGGATCATGACCTGACCCAAAGGCAGACACTTAACACACTTAACCAACTGAGCCACCCAGGTGCTCCAAAATCTACTCTCTTAACAAACTTCAAGTTTTTGTTTTTTTAAGTAGGTTGCCACACCTAACATGGGGCTTGAACTCACAACCCCAAGATCAAAAGTCACACGCTCTGGCTGAGCCAGCCAGGGGCCCCTCAAATATATATTATTTTTTAATAGCTTTATTGAGGTACAATTAACATATATGCATGCATCAGTGAAACTATTACCACAATCTAGAAACTAAACATATTTGTCACCCCTGAAAATTTACTTGTGTACTCTACTACCACCCTTCTGCCCCTCCCATTCACCTTTCTCTAGGCCTCCACTGATCTGCCTTCTGTCACCATAGATTAGTTTGTATCTATCCCAAGTCTTTCATAAAAGGGAACTCATCCATGTTGAAGTGTGTATCAATAATTCATTCTTTCTTATCCTGAATATATTTCAGCCTATGGATAGACCAGACCAGTTTGTTTATCCACACTCTTGTTAATACATTACCATCAAGTACAGTCACCATGCTGTATGTACATTAGGTCTCCAGAGCTTATTCACCTTGTAACTGAAAGCTTGTACTCTTTGATCAGTATCTCCCCTCTCCCCCATTCACTAGCCTCTGGTAATGACCTTTCTACTCTGTTACTATGAGTTCAACATTTTTTTTCTTTTCTTTGTTTTTTTAGATCCCATAGTGAGATCATGCAAAATTTGTCTTTCTGGTCTGGCTTATTTGACATAGATAACGTCCTCTAGTTTCATCTATGTTGTTGCAAATAGCAGGATTTCTTTCTTCTTTTAAGGCTGAATAATTTTCTATTTTTTTTTTAAATTTGTATGATTTAAAGATTTTTATTTATTTGACAGACAGAGATCACAAGTAGGCAGAGAGGCAGGCAGAGAGAGGGGGAAGCAGGCTCCCCACGGAGCAGAGAGCCCTATGCGAGGCTGGATCCCAGGACCCTGGGATCATGACCTGAGCCGAAGGCAGAGGCTTTAACCCACTGAGCCACCCAGGTGCCCCTGAATAATTTTCTATTCTATATGTATTCTCATATATACAGTGTATATAAATATATATTTTTTTCTTTTACCTATCCACAGACATTAAGTTTGTTTCTGTATTATGATTATTATGAATAATGCTGCAATGAACATGGCAGTGAAGATATCTCTTCAAAATAGTTATTTTATTTCCTTTGGATATATAACCAGAAGTGGGATTGTTGGATCACACAATAGTTCCATTTTTAATGTTTTCAGGGGCCCCCATACTGTTTTCTGTATTGGCTATACTAATTGACATTCCCATTCATTTGTTGTTTGCTTTGCTGTGCAAAAACTACTTAATCTCACTTAATCCCCCTTGTTTATTTTTGCTCTTTTGTTTTCTTGTTTGGGGGGGTGGCGCTGGCTTTTTTTAAAAGGCTTGAACTCATGACCCTGAAATCAGGACCAAAGATCAGAACCTCAGATCAAGAGTCAGACACTTAATCAACTAAGCCACCCAGGCAGCCCTATTGTTGCAGGGTTTCGGGATTCTTATCTCACAGAGTGAAGGAATGAATCTCAAGGACAAAAGGAGGAAGTGAAGTGAAAGTTTATTAAGTGAAGATGAGAACAAAAAGGAAAGAAAAGAACCCACTGAAGGGAGAGGGATTCCAAATGGGCTGCCACTGAGGGCTTTTATGGTCAGTTTTTTTATGGGAAACTGACCAGGGAACTTGGTAAATTTATTGTCAATATCATGATGGATTTGTGAATATTATGTCTATATTTTGAACAAACATGGAAGACTTGTAACTATCATGAGAACAAACAGGGTGTTCTTGTATCATATCTATTTCTCCACATCTGGGATTTCTGTGACTGGGGTTACATCTACATTCCCCCACACACACATACCATGACCCTAGTCACTACCTAGCCTCGCCTGCCCCTTACTATTTTTGCTTTTGTTACCTGTGCTTTTAGTGTACATTCCAAAAAATCACTATCAAGACCGAGTCAAGGAGGTTTTCCCCTGTTTTCTACCAGGAGTTTTACAGTTTCAGTCTTAGTTTTAAGTCTTTAATTTATTTCCATTGTTTTTATATATGATGTAAAAAAGGGGGGTAGTTTTCAGTGTCATTCTTTTGCATACGGATACACAGTTTTCCCAACATCATTAAGAAACTATACTTTCCCAGTTAATTGTATATTCTTTTTTTTTTTTTAATTGTATATTCTTAATGCCTTTGTCAGAAATTAGTTGACTATATACATGTGGGTGACAGAACTTTTTTCCTACCCTTTTTGTGTGGTTATTCTCGAGTTTTTCTGTCCCACTGTGTTGCTGATGCTTAAGTAGACTCCTGAGATCTTTCAGAGCTATTCTTATTAGTAGATAACTGTCTATTCTTCTTTGTGGGGGGATAAAGGCTGGAGTCTCCTAATCTGCCATCATGAGGATGTCACTCCTCTGAATCCATATAATTCAAAGACATTATTTTTTTTTCCAAAGAGGATTGTCTTTCTTTTAAAAAAAAAAAAAAAGATTTTTATTTATTTATTTGACAGACAGAGATCACAAGTAGGCAGAGCAGCAGGAAGAGAGAGGGAGAAGCGGGCTCCCTGCCGAGCAGAGAGCCCGATGCAGGGCTGGATCCCAGGACCCTGGGATCATGACCCGAGCCGAAGGCAGAGGCTTTAACCCACTGAGCCACCCAGGTGCCCCAAAGACATTATTGAATAAATATATAAGAGAGAAGTTATATATCTTTCATATAGAATCCAAATAATAAATGCAGGTACTCCCCCATCATGATACTCAATTTAATTCTCCTCCCTATGAGTATTGGCAAGACTTAGTGACTCACTTCCAAAGAATGACATATGGTTAGTGGAAAACAGCAACTTTACAGTAGAGAAACCTAGCAAACACAACCTTTAACATAAAAACAGGGTGAATCTTATAAATCATCAGTAATAAATCTTGTTGATATCGTGTACCCCCAATATGATGAAATAAGAAAGATACCTAATTACTATGGTATATTTTACCAAAACCCATAGTCTAAGTCTAAAGATGAAAAAAAAAAATAAATTGAGAAGTAGTCTACTAAATATCTGACTACTACTCTTTAACTATATCAAGGTTATGAAAAATAAGGAAATACTGAGGAACTACAACAGACCAGAGGATTAAGGAAATATAAATGCAAGGCAGTATCCTGGATTAGATCCTGGAACAGAAAACAAATATCAGTGAAAAACTGGTGAAGTTCAAAGAAAACCTGCAGTTAGTTAATAATAGTAGGGCAGTTATTAATTCTTAGTTTTGATTCAATAATTAAATGATTGTTTAATATGTTAACATTAGAAGTAATGGGGTAAAAGGTATGAAAAAATGCTATGTACTATCTTTGAAACTCTTCTAAAAATCTGACATTATTCCCAAATAAAAATTTTATTTAAGGGGAGCCTGGGTGGCTCAGTGGGTTAAAGCCTCTGCCTTCAGCTCAGGTCATGATCTCAAGGTCCTGGGATGGAGCCCCGCATTGGGCTCTCTGCTTGGCAGGGAGCCTGCTTCCCTTCCTCTCTCTCTGCCTGCCACTCTGCCTACTTGTGAACTCTGTCTGTCAAATAAATAAATAAAATCTTTTAAAAAAATTTTTTTATTTAAAAAAGACAACATAATGCATACTCCCTATAATGTATTTGATGTCCAGCATACACAATGCAGAAAAGTATCACAATGCAGAAAAATAAGAAAATGTGGGCCACCACTCAGGGAAAAGTAAATAACTAAAAAGAGACTTAAGATGACATAGATGTTGGAATCAGCAAACAAGGACTTTAATAGCTGTATAAATATGTTCAAAGACAAGAGGAAAATATGGTCATAATGAATAAGAAGATGAAGAACCACAGCAGGGAAACAGAAAGAACCAAATAAAATTCTTAATCAGAACGGAATATGGCTGGTGCTGCTTGTGTGCTCGTTTGGTGCTGACCTGGTACCTCTTTCGTGAAGAGACTCACGCTTGCCATGGCCGACAAAAAGCCCAAAGAAGGAGTCAAGACTGAGAACAACAATCGAATAGTTTGAAGGTGGTAGGGCAGGATGGTTCTGTAGTGCAGTTTAAGATTAAGAAGCATACACCACTTGATGAACTAATGAAAACCTATTGTGAATGACAGGGTTTGTCAATGAGGCAGATCAGATTCTGATTTGATAGGCAGCCAATCAATGAAACAGACACACCTGCACAGTTGGAAATGGAGGCTGAAGATACAATTGATGTGTTCCAGCAGCAAACAGGAGTGTCTACTAAAAAGGGAACCTGCTACTTTACTCCAGAATTCCATTCCTCTAGACCATAAAGACATTCTCAATTAGAAAGCCACAATTGGGTTCCACCACATCCTGACTACTACAGTAGTTTTCTCTATTCTTCCATTTTCCCCTTCCCTATTCCTTTACTGTACATAAAGGAACTGTGTATGCACATAAGCATATTGCATTTTTTTAAGTAAATGGGCAGTGGTATGTTTTGATCAACATCAAATGGAGATGGGATGGAGGAAAACACTGCTTCTGTGAAAATACCCACTCTCTCCATTAGTCGCATGTTCAGTCAGCTCTTATCTTTATATTCCAGTAAGTTATTTTACTCTCACAGTTTAACAAAAAAAGAAAAACATGAAAATCTTTGCACACCTTGTTCGACTGGAGAATTTTAATGTTCTTCATTTATCATTATAAAACTAAGGACAATTTTATAACTTTTTGTATGTAGCTGTTACATGTAGGGCACTCTGTCGTTAAGTAGGGATAAATTAAAAGAAATGAATCCTAGATAGTTTTCCCTTCAAGTCAAGCATTTTGTTGTTTAAACTTCTTGTTTAAAATGGAAAAAAGGAAAAACAAAAAACAAAAAATAATAAAAAATAAAATGAAAAAAAGGGGTCCCTAGGTGGCTCAGTTGGTTGGGCGTCTGCCTTTGGCCAGGGTCCTGGGATCCAGCCCCACATTGAGCCCCGCATTGAGCCCTGCACCGGACTCCCTGCTCAGTAGAAAGCCTGCTTCTCCCTCTCCCACTCCCCCTACTTGTGTTCCCCTCTCTCGCTCTGTCAAATAAATGAATAAAACTCTTTTTAAAAAATGAAAAAAAAAGGGGGGGGTGCACCAGGGTGGCTCAGTGGGTTAAAGCCTCTGCCTTTGGCTCGGGTCATGATCTCAGGACCCTGGGATCGAGGCCCACATCGGACTCTCTGCTCAGCAGGGAGCCTGCTTCCCTTCCTCTCTCTCTGCCTGCCTCTCTGTCCACTTGTGATTATCTGTTTGTCAAATAAATAATAAATAAAATCTTTTTTTAAAAATGAAAAAAAGATTATGATCCATAATTTTTTTTAAAAACTAAAATTAAAAGCCCCCCAAAATTAAAAATTAATTAAAAATAAAAAAACCCAACTGAATGAGACTATCAGCAAACTGGAGAGGACAGAAGAAAAGGTCAATGGAATATGAAGATAGATTGCTAGAAATTATCCAATATAAATAACAGAAAAAATAAATAAGTAGAGCCTCAATGATCTGCAGGACAATATCAAGTGCTTATAAGTGAAGCCCCAGAAAAAGAGGAGAAGAATGGGGCACCTGGGTGGCTCAGTGGGTTGAGTCTCTGCCTTTGGCTCAGGTCATGGTCCCGGGGTCCTGGGATCGAGCCCCGCATTGGGCTCTCAGCTTAGCAGGGAGCCTGCTTCCTCCTCTCTCTCTCTCTGCCTGCCTCTCTGCCTACTTGTGATCTCTGTCTGTCAAATAAATAAACAAAATCTTAAAATAAAATAAAATAAAATAATAAAAAAACCAAACTCATATTAATAGAGAGAATGAAGGTTGCCAAGGGCTGAGGGGTGGGACAAATGAGGAGATTTAGGTCAAAAGGTATAAACTTCCAGTTATAAGATGAATAAGTTCTGGGGATGTAATGTGATTACAGGTAACAATGCTATATTGTATACTTGAAATTTGCTGAGAGTAAATGTTAAATGTTCTTACCGCAAAAAAAGAAAGAAAGAAAGAAAGAGAATCACATGAGGTGTTGAACATAGTAACTTATATGGTAATCATTTCACAATATATACATATATCAAATCATCACACTGTATACCTTAAATTTATACAATGTTACATGTCAATTATATCTCAATAAATCTGGGGTGTGTGGTAAATGATACTGCCAGCCAGAATTCTATATCCAGCAAACACATCCACCAAAAATAAAGAGGAAGAAAAAAAAACACTTTTATTTAAAGAAAACATAGCATTGTCATTAGCAGTCTAGCACTATAAGAAATGCTAAAAGCAGCTCTTCATACTAAAAAGAAATGTCACAAGATGAAAATGTAGACTTGTAAGACTGAAGAAGAACAGAAATGACAAATACATAGGAACATATAAAAGATTGTGTTTTTCTTAACTTCCTTAAAAGAAAGAAGAAACAAAGGAAAATAAAACACACAAGACAAACTGTAAACAAATAGCAAAATGACAGACCTAGAGCCAACCATAGCCATAACTGAATTCATCATAAATGCACTAAATATATCAAATAAATAGCAGAGACGGAAACACTAGGGGAAAAAAGCAAAAAGCCGATAATATGCTGTATATAACACATGCACTGTAGACATGATAACACAAAGAGGTTGATAGAAAGTATAGCAAAAGATACCTGCAAACAGTAAACAAAAGGAACCTGAAGTGGTATACTAGTTTCTTAATGTTGCTGTAACAAATACCACACAGTGGCTTAAAACGATGTACCTTTATTCTTTCACAGTTCTGGGTGTCAAAAATTTAAAATGAAGATGTTGGAAGACTGCTTTCCTCTGGAAGGATTAGAGAAGAATTCATTTCCTTTATTTGTCCTGCATCTTTCAAAAGGGGGGGTATTTATTTATGTATTTACTTGGGGGGGGGAGTGGGAGACAACATGAGTGGGGGAGGGGCAAAGGGAGAGGGAAAGAGACAATCTCAAGCAGACTCTGTGCTGAACACAGAGCTTCATGTGGGGCTTGATCTCACAACCCTGAGATCATGACCTGAGCCAAAACCAAGAGTCAGAGTCTTAACCAACTGACCCACCCATGCACCCCAATTTTTCCTGCTTCTATAGGCTGCCTGAATTGCTCAGCTTGCAGCCCCTTCCTCCATTTCAAAGTGCATCACCGCAATGCCCGTTTCCATCATCATATCTCCTTTTTCTAACTTTTACTCTACTGCTTCACTGTGATTATACTAGATCTACCTGGATAATACAATATAAACTCCAATGCAAGATTCTTAATTTAATTGTATCTACAACAGAGTTTCTTCTGCCATGTAAGGAAATGTAATCACAGGTTCCAGGTATTAGACATAGACATCTTTGAAAGTGGGAATGGGGGACATTTTTTAGCCTACCACAAGTCGTTCTATTAATATACAACAAAATTGACAAGTATAAACAGGTACATTTCATAGTTACATGAATCACAGCATCAAGTATACATAACTGCAAGTGAGTATGAACCTAATAATATATGAACCTCACTGAATAATATGAACCTCACTGAATTAAAAAATAAATAAGCAAATCCATAATTATAGTTGAAAATTTAAACACCCCTTTCTCAATAACTGATAAAACAATTAGACAAAAAAAATCAGTAAAAATTTAAAATTTTTAAACAATACTATAACCATCTTAACTTAGTTGAAGTATATCCAACAAAATGATACCAAACAACTACAGAATATGCATGCCTTTCAAGTGTAAATGGAATGTTTACCAAGTAAATTACAATACTGGATAATAATACAAGCTTTAATGAATTTCAATATGTTATAATCTTAAAGATGTGTTCTACAGACAGAGTAGACTCAAAAACAAGAAAAAATCTAGAAAGTTCCTAAATACTTAAAAATTTTGAAACACACTTATAATCATCAGAGAAATAAAAATCAAAATACAATGAGGCATTACCTCATAACAGTTATTATGACTACTTCTAAAAATAGCCAGGGGCACCTGGGTACTTTAGTTCAAGTCATGATCTCAGAATCCTAGGATCAAGGTCAGAGTCCTGGGATCAAGCTCCCCTGCTCAGTGGGGAATCTGCTTGTCCCTCTCCCTCTGCCTCTCTCTCTTTCAAATAAATAAAATCTTTTTTAAAAATAGCAAAAAAAAAAAAAACCCCACAAAAAATAACAAGTGTTTATTAGAGTATTGGAAAGGATGTGAGGAAAAGGCAACCGTGGGCACTATTGGTGGGAATGATATTGGTGTAGCCATTATGGGAAACAGTGTGAAGGCACCTTAAAAAGTAGAACTACCATATGATCCAATAATTCCACTTTTGGGTATGCAGTTGGAAAAAACAAAATCACTACCATTTGTATCCTTTATATCAAAATACATCTGCACTCTCACATTCACTGCAGCATTACTCACAATAGCCAACACATGGAAACAAACTAAGTATCAGCTGATAGCTGAATGAATAAAGAAAATGTGGTGTATATACATAATGGATTATTTAGCCATTAAAAAAAAGAAGAAAATCCTATCATTTCTGACTACATGGATGGACCTTGAGGGTACTGTTAAGTGAAATAAGTCAGACAGGGAAAAACAAATACTGTATGATCTCATTTATATGTAGGATCTAAAAAACAAAAACAAAAACAAGCCCTGAAACTGAACTCTTAGACAGAGAGAAGAGATTGGTGGTTGCCAGCTGTAGGGGGTGAGAGGAGGGTAAAGTTAGTTAAAAGGTACAGACTTCCAATTACAAGATGAGTAAGTCATGGGGATGTAACGTATAGCATGGTGACTATAGTTAACAATACTGTATTATATATTTGAAAGCTGCTAAGAGAGTAGATCTCAGAAGTTCTCACTACAAGAAAAAAAACTGGTAACTGGGGTGATGGATGCTGACTAAACTTACTGTAGTAATCATTCTGAAATGTATGCATATATCATATCATTACATGTACACTCAAAAATTAAGTTCTGTTTGAATAATTAACACGACTTTTTGTATACCTAAAACACACACACATACACATTCTAAATAATCCATAGGTTAAAGAAGAGATAAAAAACAAAATTAGAAATTATTTAAAAAACTAAATAATTACAAAAATTTGTAGACCAAGGCTAAAATAGTAACCTAGAATGTTAGAGTTTTAAGTGACTAAAAAAGAAGAAATACTTTATTTTTTTAATATTTTATTTATTTGACAGACAGAGATCACAAGTTTTTTAAAAAAATTGTGAGTTATAGTTAATGAAATTTGTTAGATATAAAAAGAGGGAAAAGTTTAAACTATGCATTAATTCATTTAAAAATAAGAATAATAATATAGTTAAATAATATGTAACTATATGTAACTATATATAATGTAGTTATATGATATATAACAGTATATAATTATATGCTATAAAATATAGTAAGTATAATAAACCCATTACATGTTATTTTCAGTAAACTTTTTAAGAGAAATAACTACATTTTTTTAAAAGATTTTATTTCTTATTTATTTATTTGACAGACAGATCACAAGTAGGCAGAGAGGCAGGCAGAGAGAGAGAGGGAAGCAGGCTCCCGGCTGAGCAGAGAGCCCGATGCGGGGCTCGATCCCAGGACCCTGGGACCATGACCTGAGCCGAAAGCAGAGGCTTTAACCCACTGAGCCACCCAGGTGCCCCGAGAAGAAATACCTTAAATAAATAATCTGTTTCTACTTTAAGAAGATAAAAAAGAAGAACAAATTAAAACCAAAGCAAGCAGAAGAAAAGTCTGGAATTTTAAATTCTAAATGAATAATATTTAAAAAACTAACCACAACCAACAGAAAAATGAACAAAATTTTACTATTATATAATATACACATTTATATGTTATACAATACATATAATATAAATTTTAAAAATTAACAATAAACAAATAAAAATTGGGTTATTTGGTAAGATTATTAACTGATAAACTTCTAACAAAATTTACCAAGAAACAAAAAAGACAAACTATGAATATCAAAAATGAAGCGAGTATATTACTACAGATTTTAAAGACACTAAAAGAGTAATAAGGGAATATTATATCTGTATGCCAAAAAATTTAACAATTTAGATAAAATGGAAAAATTCCTTGAAAACCACCAGGTGTTATATAATACTGATGAATCACTGACCTCTATCTCTGAAACGAATAATACATTATCTGTTAATTAACTGAATTTTTTTTAAAAAGTCTGTAGAGAATATAAACAGATAACAGATTTTATAGGATAATGTTTTTTTGTTTTTTTTTTAATTTGACAGAGATCACAAGTATGCAGAGAGGCAGGCAGAGAGAGAGAGAGGAGGAAGCAGGCTCCCTGCTGAGCAGAGAGCCCAATGCGGGGCTTGATCCCAGGACCCTGGGACCATGCCTGAGCTGAAGGCAGAGGCTTTAACCCACTGAGCCACCCAGGCGCCCCAGGATAATGTTTCATAATGATAATTAATATTAGCAAATAAAAATGTATTTGATTTTTAATTTTTTGTATTTGTAAAGAGTTCAAATAAATGAAATGTATAGATAATTCCTAAAAAAAAAAAAAAGAAAGAAAGAAAAACACAATTTACCAACTAACACAACAAGAAACAGAAATTTCTGAATGGCTCTACTAAAGAAACTGAATTTCTTAATACAAACCTTCCCATTAAAAAAGCTTCATTCTCAGATGACTTCAATAGCATGTTCTATCAAGCTTCAAAGAATAAATAACACAATTCCTTCAGAAAATAGAAAATGAAAGTATACACTCCAACTTATTTTAGGCAGCTATCATGATTCTGATACCAAAACTGACAAAGAATTATAAGAAAAAAAGATTATGGATACCTGGGTGGCTCCCTCGGTTAAGCCTCTGCCTTTGGATCAGGTCACGATCCCAGAGTCCTGGGATGGATTCCTGCACTGGGCTCTCTGCTCAGCGGAGAGCCTGCTTCTCCCTCTACCTGCAGCTCCCCTGCTTATGCTCTCTCGTGCTCTCCCTCTCTCTCTCCTTGACAAATATATAAATAAAATCTTCAAAAACAAAACTAGACTCATTAACACTCATGAATACAGACTTCAAAATCTTTGAAAAAATATCAGCAAATGAAATTCAGAAAAATACAAGAGACGATTCATCATGACAAAGTGCGGTTTATCCCAGGAGCAAAGCCAGGGTGTTTAATTTTATCATATCTATGCAACACTGTAATGAAAATCCTAGACAGGACTAAAAAGGAACATGAGGAAATATTTTTGGGTGATGAAAATCTACTAAATCTTGATTACAAGGTGGTTACAGTTATGATGCACTGTTAAGATTCACTGAATTATACACTTAACAGTTGTGTATTTCATTATTGTACCTCACCAACAACAAAAAAATGAAACTTCAAACAAATATTGAACTCCAGTAGGCTTGCTTTACACAATGGTATGGTTTATCAGTTATAAAGCTACTTCCTGTATTTTCTTGTCTGTGAACAAACGTACAAATATACTGTGTAATGGGAGCCTGTTTTCTCACTTTTAGAAATATATATAGATTTCCTAACTCTGCCTAGAGGCACTAAAGCAGTGACCCAAAAGTAGCAACAAACATACCTTGTAATCAGATCTTGGTTTCTCAACACTACCCCCCACTAAGAGGAACCAGCCTCCTGTGGAAAAATGACTGATTCTAGGGTAATTAAAATACAAGATAAACACGGAATATCTGTATACCCAAAAGTAAAGAATTTGCTCCAGACGTGATGGGGACATGTGAAAATGACAAAAGGAGGCTCCCACTGGCAGTCAACATCAACCCACACCCTCCAGCAATTTATCTGTTATCTCATCAGTAGGCTGCATGTTCCTGTGGCAGGAACTACACCATCTCTTCACAGGCCTGAATCTCTACCTCGTGGTTGGGGAAATGAGCATTTCTTCAAGTTTCTAAGGTACTTCCTTGCTAACTCTTTTCCAGCCCAGAGGTAGTAGCTGCATTTTGTAGTTGCTATTTTTTTTTAAGATTTTATCTATTTATTTGACAGAGAGAGAGAGATATCACAAGTAGGCAGAGAAGTAGGCAAAGAGAGAGGGGTAAGCAGGCTCCCCACCGAGCAGAGAGCCCGATGCGGGGCTCAATGCAGGGTTTGATGCGGGGCTCGATCCGGGGCTCGATCCCAGGACCCTGAGATCATGACCTGAGCCGAAGGCAGAGGCTCAACCCACTGAGCCAAAGAGGCGCTCCAGTTGTTATTTCTGTGTAACTTCTGTATAACCTAGAGTCCTTGTTGAGCCCCCCTTACTAATTATTTTTTACTAGAAAACAAGTCTATATTAATTTTTTCCTTAAAATCACTGGTCTGGTATGTCTTCTAATTGGATCTTGACTAATAAGAGGACACATCACTTCTCTCTTAGTCCTATCAAAAAGCACATACCTAGGGGTGCCTGGATGGCTCAGTGGTTTAAGCCTCTGCCTTCGGCTCAGGTCATGGTCTCAGGGTCCTGGGATCCAGCCCCGCAGCCAGCTCTCTAGCCAGCAGGAAGCCTGCTTCCCCCTCTCTCTCTGCCTGCCTCTCTGCCTACTTGTGATCTCTCTTTCTCTCTGTCAAATAAATAAATAAAAATTTTTTTTAAATATAAAAAAATAAAGATTGTATTTATTTATTTGACAGAGAACACAAGTAGGTAGAGGGGCAGGCAGAGGGAGAAAAGGAAGCAGGCTCCCCACTGAGCCAAGAGCCCAATGCGGGGCTCGATCCCAGGACGCTGAGATCATGACCTGAGCCGAAGGCAGAGGCTTAACCCACTGAACCACCCAGGCACCCCTAAATAAATAAAATCTTAAAAAAAAAAAAAGAGGGGCATCTGGGTGGCGGGGAGCCTGCTTCCCCCTCTCTCTCTCTGCCTGGTCTCTGCCTACCTGTGATCTCTCTGTCAAATAAATAAATAAAATCTTTTAAAAAAACATTTAAAAAAAAAAGAAAAAGAAAATGTATACCTAAATATAATCATGAGGAGAACCCAAAATGAGAGATATTTTACAAATTAAGTGACCTGTACTTTTCAAAATTTCAGTGACAAACAAAGAAAAATGGCAACTAACTGCAATGTGTGACTCCTGCTTGGGCTCTGTGGTTGGGGAATGGGAAATAATTACAAAGCATATTTACTGGGATGACTGATGAAATCTGAATATGGACCATGGATTAGGTAATAATATTCTACCAATGTTATATTTCTAATTGTGATGATTACACTGTAATAAGTTAAGAGAATGTCTTTATTCTTGGGAAATACACACTAATGTCCTTAACAGTAATGGACAACTTTCAAATTGTTCAAAATAAACCACTGCGTGAGTGTGTGTGTGTTGTGTGGTGTGGGGTGTGTGTGTGTGTGTGTGTGTGTATGTTTTTACAGGGATGAGAGAGACTAATAAAGCAAATGGGGCAACTTGTAAACAACTGGTAAATCCAGGTGAAGTGAATACAAGAGTTCTTTTTACTATTCTTGCATCTATTCTAAAAATGTTAAATTATATTAAAGTTGAAAATTACCAAAACCAAAAAATATATTTAGTCCTTGAAATATGTTAAATGTTTTGCATCAATAAAAATTCAAACTGAAATCCAATTCAAGATAGCAAACTGAATACATGCATAGCAGGATTAAGAAACTACCAACAAATTTCAAAATATCCCTGAGTAGATCAGAAATTGTGAGCAGGTAGGATTTGATAGTAAAACCAGAGCAAAACCTGCAACGCAAAACTCACACGGAAGGAAGCTGTTGAGAGGTTTAAAAAGCCATTCCCAACCTCCCAGCTCAGAGTTAACAAAAAAGTAGACGAGGAAAATTATCAAAGCAACGAATTGATGGAAGGATTCAGGATACAGTAGTATCCCCTACACACAGTTTCGCTTTCTATGGTTTCAGTTATTCAAGGTCAACCACATCCTGGGAGCAGATGATCCTCCTCCTGACTTATCTGTCAACAGCAACCTAACCTTAAATCACAATTGTATGTCATTCACCTCACTTCCTTTCATCATGTGGGCATATCATCTCTCACCATCACAAGAAGGATGAGTACAGTGCAGTTAGATTTTTTTTTTTTTTAATTTGACAGAGAGATCACAAGTAGGCAGAGAGGCAGGCAGAGAGAAGGGGGGAAGCAGGCTCCCTGCAGAGCAGACAGCCCGATGCAAGGCTGGATCCCAGGACCCTGAGATCATGACCTCAGCCAAAGGCAGAGACTTAACCCAGTGAGCCCCCCAGGCACCCCACAGTTAGATATTTTGACAGACACCACATTCACATATTGTTATAATTGTTCTATTTTATTATTGTTGTTGTTAATCTCTTACTATGCCTCACTTACACATCAAGCCTTATCACAGGTTATGTATAAGAAAAAAATATAGTATATATAGGATTCAGTACTGTTTCTAGTTTCAGGGATCTTGGAATATATCCTCCATGTATGAAGTGGGAAGCACTAGATCTTTCCAGCACCTTCCCCTCCTCTGCTTATACTAAACAGGAGGCATCCTCAACATATGATTTTAGAACAAAAGTCACAGAACTCCTTTCTAAACAAAGTGAGCAATTGTATGTGGGAGGGGGTGTGGGTGTGGGTAGAGTGTGGAGGGTGTTCTTGTTAATGATAAGGCTAGATAGACACAGAGCAGAAAGGCAAAAAACCCTGCTAATTTCAGTTTTGTCCCTGGCATAGATAGTTTCCATAACCGGCACTAAAGGCTGAGAAGCAGGGAAGTAACCCAGGTTATTTTTAAGGGATGGAAAGGGAGGTCTCTCCCTCCTTCTCACTCCTACTACATAAGACAAATTATTCTTCCTACTCAACTGTGTTGCTGGACCTTTCACCATTTCCAACATACAATCTACCTTCCCTCAAGCCCAACACGACTCTAGGCAATGACCAGAGGCAAGATTTCTGAAGTTAAAATTTGAATTCACCAACAAAAGAACATCAATTCTAGAATGAAAGCTCATTGTAAAAGGGATTTTTGTCTTTTATTCTCTCCGATTCATCACCCAAAATCTATAACAGTGTAACTGCTCAGTAAATATTTGTTGAATGAATTGAAAAAAAAAAAAAAAACAATTCAGTAGTAATGCCTTAAATACCTAACTCTAATGGAATTGCTTAAGCAGTAATCCATGCACCTAAATATTATGCAACCATTAAAAAGTTTATTTGTGGGGCGCCTAGGTGGCTCAGTGAGTTAAAGCCTCTGCCTTGGGCTCAGGTCATGATCCCAGGGTCCTGGGATCCAGCCCCGCATGGGGCTCTCTGCTCAGCAGGGAGCCTGCCTCCCCCTCTCTCTCTGCCTGCCTCTCTGCCTACTTGTGATCTCTGTCAAATCAATAAAGAAATCTTTTTAAAAAATAAAAATTAAATTAAAAGTTTATTTGTAAAGTTAGCGATATAGAGAAAATTTGATTACATTAAATGTTTTTAAAAAGGAAATGGATAACATATTCCTGAGAGAAATACACAACCTCTTTGCGGGTTTTTGGATTTTTGTTTTATCCTTCTCTGTATTTTCTGATTACAAATTACTTATTATTAGAAAGAGACTCGCTTTTTAATTTTCTTATTTTTTTCTTGAGAACACATTCAAACCCAACCCAGACATGATAACCACCTTGGCTGAACTGAATCTACCAATCAATAAACAAATGCAGAATCCTAAACAGTGAGCATAAAGTATTGCGTGAGAGCTTCGACTCTGAAGACTACATGCACATATAACTAATTTACGCCTAAATTACGGAACCTGTAGACTGACAACGTTAACTTAATAGACGTGGGACCCAGAGTAAGTTCCTTAGCCTCCATCAGCTTTAAAATTCAAAGCTTAAGGTTAAGATTAAATCAATCAATTCTCATTTAAAGCACTTAGAACAGTGCCGGCACCACAGAACCATGCATGTATTAGCTTCTATTATTACTGGATTCAAAACATTGTACTAGCCCTGGTGAGGAGAAGGACGAATCAAAACCCAGTCCCTACCCGCGAAGAGAGGGGGACACACACGAAAGCAACGCAGGAGTCAAAGCAGTACGGAATCCGGTTAAAACCAAGTAGAGGCAACAAGCGGGCACTTAGAGGAAGGAGTTCTTCGTTCCGAAAAGCGTTAAAATCCAGAAAGTCACGGGAGCAAAAGTATTTGAACCGAGTTCTAGGAACGTGCAGGACTTCAGCAAGCGACGAATTCAGACGGACCTGAGGGAAACCGCGGAGGATCTTGGCAAAGGCACGGAGACTAAAAGAGGATTGTTCTTTCCCCAGGACACCAGAAATGCGGATAGGATGGGCTGAACAGAATTGGTTACGGAGGGCTCAGCACGCAAAATGCCGCGAAACCTCCGGTGAACAGAACTGGTTGCCATGTTTTACGCAGAATGACCGGGATGACAAGATTAACGGAAACAGTACCGGTAACAACAGACCCCAAGGTACTTAAGTATAGAAAGGAAATACAGAACAAAGGTGTCGTTAAGAAAGCCGCGATCCAATCGCTGTCCACTCTCCTCTAGGTGCCGACCCTGAAGACAACGCGACTCGGCGCCGGCCGACGGCGAAACAGCGCCTCTCGCCGGCGGCAAACCGGCTGGGGAAACACCGAGAGGAAGAGACCCGGGGCGAGAACTACAGCTCCCACTGAGGCCTGGCCCACGGCCCCGTTTCCAAATTTCCGCTTCCGCCGCCCGCCCTCGCGTACCCTCTTCAGGGAGCTGGCCGGCGCGTGACCGCGCGTGACCCCGCGTGACCGCGCGTGACTCCGCGAGCGACTCCGCCGGCAGAGAAGCTCAGGGGCGGGACTCTGGGACCCCATTGGTAGAAACGCGACCCCCCCAAAAGGTGGAACGCAACTTGAAAATATCGAAAGTGGTTGGAGTTGATAGGACAAGGGCGGAGCTACAGGACCAGGACCCTGACCAATCAGAGTCTGGGATCGGCCGGGAGACCGGGAAGGGGAAAGGGGCGAAATGGTTCTGTAGTCACATGCCGCGGGGTCTAGTGGGAGGAGCAGTTGCCCAGAAGACGCCTGGTGCTTCCTGTTTCCGGTTCCCGGAGTGGAGCACAGCGAGGCGCTTTGGGGAACGCTGGCCTTTGACACGAGTTCTGGGTCCGGGGTTCGTGGCTGGCCCCTCGCTGGCCCTGTCTCCCAGCCCCAGACAGGTATTCAGCCAGGGATTCTGCGCCTTGGCTACTCCCTGTGCCCGTGACACGTGAGTATGAGGGGCGTGGAGGAGGAGGGGAGCTGGAGAGCGCTCACACCTCGGTGCCCGGAACAGGGGCTGGGATCGCTAAGTCTCCCTTGGCCGGGGTTCTAGCCAAAATTCCAGCTAAGGAGCCCTAGGGCAGAATGGAAGCGGAGGCGTGAGGGCGGGGAGTTAGAGAGTCCCGAAGGGAGTGAGGGAGAAAGGACCTACCAAGACCGGAGAAGGATTCGACGTGTATTGGAAGGCAAAGGAAGGACCCTGGGTATGGAGTCGCTGGAGGTACCTGTAGAGGGAATTTTTGGCCTGCATTGTGGAGGAAGGTAAAGTGGCATCATTTGGAGAGGATACGGCCCTAGGCAGTTGGGAAATCAGGAGACTAGACGGAATAAGAATTTCTAGAACCCTGGGAGAAGTTTGAAGAGGATGCGTGTATGGTATGGGATAGCTACTAGAGGGCTTATCTCATGCTTTCTCTTTCTGGGGAGCTTCCGCCCATGGGACCTAGAGCCGCTTGTCTAGGGCTTCTCAGCGTTGGGCCGTTTAGCTAGTTAGGGCTGCTCTTCTGAAAGGGTAGACTGCTGGAGACAGGAGATGAGGGTCGTTACCTCAGGAATGAGCCGGACAGCAGAAAGTAGAAATTCCACTGAAAAATGGAAAATGCTCATGGCTAGTCTTGACGGGTGGGAAAGAGTGGTACAGATGCCCAGTGATTTGAACTGCTTCCCAATTCCTGGCTTAGTCAGTGGTCATTCCATTGAAGAGAATTGTTTAGCATTACCAAAATAGATTTGTCCTAGAGCAAGAAAATTGAAGGGGATTTTCAAAATCTTTAAGTTCGGCCCTTTATTTCCAAAGTATCTAGACAGACTGTTGCACCTTGAGGATCTAAGTGTAGCACGTTAAAAGGGAACTACACAGTCCTTGGATTTCATACGCTTGCTAATAAATTTTTGCACCCCTATATTTATCAGAAAATAGCTTTATGCCATGAATCATCCAAGTTGCCCCACCAACTTCGTACATGTTTAATACTTGTATAACCTGGGGCAAATAATTTTAGCCTTTGTAAGCATAAGTTTCTTCATCTGTAAAATGAGAGAAATTATACCGACTTTTCTTGGCTGTGAAGATTACAAACAATCTAGATAAAGCACTTAGAGCATTTGCCACTGAATCAAAGGAGTAGCTCAGAACAGACAAACGTTAGGCAGAAAAGAGAGAAGAGTGTAAGCTGATTCTCAACCTAACTTCTTGAGCGAATAAGCAAATGAAAGAGAGTTCAGCTCCACTAATGGAGACTGCAGGGTGTTTAACCCTTTATCCTATCCCAATTTTGTTCTAATTTGGGAAAAGAAATCATAAACTGTTAACAAATAAGGAACTATCTTTGAGGCCATAGAACACAGCCTTCTGTATGAGCATCCCCTCTGGAAAACTGGTCCTGGAAAAAAAAAAAAAAAAGCTTGAAAGTCCAGAACGTTGAAATTTTAAATTAGATCCTGAGAGAATATAAGGAATATGGCATGTTAAATCAATATAATAAAAGGAATCTCTTAATTTTTTTTTTTTAAGGAACAATGCTGGTCATGTAATGTGTTGAGCAATGAGTTAATTTAGGGAAGGTAGGAGTTTGAGGTTTGAGTTCTTTATTCTACCTCCTATTCAGCGAACTATGTGAGGAATCACTTCCCCCTGCTTTGTCAAAAAGAAAGCAAGGCTTTGGCTGCCTACTCTGAACCCCAAAAAATTAATGTGAAAGGGAATACACATGTAGTGGTTAAGTGTAGACCATGAGCTCTGGAGCCAGACTTTCTGGGTCACTGCATTGGCTATGTCTCAGTTCTTTCATCTGTAAAATAAGGATAGTAATTGTATTTACTGCATAGAGTTTTTGTAAGGATTAATTAGTTAATGCATGTTAAATGCTTTTAAGAGTAAAAGGCAAGACTATTAAAGTTTCATATTAGTGCTCTAAATCTGTTTTATGGGGGCCTTGGACGTTATGACTGGTGATAATTATTCTATGGAAACACTTTACTAATACTACTGTAGTGAGTTGGTTTTGGAAATACACAAAGTTGTCGGGACATCTGGGTGGCTCTGTCAGTTAAGTGTCTGCCTTTGGCTCAGGCCGTGATCCCAGCATCCTGGGATCAGGCCCCATGTCAGGCTCCCTGCTCAAAGTGGAGTCTGCTTCTCCCTCTGCCCCTCCCCATGCTTCTGCTCTCTCTCTTATCTCAAATAAGTAAATAAAATCTTAAGAGAAAACAAATACACAAAGTCAGGGAGACAACTTCCAAGCATTTGTTGCCCTAATGGAGTGTGGAAAACAGAAGGTCAAATGTAAGTTTGTTTAGGGGAGTAGAGAAAATTTAGTCAGGGCTCAGAGCTTCCATTTTCCTGTCTTTAAATTTACTAATACCCATTAAACTCTGCCTAGTTTTTTATTCTAGAAATGTACTGGAGTGGATGAACTAACCTGAAAAAGAATTAGAGGACTCTAAAGAGTTAATTAGCCAAAGTCCAGGCTTGTAGTCTGGAAGCATGTTACTACAAGTAAGAAAAGTTTGGAAGAATTAAATATTTGTATGATAACAGTGACACTGTTATGAAATTAACAAGTAGCAGTGGCCTGGAGGATCATTAACTAATGGACATCAGAGTGAAGTCTTTTGCAAGGATAAATGAGTATGTCCTGGGTGAAGATGGATTAGAGAAAAAAAAAATGAGTTTAGGAAATGGAACCATGTGTTTCCATTCCTAGAGCAGTACAAGGAGCAGGGGAATTGGAAAGTGACTTAGTGATTCCTGAGAATTGTCACCAGTTCGGAGTGTACAAAGACAACTGCTTACTGGAAGTTTAGAAACTCTTGAGATTTGAGACATGTAGAGCCTGAGGTAGATTTTGAAAGACGTCTTCACTCACTTCAACCTAGTGAATTTTCTTCTTCCTATAATTCAAATGATTGTGTTTTCAGAGATGAGCCATTAAATTAGGTAAATGTCAGCTTTTAGGTGCTATGGCTTTATTTATCTCTAATCATCTTTCTTATGATGAATATGAACAGACTGTTGATGCTTCTGACTATTGACAGGAGAAGTTGGGAGCCAAAGTACTGGAGTCCCTTTCCCTATTTTACATCTCTCTCAATAACTTTCAACCAGACTTTATCAAGTGTTAAGTTATAATTTGAGTGTTACCTTAGGGAGGACCGCAGGTTGAAGCCATTTTTATGAATAGTATTAAACTTTAAGTGTGAGACACTGCAATCTAACTTTTCATGAAACAGTAAAGATGCTCATACTCTCTCTCTCAAAATAAGTAAATAAATCTTTAAAAAGAAAAAGAAACCTAAAGATTAAGAATCCTGAGTATTAGAGGACAGGGAAAAAAAATAATGGGTGAAAGCTAAGAGCTCGAAATAGACTCAAAAAAAATAAAACCCAACTTCGTGTTAATAAGGAAAACTGACTAATGTAGAATAAGTGATGGATGGAAGATAAAACAGTAAAAATTGTACATTCATGTGCTTTCTCTCTCTCTTCCTCCACCCCAATCTTCCCCGCTTCCTCAGCACCCACATCTCCTCTCCCAAAAGGATGTTCCTCTTCTACAGCTGCTGGAGGACTGGACTGCTCCTGCCACTGCTCCTAGCTGTGGCAGTAAGAGAATCCTGGCAGACAGAAGAAAAAACCTGCGACCTGGTAGGAGAAAAAGGGCGAGAGTCCGAGAAAGAGTTGGCTCTCCTGAAGAGGCTGCAACCACTGTATAACAAAAGGTAACTGAGAATAGCTTTAAAGGGCTTGAAAAAATAACTTTGTTAAAGAATCTTTTCTTCTCGGGGGCCTGGCGGGCACAGTTGGTGGAGCATATGACTCGTGATCTTGGGGTTGTAAGTTCGAGTCCCACACTGGGTATAGAAATACTTTTAAAACAAAATCTTAGAATACCTTTTTTTTTCCTCCACTTACTGACTTTTAGTATTACTACTCTATATGGAGGGAAAACGTGTATGATAACCAACTCTTGGAGACGGTTCTAGTCTGAACTTTAGTAATACTGGTCTTATTTGGCCATGATATCTTACTTTTTTTTAAAGTAGGCTCCATGCCCAGCGTGGAGCCCAGTGCAGGGCTCAAATCCACAACTCTGAAATCAAGACCTAAGCTGATTGAGATTGAGAGTTGGATGCTAACCTACTGAGCCACCCAGGCACCCCTGTTTGGTTTTGGTTGTTTTTTTTGGTTTGTTTGTTTTTGTTTTTAAATGCTGTAGAGCAAATTCTGAGCCCAGTTTTTAGTAGCAGTGTGCAATTCTCTTATGCAGAAGAGTCACTGTTTTTAAGACTGGATCCAGGAGACCAGCTTGTAGGAATTAAAAAGCATTATTTGGTGCTTCCATGTAATAGGACTTTAAAAGTATCAGATAAACATTGAGGCCTATACACATCAGAAGTGTCAGGAATCTTTGGGTATGTAAATCTGAAGATGATCTTCAAGGAACAAGGAGCCATGGGATACTTCCCATGAACATAGATCCTATTCACAGGGAAATAGCAACTGACACTTCAGCATAGTCTAGAACAGGTATTCTAAAATATCCAGCTGTCTTGGATGTTGTGTTTTAAACAGTCATCTTCAACAATTAGGATTGTCTTCATTCAGCAAATGAACTATTCAGTACTACATGGATATTTCATGATCAACAAATATTATTAACTAGTACATTTAGTTGTGACATCAGATATATAAATTGATCACACTTGGCAGGAGGTGGGGGGATAGGGGTAGGCAGCTTAAAGGAAGAGAGGCTGCTTGTCCTAAAGCTGATAGCCAGTAACTTCTCTTCCTTCTTTCTCCTCACTTCTCCTTACAGCTTTGAGAGCACTGTGGGCCAGGGTCCGGACACATACATCTATATGTTCAGGGTCTGCCGGGAAGCTGGCAACCGCACCTCTGGGGCAGGCCTGGTGCAGATCAACAAAAGTAATGGGAAGGAAAGAGTGGTAGGGAGACTCAACGAGACTCACGTCTTCAATGGAAGTAAGACTCTCCCTGTTGGTTAATGGATCCCAGGTCAATCCCTCTGATGATCCTGTATGTGTCAGCCTTTTGCATTCTTTCTAGAGTATTATATGGTACATATGCTTCAGCTCACCTGAGACTATAAACCACAAGATACCTAGTTCCACAGCTCCTCTGGAGTCATGGGTCAGGACCCTTATGTTTGTTTTAAAGTTAATGAAAAGCTCATGCATAAAGAATCTAGCTGGGATTCTGTAGCTTAATGTGTTTTTCATACCAGGCTTGAAAACACCAACAAAAACCATTTCTCATTGAATTAGTCCAGTTTTGCCGGTTACAT
Organism: Martes martes; assembly: GCF_963455335.1. Taxonomy (NCBI): domain Eukaryota; kingdom Metazoa; phylum Chordata; class Mammalia; order Carnivora; family Mustelidae; genus Martes; species Martes martes. The sequence continues at coordinate 52,359,678 of NC_137895.1, read as the reverse complement.
TTTCAGATTAAGCTTTTTTGCAAACCTCTCTACCAAAACTTCCCCAGCCAACTTGTGCTGTGGGTGATTAGGTTTCTCAAGTCATAAAATCATATTGCTGGAAAGAACTATGTGAGCACCTGTGGTCTAATTCCCTCCCTTAAGCAGATAACTGTATTTTCCAGTGCAGATATTTGTTCGTATCAATAATATAATGAAAAATAACATCAAGAATTTGGGGGTAAGTAGGGGTTGGAAGACTGGATTTTTGACCCAGCTCATGTTTACTTGCCTGTGACTTTGAAAAATCATTTCATCTTGTGTTTCTTCATATGTGCAAGATTAGAAGCAGAATCTTTACCTTATTCACCTCACGTGATTGATAAATCGAAGGATATTTTGCAAAAGAAATTTGAGTGCCATAAATACTAAAGAAGAAATGGCTCCCGATCTTAAAAATCATACACCTTGCATTTATCTGTGGCTAATTTTAAATCTTAGGTTTTCCCCTGCCACCTAAGATTTTTATGGAACCTCTTCTTTTGATGTGAGCAGGTGTTCAGAAAATGTCAATCAGTGTGAAAGCATGGGTCCTAGTTGTTTTTGCACTATTAGTTGCCTGCCTTTGATATGGAAAATTAAGACTATTCTTACATGAATATCTGATTCTTCGTTGTCTTAAGGGAACACAAAGCTGTTATAAAGAAGCAGGTTTTAACCTGGTATTTCTGGTTTACAGAGCTCATATTGATACTGGTTATTTTAATCAAAACCAATTTCATTGAACTCCTCCATTCCTTTCTGCCATCATACCCAGGCCTGCCTTCCTGCCCCAAAGCAACATTTCCGTTGTCCCTTCTCAGGTAATTGGATCATGCTGACCTATAAAGGGGGTGATGAATATGACAGTCACTGTGGCATGGAGCAGCGTCGTGCAGTGGTGATGATCTCCTGCAATCGACACACACTAGCGGTGAGGCATCCCGGGGCACATGAGCCTAGAGAGCAGATGAGAGCACTGACCTGAGGGGGAAAGAATTTCCACAGGGAAAAAGATACATCGGGACAGACAAGAGAAAACTAGTTCAGTTTTTCCTTGTGTCACAGACACCTGTGTTCAATCATACATGGAAAATAAGTTACTGAATCAGGAGAGAAAGCAAATATTTTTTAGTTTGTGGGTTTTTTCTTTTTCTAAGTAAGCGTCGAAACAGTTAACCACATTGTTGTGTTCTGTTCTGTCCTTTCATCATCAGGACAATTTTAACCTTGTGTTTGAGGAGCGAGGCAAAGTTCAAGATTGTTTCTACCTCTTTGAGATGGATAGCAGCCTGGCCTGTTCCCCAGAGATCTCTCACCTCAGTGTGGGTTCTATCTTACTAGTCACGTGAGTGCTTTTTCCTTTATCAATCCAAACCTTCCCTTTTTTTTCCCCCTTAAACTCAATTACTTAGTGATACTTAGACACAAATTGTCTGTGTGTGCGTACACACTATATTATAATTGGAGGGGGGAACTTTTAAACTCTGATTATGCAAGTTTTAAAAAGTTAGATATAATGTTTCACCCCTAATATTTGCATTTGGAAATGCTTTAAGTCCCATTACAGGAAAACTGGACAGTTTTATTATTAGATTATAAGAACTTTCACAGAAGTGGAACTCTATACCTAGCTAATAGTACTTATTCTTGGCTATAAGTCAGAGTCACACATTAGGTCTTATTTTTGTCTGAGCCTTTGCTTTTAGATGTGCTCTAACTGGTTTTCTAAAGAAGGCACCCTTCCCATTTTAGGGGCGTTTTTCCCCCCATTTTTATAGATTACAGACTGGGAAACCACTAATGAATATAAAGATTACCTTTCTTATCAGTTTTACTATTCCTTGGTTTTTAAGTAGCGATGTCTTTCTTCCTCAATAGGTTTGCATCACTGGTTGCGGTCTATATCATCGGGGGGTTCCTATACCAGCGACTGGTGGTGGGAGCCAAGGGAATGGAGCAGTTTCCCCACTTAGCCTTCTGGCAAGATCTTGGCAACCTGGTAGCAGTAAGTAACAGGACTGGTGGCTGAGTCTGTAGGCTGCCGCCAAGGCTGAGTGACCAACCACCCTGGTTTACCCAGACAGAGGGATTTCCAGGGACGTAGGACTTCGGGCTAAACACAAAGGAATTCCAGGCCCTAGTACAAAGTAAAAAGTAGCATAGTATCTTAGTGTCTGGCCTTGAGAAAGGCTTGGCTGGAGGAGCAACACTGTTGCTTAAATTGAGGAATCTGATAAAGCTATTAAGGGACCTGGATGGGGAGAAAGTAAGACCTAATTAGAATTTTTCTCGCATTAGCCCTAAATTCAATTCAGGCTGGCCCTTAGAGGTTCTGGATTTTCTCATTATCCTTGAAGAAACCTAGTTCTTGCCATATTCTTAGGCCATAGGTATATTTTGCCTCTCCCTCAAAGTTGGTTATTCCAAATTATCATTTCCTTCCTTTGCTTCTCTCTACAGGATGGTTGTGACTTTGTGTGCCGTTCTAAACCCCGCAATGTGCCTGCTGCGTATCGTGGTGTGGGGGATGATCAGCTGGGCGAGGAGTCAGAAGAAAGGGATGATCATTTATTACCAATGTGATTGCACTTTAAATGCCCAGCTGCTTCTTCAGTCCCCCAAACCAAAGCATACTCAGCCAGATTTCTTAAGCAGTCTCCACTCCAGTCTCTCATCCCATCCTTAACATTGATCTTGCTTTCCAGTTTGCTTTTGATTTGCATTCTCTTCTCACTAGTAGAAATGCCTTCCCTTTGCTCTCTATTTTGTTTTTTTTCTAGAGAGGTACAGTTATAGGACAGAGATAAAATAATAGGGCCTGTGCAGAAGAGGCTATCACACTATCTCTTGGTATCAGAAGGTACAAGATAGTTACAATGAACAAAAAAGTGTGGCAGGCTCGAGTCCTGAGTCTTTTTTAAACATATTTTCACAAGTTTTTGAGACACTGGATTTCTTTAATTAAAAAAAAAAGGGCAAAGAAACATTATTTATATAAGGTTTGATTGCTTTCATGCTATTACTCTGTACCCTACAGTAGTCTCCATGAGAACCTGGATGTAATTTCTTGCTGCTTAGAACTACTCTGTGGTGATTACTTGGTTACATTCCAAGTATTTCTCTTTGGTCTGAGCCTGGGGATGTTGCAGGCTTGCTTCTCCCACCTCTGGGATTGGGATGGGGAAAATGTTAATTTCCCACTTAGAGGATTATAAAATACCATCACATCAGTTGTTGGCAGTGGAGTGACCGACCTTATAGCTGGAACTGGGCCCTGGATTGTGGCCTTGTGGTCATGGACCTTATATGGCCAAAAATGCCTTATCCAGAAGTCTAGTCCATTGGAAAGGGAAAGTGAATGGGACCTCTTGTGCTATAGGGGTTTCAGAAAAGAAGTCTGTTTACCTGTAGTGGGATCTCCTTGATGGCTTTCTTCTCCCACTCAGAGTAAAAGCTTTAGGCAAAGCTTTTCTTCTAAGCTGTTTCCCTCTACCAGTATTTCTATATATGTTGCACTTTCTTCACAGGCATGTCGACTTCCCCCTTCCCTCCCCACCAAATCTTCTGGAAAGGAATGAAAAGCAGAGGTGGGACATCTAGTGCTTTGCCATCCTGTGCTCTGGGTGTGGAATGCTGCTGCACCTGTCCCTTCTGGCTCAGGGAAGTATCTTCTTGCCCACAGCAGTTTCTGTGGGGAGAGGTTTTGAATCCTCTGATGCTTCCACTTTTTTGTTTAGGCCATGTGCCCAGAAAGAAGCCTGGCCCCATCTTTCCATAATAGTGAACCTGGGCCATTGAAGAGTAACATGGCTCCACTGGACACAAGAGGGTGCAATAGGCAGGGGCTTTTAATAGCTTTTAGGGAAGAAACGAAATTATTTAGTCTTTGGACTTTTAAATACTATTGGAATGATTTTTTTTTCTTCTTTCTAAACAGGGAAAATAATGTTATAAAAGCATCTTTTTTGTTAACTTGTTTGCATCCCTCCCCCACACTGGTGTTTTAAAAATGCAAAAAGAAAAAAGAAAAAAACTACATTTTTTTGTATAAAAACACTTAAAAGATTAAAAAAACAAACAAGTTGCCCTAGTCTTTTGTATGAAAGAAGAGGGTAGAGACACTGGAATAGAGTAAGAGACAACAGACCAGTTTTTATCCTTTTACAGAGAAAGAAAAAAATATTTAATATTTTTGTTGTATAAGGAATAGCGCCTAAGGTAGGTACTTATACTCCTGACCTCAGCCCCACACACTCCCATTTTAATAAAGCTATAGGACAGAGCAGAGTTGGAATTGAAAAGAAAGGCAGGGCAGGAGACACAACAGAGAAACTGAAGGGAGCAGGGGGATGCAAAAAGAATGACAACCATGTGTGTGCCACACACCTTTTAGCCCCTGCAGCAAATCACAATGACGCCCACCAAGTCTCTGCACCAGCAGCGAGCCTGCCACAGGTGCAGGAGAAAATGTTCAGTACCAAGGGAGCGATGACAAAACTCTGGGCCCCAGCCACAGTTGGGCAATCCAGAGGGAAGAGAGGGAGTACCGGATGTCACTACTTGTGTCACACAAGCTAGAGAAACCCTATCTCTCCCACTGTTGAGGCACACCTACGTCCCACCCACTGCCTTACCATATGGTAATGTCTGCTCCTCTTGGAGAGCTGAGACCCTGGCTAGATACTCCACTCCAGGATAAGGCTGAGCAGTCTTAGTTCTCTAGACTGCTTTTATAAAGATTGGATTAGGGTAGGTGAGAAAAGTGAGAACTGTAATGATTTTAAAAAATAAGGTAGAACCAGAGAAAATGTCACAGCTGCCGCCATGTAGCACCAGCAACCAATTCTTGCACTTTTCTTCCCTGTCTCAGTAATCCCCTCTACAGAAGATTCGGGTAATTGGAACAGCTCTTTCTTCCCTGTAAAGTCTGCTGGTACCAGGTTATAACCTGGACAGTGGAGAGTGTCTGCCTTAGGCTCGTTTGTGCAAGAGGGCCACCTTAGGTCTCCTTGAGGACGTTTATCTTGGCGCAGATCTTGAGGGCAGGGCCCAACTTGATGTTCATGGCACTCATAAGATGCTCCTCTTTAAGTAATAAAAGGGCCTGTCCATCAATCTCCTGGGAACGAAACTCCTCTGCAATCTCTTGGCAGCCTAGAAGGAAATGGTGGGAATACATATGAAAAACTACATGGTGGTACGTACAGAGGACAGGAGGGGAAAATTGAAGATGAAAAAAAGGGGAATCCAGTAGTGGTTAGTCCCAATGTTCTCATCCTAAATTCAGGAATATAAAAGTCTGGGGTGGCAAGCTTTGGAAGTAAAATGAAATCCGAGAAACTGGCTGTTTAAAAAAGCCAAGAGAAATAACAAAGTTGTTCAATCACAGAAATAACTTCATTCAACTAACTTGAGGGAGAAAAGGGAGGGAGCAAGATCATTAAGTTTTCTTTTATACTAGCGAAAAAAATCAAAGTTCAGAGCCTTTATGACATCTTTGTTTAAGAGCCCAGGGTTCAGACAAATGGCAAAGAGGGTAAGTTGATTTTCTTTTCTGGAGAAAACCATCCTTTGTTAAGAAGAGTTTATAAACAATCCTGCCTGGAAGAGTGTGGGATAACATTGGCCCCTACTTTCCTAATCCCATTAGTGGAAACAGTCTTTTATCCATGACAGGTGTCACAAAAATCTCATATAAAAAATACGCTTTGGGGCACCCGGTGGCTCAGCGAGTTAAGCCTCTGCCTTTGGCTCAGGTCATGATCCCAGGGTCCTGGGATCGAGCCCCGCATCGGGCTCTCTGCTCAGCGGGGAGCCTGCCTCCTCCTCTCTCTCTGCCTGCCGCTCTGCCTACTTGTGATCTCTCTCTGTCAAATAAATAAAATCTTAAAAAAAAAAAATGCTTTATCCAAAAATTACTGGTAAGAAATAGAAAAGTGAAAATCAAACACTGCAAGATTGCTTACATAGTAGAGGACAATCAGCCCAAAAGGAAATTAAACCAGGGTATGTGCAAGTTACTTTGTGTAAATAAGAATAGAACCTCTGCCATACCATACTTAAGTGCCTACTGCTTAAAAGTCCATTCTGTTCCCTATCACAAAGGCCCATGTGGGATAACCTAAAGAAAAGTAAACCTATATGTGATCTGGGTTCTCCTGGATAAGCCCTCAATACCTTGTAGAGAAGCGATAAACTCATACACCTCTTCTACACTCCAACGGCTGGGATTGCTGGACAGGAACACAGGGTTGATGCCATGTAATTCTGGTGTCGGTGGCGCCGTATTGGGGTTCCCCAGGTCACGTTCTCCATGCCCAGTTCGCACAGATAAAGGCCCAGGAGATGTTGGAGAGAGTGCTTCATCGTAACTGGAATTATCTGAACCCCGACTAGAGTCCTCTTGACCCTACGGAGAACATCACAAAGCCATGAGGTCATGAACAGTGTCAGGACGTTTTCTTTTCTTCACCCCCTCCCAGCCAACGGGGTTTGGGTTAATACTAGGCACAGAGCAAAAACTAGTATTAGAGTGAAGAAACTGTACTTTGTTTGCAAATGCCCAGAGTCACTAGTCCACCCTCAAGTAACTTCCAAGTATAAACTATCACTTTCTTGATTCACCCCTTCTTCCAACAATTTTTGTCAAATATAATGTGATGTAATGATTAATGGGTACATGAACCAGTAATCACTTGAGAAGAGACAAGGAGTCACGATCTCTTGGAATGTGGACGAATGCTATCAATACAGAACTCAGAGTTCTGGTCGCATATTCTTATCAGGGCAAAGGAACTGCCTGGCAGGGAAAAGAGGAAGGAAGAAGGACCATTTTAAAGGTAGCTGGCCGTGCAACGGAAGCTCACCCGGTGACGCTTGCCCTGGATCTTGGCACGAGCAATGTCCGAGGAGCTGCGGCGGGGTCCTCGCCGACGAACACGAGCATAGTTGGCTTCTTGGAACTCTTTCATTTTTTTCCTCTTCAGCCGGAACTGGTGACTACAGCTCACATTATACCTACGGGTCGGGACATACACGGAGTGTCGGCAGTGCTAGAGAAGACCACCAGACTAGCCATGGCTACGTGGGAGTTGGTATTTTAAGAACCGACTTGGGGAAGAACATGAAAGTGAAGACAGGAAACATCAGCTATGAGGTGATCCTAGGGAAGGGGCCCGCTATTCGATGGAGGAACTGGTGCTGAAGGTAAGGAAGGGGCAGGTGCCCACAGTACCTCTTAGCGCAGGTCATTGAGCAGAACCTCTTGGAGCCGCGAAACTGCTCAGCAGGAGCATACTTCCCGCAGTACTCACACTTCAGGAGGTTCGCCTTCTTATCTAGCTCTGGAAAATAACGCATCCCTGGGGAGCTATCGCTGATCCCACTGCTGCTCAGACCATCATTAGGCCCACAGCTGGCTAATTACTCTCAGGGTTGCCCCTCAAGACCTACACAACCTAATTCGGAATCCCTAAAACATAAAGTTCAAAATCCAGAACCATAAAAACACGTCCTTCAAGAACATCATGGCCTTCCTGACTTAAATCAGCCCAGTTTCCATCTTCAGTGACTAACTTGATCCCAATTTATACTCTCAGGTTGCCAACAAAACTGCATTTTAGAATAGGAGAAAGGAACTAATTACTAACTAGAAAGATGTAGGATCCCTCTCCCAACACAAGTTTACAAAAGCAGTGGGAGTAATATAAACAAGAGTCCTTAATATAGATGATAAAACCTAGAATGAGAAATGGAAATTTTGAAATATCCTATTTTACATCACCTTTTGAAAAATACATCCTTAGAGTAAATAATTCAAGAGGTTAGCTTGATAAAATTACGTAATTCTATAGGGAACTCCTTTTGTGTGATTCTATACATTTTGATATTTAATACAGTTCCTGCATGTGGCTGGACTTCATATAACTCCCACTTTAAATAATTACTATTCACACTGAGTGCTCAAACACATCTATCTCCCTGAGCCTCCTTCCCCAGATGGGTCTCTAAATAAATACTTACCAGCAGATGGGCTGTCCCCTCCCAAGGGGCCCCCTGACTGATTCTCATTCAGCCCTGTAGGCAGGCCAGTCTGTAGTGGCTTCTCAGACTCTTTCAGTAACTGAGAACAACCCACCTGTGCCAGAAAAAGTTTACGGTTAAGTTAGCCTAGTTCCTTTCTGCTTCTCTGTAACTTTCCCCAGTATTTCTCACTGCCATGTCTTTGCCTGGTTCTCAGAGTTAATGGCCACGACTGGTTTAGAGAAACATTTTTCAACATGGCAATCAAGAGGCCCTACCTGGCTCTTTTCAGATGAGCCACTGGAAAACATGTTCCTAACTTGGCACCCTAGCTTGTCCTTTTCCTTCCAAAGTTGCAGACACCTACATTCTAGGCCTAGTTCTGCAACTCCTGGTATCTAGAAAAGTCCCTTAACTTCTCTACCACAAATTTCTTCATTATGATACAGCCTAGTTTGTGTAACTAAACATTACAGCTTCTTCCTTCTCCTCTTCCCAACATTTTCATTTGGTGGTCTCACATACTATTTCCTTTCCCCCGTCCCTTCCTTCTTCACAATTAACTATACAAACAATACACTTGAACCATTCTCCAATAATTAAATAGTTCTGAGACTTGATTTTAGTGAACTTTGGAAAGACAGTAATCAGACCAAGTCCCCACTTGAAAGTCCCACCTTATGGCCCTGCCCTCACCGGGAAAGGCTCTGCTCCTTCCTGGATAACGAAGCCTTCAATGATGTGGGTGAGAATCTGGGGCTTCACGATGGCCTGTGGGGGTTTTGAGTCACCCATTTGTCTGGACACCATGGCTAGTGTAGGGGGGGGTGCAGCTGGGGCAGGAGCCAAGGCTACTAGTTCACTGCTTGGAGTACTAGCATTCACACCAGTCACTGGTTCAGCTTTCTCTGGAACAGATTAAGAACAGATAAGAGGATGATGTAACTGATCCATATATTAGCCAAGCCAGTCTGATCTTCCACAATAATACATGTTCACCTTTGATCATTCATCCTGGAGTCCCTGTTTTTGGATCTACCCATTGGTCCACCAAGTTCAGGGTCATCTTCTACGGAACCAGATTTAGCTCTGAGCTCACTCAGAACAGGTTTCTAATTTCTGCACTCAAATCGCACTGCAGAAGTCAGTTACCTCCAAGACTGCTCTTCTCCTCCATGGCCTTTGGGCTTTCGGCTACTGGAGATGCCTTGGCAGGAAGCATTGAACCCAACGTGGAGACATCATCTCTCTCCTCCTCAGACTCTGCCTTGCGTTTGACAGCCAATGTCTGCGGTTTGCTCTATATAGTGAGAAACAGGAAAGAAACCAAGATGTATGAGTGAAGGATATAAGGAACCTCAATGACCACCATACTGTCAGTGAAAACGTTCTTGGTTCCAGATTACCCAATCTGCATACTTCCCATGGTACACTAGAATTCCCGGTCATTCCCAAGAAGTTTATCTTCTACATCAGGACAAAAGAAAATGTCACATTTAGTCCTGACCTACACCTCAGGATCCTAGTTCATTATGGCTCCACCGAGAACCACTGTTTTTCTAAAGACCAACTTAAGTGAGTAAGACTATCTTGACCTAATTTAGTACAGATCCAAAAACCCAGAATGATTTCAGGAGCAAATCAAGCAGTGTGAAGTACAGATTATTATACACGGTAATGTCTCTCCTACAAAAGGAACAAATAAATACCAGTATCTTAACCTTCCATCAATGCCTCTCTTACAAAAGGACAAACCAGTATCTTTTAAGTGTTACAGTTTGTAACAAATAGTTGTTACAGATGAAACAATATGATGATTCACAGAGCAGTTGGTGCAATACCATATTCACCCGCCATGCTCACTCACCCACACATATTAATTATCTATTTGTTCTGGACTGAATGTTTGTGGTTCCCCTCCCCCACCCAATTCCTAAGTCCTAACCCCAGTATGGCTGTATTTGGAGATGGGGTTTCTAAGGAAGTAATGAAGGTAAAATGATAAGTATCAGTATTTCAACCTTCCGAACTCGTTACTCCCCTCCTAAGTTAAGCTCTATGTCCACTGAGCCCCAGGTCCACTCAAGACCTCACTCACCGGCAGGTGCACAGACTGCATGTAGAAGGCAGCAGGTACCTGGGCCACAACAGGTGAGGAGGTCGTAGCCCCACCCTTTACCACATGTGCTGTCCCCTGCACAGGAGCGAGGCTCATCCCAGACGCCAGCGTGGGAGGGCACTCTTGGAGGGCCCCGGCAGCCTGGGATGAAGGTGGCGAGGAGGCCAAATGGGCCTGACTGGGCTGCACTGTATTGGGCATGCCCCGGGAAGTAGGGACAGCAGCAGCCAGCTGTGCCAACCCCAGAGCCTGTGCCTGGGCCGTCCCGGGCTGCCGGGTGCCCACCACTTGCACAGGGATATGGGGCGGTGGTTGCTGGGTAGCTGACATCTTAGCAGCGCCTAACTGAGGAGGCTTGATAGGTGCTACAGGTGGTTTGGACTGGATGGGGATGGGTGGCTTGGGGGTTGGGTCAGGCGGGAGGGACAAGGGTGAAGACTGAAGCATGGGTTGAACAACCAGGGTCTGGGCTTGCTGCTGAGACTGGGAAGGAGGGACCTGCTGAGTAGGTGGGACCTGTGGTGGCTGAGGGGCAGTGAGGGTGGCGGCTGGCGGCGGGGGCGGGGGCGGCGGCTGCTGCTGCTGCTGCTGCTGTTGCTGGGCCAGCTGGAGGTGCGTGGCTGTGTGGAGGAGCTGGGACTGCCGGTGCTGGAACTGCTGCTGGTGGTGGATGGCGATCTGCTGCTGGATCACCACCTGTTTCTGCTGGAGGTGGATCTGCTGCTGTTGCTGAATCAGGGAGTGGGGCTGGATCTGCGTGTAGGTGGCTACAGCGGGGCACCCCGAGCGGAACAAAGAAGAGCGGAAAATTATCATCGTTACAAATTGAAAGGGAAATCACCTTTCCAAGATGTACTTGGCTCTGGGATCACACAGTGAAGGGAAATCGAACCTGGCGGACTCAAGAGATCACTTCATTCACACTCTTGCCTCTGAGTCAGACATAACCAAGTCTCTCTCTATAGTGAAGCACTTCCAGGGAAGAAGTCTCTTGTCCAATCATTTCACGGTCCTCAGTAATTTCTTACAGCCATCTAACTTTTATTTTCTTTGCTACACTAAATCCTGATAGTTTGACCCAGCAAAGGAGAATGGCTGGCCCATCTTCTGTATACTTAGACTGAGTGCTTCAAGGGTTGAGTCCTTGCTCTATTCATTTTTACATCCCTAGAACCCACCCCCATGCCCGGCACATGACAAAGACTCAATGGTCACTGAGAGAATTAATGTCCACAAAGGTAAAGATTCCAACATTCTCCCACGAATGCCTGGGTTTTTCAGACTCATCAGTTTGGTCACCACCTACAAGAAGGCATAAGAGTCAGCGGCTGCAGGCCCGGCCTTTATGCAGTTTCCTCCACTGCAGGTGAAGCCGAGACACACCAGTCTCCCAGATCGCCCAGAGAGCACATGTGACATGAAAGCACTTTGGAAACATTAGAGTGCTACGGTATGTAAATACTAGGTGGTAGTAGTACAGCCGGTGATTAACTCTTAACTTTTCTGTAAGCAAATCATCCAAACAGAGCAACAACTGAAGTGCCAGAAACAAGGCAGGTAAAAATAAACATTATCAAGTGAGGTATGCACATCTAACTATACTGAACCACATTCTAAAAGCAACTATAAACCATTTGAGGTTATTATTATTTATTCCTTTTTTATCCTTTTCCTTGATACAGATGATCACAAGTTGACTATATTAAACCATGGCTCTATTTGCTAGTCCTGAGTGCTCTAAGGCACTTAGACCATCTCCACTCTACCCTGGTCCAACTAATCATCATTAAACAGAGTGAGGAGAGAAGTCATCCCTTGCACTAAATCATAAGCTCCATGGGGACATCTGTTTTTCAAACATGCATCCCCAAATAATACATTATATGTTAATAAAAAAACTAAAAAATAACTAAAAAAAATTATGTTAATAAAAACTAAAAAAAAAAAAAAAAAAGATGCATCCCTAACACCTCCTACAACACAGTAGGCAATACCCAGTAAGAACTGGGTAAATGAATGGGTGGGATGGATAAATTGACAAACTCAGGGCCTAAGAAGGGGACAAAGCAATTTGTACAGATTGCTGCCTTGTGGAAACAGAGATCTACTTCTGCTACCTGTCCTCCTCTCTCCCTGGACTAATCTGATAAAGGCTGATATGATTTTTTTTCCCTTCCACTACTCCAGGACCCAGAGAAGCAGGATAAATGGCAAAGAAAAGTACTCTGAGGATTTCAAACAAGTTCTGAGAGAATAATGACATTGTGAGAGGTGAGAGCTTACCTGAGCTAATAAGGGTCTGGCTGGGAGCAGGTGTAGCTGTCCGTGTCAGGTTCATGCCCACATTCTGCTGACCAGCCCCATCTGCTTCTGCCTTCTTGGCCGCTGCACTTTCTGCTTCTGTCTGGCTTCCCTGACTCACAGTCACTGTTTGGGCTGCAGGCAAGGGCTGCACCACTCCTGTGCCCTTCCTGGGACAGCTCCCACCCCCACCCATTCCTGAGGAAGGCAATGGACCCAAGCCCCCAGGTGCCTGGCCACCACCACCTGGCCCCATGGACCCTGGGATGCTACTGCCACTGCCTGTGCCAGCTTGACTGAGGTTGAGGGACTGGCCTGAGGCCCCAGAGGAAGCCTGAGCCACAGCGAGGGCCTGGCTAGAGGCCTGGGAAAGGCTAGAGACAGGGGAGGCTCCAGGAGGAATGGCCTTCTGAGTAGAGCCTTGCATTTGGGGTCCTTGGGCTGAGGCCTGTTGGTTCCTCACTGCCAAATTCTGCACCTGAAAGATAAGAAGAAAAAGATATATTGAGAAGAGGGGAACAGGAAGCATGAAGGTCAAGGACTTCTGTGACCGATTCAGAAGCAGTGAAGACAGCTACAGATATTCCCAGCCCCCCTCAAAACTCGTCCCCTTACCTTTACAATTACATACATTGAAGTCCTTCTGGTCACCCGGGGAGGGCCTCCTGAATCCTATTTGATTTTTAGTCTCCTTCATTAACTATCAAATCTACCAGCAAGTTCGCTCATTTATTCCTTCGAAATGTCTCAAATTTTCCTTTCTTCTGTTTATTCATTCAACATTGACCAAATACCCTACTATGCTTCTGGTAGTACACTGGATACTGGAAATGCAGGGACGAAAGACAATGTCCCTGCTCTTAATGAGTACTTTCTACCAGAAAAGACAGACACGAAAATCACCAATAAACCTGTCATACTATGCAGAGATATGCACAAAGTGCAATGGGAGCACAGAGGAGGAAGACAGACTCAGACCGGGGAGATTGGGGAAGACTTCCTGAAAGTCTTTTGTTTGATCTGAGACTCCATGGGTGAGAGGGAAAGTGTAGTTTGAAGACACAGGTAACAGCACTTGGAAGACCATCGAGTGAAGAAAGAGCAGAGCATTTTTGGAAATTATAAATATTTCATTATGTTTGGGATAAGTTAGAGGGAGTGGCAAGAAATGAAGCTAGGAAGACAGGCTGAGGCCGGGGAGGTAGAAACGTGCCAGATGGGGAAGGGCTCAGTGTGTTCAAATGAGGAACGGAAAGTCTGTCTTCCCCATTGTTGTATTTCCAGCATCTAGCACAGTGCCTGATAGAGTAAGTACTCCAAAATATGAAGAGAAGACTGATGAGCACTTCAAATGACAGGAAGCCACTGAAGACTATTAATCAGAATAAAGATCATCAACACTACAGCTGAAACCATTCTTTTAAACACTGCTGACAGAAGTGTAAATCAATACAACTGCTTTGAAAACGGTTTGGCATCCTATCCTAAAGCTGAACATTCACACACCCTCTGATCCAGGAATTCTGCAGGAGCAACTCTTGCTCCTATAGCAACAGGAAGCATGTGTAGGGAAGTCCACAGCAGCACTACTCAGTTAATGGAAGTCTGGAAGCAACCCAAATAGCCATTATCAGAAGAGAAGATGAATGAACCACAGTATATTCACATGGTTCAATACTACAGAGAAATCAAAATTAATAAAATACAATGACATGCAACAATACAGATGGATCTTGATGATAAGCTATTAAGAAAGTATTCCCCCCAAATTACACACAGCACAAAGACCTTATACACTTAAATACAAATCTATATATATATATATATATATATATATATATGTTTGTGTGTATATATATATAAAATATATAGAACATATGGTATCTGGAATTTACTTCTAAATAATCCACAGTGGAGGGAAATGGCCTGGAGAGAAAGGCTGTATGTGGATAAATATTACAGCTGGTTAGCAGGTGTGCAGAGATTCATGTATTTTTCTATTTTTGCATAAGTTTGAAATTTTCCATAATAAGAAGTACTTTTGAAAAACCCATGTAAACACAATAAAACTATAGAAAAAGGGACACAGGGCAGGATGAACCTAGGAATCAGAATGATTGTTACCATAGGTAGGGGCAGGCAGTGGGTGGAGCTGGGGAATGCTTAATACATCATTAAAACATAGTAAGTAAATAAGATTGGGCCATGATTGGACCACTGCTGAGAGGTATCATGAACCAAGGATTATGACTTATCAAACTCGGCACACCAGAAGTACCATTTAAAATAACATTAGGGGGCACCTGGGTGGCTCAATGGGTTAAGCCTCTGCTTTCAGCTCAGGTCATGGTCTCAGGGTCCTGGGATGGAGCCCCACATCAGGCTCTCTGCTCAGCAGGGAGCCTGCTTCCCCCTCGCTGCCTGCTGCTCTGCCTACTTGTGATCTCTCTCTCTCTGTGTCAAATAAATAAATAAAATCTTTAAAATAACGTTAGGAACAACATGTATTTTCTTATTGAAAAAACTTTTTCTGAGGATAATATGGAAGATGCTTAGAGGTAGACAAGGCTGAAGTCAAGAGACCAATTAGAAAACTAGAAGAGTAATGCAGGTGAAAAATACAAGGAACCTGAGTTCAGGCGAGCCGTAAAGAGGTAAGAGCTTTTGAGAGAGCTTTACAGGAATTACCAGGATGGGGTGTTGGGGCACTTAATGTGATACGACAATTATATAGTTTGTTTCCAATCAGCTTTCCATAATGACTACTCAAAACTTTCCTAGTCTCCCAATATACCTCAGAACCACTTGCTCTTCCCCCTCTTCCTCATCACCCCTGCAGAGATGATAAAACCACTTGTGAGCAGTTCCATCACCAAATCTATAACCCCCTTCATGAACCCCCACCACTGCCTTTTCCCTGCTCCCCCCTCTATCAGCCCTCCTATCAAATCCTTCTCCACACTCAGGGCCTCAGCTCTCCTCCTTCTCAAGGAGCTTGTGCTATCAATTCCTTCCTGTCTCTTCAACCTCCCCTCTAAGACACCCTCCGATCACACCTGAACCCCACTTGCCCAACCCTAGCTTCATCCCCCTTTCCTTTGATTGCTAAACTGGTAACAATTGTTTACATTCACTGCATCTATTCTCACTATCCAGCCATTCCTCAGGTGATACTAGTTTGGCTTCAGCCCCCCCACCCCCAAACTCCACTGAAATGGTTCTCTGTTCATATTGGTAACTCTTTCTTGTCCTCTCTACTACATTTGACAGAGGACTCCCTGCCACTTGTAACATTCTGCTCCATTGTCTTCATGACACTACACAATCCAGATTTTCCTGTTTCACTTTCTACTCCCCTCTGCCATTTCATCAGCCTCTACTGACCTTGAGCTGTTCTGTTTTCTAAGGAACAGTTCCAACCCTCAGGGTTCCATTTCTCATACCAATCCGTACCTTTCCCTAAGCAATGCCAAACACTCTCTTGACTTCCATTATCCTGTGTCTACTCTTGAATGTTTATTTCCATGCAGACCTTCTCTCTATACTCAAGCACCAGCTATCTAAAACTGCTGACCTCATGACCCAGTGACTCACAAGCACATCCAAGACAGCGATGTACGAAAGTTAACCTCACCCTAAGTCCCCTTCTCCAACATTCTACCTCTATAGTTGCACTACGCAGTTACCTCACTGCTGTCACATATCGTCCCTGGCACCTCTCTCAACTGAATCAGCTTTCCTTTTTCAAAGATCTTCTAAGTTTTTTCTCAAATCTATTCATTTCTGTCCACGTCCACTGTTATTGCCTAACCCAAACACCATCTTTCCTCAAAACTGTTGTCCCTAGATTCACACTCATTTATTCACACACGCTTCCATTTATTCTCCACAGAGGAGCTAACACATTTTTTTTTTTAAGATTTTACTTATTTATTTGACAGAGAAAGAGACAGTGAGAGAGGGAATGCAAGCAGGGGGAGTGGGAGAGAGGGAAGCAGGCTCCCAGCCGAGCAGAGAGCCCCATGCCGGGCTCCATCCCAAGGCCCTGGGATCATGATCTGAGCCGAAAGCAGATGCTCAACCCACTCAGCCACTATGCCCCCAACATAGTCTCTAAACAAATGAACAAGCCTCAAACCCCACCATGTGATTTCCAAACTTTAAAATCCTCCCATAATGTCCTATCACCCTTCGCATAAAGCCCCAAATCCTAAACACTGTCCCCAATGCCCTGCAAGATGAAGTTTCTCCTACCTCCCCAACACCATCTCCATCCCGCTTTGCCGAACTCCAAGCATGCAGGTCTTCTTTCAAGTCCTCAAATATATAAAGCTCCTTACCTCCTCTTTGGATTCAAGGGGTATTTGGACATAAGGTTTCCATTGCCTTCACCACTCTCTTTCTATGCCTTCACAGACACCCAATTTAAATGCCACCTCCTCAGGGCGGTCTTCTCGACTTTCACCCCAATCCCAAGGCTGAATTAGGTCTCTTTCTGTGTTTTCAGAGCACTCTGTACTTTCTAACGAAGCAATTGTTAAGCCATTCAGGTGATTTTTGTTTAATGTCTGGTGCTTCAATGATTTGTCATCTCTAACTCATTTAATCCTCAACACACCCCAAGGTAGGTATTTAACAACAGCTATTTTATACACGAAGAAACTGGCAAAAAGATGTTAGGCCGTCTGCCTAGGTCACATAGTAAGTCATGGACTTGGAATCAGATTCTTATTTTCAAACACTACTCTGTCCCTTCATATATTGATACTCAAATATCTGATGAGTAAAGAGATGGATAAATCAGAGAACTGGATATGAAACCAGTCTCAACCTCACCCTCTGATCCCGATGCTGTTACCATAGTCTAAAACGAACGTCTGGGGCGCCTGGGTGGCTCAGTGGGTTAAAGTCTCTGCCTTCAGCTCAGATCATGATCCCAGGGCCCTGGGATGGAGCCCCGCATCGGGCTCTCTGCTCAGCAGGGAGCCTGCTTCCTCCTTTCTCTGCCTGCCTCTCTGCCTACTTGTGATCTCTGTCTGTCGAATAAATAAAATCTTTAAAAAAAAAAAAAAGTATTACCCTAGTAACTAAATGAGCCCCAAGAATCTCTCACTAGGTTCCTTAACTTCTCTTTCTTCTCCAGGCACATGTTCCTAGATGATTCTTTCCAAAGTATTGTCCTTATCCTATTAATTTGCTGTTCAATAGCCAGCCATGACCCCTGCTACCTACAAAGTTACTTGGCTTTCAGACTTCTCCCTGACAATGACCTTTTCTAACATCAGGTGTGCTGTTCCACTTTATCCACTCATCCCCAATTCAATCACATACAAGTCATGGCTTTACACACATTGTTCTCTCTCCAGTTTTCTTCTAACTCCAAATCAAATCCTACCTATCCTTTGAGAGTCTGCTCAAGTATCCCAAAAGTCACTGAGCAGGAATGCAGCCAACTCTTCTCTAAACTCATGTGTCACTCTGAGTTAGAACCATTTACTTTGTACTCCTTTGGGCACTAAGGTCTTTGTACTTCTTTGTTCTCTAAGATCTTTGAAGACTTGACTTGTCTTTCTTTTCAAGCTTCCCAAGTTTCTAGTATATATCTGAGCACATCAGTAGAAAGAGCTCAACCTCACTATTTACTTGCTAACTGATAAACTAAGAGAATGAAAAAAGTTATTATGAGATCTCAATTTGTATTCCTTCATAAGAAGCCAAAACTTCAGGCTCGAAATCCATGTCCATGTTTGGGGGTAAGGCACAGAAAGCAACAGTGAGGAACACTTTCCTGGGCACAGAGACCACTGAGAGTCAGCAGCCACAGTGACTCATAAAGAGAAGGACTCAAACACCCTTCCTGCAACAACCCGGTGGGCTTCACATCTACCTAACTGCAGAATTCCCTCAGTCATCCCTTACTTTAAGAGAGCACTGCAAAGAAAGAGAATTAAGACCTCCTGAATAAAACTGAGCCACAGAGGTCTAAAAGAATGTAAGGACATCTGCCCTGGATTGAGAATAAGGCTTCCCAGGTCCACAGGGCTGTTTTCAGTCAACTCCACCTCCCTTCCTAACTCAGATAACTCAAAAGTTACAAGGAATTCGAGTGCTATGGAAATGAAGAAAAGGGGAGAAAAAATAAGAACCCTGAGAAGTCATCACGGGGTAGCAGGGTAGG
Organism: Martes martes; assembly: GCF_963455335.1. NCBI lineage: Eukaryota > Metazoa > Chordata > Mammalia > Carnivora > Mustelidae > Martes > Martes martes. The sequence goes on along the minus strand of NC_137895.1, from coordinate 52,341,037 downwards.
CCCTGGTCTGTGGTGGTTCCCTTCATCCTCCCCAGTGCCCATCCGCAGGTCAAGTGGTTGCCACTGACCTGATCTGCATCTGTATGAACTCCCGGAGATGGAGCAGATGGCACCTCCTGCTGGACCGCAGCCACCGCCCCGTTAGGCATCAGGATGAGTTGGGAGGCTAGAGGCACATTCCGGCCCAGGGTCCGGTTTACCTGCAATAGGTTTCCCAGCTGTGGCTGGCAAGGAGAGGAGGAAGAGGAAGAGCAAAGGAAAGAGAACAAGAGGAGAAGAAGAAAGACAGAAGAAACGGAAGGGAAGGACCACAAGACAAAATAAACAGAAGATACGAAACTGCTAAGCCCTGCCCCTTTCCACACCAACCCAGGAGACCCTTATTCTCCATATGCAATGAATCATCCAGAAGGAAACCTAGACTGTATATAAAACTATAGATTGATATCAAAGAGTCAAACATCAAAGAAGTTGAGACAATGAGGATTTTAGAGCAAGTATTTATGTGTAGTAAGTAGATAGGCTAAGAGATAACACTTAGAATTTGGGTACTCGAGCCACAGGTTTAAAGATTAGACTATATGTGACACTACTTCAGTCAAAAATACTAAGGCGAACACCTTCTCACTTAGGATCTCAATGCAATCTGCAGGCTACCTGTGAATACCAAGCATCACTTCTAGAGATAGGTAAGGCCTAGAAAGTCCATCAGCGTATCTTACCATATTTGGGCAACCATAGTTAAATCAAACAGCTTTCACTCAAGTCTTTGCCAGGGGCAGAACAATTATGCCTCTGGAACAATGGCGGTCGTGTCTGTGGCTTACCCGTAGATACATCTGGGCCTGGGACTGGTTGAGAGGTGGGGAGGTGGTGTTCCCCAGTAGCACAGATTGGGTCAAAGTGGTAGCACTGGGAGAGCTCACACTCTGCGATCGGCTGATGAGCTGGGCGGCCGACGTGGTGGCCAGATTGATCTGTGTGGTACAGAAAGGAACCAGAACTACGGATTTCGGAAAGGTAAAAAGAAATGCATATCACTGACAAATGCAGAGGGACACAGTCAAGAACAGAGTATCTCATTTTCTTCTTCTTTTTTTAAGAACAGACGATCTCATTTTCAGAGTCAGGGGGAAATGAATAATACCTTCCTGACATAAATGTCATCCTGACTACTGCAGGGTAGTACCAAAGTAAAGAAACTAGTCCCTAACCACTAACCACTAACCGCTAACCACTAACCTAACTACTAACATTACCAGCTGAGAGGGAAAAGGAACAAAATGGAACAGACTTCACGCCTCGTTAAAAGGTCCAGAGATGAGTCCCCTTCCTTTTTCATCCCCTCTTCTTCCCCAGGATTTTCTTTCTTCTTTCTTAGACCTCCTCCCTGAGACTCCGATATAGGCTCAGGTCACTTGTTTCCCTTTTACTAGTATTGTCTACATAAGAGCAATCATCATCATTCACGGCTCAATACACAAGGTTGTTCCACCCAGAGACCCGGGGAAGGAAGCCTCTCAGTGGGGAAACCCAGTACTACTACTCACTGAGGCCTGGGTGGTGGTTGTCTGCTGCTGGGCAGTGCTGGTGTTTGGGGAGCTGGCCTGCCGACTGGCAGCAATTGTGGCCTGTTAGAGGGGAAAAGAAACAAGAAAGAGCAGAGACAACGGAGGAAAAGATTGAATCTTGGAATCACAGGCACAAAATGTAATAGAGGGTTCAGATAAAAAGCCAGAGGCTCTACTATGGAACAAGGAAAAGTATATTCACTATCCCCAAAACCCTCACATTACCACATATGCCAGCCTAATAACTCCCACATAATAACCCTTCTGGGGCAATCGGGTACTCTGCCCCCCTCCTCCCACTTTCTTTTAGGTGGAAGAACCACCTTTGATCAGATCATAATCATGAGTCACTCATAAGTCTAACCCAGGGCTGTCCAAAACAAATACAAGGTGAGCCACATAAATAATTTTCTAGTACGCACATTTTTTAAAAAGTGAAAAGAGGTGCGACAGGGTGGCTCAGTCAGTTAAGCGTCTGCCTTCGGCTCAGGTCATGATCCCAGGGTCCCGAGATCAAGTCCCGCCCTGGGGCTCCCTGTTCAGCATGGAGCCTGCTTTTCCCCCTCTCCCCTCACCACCAGGTCGTGCTCGCTCTATCTTGCTCTCTTTCTCAATCTCAAATAAATAAAATTTTAAAAAATAAAAAGTAAAAAAGTGAAAAGAAACAGGAAAAATAAACTTTATTCAAGCCAATTTATCTCATTTCAACATACAACCAATAAATAAACTATTGAGATAGTTTATATTTTTTTATGCTATGTCTTTGAAATCCAAAATTGTACTATACAGCTCAATATGGACTGGCCACATTTTAAGTGCTCAACAGCTACATGTGACTAATGACTGCCATGTTGTACAGTGCAGTTCTGGAACACTGCCATTCTACCTCCTAATTCCTACCACAAGCCCAACAACTAAGATCCCTTCATCCTCCTATAGGAGGACAGGAGGTAGAAAAGACTATGTTTCTAGCCTGAGTGGCAGGAGGAGTAGAAGCAGTATGCCCCGACCCACCTGTAGTGCCCATCCCCTCCCTCTTGGGCCAGCTAGCTGCTGACCTCTCACCTGCTGGACCGCAGCCAGGCTATGCAGCTGGGCATTGCTGAGCTGCTGCTGGAGCATGAACTGGTGGAAATACTGAGCCGCATTGGGCTGACGCTGCAGTGCCTGCAGAGCCTACAAGGAAAAAAGAGAGGATCAACCCACTTAGAATGAATTACTTCTAATTCCTATTCTATGCAAATGACTGTGATAAGGTGAAAGGGACAATCAGGGGAAAAAGAAAAACAAAGGGAGATGGGGACTGTAGCTAAATCAACATCTGATTTGCCCATTTTTATATGAGAACTAGTAAGTTCACATAGTCTTCAAAAAGTGGCTCAGTGGGTTAAAGCCTCTGCCTTTGGCTCAGGTCATGATCCCAGAGTTCTGAGATCGAGCCCCGGGTCGGGTTCTCTGCTCAGCGGGGAGCCTGCTTCCTCCTTTCTCTCTGCCTGCCTCTCTGCCTACTTGTGATATCTGCCTGTGAAATAAATAAAGTCTTTAAAAAAAAAAGTGGAGAAACAATTAATTCTGTTCTGCTCTATTCTTGTATATAAAGAAAAGGAATATAAGCAATGTAACTCACATGAACTCTTAATTCCCAAAATGGAATGGAATTCCCAAAATGACATAGCAAGAAAAAGAACTGGGACTAGACAAGTTGAAAATAAACTGGACATCAAATAATATAAAGAGAAGAAGGGGCACCAGGCTGGCTTAGTTGGTAGAGTATGCGACTCTTGGTCTCGGGGTTGTGAGTTCTAGCCCCAGACTGGGCATAGAGCTTACTTAAAAGTAAAAACAGGGGCGCCTGGATAGCTCAGTCAGTTAAGCATTCAACTCTTGACCTCAGCTCCGGTCTATGATCTCAGGGTCATGAGTTCAAGCCCAAGGTTGGGCTCCAACATGGAGCCTACTTAAAAATAAATGAATGAAAAAAATAAAGACCATATTCTAGGGACACAATTCTGGGGACACAAAAGACCATGTTCTAGGGACACAAAGGTGATAGAGCCCCAAGTGGTTGAAAATGATGAAAAACAGAGTAAATAGTGGCTTGTGAAAGATTTTATCAAGTAAAATTTTCAAATAACTGGCATTTTCAAACACTTACAGTAAATGTTTATAAAGATGACGCTGGTAATGCAGTTTTAGTGTCACCTTTGGGTTATTACTGTATTCTTATTCCGTAATAACTAGAACTATTCTTATTTTGTGCATAGTTATTCTAGCAACCAAGATATTTTGAGTAAAATGCCCCATTCCCAAGATTTTTTAAAGCATGGAATTTACTATTTGTCTAAAAATAAAACTCCAAAGAGTTTCATACTTCCATTACTCAGGATGATTCACAAGAGAGACCAAAGGTTAAAAACCTGACAATCCATGAAGAGAAACGGTTAGTTAGACTCTAGCTACATGAACTGAATGGTATAAAAAAAAAACCCATGATTTGAAGACTGAATCTCATTCTCTGCTTGCTTGAACTGTTGTAAACTCCTAAGATTCTCAGAGCTGGAAGGGATGTTAGTCATCACCTAATCCAACTCCCCCAGTTTGCTGGAAAGGAACAACGAGCGGCTATCTTCCAGCACCTGTGCCCACCTGAAGCCAATATTCACAGATCACAGCCCCTCACACTTGAGCCTCACCTGCACCGCCTGCCGTTCATACAGTGACATCTGAGCTATCTGGGGCCGAGAGCTGCCCCCAGAGCTGGAGCTCCCATTGGTGGAGTTGGAGTTCTGCTCACTCTCAGTCTCCATGATAGTGGTCCAGGGTCCCAAAAGCCGGTGCTCTGACTCAAGACCTAGATGGAAGTAGCGAAGGATTAAAATTCACACCTGATCTCAAACTAATATTTCCTGTTATTTTTCATGTTATCTAATACTCTTCCTCTCTTCCCTCCGTTATCCCTGATTCCTTGGGCTTCTTTAACTACCAAATCTGCAATACATACTTATAACCATATGCTTCCTGTACCATCTTTTGAAGCTATCCAGTGTCTCAAAAGAAACCTTTACAGATTTCCTCATGACTGTCTATTAAATATCAAGCGGCTAGAATGTAAGACCAGAATACTAAGGCTACCTTACATTCCCATAGCATTTGTAAGAGTTTAAAATAGTCCCGCTTAAAAGTTACTGTTTTCTCATTTTTATCTGTACCTGCAACATCAGTACCAACATCACCTTAACAATGGCCACCACTGACTGAGAAGCCACCAGGTGCCTCCTCTCGCTGGCCTAGGCTCTTCATCTCCATTACCTCTCATAGTGCTTTAAGGTAAATATGATTGTCCCCATCTTATAATTGTAGAAATGAGGTTTTCCAGGATTAAAGAAGTTATCCTAGTAGGTATCAAGTCTTTACATTAATACATGCTGCTTCCACAAACCAAAAAAAAAAAGGCTGTGATTAAGACAGTGTCATTTCGTTTGAGTGTTCACTGTCCTCATTTTATGGAGGAGGGGCTCAAGATACAGATATGTTAAATGCATCATGGAAAGTCATAAAACTAGAGGTAGAGGGACGCCTGACTGGCTCAGTGGGAAGAGCATGCAAGTCATGATCTTGGGATCATGAGTTCAAGCCCCACACTGGGTGTAGAGATTACTTAAATACAACTTTAAAACAAAACAAAACAAAAACTAGGAGGTAGGAGAGCTAGTCTGCAGCCAAAATAGCTGCCTGGTTCCAGCTCAGGCTACTAATAAAAACACCGTGGGCACATCACTTTCCCTGCCAGCCCCTCAGTTCCCCCATTTGCAGAAAAGCCTTCACAACTGAATATAATATATCATTTTAACAAATGACTACCAGGCATTAAACAGATTAAATACGTAGCAATGAAAAGCCTTTCATTACTTTCAAGAAAGTAAAACTAAACTTTTCACTTTAGTAATCAGAGTTTACTCTCTGCGGTCTACACTAAAATTTGCAAAAAGACATGAAGACATTGCTAGGAACCAAGCAGAGACAGGAGAAAAGAAGCAAGAAGAAATATGCCTCCAAATAACACTAAATGACAATAAACGTTTTTGTTCATTCTTCTTTTTTTTTCCTCTTTTGTTGGGCCTAGACACTACCTTCTCTACTCTGGAGGCACGGGGCCACTAGAAATATTAGGTCAGCAAAGCACTATTTGGTTTAGGAATGTAAACATCAAACCAGAATTTCTGCTAAGGCCTGTCAACAGTTTTATCACAATGGATTTATCATAATGATTACATCCAAAATAAAGTAAATAAAATCAAACCGCTTGGCCCTGGAAACAGAGTTGGAGAGATTTCTTATTCAGTTCCCAATATCATCTGATCACATCCTTATCCCCCACGTACTCAACCCATCTCCAGTTTTATTTAGGTGTAGCAAACGTCACTGCAAACATGGAATATAACCCAAGGAGTACACAGGAGAAATCATATCAGCTTCAACTCTATAGTTATCTTCTCCCACAATATCAAAGCACTAAACAGATACAGACCCATGAATCCTCATTATCAGCATGTGAAGAAAAAAAGTGGGTAAGGATTAGAGGCAGCATGGCATAGTTGTACAGATCAATGGACTTAGTTTACTGTACTCAAAGACATGAGACCCCTTCTTTAGCTAGAGGAGACATTAACTCCTACATTCATAGGTGAAAACGCTAATACTGTAGGACCCCACATCTCCCCCAAAATGGAAGTCTTTTTCTTTTTTTTTTTCCAGATTGTGAAATGAAAATAGAGATGGAAAGATACTGGCTTAAGTAGTAAAATCAGGAGAAACTGACATCAAAACCAGGAGTCCTGGACCCAAGGCACATAGATCTATTCACTTGTGATCAATGTTGGGACTGCACAATTAAATACAGAAAATGAAAACAACAAAAGGTTTGGGAGGCACAGTGCATTTAGATTTTCAGAATTACATCAGGAGAGAAAGTGTGAGAAGCTGATCCACAGAGGTGCCCACAATCGCTAAACTATTGTCACCCTGAAAGGTAGTATTTGAGTGTGTATGGGCTGGGTTGGGTTCATTGGGTCGGTTTGGGTGGGTAGGGAGCACAGACCTCTGGAAGGCAGATAGGAAAAGATAGTTAAGTGGACCTGCGATTGGGTCCACTGAGCAAGAGTTGGAGGAAATAAATTTCCCTAAACCTAAAACTCTGTCTTGTAGAAAGTATGGGACACAGAAGGCGGCAAGAGAAGGGAGTGGGGGGGGTTGTTGGGGAAGACTGTGCCAAAGAAATGGAAGTGATCTGGAGAACAGGGATAGTAAGCGCTCAGAGGTCCTTGTTGTATACAGAACCTTGATGAAAATGAGGTTCCAAAGAGGAATCAAAGATACCGAGGGGAAGGGGACAGATAGAGTGTAGTCAGGAGTGAACTGACCCAAGTGAACAGGGAAATGTGCTTACTGATAGCCGGGAGACAAGCAGGAGAGAGACAGACAGAAGTCAAGAATTGGAGACCGAGGGACCAAGCGGACCATAAAAAGCAGGGAGATTACCAGACAGCATGCTTGGATGGGAGGACCAAAGTCAGAGAAGGAAAAATGAATGAGAAAATGAGCAGTCAGAAGCAACTAGGGTGACGGACAGACGGCATTCAGCGCAGCGAAATGAATAGCAAGAAGACTTGGACAGACAGAGCCGAAGGACCGCAGAGCGAAGCGCAGAGGTAGGCAGGGAAAGAAACTGGGGGAGGTACCTGGGGCGTTACAGACGGAGGTGGCTGAAGAAACATCCCCGCGCAGCCAAGCCCCCAGAGGTCCTGCCCCTCCCCAACCCGCGGCCGCCCGGGTACCTTCGCGCCTGGCTCTGCACCCGAGTGCTCCCGGGGGGCGTCCACCTCATGTGCCGGGGTCCCCAGTCGCCGGGCTGGGCGGGGGGCTCGCTCGGCCTCCGCGGCGGGCTCCCCTCTCCTCCTCCCCTTCCTGGAGGGGCGGGGGCGCCGAGGGCGGGGTGGGAGGTGCCCGGCGCGGCCGCGGCTCCCCGCCCCTCCCGCCGCTCCGGGTGCGGGCCCGGCCGCGGCTCTGCCAGGCCTCCGGGGCTCGCTCCGGGCCTGTCACTTCCTGCCGGGCCGAGAGGGTGGGGGCTGCGGGCCGGGGGCTGCGGGCCGGGCTGGAGGAGGGGGCTGGCGGGGAGGTGCTTCCGGGGCAGCTGGACCCCTCCCCCGTCCCTCCCCTCCCCTCGGCGCCCTCCTCCCCCTCCTCCCTCCCGCGCGTCCCTCGTTTCCTGCCGGCGCCCGTTGCCATGACGACGCCGCTCCCGGGCCTCTGCGCTCCAAGCCCAGGGGTTGGGTGGGTTTTTTTGTTTCCCCCCCACCACCACCCCTCTCTCGCTCCCTTTCTCCTTTTTTTTTCCCTTCTTTCTCTCCGAGTTCTGCTCGCCGGTTGGAGGGACGAAACTGAGAAAGTGCTGGCCTCTAGTGGGGACCTCGCTCGCACCGAGGAGATGGGAGAAGGGAGGGAAGTGACGTGACAAGGGGGGGAAAAAAGGAGGTATTTTCTGGAGCTTCTGGGAATAAGGGATAGAAAGAAAGGATCAAAGGGACGATCAAGCAGAGAGGGAGAAAGCGAAGCCACAACCCTAAGAGAAACGACAGACTAGGAAAGGGAATTAAGCTGAGGAAAGGAGAGAACGGGGGGAAAAAAAAAAAAAAGACTGAGGAACTGGAGAGAGAATGCTGATTGTTTAATCCCTCACCTCAACTCCGAGAAGGCGGGAAAGAAGGCTGCTCAGAAACTGAACCCATTAGGAGTTGACGTTCATTTAAAAGCAGCCACGCAATAAGACTTGCTTTGAATAACACATTTAAGTCTGTAGTTTCAGGGATTTTATGTACTTGTGTGTTCTTAGATTTAAATGTGTATGTAAAAGAGAACGACAAAAATAAGGGAAGAGGCGTAAAGAGAACAGAACAATGGGGCTGTATTTGGGGATGCTAAACACTGGATGAGGCAGTAGCCTTTGTCATTTTATTTACGATAGCAGTTTGTCAGTTTTTAATTCTCCTAGTCTTGTGAATATTCAGGAAATATTCGCAGAGCACCTAGGATGTGTCGCCTCCTGTTTTGGAAGCTTGGATTACTTCGGTGCACAGAACAAAGATAACTGCCCTCCTTTACCTTTAGGGAAGGCTGGGGGACTCCTCGTGGTCTAGTAACTGAGGCTGGTGCTTTTCTGGTGTCCTCTTAATCCAGTAACTATTTTTTACCTCATTTTTTTTTCTAAACTCTGTTTTCGTCAGTTATTTTCTCTTAATTCTCTCCTTTAAAAGCCAATGCACGCTTTGTTTTTAGAGGAAAAGATAGGAGTTTTCTCTTTGTTTATAAATTAGATCCGTTTAGATTTGCACCCAGAGAGGTGTGTTTGGACTCCTGGCTCTTAGTTTGTGGTAGCCAGATTTATGTCAAGAAATCCCTGCCAGGCTTCTAAGAACCAGCCAGACGAGTATGTGAGGGAAGAAACCGGAGGGCAGCCAAAGGACTGGAAAAGCAAAGGCATGAGGTGTAGGGAGGTGAAAGGGTATGTTGTCATGATGGTTGACAGGCTTTGGCAGAGGATGAATTGAAAAGATTCTGGCAGAGAACTAGTGGTAAAAACTAGGTAAAGCATTAGTCATTTAATTCAAACTTAGGTTTTTGGCATGTCAAAGAAATTTAAAGCTTTCTTGCGGAGATGTACAGTGGATATTGAGCCTAAGCTGAATATCCAAGCACCAATGAAAAAGTTGTATCCATAGATAATTTTCAGATGATACAAGGTTCACATTACTCATGTACTTCCATGGGTTCCATGGGAGAATTACTGCTGTTAAGTGTCTAAAGAAGGCCTGTAATATATTCCAAGGATAAGGAATCCAGGCGCCAGAGAGTATTTTTCCAAAAGCCTGTGGAAGTTGCATACCTTAGCGGAACAGGGCCATTCCAGCCCCATTGGAAGTGAAGCACTACTACTGTATAGAGATGCATTCGGCTCTAAAGATGTTTTGTATTCCCTGGTCCCTGGTCTACCAAAAGTTACACATTTCGATATTAGGGGAAAAGATAGTGATGATGTATAATTTTGTTGAATGATCTCAATCTAGCCTGGGAATACTCACAGACCATGTCTTATGGATTATGAACCAGTAGTTTAATTTTCTGACCTAAAATCTTGTACCCCATATTTCTGACCTAAAATCTTGTACCCCATATTTCACAGTACTTCTTTTCAACTTATTTCCCTCTAAGACAGACCAGTCTTTCAGAGTCATGGGACTTAGCAGTTTTCCAAACATAATTTCAGGATAAAAAAGAAATGGATCAATAATAAAGTAAAGTATTGGGAAAAACTCCATCCATAGGAAAATCATTCTCATGGACTAAATCAGCTTGGGAACAGGTACTGAAGAATGTGTCTCCCTCGATGTAAACAGCAAAACAATTTGTAATCCCTAGAAAATCCTTGACTGACTTGCCTTTTTTTTTTTTTTTGAATTTTGCTAAGCTTTCTCATTTTCATTTAATGATTCTGCTGGAATTAGTCTTTTCTTTTTCAAACAAAATAGTTCTTCTGAATGGAAAGCTAAATAATTTCTTTACTCTGCATAACACTGAAAGTCATTAGCCTAAACAGGTGAAAAGGAAATGCATTCTATCTGTTTAAGTAGAAGCCCTCCCCCTGCAAACTCAGCTAAATAAGGAAAGATCAGGATTTGAAAGGAGCTCAGTTGTTCGAAAACAACTAAAGCAAATAGAATGGTAGGCTGGCCAATATAATTTTGCATATCAACCTAACATTGAATAACCTTTCCTCAAAACTTCCAAGCCCAGCATTGCACAATGAATTGTAGAGGAAGAGTGGGCCCTTACCCCTTGAGGTGTTAGTATCATTGGAAAGTATCTGTTTACAGGTAACCAAGTAAGTAGACAAGTATGATCACCACTTCTATGCAAAGGTGGCCTGGATGAAGTAGGGAAAATAGGAAACCATAACCTTCACTCTAACCACCACCAATTGCAGGTGTGAACCACCATACACGTCACACTCCCATCCCACCACGAGGCTATATGCCACTTTAAGGTCTAGTAGGGAGGAAATAAAATGAAGATTAAAAGGACTTAGAGACTCTTAAAGTTTTTAAGCAAAAAAGAACTTCAAAATTATCCAAGCCCCTCAACTTTAATGGAGAAAATTGAAGGCTAAAAGATAAATGTAAAAGAGGGACATTTCGTAATCCCTACCAAAGAGAAGATGTCCGATAAATATTAGTTAACTGAATTAATTCCCTAGATGTTTGCCCTTCTCTCAACTGAATAAAATATACGGAATTAAAAGATAAAAAATGCCTCCTATTCCTCACCGCTAATACCCATGATGGAGTTCTCAGGACACACTACCCTGAAATAAAGCACCTTGTTGTAGTAACTATTTTTAACTGAAGAGAGTTTGAAAAAATGGCAGAAACCCGAAAGCCATTCTAAACTGCTTCCCTCTTCCTTCTTCTCTAAAACAGGTCATAAAACCCTCCTGTGAAAGGTGCCCTGGGCAAAAAGGAACATCCTTATCTCTGAAGACAAAGGGACACCGAGACGAATCTCCCGATTTATAACAATTACCTCATACTCTCTAGCTTATGATATTCCCCTACTACTGTTCACTCTTTATCAAACCTAGCACAAAACCACATTGGTCTATATCTTTGGGTCTTCGTTTTCTGATGAAGGCTCCCAGGTCACATCAAAATTATAATAAATAAATTTTGTTGAAATAAATGTGTAGGTCTGAGATGGGGTCGCTTCTGCCCAGGATGCTAGGCCAGCAAACTGAAATTTAGATAAATGTCATGTCCCTGTAAATACTTCACTAGGCCAAAAACTCAATATATCCAATCAGCCAATCCCCAAACACTAAGCCAAACCTGAGCTCAATAATTACTTCCTTGTTCTTTATTATTTATCCTATAAAAGCTTCCTGCCTTCTGCCCCATTTTGTAGTTCTCCAAATGGAAACTATCCACTTGTTAAAGTGTTAAATAAAGTTTGTTTGTGTCTACTACATTGTGTTCTTTAATCATTTTTTTAAAAGATTTTATTTATTTATTTGACACACAGAGATCACAAGTAGGCAGAGAGGTAGGCAGAGAGAGACAGAGAAGCAGGATCCCTGCTGAGCAGAGAGTCCCATGCGGGACTAGCCTGGGATCATGACCTGAGCCAAAGGCAGAGACTTTAACCCACTGAGCCACCCAGAGGCCCATGTTATTTAATCATTTTTAAACAATTTGTACGTTTTCCTCTGGTTAATCTGTCTTTGTCAATTTAACTCTCAGGCTTGGCCAGCGACCCTAAGAGGGTTAAGGAAAACTTTTTCCATCTACTACACTGACCATACTTCCTTTAGAGTAGAAGTTTAAACTTACCATATTGATTGGTTCTTCTCAGTATTCCATCCAGCATGTCCATCAAAAAAAAATGGATAGGGGCCCCTGGGTGGCTTCAGCTCAGGTCCTGATCCCAAGGTCCAGGGATCAAGCCCTGCATCATCGGGGCTCCCTGCTTGGGGGAAGCCTGTTTCTTCCTCTCCCAGTCCGCCTGCTTGTGTTCCCTCTCTGTCAAATAAGTAAATAAACTCTTAAAAAAAAAAAAAAGAAATGGATACACCCCCACATCCTCGAGTAGCACAAAGTTAACAATAACATAGGATTCAACAGTTTAGATTGTTAGCATCCAATTAGGGCAAATAATGTACCTACTTTGGGCCTTGATTTTTTCTGTGAAATAGGAATAACACCCTGTAGTTATTGGAAGTAAATATACCACTTATAAACTATTTCATACAATGTCAGACACACAGTATGATCTATTATTATTAGCTTCTTTCATTAACTCAATATTTTTGTCATCACCAAATTATCTAAGTCACTATTTTTTTTAAAGATTTTTTGTCTATTCATTAAAGAGAGAGAGCCAGCAAGAGCAGGGGTAGGGGGGCAGGGTCAGAGGGAGAGGGAGTAGTGGACTCCCTGCTGAGCAGGGAGCCTGCCGACCAGGGCTAGGTCCCATGATCCCTAGGATCATGACCTGAGCCAAAGGCAGATGCTTAACCAACTGAGCCACCCACATACCCCCCTAAATCTCTATTTTTTATTGAGAGGAAGAAAGAAAGAAAAGAAGGAAGGAAGAAGAAAAGAAAAGAGTATTTCCTTCCCTATGTACAAGATTTACCTCCTTTTGCGGGGAGGGGGAGAGGATGCCTGGCTGGCTCAGTCAGAAGAGCATATACCTCTTGATCTCAGGGTTGTGAGTTGGTTAGGTGTAGAGATTACTTTAAAAAAAATTACCTTCTTGGGGCTTCCAGTGTGTCTTCTTGTCTACTTTTCTAGGTTTGGGTACAGATCCATGTTGAGACCAAGCATTCGATTTATACCACTTGGGGTTATGAACCCTAGGTCAAGAGAGCTAATCCCCTGGGAAGAAGTCCAAAAGGAAAAAATGATTTAAATATACTTAGAGCCTCTGTTCATGACTTCATATATATTATTGTGTTCAACCCTCTCAATAACGTTTTTCACTAGCTATTATTAATCCTTAATATACAAATGAAGAATTTAAAGTGTAGGAAGGTTGGGGAAATTGCTCAAAGTTCATGAAAATGGTAAGTAATAGAATTTAAATTCAATTCTGTCTGACTTCATCACATCTTGCATTCTATGAAAATAGAGTAGTGCAAAAGATCTATTTAAAATGCATAGCACACAGATTAACGTTTGCACAAAGATGCCTGGCGTTTGCCACTGTAAATACATGCCGTGGAAGGCCCACACTGTCTTTGTTAGCAAGGGACCTAGCTCTGGTCCACGAAGATACTGGAGAGATGTCTCAGCAAAAAAATAAAGATGAGAATTGTATATATTATTTCCCTAAATTCTCTGTTTTCTCCCTTGATGCTTATAACCTATGGTATGCAGAGAATGGTTCCAAAGATGTCCTCTTCTATGAAACCTGTGAATGTATTATGGCACGGAAAAGGGGCATTAAAGTTGCAGATGGAATTAAAGTTGTTAATCGGCTGCCCTAAAAATAGGGAGATTGTTCTATATTATCTTAATAAAGCCAAATAGCAAGGATCTTTAAAAGTGTAAGTGGGAGACAGAATAGACAGGTTGAATGTTGCCATATGAGAAGGACTGTCATTGCTGACCTTGAAGATGGAAGGGGACCATGAGCTAAGCAATGCAGGAAGCCTCTAGAAGTTGGGGAAAAAAAACAAGGAAATGGATTTTCCCCTACAGTCTTCAGAAAAGGGCACAGCCCTGTGGTCCCTCAATTTCTACCCAGTGAGATACATGTCAGGCTTCTGACCTATAGAACTGTGAGGTAATAAATTTGTGTTCCTTTAAACACTGAGTTGTGGTAAAAACTGTTAGAGCAGCAATAGAAAACTAACATATAAGCTAACCAATATTTCCAAAAGCAGCAGCAAATTTTAGGCCTTTTCTGCTGCCTAAAGTCCAGCCAATTGCCAACTTCATGACTCCTTTGTCTGCTAACAGCAGGATACAATATATTGTATCAATGCTTTGACTAATCAATGAATAAGTGCCAGGAATCATTCTGAGTGGCATCTTTTCAGTTCCGTGAAAATGATATTAACATGTAATTTTCAAAAATGTAGAGTCTCAACTCTCCTGCAAATATAAAATGAAGAGGTGTCAAAGGTTTTCTATAACTTGCTAAGTAATGAAAGAACAAATGAGACATTAAAATCAGCTCAAAGTTCATTTGAGAAGCTTGATGGTTACAGTCAATTTTTTCAAAAATATTTTATTTATTTATTTGACAGACAGAGATCACAAGTAGGCAGAGAGACAGGCAGAGAGAGGGGGGGAAGCAGGTTCCCCACTGAGCAGAGAGCCGGATGCGGGGCTCAATCCCAGAATCCCCAAACCATGACCTGAGCTGAAGGCAGAGGCTTAGCCCACTGAGCCACCCAGGCACCCCTACAGCCAATTTAATAACGGAATGCTAGAGAAGATTGCTGGGTTGGATACAAAACTGGTTAATGTCCTTTTGAACCATGAACCATAACCTTAAGGATTATCTTTTCCTCCGCTAGACAGGAAGTATTTGCATCTATCCGTTAATCTCTGCCTCTTTAGAGTTGTAAAGTAACCCAGTCAATAGACAATCAAAGACACAAATGCAGTTCTAAACTGGAAGGACACATACTACTCCAAAATATAGCCCCTTGGCATACTGATTATTTTCAGCTGAAGGAGTTAGATAGAACCGCAGAAAAAGGAATGTCATTTCACCCTCTTCCGACACTTCCTCCTTGAAATAGGTCATAAAAGCCTCATGTGAGAGGTGCCTTCCCTATACCAGCAGGAAAGGAACATGTTCATCTCCAAAAACAAAGGAATGTTGCAAAGAATCTGAATAGGACTTGCTGAGTTTCCTCCAGTTTACTACAATTACTTCATACTCATCGACATACCATATTTCTCCTCAACTATCTGTTCGTCATCATACCTGGCATAAAAATACTCAGGCTTAACCAGCTCTTTGCATCTTCATTTCCTTGTGAAGGCTCCCTTGTCACATCAAAATGATATTAAATAAATTTGTATGTTTTTCTTCTGTTATTCTGCCTTTGTCAGTTCCGCTCTCAGATCCAGCCAAGAGACCCTAATAGGGACAAGCAGACTCCAGGCTGAGTGCAGAGCCCTACTTCGGGCTTGATCTCACAACTCTGAGATCATGACCTAGAAGAAATCAAGAGTCCCTAGCTCAACCAACTGAGCCACCCATATTCCCCACCTCCAAGCTTTTTGATGTAAGAATTGACTTTAGTGATTATCCTAAAGAAAATATGTAAAGTTGCCCTATTCTTGTTTAACAATTACATAGTATTCCCTTGTGTAGATACATTGAATGGAAATATTTGTTATTATACAACACAGATATATTGATGAACATTTTTGTCATTTGTAATATTCTGTAATCACAATAGCCTTAAACATGTTTAGTACACATAAATGCAAACATAACAATAAAATAGGTTCCTTAAAGTGTTGCTATTAGGTCAAAATATGTGTATGTTTTATATTTCAATAACTATTGCAGAATTACTATCCATAGAAGTTGTAAGTCTGTATTTTCTTTTTTCTTTTTAAGATTTCATTTTATTTTTTAAAGTAATCCTTACACCCAACATGGGGCTTGAATTCACAACCCTGGGATCAAGAGTCACACACTCTCCTGAGTGAGTCAGGCATCCCTGTATGTTCTTAAATGAATTAATGCTAGCAGCCAGAATTAGACGTAATCCTGGACCCCTTTATAGAGATGAGTCAGGGTGGGGATGGCACATGAAAATGTCATCTCATTCATGTTGTAGCAGTAAAATGGTTAAAAACCTCTGTTTTAGATGGCTTCTTGTCTAAGCCTCCCTTGTAATTTTATAGCTGTCTTCTTTCTGCCTTTCCAACCCTCCATATACACGTGCACCAACTTATCTACACACACTCACACACACACACACACAGAACATGTCTCCTATGGACACTTGTTAACTAAAGGGAAGCTGTAATTCCCATAGAAAGATGATCTATTATCAATAGAATACACACTTTTTTTATTTTTAAAGATTTTATTTATTTATGTGACAGAGAGAGACACAGCGAGAGAGGGAACACAAGCAGGGAGAGAGAGAGGAGGGAGAAGCAGGCTTCCCACCGAGCAGGGAGCCCGATGCGATGCGGGGCTCGATCCCAGGACCCTGGGATCATGACCTGAGCCAAGACAGATGCTTAATGAGTGACTGAGCCACCCAGGCACGCCGAATACACACTTTTGATGTCTTTCATTTGTAGCAACAAATTTATGCTGAGCTATGTCAATATCATATATTTATAAGATGATGATTAGGCTTAGAAGCATATTATTTGACTATAAATGAGTTTTCTGCACATAAACAAAAAATTTAAATTTTTATTTATTTAAGTAATCTCTACACCCCACATGGGGCTTGAACTCACAACCCCAAGATCAAGAGTCACATGCTCCTCCAACTGAGCCTGCCAGGCTCCCCTAATTCAAAATTACTGAGTGAAAAAACAAGCCTGAGTGGATTCTAGAATCAAGAATGTTAATGGGAAATTTGAAAATATTGCCCCCAGGATCTTTTCAGGTGTGTTCAGCTTTAATAATTCTATACTTTCTGATAGATTCAATCATTTCCCCACAAAGTTTAAAATGGGCATTTAAGTAAGGAGAAGTTTAGATTTTTTTTTTTTTAAGGTTTTATTTATTTATTTGTCAGAGAGAGAGAGAGCTCCTGCTGAGCAAGGAGCCTGATGCAGAACTTGATCCCAGGACCCCGGATCATGACCTGAGCTGAAGGCAGATGCTTAACGACTGATCCACCCAGGAGTCCCGAGAAGTTTAGATTTTTTTTTTTTAAGATTTTATTTATTTATTTGACAGACAGAGATCACAAGTAGGCAGAGAGGCAGGCAGAGAGAGAGGAGGAAGCAGGCTCGCTGCTAAGCAGAGAGCCCGATGCGGGGCTTGATCCCAGGACCCTGGGATCATGACCTGAGCCGAAGGCAGAGGCCCTAACCACCCAGGCGCCCCGAGAAGTTGAGATTTTTGAAGACACAACTATGATATCAAATGATAAGTCATTATGTCTTTCATTTTTAGTACTGAGAACAATTTACAATGATAACTCAAGTGGAGAAAGCAGCATCGTTGGTCCTATATGAGGTATGGCTTCTGTTGTTAGTCTTGGTAGAGGGGATTATTTTACTGCCTATCACAAAGGTAGTCTGATTTTGTAACTTTTAAATATGTAGGGAAGAAAAAAAACTTTATTAAATTCTGCAGTTGGGGGCAGTGCATAGATTAACAAAAGACAGATTAACGGGAGAAAATGGCATTTGTTTTCATATGAACTCGGGGAACAGGACTCACAGAAAAGAATTGAAAATCTCAAAAAGCTGTTAGAACCGTGAATTTGTATACCATTTTAACAAAGGGCAATACATTTGTGGAGAAGTGATAAAACAAAGAAAAAAATGGTTTAGTTTTCTAGGAGTAGTAAATTGTGAGAAGATAAATATATGGGGGAACTAATGGAAAATAAAGGTGACGTTAGCAAAGTTTGTTTGTGCAGACCTGTCGTGGTGCTGCATTCCTCTTACTGTGTCTAGTAATTTCAAATCTGGAAGAGGAGAGGAAGACACCTTCACAAAGGGTAATTGATGCCCTGACTTTGGGCAGATAGGGACAGGGGAGAGGTAGAAAGGTTTTCTTCCATTTGCTCTTTCTAAATTGCCTTCAACTCAAAGTACCTTTGAGCTTTGGCATAAGCTAAAGTGGCATATTTTGGAGTGGTATGGATACTCTAATTCCCTTCAACTGCATCACTAATAAAATCTGAACTCATATACATAAATCTGTAATTCTTTTCACAAACATAACAATCTACAGAGAATTAATAGATAGTTCCCTTTATTTATTTATTTGACAGCGAGATGGTGAGGGAGGGAACACAAGCAGAAGGAGGGAGAGGGAGAAACAGGCTTCCCGCTGAGCAGGGAGCCCAATGCTGGACTTGATCCCAGGACCCTGGGATGATGACCTGAGCTGAAGGCAGATGCTTAACGACTGAGCCACCCAGGCACCCCAGGTCCCATTATTTAACTATTAGCTTTGTTCAAGTTACTGTACTATAAACCTTAAGGACACACTGAGATGAGCAAAAATATTCATTCCTTTCAAGGAATTAATATAACTGGGAAACAAAGTCAGGTATATATATTACTTGTCTGATGTTGCAGTTAAGAGCATGAAATTCGAGGACACAAAAATACAGATTTGAAGGGGTACAAATTTATAGCAGCACAATCAACAATAGCCAAACTATGGAGAGAGTACAGATGTCCATTTATCGATGAATGGATAAAGAAGATACAGTATAGGGGCCCCTGGGTGGGTCAGTTGGCTAAGTGTCTGCCTTCAGCTCAGGTCGTGATCCAGGATCCTGGGATTGAGCCCTGCATCGGGCTCCCCGCTCAGTGGGGAGACTGCTTTCCCCTCTCTCTCTGCCCCTCACTCATGCTTGCTCTCTCTCAAATAAATAAATAAAATCTTAAAAAAATAAAAGAAGATATACACACATACACACATTGGCTGAAGAAGATATGTGTATACATACACATACACAGATGCACACACATATATATAATAGAATATTATTTAGCCATCAAAAAGAATGAAAACTTGTCATTTGCAATGACATGGATGGAGTTAGAGTATATTATACTAAGTGGACTGTGTCAGTCAGAGAAAGACAAATATCATATGATCTTACTCAGATGTGGAATTTAAGGCAGAAAACAGATGAACATATGGGAAGAGGGAAAAGGAAAAAAAAGAGAGGGGGGAAACAAGCCATAACAGACTCTTTTTTTTTTTAATTTATTTATTTGTCAGCGAGAGAGAGAGAGCACAAGCAGGGGTAGCAGCAGGCAGAGGAAGAAGGAGAAGGGTCCCTGGAGAGCAAGAAGCCTGGTGCGTGACTTGATCCCAGGACCTTGGGATCATGACCTGAGCCAAAGGCAGACACTTAACTGCCTGAGCCACCCAGGTGTTCCATGTCAATGGTTTCTTGGGTTGTAAAGCCTCTAAGGTTGTTGTGCCAAAAGGCGAGCTGTAGAGTGAACTCATGAAATCTCCCGATTTCTATTTTTTAATTGTAATGACTGTAACATGTCCTCTGTGTCATCATAATTTTGCAAGTATACAATAAAATAATCAATTGGAGAAGACTGTAAGACAAAAGTTACAAGTTCTAGGAGAGAAAATAGAAAGCTTCACTTGAGAGTTAACACAGTCCCATAGAAGTAAGACACTTTGTAGGAGAAAATAATCAATATGTATATATTTTAGCTTGTATTATGTTTTCAACACTGTGCTACCCAATGTAAGGGATACAGAAGAACTATAAAACATTATGCCTGTTCTCAAAAAGCTTGTAATATGGTAGTATAGAAGAAAATTACTAATATAAATTGCAGCAGGCAACCAAAACTTACAAATTTTTCTTTGCTGAAAATACTAACCGTATCATATATAATCTCTGGACAGTGAATAGAAGAAAAGAAAACTAATATCGGGCTAAAGGATTTCACATGTAATGTCCTATTTAATTCTCTCAAGCATTCCTTGAATTAAGGACTATTTTCTCCACTTTCATAAATGAGGTTACCAAAACTAATATGCTAAATGACTTATCCATGGTAACTGATGAGCTAAATAATTAATCCAAGGTAATATTAATAAATATTAGAACTCAGACTAAAACTACATCCTTTATTGTTTTTACCATATAGAGGCAGCCTTTAAGATCTGTTACAAAGGGAGGTGCCTGGGTGTCTCAGTTGGTTAAGCATCTGCCTTCCACTCAGGTCATGATCCCAGAGTCCTGGGATGAGCCCTGCTTCTTCTTCGGGCTCCTTGCTCAGCAGGAAGCCTGCTTCTCCCTCTCTGTCTGCCCCTCCCCCCTTGCTCATGCTTGCTCTCTCTCAAATAAATAGATAAAATCTTAAGTAATAATAAAAAGACTTGTCACAAATGTTCCAGATCTTTCTCTTTCTGGGCATATGGTGGGATTGTACTTCCGTGCCCTCTGGAAGTCAGGCATGGCTGTGTGACCTGCTCCAGCCAGTGAAATGTGAGTGGATGTGATATGAATCACTTCTGAGCAGAAGCCTCAAGAACCGGTACACCCAATTAACTTTGTTCTCTCTTCCTGTGCCACAAAATGTAGCAATATTCAATATGGCAGCTGCTTAATCACTTTGGGCCCTGGAATGAAGACAACATGGAGCACAGGCCCTATCCAACCCTCAAGGGACATGAAAAGTGAGGAATAAGTGTTTTTACTTTAAGCACTAAGCTTTAAGTTTGTTTACTTTGGCAACTTATAACCAGTCCTGACTCACTGGAACTGGAAATATGGAGCCGTCCTCATTAAATTCCTAAAATATGTAACTTTAGCTTAAGAACCAGTCAGCAGGTGATGAGGAAACTCATTGGAGACTGAAAGTCTGGGACGATATGTTGTTATTTTGTCTGTAATAACTTGAAAGTCAGAAAATATGTCTGACCATCTTATAGGTCTAGAAGAAGTTGGAAAATGGAATATTAGTAGCATATTTTGGTTACTATGTTCGACTGAAATTGACAAGGTGCTACAAGAGATGACCATGGCAAAGAACTGGCCAGGTTTCCATCAGGAGTGTAAGGGAAAGGAGACTCCTAAGCTCTGGGCATTTAATGCCATCTGAAGGGGCAACTGTGAGCTAAAGCTTTTGAATAATAGAGGCCAATGAGACCTTAGTTTTGTGGCAAAGATCAAATAAAGTTATGGTAGTCCCATTAGTTGTTAAAACCTCAGAATGGATTAATGTATTGCCCAGCAAATTCTTTCAGTTAGAAAAAACGGCTCAGAGTATAGTTCTCCGAAGAAAGCCGCTTAGGTCTAGAGTAGCCCCAGACTGAGAAAGATATAAATCTTGAAAGAATTACTGTTGTGGCTAATGACACATGGAGCTGACAAGAATAAAAGAGATAACAAGCTGACTAACTTTGAAACCATGAACCCGAATTAGGAAATCTATAAACATTGGAGACAGAAAATGACTCCGAGATGCTTAATCTTCTGTAGAGAACAAGCAAGGCATAAACACAGCTCAGTAATCTAGCATCTTCTTCAGCAGTGGCCAAGGGAAATAATGGCAAAGGAAGATCTCTCAAAGGGTGGAGCCAGGACCACAGAGAACACAGACTGGTGAGTCCCACCTGGAAAAGAAAATTGAAGGCTGATTAAAAAAATTCCTTGGGGGCACCTGGGTGGCTCAGTGGGTTAAAGCCTCTGCCTTCGGCTCAGGTCATGATCCCAGGGTCCTGGGATCGAGCCCCGCATCGGGCTCTCTGTTCATCGGGGAGCCTGCTTCCTCCCTCCCTCTCTCTCTGCCTGCCTCTCTGCCTACTTGTGATCTCTGTCTGTCAAAAAAATAAAAATAAAATCTTAAAAAAAAAAAGAAAGAAAGAAAGAAAATTCCTCATCCCCTGAGTAAGAGACCCTCTGAACATTTGTCTAGAGTTTCTCCAGGGTAACAATTTTTCTAGTTTAAAAAAAAGGGGGGGGGAGCTCAGGATTCCTTATCTTTCTTTCTTTCTTTCTTTTTTTTTTTTAGATTTTTATTTATTTATTTGACAGACAGATATTACAAGTAGGCAGAGAGGCAGATAGAGAGAGAGGCTGGGGAAGCAGGCTCACTGCTGAGCAGAGAGCCCAATGCGGGGCTTGATCCCAGGACCCTGAGATCATGACCTGAGCTGAAGGCAGAGGCTTAACCCCCTGAGCCACGCAGGCACCCCCTTATCTTTCATTTTAAATCATCTCCACCTTCCACACATCACAGAAGCTAACTGCTGGAGAAACATATCAGCACATCAGATTTCCTGTGAGATTATAACCTGTCCAATTTCTGAAGCCCTCAGCTCTCCTGGGCTGCTTGTCTTGAATGTCAGGAAGAATTCTGTACTTTGGGTCTCAGTTTCCTCAATACTCGGTTGAAGAGATCATATTAGGTGATTTCTAGAGACCCTTTCAGTAGTAAAAAATTATAATTCTATCTCCTGCTAATGGTAGTCAATTCTTAAACTTTATGGAGGATTTAGAAAATGATTTTCATTGCATCTAAAAACTAAAGCATAGTACAGGGCTGTCTTTCCCTAGGATCATTAACATAAGAGGCTTGCCCTGATGAGGGATGTTAGTCACAGAATAGATTCTTATGTATTCAGGATGATGACTTTTTTTTTTCCTTAAGTTTCACTTGAGTAATCTCTATATCTAGCGTGGGGGTCAAACTCAAGACCCGAGATCAAGAGTCACACACTCCTCTAACTGAGCCAGCCAGGCACCCCTAAGATGATGACTTTCAAGTGGGAAAACTTATATACACATACCTGTTCACAATATTTGGAAAGGAGATCACAAGATGGTAGAACAAATGGCCAGACAGGGAAAACAGGGAAATTGAAAAACAATAGCCTCAGTTTCCAGAGAAGGCATAAGCTATTTCCATTGTACAGAACATTCCCCTCACACCTCACCCCTGTACTTGTATCATTCCTGCTTATCCCTCTCCATGCACAACCAGCATCAGTTGTAAGAATCCTAACTTTGGTCCCAAGATTAGTTTAGGTGTTCAAACCTCCTGTTCTTTGTTATGTTCATTCCACTCATAAGTATATGTTCAGTGTTTATCCTCCTCTTTAAGCTCTAAGCCCTGTAAGCACGGAGAATGTACTCAGGATGTTCATCCTGTGCCCAGCTCAATATCTGGAACTGAGTGGATGCCCAGTGAACATGTATTTATTTATTTTTAAAAAGATTTTTATTATTTATTTATTTACTTGACAGAGAGAGATCACAAGTAGGCAGAGAGGCAGGCAGAGAGGGCGGGGGTGGGGGGGGTAGCAGGCTCCCTGCTGAGCAGAGAGCCTGATGTGAGGCTTGATCCCAGGACCCTGGGATCATGACCTGAGGTGAAGGCAGAGGTTTTAACCTGCTGAGCCACCCAGGCACCCCTGAACTTGTGTTTAATAGGGTCCTCTCCAGCTGCCTTCATATTATGGTGCTATGGAATAATTCTTTCTCTCCCCTGCCATAGAGCCTTGTAACTGTACTTTAAGATAGAAAAGAAAAGGAGTGCCTGGGTGGCTCAGTGGGTTAAGCCTCTGCCTTCGGCTCAGGTCATGATCTCAGGGTCCTGGGATTGAGCCCCGCATCAGGCTCTCTGCTCAGCGGGGAGCCTGCTTCCTCCTCTCTGCCTGCTTCTCTGCCTACTTGTGATCTTCATCTGTCAAATAAATGAACAAAATCTTTTAAAAAGAAAAAAAAGATAGAAAAGAAAAAACCAGGAATAAGAGAAAATGTGCCCCAATGGTTTTGCCAGAACCATGATCTGTTAGATAAACTGTTGAGGGAGAAAAATGCTGGTTCAATACTTCAAACAGCATTAGAATTCAAACAGAATGGAATAATTCAACACAAGAGATGAAAACATGCATACTCTGAAAAAAAGTACATCACATATCACTGAAGAGCAAATGCTAGTGGATAGCTATTATTTAAGGAATATCTCATACCCAGCTTCTGTATTTCTGCAACAATTGTTAGAAGGTAAAAGATGAAATTTCTTTCTTTCTTTTTTTTTAACTTTTTTCCAAAGCTGACATTTCTTACCCAAATACATGTATGACTGAATAAACACAGAATATTTCTTTTTTTTGAATATTTCTTTTTTTAAAAGATTTTATTTATTTATTTGACAGAGAGAGAGAGATCACAAGTAGGCAGAGAGGCAGGCAGAGAGGGAGGGAGAAGCAGGCTTCCTGCTGAGCAGAGAGCTGGTTGCAGGGCTTGATTCCAGGACCCTGAGATCATGACCTGAGCTGAAGGCAGAGGCTTAACCTACTGAGCCACCCAGGCGCCTGCACAGAATATTTCTGAAAAGATATACAAGAAACTGAGAACCCTCTACACCCATACAGTGTACTGTCTACATTAACTTGACTTAACTATTCTACTGTCTTCACCAATAGGAATTTAGTATTCCAGGAAATTCTTACCCAGAAAATAAAAGTTGCAAATAATTGTCGTGTTCAATTCAGGAATATCCGGAAAAACCATCTGAAACTCCTGAGCTTTTCCATAGGCAGTTATCAAATGATTATTCCCTAAGACATTTCAAAACCCTCACCATCACTGTGTCTATAGTCCTAAACCATGATCCTTAACCAATCTTAATCAAACCCCTACACTGAAAGATGCCCCCATTTAAACCAGACCCCCAAATCACACAGATATCCTGACTTAGCCCTCCCCTCCCAAACACTACTAAAGTTTCTCCAAGGCAGGGTGCTTCCTTGCCACCATTTGAATAAGCCCAGCTTTGCCTTATCACGGGTGTTAGTATTTTCAGGGAGCTAGCTAGCATTTGACAAAACTAACAAGTCGTTACTCTTGAGGAGCAAACTGAGAGAAGAGACGTGGAAGGTAGGGTTTTTTTTTTTTTTGTGCCCTTGAATTTTACAGCAGTATGTTTTATCTATTCTGAAATAAATGATAAAAACAAAAATGAGGGGGCGCCTGGGTGGCTCAGTGGGTTAAGGCCTCTGTCTTCAGCTCAGGTCATAGTCTCAGGGTCCTGGGATCGAGCCCCGCGTGGGACTCTCTGCTCAGCGGGGAGCCTGCTTCCTCCTCTCTCTCTCTGCCTGCCTCTCTGACTACTTGTGATCTGTCAAATGAATAAATAAAAATCTTAAAAAACAAACAAACAAACCCAAAAATGAGGTAAAATCACAACACTTAAAAGCGGAAGATACCATTGTGTACTCCCCGCTCTGGCCAGAAGGTGTCACTTTCTTGCCTAGGTCCAAGCTGCCTGTACCCTTTCTCAGTCAATTACAGGGCAGAAGACCCGAAAGGAACTCCTGGGAAAGAAGGGTTCAGGATCTCTCATCACAATAACAGCTAATATTTATTGAATATTTACTAAATGCCAAATAATATTTTTAATGGCTTTAAGGTAAAATTAGTATAACTAACCACACATATTTAAAGTGTACAACTTTTTATTTCTTTTTAAAGACTTTATTCAAAATAAATAAATAAATAAATAAAGACTTTATTCACTGGTGGATGGGGGAACAGAAAGAGCACAAGCAGGGGGAGTGGCAGGTAGAGGGAGAAGCAGGGTCCCCGCTAAGAAGGAGCCCGCTGTGGGGCTTGATCCCAGGACCCCTGAGATCATACATAACCTGAGCCAAAGGCAGATGCTTAACTGACTGAGCCACCCAGGCACCCTGCTGCCTGCATTTATTTCTACAGATATGCCATTTCACTTCAGTGCACATGAAAATTTTAACAATCGTGCTGCCCGTGATGCCAGGAGTGTCACCAGGGGCGGTGACTGCTCCACCTGCCTGCAGTGATGAGATCCTCTTCCGCAGCTGGTCAGTTGATGATCCAGCAACAAAAGCACCATTTAGAGACTTTTTCTTGGACCTATTCTGATACCACTGTTTCAAATCAGATCATCTAGGAAGC
Organism: Martes martes; assembly: GCF_963455335.1. NCBI lineage: Eukaryota > Metazoa > Chordata > Mammalia > Carnivora > Mustelidae > Martes > Martes martes. Next base: position 52,315,255 of record NC_137895.1, on the reverse strand, counting down.
AGACTTTGAGATGTAAGTTTGCAGGCAGGAAATTTATTAAGGAGTGATCTCAAGACCAATGCCTGTTGTTGATGAAGGGAGAAGCTGGCTGCAATTAATTCCTTCAGTGAATCTCATGAGGAGCTCTGGAGCTGAGATGATTGTGCAGACTGTTCCCGAATTGAGGCAAGAAGGTAGAATCTTTATCCCCCACACTGGCCCATTGTTGATTATGGGCTGTCCCAGGGAAATGGATAATAGCTGAGGGCAATAATCCAGAAGGAACACCACTGCAAGTTGTCAGCTGTCAACACGCCCAGTACCTAGAGCAAATAAATGCTTCTGAGCTGAAATGGAATAGATGAGGGTGGTGTGCCAGAGTCCGCTACACTGTTATATAGATTACAAGGTTTTATACCTAAATAATCTAAAAGATTCTAAGGAAAAATCAAGATAATAAGTAGATTTAGGGGCCCCTGGGTGGCTCAGTCGTGAATCGTCTGCCTTCAGCTCAGGTCATGATCCCAGCCAGGGTCCTTGGATCAAGCCAGACATCAAGTTCCCTGCCCAGCAGGAAGCCTGCTACACCCTCTCCCACTTCCCCTGATTGTGTTCCCTCTCTCACTGACTCCTCTCTGTCAAATAAATAAATAATCTTTTAAAAAAGTAGATTTAGAAAGATCATTGGATTCAAGTCCAAATATAAATAAACAGGAAATTAAATTTAAAGACTACTATCAGGGGTGCCTGGGTGGCTCAATGTGTTAAGCCTCTGCCTTCAGCTCAGGTCATGGTCTCAGGGCCCTGAGATCGTGCCTTCATTGGACTCTCTGCTTAGCAGGGAACCTGCTTCCTCCTCTCTCTCTGCCTACTTGTGATCTCTCTCTCTGTCAAATAAATAAATAAATAATCTTAAAAAAAAAAAAAGACATCATTTACAATTATCAAAAAAAACCCTATAAATACTTAGGAATAAATCTAACATAAGATGCACAACATCACTACATTGAAAACTATAAAACATTGATGAGAGAAATTAAGAATGACCCTTAAATCGATGGATGAAGCATATTTACAAATTGAAAGATTATACTATAAAGATGTCAGTAATCTGCAAATCTATAGCTTCAAAACAATCCTTCCAAGTTCCCAGCAAGTGTTTTGAGGAAATTAACAAACTGATTTAAATTCGTACGGAAATTCAAATGCCAGGGAATAGCCAAGGCTATCTTTTTTTTTTTTTTAAGATTTTATTTATTTGACAGAGATCACAAGTAGGCAGAGAGGCAGGCAGAGAGAGAGGAAGGAAAGGAGGCTCCCCGCTGAGCAGAGAGCCCATGCAGGGCTTGATCCCAGGACCCTAGGATCATGACCTGAGGTGAAGGCAGAGGCTTTAACCCACTGAGCCACCCAGGTGCCCCTAGCCAAAGCTATCTTGAAGAAGAATCACAAAATGAGAAAACTATACTACCATTATAAAGCTATTGTGTGTGTGCATGTGTATGTGTGTGATATTATTGTGAGAATAAGCAAACTAAACAATGAAAAAAGAATCCAGAAGTAAACTCTCATATGTATGGTTACCTTGTCTATCATAAAATAACACAGTGCAATGTAGTAAGGAAACAATGGTGTTTCAATAAATGATGCCGAGTCAATTGAGTATCCATAGAGGGAAACAATGTATTTTGTCCCCTACTTCACACCACTTACAAAAATTAATTCCAAGTGGACTATATATCAAATGTGAAAGTTAGGAGGCACCTGGTTGGTTCAGTGGTTTGAACATATGACTCTTGATCTCAGGGCTGTCCCATGTTCAGTGCAGAGATTACTTTTAAAAAATGCTAAAATCTTTTAAAAAATGTGAAAGGTAAAACAAAAATGCTTTTAAGAGAAAACATAAGGAAAACATTTTTGTGACCCTAGCACATACAAAGATTTCTTTTTTTCCCAAATATTTCTTTTTTTAAAATTTAATGTATTTATTTGACAGAGAGAGAAATATCACGAGTAGGCAGAGAGAGAGGGAGGAAGCAGTCTCCCCGCCGAGCAGAGAGCCCAATGTGGGGCCCAATGCCAGGACCCCGAGATCACGACCTGAGCCGAAGGCAGAGGCTTAACCCACTGAGCCATCCAGGCAACCCCCAGATATTTCTTAAATAGAATATAAAAGTACTCACCTGAACTGTATTAAAATTAAGAACTTTTGGTCACCAAAAGACTATTGAAAGAGTAAGAAGGCAATCCATTGACTGAAAGAAGACATTTGCAATACATATATCTAACAAAGTCCTCTTATTTCAAATATATAAAGAATTTCAAATATAGAAAAATGGAAAAGGCTTGAACAGACACTTTGTAAAAAAGGATATCCAACTACAAAGGCTAGAATCAGAAAGTCAAATTAACAACGATTATTAAGGAGGGTGTGGAGAAGGCAGAATACACATATGCTGCTGGTGGGAATATAAAAGTGTAGCCACTTTGGAAAAGACTCTATCAATTACTCAAATAATTCAACAGAGAGGTGCCGTATGACACGGTAATTCCATCCTGGGTGTACATCCAAAAGAACTGAAAACATATATGTACTCAATAATCTGTAAATGAGTGTTTATGGTAGTAGTATTCATCATAGCAAAAAGGTAGAAACAACCTAAATATCCATCAATGGACAAATGGATAAACAAAATGTGGTAGAGCCACAGATAATATCTGACCATATTACCAGGTCATAGAAGTATTATCTGATCATAAAAAGGAATAAAGTGTTGATTCATACTACAATATGGATAAATCCTGAAAACATTATGCTAAATCAAAGAAGCCAGTCACAGAAGTTCACATTTGGGGCACCTGGATGGCTCAGTCAGTTAAGCGTCTGACTCTTGATTTTGGCTCAGGTCATGACCTCATGGTCCTGAGATCAAGCTGTATCAGGCTCCACATTGAGCTTGGAGCCTGCTTAAGATTCTCTCTCTCCCTCACCCTTTGTCCCTCCCCTACCTCTCTCTCTAAAAAAAAGTTCACATATTTATGATTACATTCATATGAAAGTTGTTAATATGAAAATTTGTAGATATAGACAGTAGATTAGTGGTTGCTTAGGGCTGGACAAGGGGGTTAAGGATGATAGCTAAAGGGTATGTGGTTTCTTTTGAGATTAAGGAAATATTCTAAAGTTGACTGTGGTGATGGTTGTATATATCTGTGAATATACTAAAAACCATTGGATCAGACACTTCAAATGAGTGAATTGTATGGTATGTGAATTATATCTCACTAAAGATGTCTTTTAGGGGTACCTGGGTGGCTCAGTCAGTTAAGTGTCCAACTCTTGATTTTTGGCTCAGGTCATGATCTCAGGGTTGTGAAATCGAGCCCTGCATTGGGCTCTGCACTTGGCATGGCATGGAGCCTGTCTGTCACTTTCTCTCTCTGTTCCTTCCCCTGTTGGCAGATGCATGCCCTCTCTCTCTAAAAACAACAAAATCTTTTAAGAAAATAAACCTGTTTTTTAAAAAAGAGAATATGCAAATGGCCAAGAAACTTTTTTCAAAGTGCTCAACTTTATTAGTTATCAGGAAAATACAAATTAAACAACAATGCAACGACAGTATACACCTACCATAATGGCTAAATTAAACAAGTCAGGAAATACTAAAGTGTTGGCAAAAATGTAAAATAATTGAAATTTTCATACATTGCTGTTGAGAGCGTAAATTGGCTCAAACACTTTGGAAAATAGTTTATTTACCAAAGTAAAACATATGTATACACTATGACCCTATATACTCCTAGGTATACATCCGATATAAATGCATACGATATATTAACCAAAAGACCTGTATTAGAATATTCATAGCAATACTATTCAAAGTAGTAGAAACTTGAAACTACCTAATTTCCCAGCAATTGAAAAATAGATAAATTGAGGTACACTCATACGATGGAATACTATGTAGCAATGAGCATGAATGATCTGTAACTATTCAAAAGAATATCTATAAACATACTGTTGAGGGAAATAAGCCAGGAATAACCATACATATTCTTACAATTTTTTTTTAACAGTAAACTCTATGCCCAACATGGGGTTCCAACTTATAACCCTGAGATCAAGAGTCACATGTTCCACTGACCAAGCCAGCCAGGCATCCCACATTCTTGTTTTTATATGTAAAGAGCACAGGCAAATATAATCTGTGCTCTTAGAAGTTAATGTTGTGGTTATCCTGGGGGTTGGCGACCGGAATTGGAGAGTGGGCTTCAAGTATGCTAGTAACATTCTAGATGCTAGTTACATGGGTATTTTTAATCTGTGAAAATTCACTGAAATACATATTTATAATATGCGTACTTTCTACGTTTATTATACTTCAGTAAAAAGTTTAGGGGCATTTGGGTGGCTCAGTCAATTGACTTAAGCTCAGGTCTTGATCTCAGGGTCCTGGGATTGAGCCCTGCGTCAGGCCCCGCACTCAGCAGGGAGTCTGCTTATCTCCCTCATTCCTTGTCCCTCCCCTGCCCTCTCTCTCTATCAAATAAGTAAAATCTCTCTTAAAAAGTTTTTAAAAAAGTAAACCATTTATTATTTTCATTACCTATCCAAAATGTCCAAGAACAGGACAGATCCGTGATGTCATCAAACACCCAAACAACTTTTATCTTTCTGCTCTTCATCTTCAGCATACGGCTTTCATCTGAATGATTGCAAAAGGATGCTGTTCCTGAGGGTTCTTTTTTTTTCCCTCAGATTTTTATTTATTTATTTGACAGAGAAAGAGAGACAGTGAGAGAGGGAACACAAGCAGGGGGAGTGGGAAGGGGAGAAGCAGGCTTCCCGCTGAGCAAGGAGCCTGATGTGGGGCTTGATCCCAGGACCCCTGGGATCATGACCTGAGCCGAAGGCAGACGCTTAATGACTGAGCCACCCAGGCAACCCAGAATATGGGGTTACTAACAGAAAATGTGAGCCCAGTTTGGTAGGTCCTCAGTAGGAAGCACAAAGTGCTGTAGGAACGGAGAGGAGTTCTTGCGGAAGACTTACGAGAGTAGAAAACACACCTTGAAGGCCATAGCTTACAGGACCAATGAAAGTCCTCCAGGCAGGTTGGAGGTGGAGATGGAGAGGCTTTGCAAGCAGCATAAAAAGCATGTTTCAAAATTATCAGAGAACATATTAGAAACAGGAAACTAAATGTAGTTTGGTGTTCCCAGAGAAATAAGGGTAAGGTGGAGAGACCAAAGGGATATCGGGAAGCAGATACAGGAAGAACTCTCTGCTTTCCTCCTTCCCCATTTCTGCCTGAAAGCAGGGCACTAATTTCCTTTTGTGAGTGTCTCTGCTCCCCTCTCCCGTACCAGGAAGAGAACAACCTTCATCAGAGGAGATGGAAAGTCATCATTAATTTTTTTTTAAGATTTTATTTATTGATTTGAGAGTGAGTGAGTGAGATGGAGAGAAGGGGCAGAGGGAGAGGGAGAAGCAGACTCCCCATTGAGCAGTGAGCCTGATGCGGGACTCAATACCAGGACCCCAGGATCATGACAGGAGCCGAAGACTGACACTTAACCAAATGAGCCACCCAGGTGCCCAGTCAGCATTAATTTGTATCTGCACAAGTAAACCTTACTAAAATAACCTCAATCTTCTATTCCTTCCTCTCTATTTATTTACCTTCACGCACTGTCATTGCCCCTAGAAGCCCAAATCCCTTTTCCTTTGTTTTGTAATTTCTTCCACAACAGCATCACCCTTTGTAAAAATAGTGATATAAGCCCCCAGGCCTAGCTGATTCTTGTGGTTTTCACTTTTTTTCTATGAAGTGACCAGGTGCATACAAATAAATCTTTTCTCCTGCTAATCTGTCTTTTGCCAATTTAATTCACAGGACCCGGGCACTGAATATAAGGGGTTAGAAGCAAAGGTTTTCCTCTCTCATGTATTGTAGATTGTAGAATCTGGAACCTGGCAGTCTTCCCACACTCTTCCCTGACTCTCCTGTCTTATATCTAATTAATTACTGACAGTGGTGAGTTTATCTTAACCCTATGCTTCTAGAAAACAGGCCAGTTAAGAAATACCCTATTTTTCTGTTTTCCAAAGTCCCATAAACTCTTGTGTTCTGGTAAAACAGCTGACTCTAAAGAACCACTCTGTTCTCATACATTCCATGAAAAGACCCATCTCTACCTTTCCTGACGACCCCAAGATTCATGCATTTTTGTTTTCCTGCCTCTATAAAACCTCAGGTCCTTTAACTTTTCTAAGACATTCTTCATTAATAAACAAGTTCTCTATTGCAAAAGCCTGAATAAAATCATCTCAATTGTTTAGTGTTTTTTGTCTTTGACATCACGAAGTTCTCCCAATGCTATCTCCTCTTGGAGTAACTTCTACCAATGCCCCCGCTTCATGCCCACTGCAGCTCCCCAACCCGTTTCCAGAACACTTTCCTAGATGGTTTTGAGAACTTCAGCTTTACTCTTCTCCATTCTTCATTCTGTTGCTAGAATGACTTTTCTCCTTTTTTTTTTTTTCAAGTTTGTTTATTTAAGTAAGCTCTACACCCAATGTGGGGCTCAAATTCGCAACCCTGAGATCAAGAGTTGCACATTCCTCTGACTGAGCCAGCCAGGCACCCTGCTAGAATGATCTTTCTAAAAAGCAAGTCATGACCTAATTTCTCTCTACTTTCTCAATCTAACGTTAGACACACACACACATACACAAATCCATGAGTGTGCTGAACTACTTGGATGAAATACTGTGCTTGCTTCTACCTCTTCATCTTTCATAGTAGCCCACTTTGCCCAAATTTGTTTCCTCCTTTACTTTCTGGTTGTTGCTCATCCAGCTCAGGCAACCATTAAACTGGAAAATGTGTTTTGACCACCCCTTCACTTCAGCCTGGGAAGGTGGCTCTCTTATGTACTCCCAAAGCTTTTTGTATTTCTTCTGTCACCTCTTCCCATTTCCTTCCTTCCCATGCTGTATTCTAACTACTGATTTCTTTTCTCCCTCCACTAGTCTGTGAGCAACTTAGGATAGAAATCTCATTTTACAGGCACCTGGGTGGCTCAGTTGTTAAGTGTCTGCCTTCAGGTCAGGTCATGGTCGCAGGGTCCTGGGATGGAGCCGAGCCCCACATAGGGCTCCCCTCTCCACAGGAAGCCTGTTTCTCCCTCTCCCACTCCCCCCGCTTATGTTCCCTCTGTGTCAAAAAAAAAAAAAAAAGGAAAAGGAAAAGAAAAGAAAGGGACCTCAGTGCACTTATCTTTGCCTTCCCAGAACTGGTAAAGCATCTGGCATATAATAAATGCAGGTCCTGAGAACTCTAAGTACTATAATACCAAGTGTCACTCAATCCTTACAACCACCTTGCTTCTCAGATATGCAGAAATGTTTACATTTCAGTAAGCTGAACAATGTAAATTTTTTCATTTATGTCCTTCTGCTAATGTACTTGATAATTTAAATCATAAGAATATTTTTTTTCTCCTATCTGAAGCCCAAAAGAACAAGAATAGTTTCTGTATTCATTTAAAATGTTCTATCCAGGGGCGCCTGGGTGGCTCAGTGGGCTAAGCCTCTGCCTTCGGCTCAGGTCATGATCTCAGGGTCCTGGGATTGAGCCCCGAATCGGGTTCACTGCTCAGCAGGGAGCCTGCTTCCCCCCCTCTCTCTGCCTGCCTCTCTGCCTAGTTGTGGTCTCTCTCTTTCTCTCTCTGTCAAATAAATAAATAAAATCTTTAAAAAAAAATAAATGGGGTACCTGGGTGGCTCAGTGTGTTAAAGCCTCTGCCTTCAGCTCAGGTCATGATCCCAGGGTCCTGGGATCAAGCCCCGCGTAAGGCTCTCTGCTCAGCGGGGAGCCCGCTTCCCTTCCTCTCTCTTTGCCTGCCTCTCTGCCTACTTGTGATCTCTGTCTGTCAAATAAACAAATAAAATCTTTAAAATAAATAAATAAACAAATAAATAAAATGTTCTATCCAGATACAATTTAAGTCTTGAGGATTACCATCCAACCTCCATTGCAAAAAGGGGGATTCTCTGGTAGGAGCTACAGAGCCAAGTGTAACAGAGGGCAGAGTGCTCAGGAGTGGGAGGAGCATTTTGTGAGTGTCTTCTTTTCTTTAGAGTTCTCCCTAGTCTCTTCCTGTGATATCTGAGGAGTGAGGCAGGTTTGGGGGTGACCTCCTTTGGTATGTTCCCCATTTTCTTTCACCTTGGGAACTCCTACGAGGTCCAGGGCAGAGTCCAGGGTTGGGGAGACAGGGAATGAAGAGTTTTTGCAAGTATGGCCCTGGGCTTAGGGAAATTTCTCTACATCAAGGATTTACTTTCCCCTGACTCTTTTGGTTAAAATTTAAAATCTAGAGGAGCGAGATCAGAGAGTGAAGATCCACAGTTAAAAGGTGTAATTACCTAGAAGATTGTCTCTGTTTCAATATCATTCATCTCTTTTCTCCCCCCATGACTTTGCCTCCAATCCTGTTTTTAAAACGAAAACATTGCTTCCAGAAAGCGTTTACACAACGACGGGTATCCCCTGTAGGAAAGGGCTTGGGGAATCCTGACTGAGAAAGGCAGAGATAGGGAATCCTGGTCAGCTACTCTTCTTTTATCAATTGTGTTTTGCCCTGCAGTGCTGGCTGGCTGAACACAGTCAGTCCCTTATTTAGGATTCTCTACTTTGACCCCTCCCTGAATCTGTAAATATGATTCTCTGACATGTCTGGGTCAAAAGGTCTAATGAAGAAGCCAGAATGTGAGTTTTGGTTAAAGGGAGATCATCATCTTTAAACAGAACCTTTGGTATCCACAGAAATATGCACAGGCCAAGGACACAGATTTTCTTTCCAAAGAAAAAAATGTTTTTAATCTATTCCCAAAGCCCTAAGTTACATCTTCTCTTAGATTTAACCCTCAGGAAGATGATTTTATCTTCCCTGGATCACTTCTATATCCCCTCTGGAGAGTCCCCTACATGGCTAAACCACATCTCCTCTCCCAGTGGTCTTTTCCATGTAATTCTTCCTTTGTGTGATTATTCCTCCCCATCTCCCGCAGCCCTTCATTCTGGCATCTATGCGTCTATGTAGCAGAAAGTAGCTGAGGTTCAAGCCTGCTCATCTGTTACTCACTCTCAAGTCAGTCACAGAAAGCACATTATTTGATTCAATGCGTTTTGCTTTAAGAGGCAGAAGAATGCTGTCCAGTAATGTCACAGAGGATTAAATCAGTCTCTTTCCAACTTCTATCCTGGGAGACGAAAAAAAAAAAAAAACCAACATCATGATACTCAGAAAATCTTCACGAGTATAGAGGAGCTTTTTCTTATCCATTTATTTTTTAACTTTTTAAAATATTTTATTTATTTATTTGACAGAGAGAGACACAGCAAGAGAGGGAACACAAGCAGGGGGAGTGGGAGAGAGAAAAGCAGTTTTCCCACTGAGCAGGGAGCCCAATGTGTAGTTCAATCCCAGGACCCCGGGATCCTGATCCAAACCAAAGGCAAATGCTTAACGACTAAGCCACTCAGGCGTCCCTAATTGTTTTTTTAAAGTTATTTCTATGCCAATGGGGGGCTTGAACTCACAACGCTGACATCAAGAGTCCCATGCTCTACCAGCCAGCCAGGCATGTCCTTGTTTTTTCCTATCTAGAAAAAAATCCCACAAAAGCATGATGAGATTATTAATAGTGTTATCTCAGGGGAGTAGAATCAGGTAATTTTTACTTTTCCCTTAGTATTTTTATATAACAAAGATGTAGAATGTAAAAATAATTTTAAAAATTCATCAATTTTAATCAGAAAAAATATTGTTTTTAAAAATCACATAGAGGGCTGCTTGGGTGGCTCAGTTGGTTAAGCGTCTGACTCTTGATTTTGGGTCAGGTCATGATCTCAAGGTCTTGAGATCAAGCCCTGTCATCTGGCTCCATGCTCACTGCGGAATCTGCTTCTCTCTTTCTCCCTCTGCACCTCCCCCTACCCATGCTTTCTCTGTCTCTCTGTCTCTGTCTCTCTCTCTCTCTCTCTAAAATAAATAAATCTTTTTTAAAAATAAAAAAATAAAAATCATCACATAGACATCCTCACAAAAATGCCACTATTAACTTTTTCTGGTGTGAACTATGGAGACTATTCTCCTTCATTTCAGAGTTTGGGACAAAAAATGAGGGTGCCAGCCTGGCTCAGTCAGTAGAGTGAGCACGTGACTCTTAGAGTCTTGTGAGTTTGAACCCTATGTTGGGTACAGAGTTTACTTAAAAAAAAAAAAAAAAAAAGTTCAAGACAAAAAAAAGAAAAAGAAAAGGAAAGCCTACTCTCTTTCCTTTTTTTTTTTTTAAGATTTTATTTATTTATTTGACAGACAGATCACAAGTAGGCAGAGAGGCAGACAGAAAGAGAGAGGGGGAAGCAGACCCCTGCTGAGCAGAGAGCCTGATGCAGGGTTCCATCCCGGACCGTGGGATCCTGACCTGAGCCGAAGGCAGAGGCTTTAACCCACTGAGCCACCCAGGCGTCCCTGCATGGCTCAGTTTAAGTTAAGTGTCTGCCTTCAGCTCAGGTCATAATCCCAGGGTCCTGGGATCAAGTCCCACATCAAGCTCCCTGCCCTCTGCCACTTACCCTGCTTGTGTTCTCTCTCACTGTCTCTCTGTCAAATAAATAAATAAAATCTTTAAAAAAAAATTTTAGCTTCCAAAAGACAATAACAGTAACTCAGAAGAAGTTCCCCTTAACTTTTAAATGGTATCACCCTACCCTAAAAGCTCACCCTTACCTCATTCACAGGGGTCAGAGTACTGAACTGTTGCCCGTTCATCTGTAAAATGAAATGACATGTATCATTACATTACAGGCCTCATGCATTCAAAGAGAAAATACTTCATGAAAACTACTGCTTTAGCCCTTTTCAGAGGATCCCTATAGGTTATGAGCATATTAAGAATTATAGGAAAGTCCCAAACACTAATACTGTGGTAAATTATTAATCATAGCAAAATATTCAGAATTGTTAGTCCTTAAAGAACAATGGTTTGTATAGTTTCTTTTGGTCTATGGACCATATCTGATAAAATATCCCAGTGCAGAAGATTTAAGAATGATATATAATTAAATTATAATGTTTTAGAAGATTGAATAATATAATTATGTACCACTTGGATTGGGAAGCAGTATTTGTAAAATAAAGAGCCATGTCATGAAGAATGAGGCAGAAATATGTTGGGAGACACAAGTAGATCTCAGCCCTCACCTGGGAGGTAGTAGTCATAAACTGTGATGGTTGCTGGTTTCAGGTTAGTGACTAACACACTTTGGCTGATGGTGAAAGTATAGGTCTGAGTCTTCTTACTCACCTGTGGAGAAGAAAGACAAGACATCATATTAAAACTAAAGTGAAAATAACACTCTCTATGTGGAGGTTAAAAGACTCTTGTCTTAGGGTGCCTGGGTGGCTTAGTCAGTTAAGTGTCTGCTTTCAGTTCAGGTCAGGAACCCCAGTCTGGGCTCCCTGCTCAGTGGAGAGCCTGCTTCTCCCTTCCCCTTACCCCCAGCTTGTGCACATATGCTCTCTCTCTGACAAATAAATAAGTAAAATCTTTAAAAAAATAAATAAATAAACCTCCCTTAAGAAAAGGAAAAAAAAAAGGGGCGCCTGGGTGGCTCAGTGGGTTAAAGCCTCTGCCTTTGGCTTGGGTCATGATCCCAGGGTCCTGGGATCAAGCCCCACATCGGGATCTCTGCTTAGCAGCGAGCCTGCTTCCTCCTCTCTCTCTGCCTGCCTCTCTGCCTACTTGTGATCTCTGTCTGTCAAATAAATAAATAAAATCTTAAAAAAAAAAAAGGAAAAAAAAGACTCTCGTCTTCACACAAATTTTCTGAAACCTTTCTACCTGTCCCTTCTGCCCCATGCTAGTCTTAAAAATACTGGCTTCTGCTGACTTCCTGACTCTTTCTTCTTAGGAGCTTACAGCTCCCTAACTCTTCAGTAAATTGGTCCCCTCTGTTCTTGGTCTACTCTAACCTGTGGCTCCTCCACTAAATTAACTGAAGTGGCCAAAGAAACAAACTTTCATTTTATTTCAACAGTTCTATACTCCCTATTGGCTTTATCTCTTCATTGCAGTCTGATCAGAAAACATCTCCTCAGAGAAGCCTTCCCCGACCACTTTGTTTTAAAAAGTCACATTCTGGGGTGCCTGGATGGCTCAGTTGGTTAAGCAACTGCCTTCAGCTCAGGTCATGATTCTGGAGTACTGGGATCGAGTCCCTCATCGGGCTCCCAGCTCCACGGGGAGTCTGCTTCTCTCTCTGACCTTCTCCTCTCGCATGCTCTCTCTCTCTCTCACTGTCTCTCTCTCTCTCTCTTTATTCTTTTAAATAAATAAAATCTTTAAAAAATAAAATAGTCACATTCTGGCCACACATTTTTAAAATGACATAGATAGCTCACATTCCATATCTGTTAGGCAGTATCTCCCTGGAGTTGAATAGGAGTATTTTATAGAATACCAGCATGGAGGCAGAATTCATTTTCTGGCTGTGGACTCATTCTCTCTCATTCTTTCCTTTCCCTCCTCCCTGTGCATGTGACGCTAGTACATAGAGATTAGAAGGGAAGTTGCAAAGCTGTATAAGCAAGCAAGCTCTTAGGTTCATTTCCGAATACCTACCTCTCCCAAATAAATATTCAGTACGTCAGTTCCAGATTCAACCTTCTTCACCAGAGGTTGTTGGAGAAGCTGAATAAAAAGGGGAAAATAAAACAGACGAAGATCCAGAGTCTTCCCTATGCCCTAGGGTAATATCCCAAAGCTCTTTCATGATCAAGGGAATAATAAATACTGTGGAAAGGTAAGAAAAAGGAACCAAGACTATTTCAGTTTCCATTTTATATTTCTGATGCACTTTTGTAGTCCACTAAGACAACGCAGTCATGAGTATGTATATACCGTGATGCCCACTTCACCAGCTTTTTAGGGATAATGTTGGGTTCTCTAGGGGCTAGTTAAATGCAGAAAACAGAACAGACTTACTAACTGATTGGTGCCCTCCATGGGACTGAACCCGGAAAGCATCTTCACTTCTACAATGACCATATTGGAAGAGCTGCGACTGCCCACATAACTAAGGGCAGAAAGGAGCACATCAGTGTGAACCCATTATGTTTCCTCTTAGCATACTCTATATCCCCAACACACACACACACACACACACACACACACACACACACACACACTCAGCTTCTGTGATCTAGGTGCCCCCACCACCAGCTCAGCTCTTCTCACCTGGTATGCACAGTAAGTGTTAAGGATCGAGAAGTAGCTCGCTCACATCTAGCTTTTCCCATTTCCACACTAAGACTAAAGGTGTCCGCAAATTTAGGAGGGGGAATATGGTATTTCAGCACCGTCTAGTAGGGAGAAATAGAGAATCAAATCAGAGTTGGGAAGAACTTTACCGCACAGTCCCAACTATTCCCTTTACAAGTAAGATAGAGAAAAGGTTCTACTGGAGGCAAAGTTGTCCTCAGATTCTCCTTCCCAATGCATGCTTGTTCTTCTGGACCGCTGCTTACCTGCACATAGACGCAGCCCTGGCCTGAGGCCTCCAAAGTGTACACCCCAGGGACATTGGGCAGACTCTCCTGCTGAAGTACCAACCGGTTGGCAGCCTGAATGTTGAAAGCGTGCTGGAAGTCCTCAGTGGATGTTACAGCCAGGCTGACCTCCTCAGATGACACATAGGCAGTAGTGGCATATTTGGCAAGAGCTTGGAGAGCAACTACAGTATCCTAAAGAAAATAACCGAATATACACTTATGAACCGAGCCACTGGTATTAACCTCAAACAACCCTATACCCTATACGTCTGGTTGCTGTTCCCCAGCGTGGACGAAACCTGATCTAAGTAACTAAGAACCACATTCACCAATGCTGCAGAAGCTGACAGAGAGATCATATCTTGCGTGTAGAGAAAATTGCCATCAAGCTAGTATTAAACGTCTATAGGTCACTAGGCTAATCTCATATTCATATTCAACCAACCCTAGCTTCAGAATGAGCTAGGGTTAGAAGCCAGTGGATAACTGTTCAGTATATATTTTGCAGTTTACTTATTTGGAGAGGAAAGAGCAGTGACATGATAGCCCTAAAAACTGCACATTCTTTGAAGTTATTTAGCTGTGCAATGATCTTCTATGGCACAGCTGGGATCTTTTCTTGCAAGCCCTGTGCCATGTGACAATCTTTTCTTCATTTGGGTATAAGACAGATAAACTGCCACTAAGAGAGCATGACACTGTGTACTTGGGACTTCTCCATTCTGAAAACATGATTTATATACATTACAACTAAAGGAAAGACAAAAAAGAAAGAGATGTTCAGAAAATTGTTGTATTTTACTGATACAAGTATATCTACATGCTTGTGTAGTACCCACAGAATCAAGGAACCTCACTTCTTCCTCTCCCAAATTAAAGAGAACAGTTGTATCTAGACATCATACTGTCATACAAAAATGGGAAGATAGGTCCCTGGGGACCTTCCCTGGGAAAGCTGGAAATCAGTGAGAGCTGTGCAGTTAACCATACACAAACAACTTTTTGTCTACTCTCTGTGAATGGGATCCGAGGAGGTCCTTATTGCTCGAATATGTGGAAACAATTCAAGAAATGAGACCTCATCATTAGCTGAAAAACCCATGTGGGTGATATGTGACTTCCTGTAATAGCTAAGGACTTTATTGAAAAACAATTTTGACATATGCATCACTGAGTGTTGTAAACATCTTACCCACTGCTTTCTAAAATTGCACATCATAATTATTTAGGGCTCAGCAAGAAGGAGAAAGCCTTCCTGATCTTTGGCTAAAAATGTCCTTGAAGTAAAGAAGTAGGGTACCATATAATTTCTTATGTATTTTTAATTTTATTTTATTTTTAAGATTTTATTTATTTATTTGAGACAGAGAGAGAGTGTACAAGCAGGGGGAACAGCAGACAAAGGGAGAGGGAGAAAAAGGTTCCCTACGGAGCTGGGAGCCCTATGGGGGGCTCAATCCCCAAACCCTGGGACCACGACCCAAGCTGAAGGCAGATGCTCAACCAACTGAGCCACCCAGGTGCTCCCATAGAATTTTTTAAAAATTCCAATTAAGTCTTTATCATATTCAAGCTCAGTGCTCTTAATATCTTTACCAAACATTGTATCAATTAAAATCTATTCTGTTTCCAGGTCTAATCTACATGTTACATCCTCAGTGAAACCCCTTAGTTTCAACAAGTCAGAATATAATCTTTACAAAAATAAGAAATATGGTTTTTGATTATTTTGTTTTCTCAGTGAATTAGACATGCATTTGATACTATTTGCAGAGCAAATAAATTAATGACTACACTCTTTATGATCATTTAAGACAATTTTTATGACAGTATTCGAATTTTATCATGCAATTCTACCCCTTCTTCCCTTACTGCCACCCTACTAATTCAATTTCTCCTTACCCCTAACCTGGGCAAATGAAGTAGTGTCCTTATCGCTTCAAACCCAGTGTCTACCTCCTCGAAATCACCCCCTACACCCATAACAGGTCATTCTCTCTGAAACAAGGTAAAAAAAAGTTAATAGCTCCTCAGAATTGGGCAAAATCTTGAGTCTGGTATGAAAGGGCCCCCCTGGTATAAAACTGCTTTAACTTTCTAAATTGAAGTCCCATTATGCTTTAGCTAACCCAGTTTCCCCAACAGTCATTCTGGACTTTTGCAAACTGTTGTCTTGCACAAGCCATTTCCCCTTCCTTTCAATAGTTCTGTCTCAAAATTATACATACACTTTTATTTTATCTATCTATTTTTTTAATCTATTTTTTAAGTAGGTTCTACACCCAATGTGGGGCTTGAACTCACAACCCCAAGGACAAGTGTCACATGCTCTACTGACTGAGCCACCCAGGCGTCGCTACACAGCCTTCTAGATCTATCTCAAATGCCATGCCCCTGAAGACTTTTCTTATCCTTTAAGTTTATGGACGCTCTTTCCCTTTTGAAATGCGTTGTTTTGTACCTTTTGTATCTTATGTTATATAACCAAATCCTGCTCTGTAATTATAGAACTTTTCCTAACTTTACTTCTAGTTTATAAACTTTTAATTTTTTTAAAGATTTTATTTATTTATTTGACAGAGAGAGAGAGAGAGAGAAAGCACAAGCAGGGGGAGCAGAAGAGGGTGAAGTAGGCTGCCCGTCGAGCAGGGAGTCCAATGTGGGGCTTGATCCCTGGGCCCCAGAAGCATCACCGGAGCCAAAGGCAGACATTCAATTACTGAACCATCCAGGCACCCCCTAGTTCGTAAACTTTTTTAAGAGTAAAGATTATATATCTTATTGGCTTGCCAATACATTCAATAGTAGAAGGAAGTAAACCCGTAAAACCTTGCTTTTATGCTTCCAATCCCATAATTGGCTTTTAATCTGTTAATCTATAATTTAGCTATAATTATATATGTCCTATTCACATGTGGTAAAACATTGATCTCATGACGTTTCATATTCTAAAAAGAGAAAGAGCATTAAATGCATATAGTACTATATATGTGTTCACATGACCCAATGTTATGAATCCTGTATCTTTTCACATGCTTTTCTCCCTCCCTATATATAGAATTATAAGTCCCTTGACCTAGAAGTCAAGGGCAACAGCTTTGGTTTTTTTGTTGTTGTTCTTATTGTTGTTGTTTTTCTTATCTCTACACAGGACCTAATAGTACCTGAAAAGTGGCAGTTGGAGAGCAGGCTATTTACCTGAGTAGAAGAGAAGCCTCCGTAGGCATTACGTTGCTTGGCCAACCAAGCCACTATGGCAGTGGCCTTGGCGATCTCCTTTTGAGTCAAGCTGGCTTTGCTAAGCTGGGCCAGTAGGACATATGCTGTCAGTTCCACATCTACAGCCTCAGGCTGAGACCAAGGTCTGGCATCCAGGGATAGAGCAGGCTTTGGGCTCCAGTGAATGGACTCTCCTATGGGAAAAGCAGCAAAATTAGGAAGGTCTTAGAAGGAAATGATTTCTCATTTCAATTTGTAAATGCTGTATCTTAGAGCAGAGCAAGTACCAACCAAAAATGAAACATGAGTTAGAAAAACATATTTGTCGGGGCGCCTGGGTGGCTCAGTGGGTTAAAGCCTCTGCCTTTGGCTCAGGTCATGATCTCAGGGTCCTGGGATCGAGCCCCACATCGGGCTCTCTGCTCAGCAGGGAGCCTTCTTCCTCCTTTCTCTGTCTCTGCCTGTCTCTCTGCCTACTTGTGATCTCTATCTGTCAAATAAATAAATTAAAAAAAAAAGAAAAAAGAAAAACATATTTCTCAATATCTTCTGATATATTAGCCATAATGTTTACATAGGGGATGTGTGTACCTAAGAGTGTATGCAGAGCCATACATCATTTCCCAAGATGAAACTGACACTATCAATAAATGCTTCCACCAATTACATGAAAACCACTCTTACTAATTTATAAATTCTCATGCTAGTGGAGATAGGCAAGTAGAAACATATAAGAATCTTATGTGTCTGGGGGCATTTTTTTGGCTTATAGAATTTTAAGTTTAATTTTTCAGGCTTTCTTTTATCTAATCAAAAGTTGAACATTTTTTTTTAAAGATTTATTTATTTATTCTAGAAAGAGAAAGAGAGTATGTGCCCTCATTGGGAATGGGGCAGAGGGAGGAAAGAGAGAATCCCAAGCATTGTTCCCGTCAAGCACAGAGCCTGACACAGGCTCCATCTCACAACCCTGAGATCATGACCTGAGCTGAAACCAAGAGTAGGACCACTGGGATGCCTGGGTGGCTCAGTCAGTTAAGCATCTGCCTTTGGCTCAGGTCATGATCTCAGGGTCCTGGGATCAAGCCCTGCATAGGGCTCCTTGCTCAGCAGGGAGCCTTCTCTTCCCTCTGCCTCTGCCTGCCACTCTGCCTGCTTGTGTTCTCTCTCTCTCTCTGACAGATAAATAAATAAAATTAAAAAAAAAAAAAAAAAGAGTAGGACCCTTAACTTACTGGGTGTGGAGCTTGCTTAACATTCTCTCTCTCCCTCACCTTCGGCCCCTCCCCATGTCTCTCTAAAACAAAATCTCAAGTTTAACTCTTACCCAGTCAACCTCAGTGATCTCATACCAAAGAACTGTTAAAGACCTACAAAGGGGTGATTTTACATTGCCCAGGTCTTCTGACTAGCTTCCACTATCTCTTTCCTCTTCGTGCTTAAAGTATAACAATACCTTTTAAGGACTTCCATGGGCTTTCTCACAAAACTCTCAACAATGATTTAATGACTTTATAACTCTTCCTAAAAGGAATCCCATATATGATAGAATATATGTGGGACTATGGGGACTGAGAAAAACTACAGATAACTCAGAACATGTTTTCATAATTTAAAAAAAAACTCCTAACCCAGTCAACATACCTGAGATGATAGCCTGCTGGTCTAACTTTTCAAGGAGAATGTTTCTGATGTCCATCTCCCCAGCCAGAGAGAATGTGTAAGCTAGGAGGGCCTGTGCGTAGAGGCTGGTAGTGGAGGAAACTGAGCCTCTGAGGCACTGCAGACCCTGACTCACCATCGGGTCCTGGAAAGTAAGATGAAGAACTGAACTGATAAGGCATTCCTTGGAAAATGGGAAGTGATGAGAGAATCGTCATATCCTTTTTGAGTTTACAAGGGTGAATAGGGATTAAAAGCAGGTGAATTCCTCTAGAACTAGGCACAATAAGGATGTAAAGAGGAGGAGCTAGAGACACTTACATGTGTGGTTGTTCCCATCTCCAGCAATGCCGCTGTGATGTATGCAGTCAAGGAAATCTCATCATCAACGCCGCCCTAGAGGGTGACAGGGAGGCAGGTCAGGGCAGCAGCCAGCACGGCCTATGTGAGAATTGTGTGCAATTTGCAAAAAGGCATCCCCTCCGAATGGGTAGATTACTTAAACAAACAAGCAAACAAACACAGCCGAGGGGATAGGGAGACAATATCTTATTCTCAGCTTCTTACTCAATCCAAGCCTCCTCAAATGGACATCCTCTCAAGAAGAAAAAGGCCCACCCTCCTCTCCAGGAGAGACTAGGTGACATTTGCCTTGTTTAATGCCTTTCATAGAAAGATATTAGCAAGTTTTTAAAAACAGCTAATCTAAATTGTTATCCTCATTCTATAGATAAGGGGAAAAAAAAAAACACTTAAAAGGTTAAAGGCTTGCTTGAGATTACACAGCTAATAAGCAGCAGGACTAGGATTTGAATGCAGGGAGTTTAATTATGGAGTTCCTGCACCACACCACTGACCTTGCTACACAGGGGATGGGTTTCTTAAAAGACTGGCCAGGTCTGGTAAGAAAGGAAGAGGAAAGACCTCTGGGATCTTGGGGTCCAGCCCTGGTTTGGGCTCCTCCCACGTGTACTTCACAGAGTGCATAAGAGGAGAGAGCCTCAGGGGCACTAATAAAATCCTACATAAGGAAAACCAGTGAATCCTATACAGAGACTTTTTTTTTTTAATGCCCAAGATTTTTAATCCAGGCCCTGGAACAGCACTGTAAATGATTCCTCTAGTAACATACCCACAGATCTTTCTTTCACTGGGTATATTCTGAATTGAACAAATTCTCTGGAAGCATCCACACCTCATCCTGTGTTTGGGAAGGGGCAAGGGCAATGTAGTGAATGGACCAGAGCAGTGCCTCTGGAGTCCATCGGCTGTGGTTCAAAGGACAGTCCCACCATCCATTCGCATTCACCTTGGGCAATTCACTTAATCTCTGCTCCTTAGTTTCTCTCTCTGTAAAATGGGATTAATAATGGCATACCAGCAGCTAGCTCATTGATTTGTTATAAATGTTAAATAATATCAAATAAACAAAGTGCTTAGAACAGTGCCTGGCACAGAGTAAAACTCTTACAAAAAATACTGGGCCGCCTAGCAGTCTTCACCAGAGCAGATGGCCTTGCTGCAGATTTAGGGAAAGAGTAAAAAAACTTCTAGAGAGAACTTTCAGAGAACTTCTAGTCCAGTGGTTCTCACACTTCCACGAATATCAGAACCACTTCAAGGGCTGGTTAACACTGCACGTGTATTTATTTGTATTTTTAATATTGTGATTTTTCTCAGTGGAGACACAGTACTTGTGTATTTTCCTGATTATATAGTTCTTGCTTTATTATCATATAAATCAGTCTTCCTGATTCCAAAAGCAGTACACATACACACAAATACATGAAAAAGACTGCTCAAGGGCTGGTTAAAAGTACAAATTGCTGGCCCACACTCCCAGAGCTCCCCAAAGTAGGTTCAAGGTAGGACTGGAATTTGCATTTCAAACAAATTTTCAGGTGCTGCTGATGTGGCTGATCTGAGGACCACACCATGGGAGCCACGTGCCAGTACATATTCCCATTCTACAGACATGGAAGCTGAGTCTCAGACTGGTTGAGTATGGTGACCAAAGTCATCTGGAGCCAGGGCTGAGATCTGAAGAACGCTGCTTCCCAGGCTTATGCTCTTTTGATTCTGCTCAGTCAGAAATGCAAATTCTGGGGCGCCTGGGTGGCTCAGTGGGTTAAAGCCTCTGCCTTCCGCTTAGGTCATGATCCCAGGGTCCTGGGATTGAGCCTCACAGCGGTCTCTCTGCTCAGCAGGGAGCCTGCTTCCTTCTCTCTCTCTGCCTGCCTCTCTGCCTACTTGTGACCTCTGTCTGTCAAATAAATAAATATAATCTTTAAAAAAAAAAAAAGAAAAAAAATGCAAATTCCTCCCAGACAGGTAGCAGGCTGAAGGCGGGGCGGGGGTGGGGGGACGGTTTGCACCTTCATAGCTGTGTGAATGAGCCTTCCCACATTGGCGTAGCAACCGCTGGGGAGCTGCTTTCCTGCCAGCCAGTTGAGAGCATCCTGGATATTATTGTCATCAATGAAGATGAATTCTTGAGCTTGGCCAAAGCATTTGGTGACAAACGCTGTCAGCCTATATGGGTAAAGAGGGAAGTGTGGCATGAAGGGGGATTTCCTAGCAAGGGTACAATAGTTCTATAGTTTATTTTGGTACAGGGTTCCGGAAGGGGATTAAGGAAACATAAGACCATAGGAGCCTAGAAAAGGGAGGTATTGATGGGCATTAATGGGGACAGAACCGGGGAGGCACAAGGTCAGGAAGAAGGGTGAGGGGCTTGGCCATATGTGAGGCTGAAATAAACAATATTAAAGAGGTAGAGAGGATGGATAGAAAAAGAATGGGGTTAAGAGGAGTGGTAGAGAAATAGTTCCATAGTTCCAGGAATTATGCACTGGGGTACATTGAGAACTGGGCAATATTACCATGTGTTTCCATCTCCATCCTCCTCCCCAAAGGCACTGTATGAGCCATCTCTATGTTTGTACATTAGCTCCTTCTGGTACCCTGGGAAGCCAGGTATGATGTTAAATCACAGGGACAGCTTCAAAAAACATGGCTTTCAAGGCTTTCAAGGGTGCGGGACACTTCACGGGAAATTCCCCTGTGTCTTATTAAACTAACATTAGGGTTTAGAGAATGTGTCAAAGAAGAAAAGATTGAACCAACTCACCTAGGTTCAAGAAACCCACTGCCCGAGACCTGATTTCCTTTGTCAGCAGCCTTGCCTTCTCCAGATACTGCAAGACATAGATTATAGGAGCAAACAAGACCATGTTCTGCTCCCCACAGCCGCTTGGCATCTGCACCAGATTGTCTAGGTTCTGTAGGGCTGTGCCCATAATGTCTCCTGAGATCCAAAAGGAGAGAGAAAGTGATGGTAGAGAGAAGGAGGAGCCCTTGTGAGTTATTGTCATTCATTTAACAAACATGTATCAGCGACCGTTTAGTTGAGTACCTACACTGTGCCTGGGAGACAATAAGTCAAATACAGTCTTTACCTCAAAGGATCGTAATCAGAGGGGCAAACAATGACAGAACATTGCAGGTAAAATTCCTTACAAACAATTGCAATATAGCACTATAATACTGGGTTCATACAAGGTGCCAAAGTACACAGAGAGGTACACAGGCTACCGAAGGGAGTTCAGGACTTTTAAGAAGACATGTCAGCGGAGCTGGTGAGTGACCTAACAAAACCTGCAATACTCAGACTCAATCTCTAAAGTCCTCCACTGCCTATAAATACATTATCCTCCAAAGCGCCATGTTCCCCCCAACCATACACAATCCCGACACTGTTTTCCAGGCATAGCTACTGACTCATCCATATGTTTATTTTATAAACCAGTAAGACTGACATAAGTGGCCCATTAAGATCGGCACTTTCGGGGGCACTTGGGTGGCTCAGTGGATTAAGCCGCTGCCTTTCAGCTCAGGTCCTGGGATGGAGTCCCGCGTCTGCCTCAGCATCCCTGCTGAGCGGAGAGCCTGCTTCCCCCTCTCTCTCTGCCTGACTCTTTGCCTACTTGTGATCTCTCTCTCTGTCAAATAAATAAATGAAATCTTAAAAAAAAAAAAAAAAGATCGGCACTTTCGGCATCAAGTTCAGTTCAAATCTATAAATAGGTACTGAAGGTAAACTATTTGGCAGGAACTATACTAGGACATGGTCCTTACCCTCAAGGACCCCACAAGGCAGTGTGAAAGACAGACACAGACAGTGAGCTATACTACAATAAGATGACTGATAAACAACAAATAAGATTCAAATAGAGTCCAAACAGAGAAATTTTAACCTGGAAGGGATCTCGGTAGGGACTAAGAATAAAGAAATAACCTAACATGTCCAGGGCTCCTACTACCTGCTAGATATTATGGTGGAAACTTTATATTTAATTTTGACACCAGTCCTGAGAGGTAGATTATCATTCGTGTCTTGCAGAAAGGGGAAAAAAAGGATCAGAATTGTTCACTTAATTATTCAAGGTCACCTGACTATTATATGGCACAATCCCAGCCCAGTTTTGTATGATTTTCAAGCTCAGTCTTTTCTACTCAATTCCTCTCCTTGCCCAGAAGAGTGAAGTGTCTCATCTGTGTAAATATGCTTTTATCTTCCCTAACTATACTCAGATACATAAATTCCTCACTTTCTAAGTGGCTGCTATAAACACTGTGTTTCTTTTCCCCTCAATTTATAGACCACCTGAGCCTAAATACATATGGAGCTTTGTTGACCTTTAACTTCCTCCTGTCCAGACTCCTTCTTGTTTTTGACTCTCATATACATCTAATCCCATAAGTGCTATTACCTATAGGGTGTATACGCCAACTATACAAAATAAGTTCTTCTGTCACATGCCTTCCTTCAGATTGGTCCACATGCCCCAACCCACTCCATGCTTTGGCAAATTTCAGCCCCATTTTTTTGTTTTGTTTTGTTTCTTTTGAGCAAGAATCCCTGGCTATTTACCCAGAACCGTAACATAAGCCTTGCTTGAATCAGGAACAACATCTGCAGGGAGCTCCAGCGAGATGGATTCTGAAGCCATTTGTCCTGTGAGAGGCAGAGAAAAGGCGAAAGTAGGAAAGGTGGAAATAGAGCGAGTTCAAAACCCAAACATTAGAAAAACTTTCTGTGATCCAGGGTTTTCTGTACCCAGTGCTTTCTGTGGGTTGGAGGCAATTTTTTTTAACCTGTTAATATTGTTCTCTGCTGAAAGTAAATTCCCAAAAAACCAAAAATGTGTTGCACATTTTTTTCTTCTTTACCCTGTCTCTCAGCTAATTGGCCCTATTAGGGACAGCACCCCAGACAGCACCCCTCCTATCCCTTCTTGTTCTGTATATTCCTCCCTTGGCCTACAAATAGCTCCTGTTGCTGACAGGAATTCTCAGTACTAACCCTTCTCTGCATTTACCCACCTTTTGGGCAAAGCAGTGAGCTGTATGTCTTCTCCACAAGGACTCCCTCAGGCTGATATGGAGACACAGGGCAGAAACAATGAAGATGAATGTCAGGGCAGATGGCACTGAAGGAATAGCAAACGGGAAGGGAAAAGGGGAGAAGAGGCCCTCCCTGTGCCCCCAGGCTTCTCAGAACCGCAGAGGATATATTTTCTCCTTGAAGCTCCCAAGAACTACACTTCAATGCAGGAATGGGCCTATCGATAAAATTCTTTCTGGGCAAGGGCTAGAGCTAAGGACAAGTTTAGGAAACTTCTAAGAGGCAGGATTGACAATGGGGTTCATAATGGGATAAAAAAGCAGTTAATAATGATATTAGAGATCTTAATAAGAAAAACTAGCATTCATTGAGTGTACCAGGTACTGTATTAAGCACTTTCACCTAGCATTGGAATGGGTTAAGCAAATACTTAAAGGCAGAAAGGGGCCACAGAATAAGGAAGGTAAGCTACTTGATTGAAGTTGGAGTCAGACAGCTGTGAAAGACTGACTGTATGGCTAGACACATAGAATATTGCTGGGGTGACTGCTACCTCCAAAGCTAGGTCTACAAAAATCTCACAGAAAGAAAGAAAGAGGAAGGAAGAAAGAAAAGGAAGGAAAGAAGGAAGGAAGGGAAGAAAGAAAGAAAGAAAGAAAGAAAGAAAGAAAGAAAGAAAGAAAAAGAGAGAGAAAGAAAGAAAGAAAGAGAGGGAGGGAGGGAGGGAGGGAGGGGAAAAAAAAAAAAAAAGGAAAGAAGAATGGGGAAGGGAAGGGACAGAAAACTTACCTTGACCAGAACTGGTTTGATGAGTGTGTCACTCTGGCCCTTTGCTGGAACAAACCCCTTTTGTCCCCCACAGAGTTCATTACTGTCCAGAATCTTAGTAGTGATGGTAAAGTTCACATGACCTGGAAGAAAGAAGGGGAAAGGAAGGCATTAGCCCTATTGCCAGAGGTACCAATGAGGTCTCTTCCCATTTAGACCAGTGCTTCTTAAACTTAACAACATGCAAAGACCTACAGATCTTGTTAGAACACAAATTGATTCAGTTCATCTGGGGTGAAGCCTATATTCACATTTCTAACAAGTTTTTAGGTGACGTCAATAATGCTGGTCCTGTGTGGCAGGCAGCCTGTAAGGACCCCCAGTGATCCCTGCTTCCCAATATCTACATTGTTGTGTAAGTTCCTCTCCGAGTGGGGGCTGGACTACGCAACTCACTTCTAATGAGGAGGCTAGGGCAGAAGCAATGAGATGCCACTCTGGGACTAGGTTATAAAAAAGGGTATAGCTTCTGTCTCAGGCACACTCTTTATCTTGGGCCACTTGCTCTGCAGGAAGCCAGCTGTCCTGTCCTGAGGCAGCCCAGTGGAAAGACTCATGTTGGTAAGATACTGAGGGAGGCCACTGGCCCACAGCTGAGGCCCAGAACTACAACCTGTGAGGGACAGAGGCTTTGGGAGGAGCGTGGAAGTGGATCCTCTCCCAGTAGAGTCTCCAGATGAAAACACAGCCTTGCTGACAGTGTGACTTGTATTTCATGACAGACCTTGAACCAGAGGCACCCTGCTATGCTCTGCACCTGGATTACTGGTCCATGGAAACTGTGTGATCAGAAATGCCTGTTCTTTTAAGCCTCTAAGTTGTTGGGAGTTTTTTTTGTGTTTTGTTTTTTTAGGATTTTATTTATTTCTTAGAGAGAGAGCATGAGTGGGGCCCCATCCCAGAAGCCCAAGATCTGACCTAAGCCAAAAGCAGACACTTAACTGACCAAGCTACCCAGGTGCCCCAAGCCTCTAAAGTTTTAGGGTGATTTGTTAAGCAGCAGTAGATAACTATACATTTGAAGACCATACTTTCAGTTGCCAGGGTTTTATCCTAAGAGCAAATGACATCTAAGTGTTATTGTGATGATTAAATGAGTCAGCACATGTCAAGCAGTTAGAATAGCAGCTGGCACATAGTAACTATTTGATAAGTCACATGACTATATATCCCTTGTCCTGGCATAGGTATTAAAAGCTCCCCTTTTCATATTCGAAATTGTCTAGTTTGGATAATTTTTTGGTCATCCATCAAAGAGCATTTTCTTATTTATTTGTGGCATAGACTTAGGAGGGAAAAAATAGAGGCAAATACAATGAGAAAGAACAAGAGAATAAAGCAAATGCAGGAGAGGAAAGGATAGAGTTCTCAATCACTGAGCTTTTGCTCTGTGTTTTCCTTGCTCCTCTACTGCTTCCTTCTCTTACCTAACTTGATAGCAGTGATATTCCAGTGATAGCTTTTTGCTTCATCAGCACAGAGACAGCTGGAGCCCTGAGAATCTGTCCATGATTCCACCTGGTACTTATCTGATGTACCCAGGTTAGTCTGAACCTGCAGATGTTTAAGAAATAAAGGGTCTGAATACAGGAAATAACACACAGAGGCTTAGAAAAATGTGGGGGTGGAGGCACACCCCATCTCTCTCCCAGGAACATCTGCTTCCTGTACCTCCAACTCTTACCCTGATGCAGTCCTTCAGATAATTGAAGATGGTGGCAGTAAGGCGAAAGGATTCCCCACGAACTACTGAGTAAGGGAGAGTCAGCTCAACAAAGAACGGCTTGAAAGCAGTCAGTCCAACGGTAGGTGAAAGACCAAAGCCTCTGGACTGGGAGGTACAGAAAGTCATGGCCTTCCACTCAGTGATGGTATCAGGAACCGTGACATGGATAGCCTCCTTCCCAGAGTCACTGTGAGAACACGAGAGCCCAGGTAGGCACACAGCAGGAGAATATTGGGAATTAAGCTATAAATTTACCTACGGAAGTCATTGTTGTTGTTGTTGTTGTTGTTGTTGTTGTGAGGGGCAGGGTAAAAAGGCAACTGAACTGAGGAACATGCAAATCTCAGAGTGTGAACGTTCAGGTGAGTGATGATGTATGAATACGGGAGAAAGTGGTGGTCTGAGGATGTGAATGGGTGAGTGAGAGTAGGGGGTCATGTGTGCAAATACAGCTGAAGAGGTCAGTGCCCTCTGAATCTGTGAGGGGATATCTCACTGGAGTTTTGACTGCCCTTTCTCTGATGGTTAGTGATGTTGAGGATCTTTTCACGTGCCATTCTTCTGGCTTGTCAAAATGAGCAGGTAAGCAGTGGGCAGGAACTGACGTCAACATGTGCCTTTCCATCTGTTGGACCTAGACTCTGAATGCACTGTCTGCACTGTGTAAATGTGGAGACACGTGAGTTCGTTTTGAGGGATTGCCTGTGATTGCCTAAGAATTCAGGAAAAAAGCAAGTTCCCATGTCCCCATTAAGCTCTCTTGACTTGAGACTTAGATGCATTAAGAATTATCTGAGTCTGAGTTTACTGCTGACTCCCCACTGTACAGTCTTGCTGTACCTTTGAGGCATCACTTACCCGATAGGAAACAGATCCCAGAGCCAAGTCTCCGGGAAGTATTGGCGGACCTGAGAGTCCTGTGACTGAAGTGATGAAGGTGATGATGACCCAAAACTCGCTTCACCAATACCATAATTCACTAAGGAGAGCAAGAATAAGGGAATTGGCGGCGGGGGGTCGGGAGGGGGGGGGGAGGTGGCGGCCAGAAGACTTCTGTTGTAAGACAAATTGAAGCAGAGGGACTACTACTGAGAAATTTAGTGGGAAACAGAGAACATCCAGTCACAGACAAAGAGGAAGGACCACTGAAGAACTGACTAGTCATAAGGCCATAGTGGGGAAGTGACAGATGAGGAGGTTGGGTCAGGGGATGAGCAGGTAAGGGCTTCAGGTTTCAAAAGTTCTCCCCAGGGAGAGAGAGCCAGCTGCCTCATCTGTGACCCACAACCCACTGCCATTCTGAGGCAAGAGGCTCAGTGCAGGAACAGGAAGCAAAGAGTTAAGTGTTTAGAGTTCCATGATTTAAACATTTCAAGAGAATCCACAAGCCACACAGGTAGCTTACCTTCAGACGCTGCAGTGCTGTATTTTAGAGACTGATGACTGCAGTCTACTGGCTTCTTAATTTTGGCATTGGATAGTATTTTCAGGCCCATACCCTGAGAGGCACCAAGGAAACCAGAGAGTGAAGTGTCACGGTGGTCCCCTCCCTTATTACCAGGGTGACTACCTAGTAATTCCACCCTCAAAGGACTGAACCAAGACATTCTTTTCCTATTAATTTTGAGACTAGTGGTTACTACCCAATACTCAGCCACCAAGGTTCTGTTTGCTTTTGTCAGCTAATGTGAATATCAATGTCAATTTTTTTTTTTTTTTTTTTTTTTTTTTTTTTAAATTTTATTTATTTGACAGAGAGAAATCAGAGCTAGGCAGAGAGGCAGACAGAGAGAGGGGGAAGCAGGCTCCTGCTGAGCAGAGAGCCCGATGCGGGGCTCGATCCCAGGACCCTGAGATCATGACCTGAGCCGAAGGCAGAGGCTTAAACCACTGAGCCACCCAGGCGCCCCGTCAATGTCAATTTTTAAAAATATAATATATATATATTTTTAAATATGTACTTTAAAAATACTTCTAAAATATATACTTTAAATGTATCCTTTGCAAAATGGTCACCACAGTAAGTCTAGTCAACAACCATCACCATATGTAGTTACAAAACATTTTTTTCTTGGGATGAGAACTTATAAGATCTACTCTTTAGCAACTTACAAATATGCAATACGAGGTCAAGCACACTGTCACCATGCTGTACATTTCATCCCCAGGACTTATTTGTCTTATAACTGGATGTCTGTACCTTTTGATAACCTTCACTCATTTTGCCCACCCCCAACCCCTGCCTTGGGCAACCACCACATTGTTCTGTGTATCTATGAGCTTGGTTTTGCTATTGTCGTTGGTTTTTAGATTCCATGTGTAAGTGAGGTCGCATAGTATTTGTCTTTCTCTGACCAACTTATTTCACTGAGCATAATGCCCTCAGGATCCATCCACGTTGTCACAAATGGCAAGGTTTCATTCCTTTTTATGGCTGAATAGTATTCCACTTTGTCATTGCCAACTATGTTTAATGCTTCTTCTTCTAAATATTAGTCACTGTGTCATTATTATTTGCTTTAGACTGAACTTCCTGAAGGCAGGAACCCTATTGGCTCAGTCAATTCAACAAAAATACATTGAGTATTATGAAGGATCAGTCATAGAGAGAATACAAAAATGAGCAAGACATGGTTCCTGACTTCAGAGACTTCCCAGTCAGTCTTGGGCCACAGCATCCCCAACTTCTACTCATAAAGTACTCAATTTCTACTCATGCAGTACTTTTTATAATAGTAGTAAGAAACCTCTGGTCTATCTTTCCTCATTTTTCCTTCTTGGCTGATCCCGTGGAAATTAGTTCATTTGGGGAACTAAACGAACTGCACACAGCCTCTCAGTGGCTCTCTTCCAATACAATCAGGCGACTGGGCCCCTTCTTCAAGCACAAGGACCATGGGAGGTTACCTCACATATTAGGAGTTGCTTTCAAGATTTTATCCTTTCAGTACCCACTGAATCTCTGTTTTTTTAGGTATGGACTTTCCTTCACCCCCCACCCAACCACCACTGTTTCTATAAGAACAAAATGGGTAAGAACATCTACCTGAAAAAAATGGAAAAGGTCCATGCCTTCAGAGACCCAAGGTCTCCACATAACTGAGAGAGGCTGAGGAGCGTCCCAGGAGCCAGACATTGGACACTCATCATATTCAGCCACCTGATAGGGGTAGTGGCCATACGAGAATGAGAACATCCTATAGACCTGAAATAGGAGGGGAAAAGGAAATAAACTACTGACACGGTGAAATCACTTGAGAAACTGCACTCAGATTCTGGTGCCACAGTTCACTGCTCTTGTATTATTTCTCTTCATTACTTCAGAATTGTTCCTATATTTATTCCATCATAATCCCTTCCTACCTTTTTTATAGTAGGCTCCAAGCTGGGCTCCAATGTGGGGCTTGAACTCATGAACCTGAGACTAAGACCTGAGCTGAGATCAAGAGTCAGATGCTCAAACAACTGAGTCACCCAGGCACTCTATCCCTTCCCTACTTTCTAAATTCTGATCTCTTTCTCACCTTCTTCAATAATTTGTCACCCTTACCTCCTATTACAAATAGGAGGTAATTATTCCTACCTCTATGTGCACATGAACCACGCCTTTCTCATACCATCATTTGACTGTCATTTCCGCACCAGCTTTTTTACCACCTTATGGTGGCACAGTATTTCCCTCAGACTTTCCTTCCCACCTCCTGAAGCCCATCTTTTATTCTAATTCAGTCAAACCATCTTTTCTGTCAATTCCTTCTTTCCACCCCATTGGCAGACTACTCACAGAATTGTTGCTCAGCTCTGTCTCCGGCCTAAGCAGTAAGACACTCTCATCCACAGCCCGGACTGCACACAGGGACCCAGGAGCTGCCTGTAGCTGTAGTTCCAAATCTGCTCCTGGAAGCTGCTGGGAAGGTGAGAAGCCAAGGGAAACCTGTGGAAGGAAAAAGTACAACTTGGGGATTAGGTCAGCCTGGAGAGAAGGGGAAACAGTGTAATTTGGATCATCAGCCAATATCCCCCAACTTTGGTATTCAAGCACATTCCTTCACTTTTATACTGATTTTTTTTTTCTTTTGTAAAGTGTAGCCCTTTCAGAACTTGTGACTTGTGGTACAATTGGAAAAAGTGAGCAGCATAGCACAGAAAAACATAGAAAGTTTAAGAGACCCCCCCCAAAAAGGTTGAAAAAAAAAAGTTTAAGAAACAAAAGCTAGAAAGAAAGAATTGCTATACAGAATATATAATTTCCCAGCATGCCTTCTTAAAAAGAAGTGGGAGATAGATTTGAACAAAGTATACTGAAGACATAAATACAACAATGACATCCACTTCAATATAATCTTATTTCCCTGCCCCTGCCTGATCTCCAGCCCCAGCACATACACGATCTCTCTCTATGCCCAGACCTTTTCTTCACCTTCCTCAACTGCCATTTTACCTGATTGTCAAAACACATCTCTACTGAGAACTGAATTTGGTCAGCTATAATGCCTCCACTGGGAAAAATGGCATAGATCACCAGGGAAGGATCAGGGGCCAGTCCGGAAGTGAAGGTCAGTGAGAGGGAAAAGGAGCCTTTTGTTCCTGAAAAAGAAGAGGGGATACACAGGGATGAGAACACACACTCGTCTACCGACGACCTCCGACCACATGTCTGCTCTTCTCCTTGGGCCTGCTGCCGGCCTCATGGTGCAAATTACATCCCATTTTCCTGTTCTCCTATGGTTATCGTTAGTGTTCTGCTCTCATTGCTTCTTCTTTTGCTTCTAGTATAACAGCATTTCCTGGAAGCTTAAAGTATCCTTTGGTTTTCAACAGAAGCATGAACACTCACCTTCCTTCTCAAAGTTCAGGTGTTTCTGCCCCTCCATCTCCAAACGCCCCTTCCCTATTAACTAAAAAAGACCAAAAAAAAAAAAAAAAATCAACAGCAGGGAAGTTATGAGAGTTTAGCCTTGACCCTAGACTAGAGCATCCCTGCACCTCTCCATAAAGAGAGGCTCCTTTCATATCTCCAGAGCCTGGGTCAATACTTCATGCAGCGTCCATCAGTTGGTCAAATGGCGGATAGTACCAAGAGCCCTGCTGACTCCTCCTCCAGGAGGTTCTGCCTGAGAACCACAGGGGTGCATGGAAGGAGACAAAGATCATGAGTACCTCACTGCCAGACAGAAGAGAAACCATTCTTCACAATGGATAGCTGTCCACCAATTCTTGCAAATCTCCAGGTTTTATTCTCTTATGATCCTTATAGCACAAAGTTACCTAAAATTCATCTTCATCTTCATGACCTTTTTTTTTTTTATTATACTTAATTCAAAATTCAATGGAAATGAGTGTGCTTTAAACTGACTTGAGCCCTTCTGACATTTGACTCTTGGGAGGAGAAATCCCCTTCATCTGAGTCTCCCTTCCTGTTCATTCCCTTGAAACCAAATTCAGTGAAATTTTCTAAGCAGGGCTGCCATCTCAGACTGCTGTCAAGGGCCCTGTGGCCAGCTCCTGGGACTTCCGGCTGACACTTAGCCCTTCTACACTGATCAGCTGGCTCCTTCTCTGGGGCCTCGCCACACCCCTGTCCTAAAGGCAGGTGAGTGCCATCACTCTGTTGCGCCAGGATGATTGTTTCGGCTTGACAAAGACACTGAAATGAATCACTGCGGAGAAAATCTCTCGGAAACTTTGAGAGGATGGTAAGAAAATGGAGACTCTAGGGCATCAAACCCAGGATTTACACAAATCTAATTTCTCACTGTCACCAAGGTGACCATTAAAGCTGCTTATATTTATACATTTCTTTCAAGCTACAAGTTACAGTTTTACACAACAAAGCTGCTATCCATGTTAATTTTAACCTTTATCATCTATTTTGAAATATTAACCAATGAAACACAGTATGAAATTTATTCTGAGTCTCATCCCCTCCTTATCCTCTTCCCCACTCACCCACCCAGCTCCCGTTCAGCCCCGACCAGCAATGCTTTATCCTTAATTCCTCATTTTATTCTCCCACACAATTTTCCTGTTTAAAATCGCTTTTTTTTCTCATTCTCCCCCCAATCCTTTATGCCTACACTGTAATACAACAGCCACTAGCCACAGGGACTGCTGGAGCCTTTGAAATGTGGCTACTACAAAATACATAACCAGCTGAAATAAAAAATGTGAAATATCTATTAATAATTTTGATGTGGGGGCGCCTGGGTGGCTCAGTGGGTTAAAGCCGCTGCCTTCAGCTCAGGTCATGATCCCAGCGTCCTGGGATCGAGCCCCGCATCGGGCTCTCTGCTCAGCAGGGAGCCTGCTTCCTCCCTTCTCTCTCTGCCTGCCTCTCTGCCTACTTGTGATCTGTCTGTCAAATAAATAAATAAAATCTTTAAAAAAAATAATTTTGATGTGGATTTCATGTTGACATCATCATATGTTGGATGCACTGGGTTAAATAGATTTTTTTTTTTTTTTAGTTTATTTACTTATTTAAGTGATCTCAACACCCAATGTGGGGCTCAAACTCACAACCTAGAGACCAAGAGCTGCATGTTCCCCTCGACTGAGCCAGCCAGGTGCCCCAAATATATATATATATATATTTTTTAAAGTTTTATTTATTTATTTGACAGAGAGAGATCACAAGTAGGCAGAGAGGCAGGCTCCCTGACAAGCAAAGAGCCCAATCCCAGGACCCTGAGATCATGACCTGAGCTGAAGGCAGAGGCTTAACCCACTGAGCCACCCAGGGGCCCCCAAAAATATATATTTTTTTTTTTTTTAAATTTTTTTTTTTTTTTTAAATTTATTTATTTGTTAGAGAGAGAGTGAGCGAGCACAGGCAGACAGAGTGGTAGGCAGAGGCAGAGGGAGAAGCAGGCTCCCCGCTGAGCAAGGAGCCCGATATGGGACTCGATCCCAGGACGCTGGGATCATGACCTGAGCCGAAGGCAGCCGCTTAACCAACTGAGCCACCCAGGCGTCCCCCAAAAATATATTTTTAAAATTAGTTTTACTTAGAGGCACCTGGCTGGCTCAGTCAGTTCAGCGAGGGATTCTTTTTTTTTTTTTTTTTAAGATTTTGTTTATTTATTTGACAGAGAGAGAGAGAGCACAAGCAGGAGGGAGAGGCAGAGGGAGAAGCAGGCTTGCCACTGAGCAGGGAGCCCGATGCAAGACTTGATCCCAGGGCCCTGGGATCATGACCTGAGCTGAAAGCATATGCTTAACTGACTGAGCCACCCAGGGGTCCCAAAGTGGGGGATTCTTGATTTTAGTTTGGGTCAAGATCTTGGGGTCCTGGGATGGAGTCCCAGGTCGGAGTCCGCACTCAGAAGGGAATCTGCTTGGGATTTTTCCTCTTCCTCTCCCTTTGCCCCTCCCCCGACTGGTGCATGAGATTTCTCTCTCCCTCTCTCTCTCATAAAGTAATATCTTTTTAAATAAATAAAATGAAATAAAACTGGTTTTACCTATTCTTTTAATTTTTTAAATATGGTTTCTAAACATTTTGAAATTACCTCTGGGCCTCGCATTAGGTCTCTAGACAGTCTACCCCATCTCTCTGGCTCACTCTCCTCACTTCCTTTCCTCTCCCAGAGCACTTCCACCAGCCCTCATTGCCCTGTCTCACATAGTAGGAGAAGATGACTTCCTGATCAGGGTTTGCATCCGCAGGATCGATGTAATAATCCACCAGCACTTCCTGGGGCCGGCCACACGCCAAGACTCCATGTAGCCGGTGGATGCCAACGAAGCTCCGAGTTGGGTTGTAGAAGGGCTGCACATGCAGATAGCCATTTCTGTAGTAATGAGGCTTCTGTCCCGGATTATACACCGAATTTTCCATTTGGAATCTTCCCTAAGAAATGAGAAAAAGAAAAAGGCTCTTCACACATTCTCTGACCCAAGCAAGCCCATGAACTTGTTATGGTTTTCACAGATCTCTCTCAAATCTTCACTGCCTAAGAGCAGCATGTAGATATTTTACTAGAGGTCCAGCTAAGGATGTTTGAGAAATCCATAACAGCAGCACTTCAGTAGGCAGAGGAGTGAAATAAGGGCTGAATTACAGCTGTCAAGTAAAGGGCAATTGCGGATGATAAACTTTCGGAGACTGATGCAGGGAATATAGATAAGCATGACTAAGATTACATAGAAATTAAAGAATATATCCTAGGGATAAGAAAACAAGGGATAAAGGATAATAAGGTTAAAAATAATTATTTCTAAGTAGAGTGATTGAGTGATGCCTTGTGTAAAGAACTAAATTAGCCACAACACAAATTGTGTGTTTGCTCAAGTAGTATAGCTCAATGATTGCATTAATGGCACAATCCATCCCTCCCCATGTTCATGTCCTTTACCATGTAATCATCGCCCTTCTAGTCTAACTTCAGGACTACCATGTGACCTGCTGGGAATGGGATGTGAGCATATGCCAGCTTGGAAAAACGCTTTTGGGTCCACTTTCGCTCTTGTATCTCATCGTTGCCATCAGAATATCCCTGGGATAGCTTGCTGGAGCATGAGACACTGGCCTTCATCCCCAAACATGTAAGAAAGTCCAACAAGATGAGCAGAGCTGCGTATCTGACTACCCCAGATGCATGAGCAATAAAGTCTTCTTGTTATAACACTAAAGTTGTTTTTCTTTTTTAAGATTTTTTTTATTTATTTGACAGACAGAGATCACAAGTAGGCAGAGAGGCAGGCAGAGAGAGAGGAGGAAGCAGGCTCCCTGCCGAGCAGAGAGCCCGATGCGGGACTCGATCCCAGGACTCTGGGACCATGACCTGAGCCGAAAGCAGAGGCCTTAACCCACTGAGTCACCCAGGTTCCCAGCACTAAAGTTTTGTAGTTGTTTGTTGAGCAGCATTATTTCACAGTTGATTACTGATATGCATAGTTTTCCTTACAAGTTATCCAAAATATAGAGTTTTCTTCTTTGCCATTTTTATGAGTAATGGCCCAGGGCAGGTGAGAAGAGGGAGATGGGAGGAAGAAAATGACTCTGAACTATTTTTAGCTCCCTACTCTGATTTTATTTTTTTTTAAAGATTTATTTATTTATTTATTTGACAGAGATCACAAGTAGGCAGAGAGGCAGTCAGAGAGAGAGGAAGGGAAGCAGGCTCCCTGCCGAGCAGAGAGCCCGATGTGGGGCTCGATCCCAGGACCCCGAGACCATGACCTGAGCCGAAGGCAGAGGCTTTAACCCATTGAGCCACCCACGTGCCCCGCTACTCTGATTTTAAATATAGGGTCAAAATAGAGATGGGGATAAGTTGTAAGATGAATTAGTAGAAATAACAATTTTTTTTAAAAGATTTTATTTATTTATTTGACAGACAGAGATCACAAGTAGGCAGAGAGGCAGGCAGAGAGAGAGGAGGAAGCAGGCTCCCCGCTGAGCAGAGAGCCCGATGCGGGACTCGATCTCAGGACCCTGGGATCATGACCTGAGCCAAAAGCAGAGGCTTTAACCCACTGAGCCACCCAGGTTCCCAGAAATAACAATTTTTATCTGAAGGGCCATATATTAGATTGATATTAAAAACCAAAAAAAAAAACTTGGGGCACCTGGGTAGCTCAGTTGGTTGGGCATCCTACTCTTGGTTTTGGCTCAGGTCATGATCTCAGGGTCCTAGGATTAAGCTCCATGTCACGCTCCATGCTCTAAGTCTGCTTGGGGTTCTCTCTCCCCCTCCCCCTGCCCCTTCCCCCTTCCAAATAAATCTTTAAAATAAACCAAAAACTTTGTCAAGTGGGAAGCAGAACTGGTGAGTGATGGAGATGGAATTACAGATGAGGGAGGAGGGGAAAGAAACAGGAAAAGTTTGACGTTTTCCCTCAGGGAAGACTTACCTCCAGAGAAATATCTCCCCCACTCCAATTAACTGTATCCAGCTTGAAGGGAGCAAGGCCATCACTGTCTGTAGTTAGGGTCTGGTGGATGGTTTCATTTGTGCCATAAATCACCAGAAATACTGAATGATTCTTGAGAAGGGAGCCATCATGGCCCCTAACTCTTATCTGGGGGAGGAAGGTTATTGGGACGTTAGAATTAGGTTTGGAGTAAGTTCAAGTATGTGGTAAAGTGAGGTGATAAAAGAAACTCTAAGAACACATTTTAGGAGGGAGTCCAGAAAACAGGTAAATGTGATTCAAGCGTTGGAAACTAACATCTATGAGGAAATGAGAAACACATAGGAGGAGCTCAGCCTGGAGCAGAAGTAGACTTGCCATGTAGCTAATGAAGCTTTAAGACCCTTCATTTATACACGCCCCTTTCAAGGCTCTCTGTACATTATAGTGCTTTAATTTTTTTTAAACAGAGTCCCCTTCCACTCCCAAATTGTATAATCCTTAGGCTCTAAGAAGATCTGGATTATTCTTGGTCCAGAGAAAAGATGACTAAGGATGGGTCTAAATGGATCTAAAAATATACAAGGTTATTGTGTGGAAAAGTTATTTGGAACTTAAAAAAAGATTGACAGATTGTTAAGTATCAGAAAGAAGACAGGAGGGAAGCCTGACTGGCTCAGTTGGGAGAGCATGCACCTCTTGATCTGGAGGTCAAGCGTTTAAGCCCCATGCTGGGTGTAGAGATTACTTAAATAAATAAATGGGGTTTTTTGGTTTTGGTTTTTTTGTTTTGTTTTGTTTTGTTTTTTTAAGAAAGAAAGAAAGAAGACACCAGCAAAGGAAATTTTTAAATCTCTGAAGAAACTGCTTAAGGAGCTATCAATGGCCCTCTGATAAGGAAAGTTAAACATTAATCTTGCTTAGGGGAGGAGCCACACTAGATGATTTCTCTAGATACCTTGCAGGTCTGAAATTCAAAGATTTGTACATTAGGATCCCCTGGCATTGGCAAAGGCAATTAAGTCACATTAATATTCAAAGTGCATCTCATGTGAGATTAAGGGCAGCACAGCATAAGGAATTAAGAGTATATACTCTGGATCCAGGCTGCCTGGATTTGATCGTAGTTACCACTTACCAGCTGTATAACTTTTGGAAAATCACTTAACCTTCCTGTGCCTCAGTGCCCTCATCTGTAAAATGGGGCCAATAATAGTTTCTACCTCACTGGGTAGTTGTAAAGATTAAATAAGTAAATACCTGTAAAGTACTTAGAACAATGCTAAATTAGCCACTATTATGTCTATAAGGAAGAAGGCAACGGTGGATTGTTAAGCATTTTTTGTGCAGAGACAAGTTTCAACATACCTTCCCACTGAAGGGGAAATTGGGGTAATAAAAGTCTTTGGTGTCTTCAAAGGTTATTGATCCCACTTGTGAAGAAATGTAGATGTCCTGAGTAGTATTGGCTTCTACTCCTGCAGAGGGAAACCAGATGTATGACAATTGAAATCCCTGATATCCTCATCTTCATGTTTAACATAAAATCCCTGAAAGGACAGTGCTACTAGAAGTATGAAGCTGATCATATTTCTGGCCAAAGATCCAAACAAACTCCTCCTCCCCAACCTTTTGGGAAAACACGTAACAGATGACAGCCTGGAATCTGGCATTTCCCTTTGACTATGACCTAGGAACAGAGTCATTCCCAAACACTTAGCGAGGGTAGGTCTTGAGTCCTCTGAATAAGTCTCTCCCTGGAACAGGCCTTTTCCTTTCTCTTTTCTTAATGAACCAAGACTATCCCACTTACCTGTTCCTTCCTCCATCACAGTAGCCACAATATTGATGGTGTGGCTGTACATGTAACCAGTGAGGTTGAAAGTGGACATGTCCACAGAAGCAGAGAAGCATCCTGTTTTGTCTGTCTAGTGAAGCAATCAGGGGGCCAAAAAGAGAGGATGAATAACCTAACTTTTACTCCCATTTCGTAACACATTATCGAAAGAAATTCTTATCTCCATGCTTCGGTTTCTCTACCTTCAAGACAGAAAAACTCCCCTATAACATAGAGTATATACACCAGCAACACACAATCATGAAACAACTCTGAAGTTCCAAGATATGGAAGGGGTGGGGGGGAGAACCAACTGCAGGCAAATTGTACCTCCCAAGGATTTAGGTTAATTTCTTGACTCTAAGGCAGATTCTAAAAAAGACTTCATCTGTTTAGAGTAAAGAAGACTGCTTTGTTCTTTGGAACTAGGGCAATAATTCTATGAAATGATTTCTACTTTGGGCTTTTTACTGCTTTTTATTTTTTAACCACTTTACAATATTTTTTTCTTTTTTAAGTTTTTATTTAGGTTTCAGTTAGTTAACATATAGTGTAATATTAGTTTCATTAGTCGAATTCTGTGATTTATCACTTATGTATGACACCCAGTGCTCATTACATCATGTGCCCTCTTAATGTCCATCACCCAGTTACCCCATCCCCCACCTGCCTCCTCTCCAGCAACCTTCAGTTTGTTCTCTATAGTTAAGAGCCTCTCTTTTTTTTCTCATGTTCATCTGTTTCAATTCTTAAATTCCTTTACCACTTTTTTATATAGATGCTTAGCTATCCATTAGGACATAGGAATAAGGTTCCATTTCTACATCCCATTTACTCACCTGTCCAGAAAGACTCCTGCATTTGTCAGGTAGCTGTTCCCGTCCTGCCTCTGGAAAATGGTAAGTATATGCCTTTTGACACACGGATACCTGTGCTGTCCCTAGCATGGGCTTTCCGTAGGTGTACCTAACCCAGAAAAGCATGAGAAGTCAGAGTTGGGAGAGTGCACTTGAGATCCAACCCTCCTCTTCCAAAACGCCATTGTCCCTTCTTTCCCTACTCCAACTTCTTAAAGTACTAATGGTCCTTCCTTAGTCTTGTTCACTTCCCTGCTTCACTCAAAGCCTTACGATATTACACTATACAGTAAGTACCATCTGAAGGACAGAGATGGTGTTTTCTCTCTCCTTATTCCTATTTCTCTATGGGACTCAATATTGTTTCCTGCATAAGGTAGACGCTGAATCAATAATGCTGACTCAGCAATGGAAAGTAAGAGCAGAGACACAATTAGAAAATGTGTTCTTAGGGGTTCCTGGGTGGCTCAGGTGGTTAAGCATCTGCCTTCAGCTCAGGTCATGATCCCAGCACCCTGGGAACAAGCCCCGCATTGGGCTCCCTGCTCTGCGGGGAGCCTGCTTCTCCCTCTCCCTCTCCTGCCACTCCCCCTGCTTATGCATATGGTGTGCTCTCTTTCTGTCAAGTAAATAAATAAAATCCTAAAAAAGAAAGAAAGAAGGAAGAAAAGAAAGAAAATGGTTAAGTCATGACTTTGGGACCATATAAAAATAACTTACATTTTAACCACTGCCTCCATGCCTCCACAACAACTCTCCCCATAACATTCCCTTTGTCAGCTTCTCAATACAGTTTTACCCTTCACCAGATCCAGAGCTTTACTCTTACCTACAACAGATTTTCACTAAGAAGGATTCCTCCACTGTTGATAACTGCCTGGGCTCCACCACATCCACCTTAAACTTAGGCAACACTGGAGAGAGTGGAAATAGATGTGGAAAAGGAAAAGAAAGAGGATTTGACCATACAGGTAGTAGACAGAGGAGTATAAAAACAGTCATACTTAAATTAATTAAATTAAGGGGGGATTATTAAAGCAAAATGCTCCCAAAGTTATTAGCTGGTTTAGCCTGGATTCAAAAATAAATTTAGGGGCGCCTGGGTGGCTCAGTAGGTTAAAGCCTCTGCCTTTGGCTCGGGTCATGATCTCAGGGTCCTGGAATCGAGCCCCGTGTCAGGCTCTCTGCTCAGCGGAGAGCCTGCTTCCCTTCCTCTCTCTCTGACTGCCTCTCTGCCTACTTGTGATCCTGTCTGTCAAATAAATAAATAAAATCTTAAAAAATATATATTTTTTAAAAATCCTTCCCCATAGTAGATCTTACTTTACCTTTGCTGATTTGGGGACGAGATTGTGTTCAACACTTTGACCTGCTAATTCTCCCACCTACCATATTCTTCCACACTGAAGGTGCCAAAGGCCGTGCTCCCAGCCACTGCTACTGTATACGTTCCCAGCGTTGCCTCTGGTGCCAGCTGGAAGGAGAGGTCTACAATGCCTTGCTCAGGCACCACTTCCAGCCACTGTGCGATCCTGTTGCTATTTGGATCCTGTGTTCGTTAGAAAGAAACTCATGACGTACCTGCCTGTTTCTCACTCGGCACTGCAAAAAGCAGGTAAAGACACAAAATGCAGGTAAAGAGTCCCCCTCGTTGCTCATGACCCCTGTGATCTGTGTCCAGGAAGAACAACTCCCCGTTTCAACTATAATTTTTTTTATTACTAAGCAAAATAAATTTTCCTATGGGTCCAATCTCATTTGGGATGAAAAGCATCCTTGTGGATTCAAATAATCAGACTGAGTCCTCAAATGTGTTACTGCCAGTTTCAGAAAGTGGGCTTTAGGACGTCCTTTACAAAGAGTGCGTATTCTTGGTAACTATTTAGGGGCAATGCTGAAGGAATTTATCACGAGATACCCGAAAGATAATCTAACAGAACCATGGAGGGGTTGCTGTGGGCAGTCACCGTTCTAGACCCTTTCCTGCTTAGCACTTCCCACAGTATCCGTGTCCTACTCAACTGTTGAGTATCTATGACGATAGTGATTAGAATAAGAGGAGTACCGAACCAAGGCTGGCCCAGAAAAGTCACAGGAATCAGAGTAGAAGGGCTAGTCACAGCAGAGTGGTGTCCTTCTCTACAGAGGTTCAGGACTGAGGGGGCAGGGGGCACAGGCAGGAGAACAGGCTCAGGTGGGGTAGAGCTCTGGGTGCTCAGTACTGGGGCAGAGTCTTGGGCTCGGGGCCAAGATCTCAGAGTTGTTTCTGGCTTTAAAGCTTAGCACTAAATTCAGTTCCCCTTTTCCACAACTGACAGAAAAGAAAAGGAAACTTCAACTTAC
The DNA here is from genome assembly GCF_963455335.1 of Martes martes. NCBI lineage: Eukaryota > Metazoa > Chordata > Mammalia > Carnivora > Mustelidae > Martes > Martes martes. The sequence goes on along the minus strand of NC_137895.1, from coordinate 52,273,913 downwards.
CTGCAGCTCCACCAGGGAGTACTGAAAAGGAAAATCAGATAATATGGGTTAAAGCAGGATAAGCAATAAGGATGAGCTGAAAGCCCATCACAAGGGCCTCTCTCTTTCTCTGTTGCCCTCTTCTTCCTTCCTAAACTGCTCCTTTGGGCCCTCATCAGGGTAACGATGGAGCAAAAGCTTACTGGCTAGGGGAGGAGAGAGAAGAGATTTCCTCAGAGGGATTGACAGTCCCCAGAACATTTGAAGAAATGAAGCTTCAGACCCTTCAGCATCCCTTAGGGCTCTAGGACCAAGCTCTACCACAACATGCCTGAAAACAAAGTCTTAGCATCTGGAGGTTCCCAGATGTTTAAACCTCTTCTCGGGAGCCAACTATCTCTTTGACTACTCCTCTGCTGTCTGAATGTCACTGGCAACATTGTAACTTCTAAAAAATATTTTGTTTAAAAGAGTTCCATGGGGGTGCCAGGGTGGCTCCGTTGGTTAAGCATCTGCATTTGGCTCAGGTCATGATCCTAGGGTCCTGGGGATCGAGCCCCGGCATCAGGCTCCCGGCTAATCAGGGAGCCTGCTTCTCCCTCCCTCTCCCTCTGCTGCTCCCCCTGCTTTTGCTCTCTGTCTGTCTGTCTCTGTCAAATAAATAAATAAAATATTATTAAAATACTTTTAAAAATTTTTTAAAGAGTTCCATCAAAAGACTTCAAGAAAATGGATGCTAAAACCAAAAGGTTAGTGGTGAACACGTTATTGGGCTAGGTGCTAAAGTGTCACCAAAATTATTTACTAATTAGAAAAAAAGAAAAAGACAGGGGCACCTGGCTGGCTCAGTCAGTAGAGGTTGTGTCTAAGCCCCAAGATGGGCATGGAACTTACATTAAACAAATAAAAAAATTAGGGGTGCCTGCATGGTTCAGTTGGTTAAATGTCTGCCTTTGGCTCACGTCATGATCTCAGGCTCCTCGGATTAAGTCCCACATTGAGCTCCACAACCAGCTCCCTGCTTGGCGGGGAGTCTGCTTCTTCCTCTTGCTCTGCCCTTCCCCCCAGCTCATGCGCTCTCTCTCTCTCTCAAATAAATATTGAAAAAAATAAAAATTTAAAAATTTAAATAGATTTAAAAAATTTTAAAGAGAAGACATACCTTTACACTAGAGAAATTAGAGAGAAATTACTTACCTTAAGCAAGTAATCAAATTCATTTTCACTAATAATGGGACAACCGGACATTATGTGTATCCTTGAGAGTATACTGGAGGTTCATAGCATTGCCTAATAAATATTTTTGCCAAAAATGTTTAGCTTAAATCTAATTAAGACCTCAGAACAACTTCCAGAAGATGGAGAAACAAGTTAGATTACACAGTAAAGAAATTATCAGACAAATCAAGAATGTTGAATACTCTGTAAGACAACTAGGCGTCCTTAAAAGTCGATGTTGTATTCTGGAATGATGACATTCTACAAGTCATTTAGCCTGATCACTTTCTCTCTCTCTCTCTCTCTTAAAAAAAAAAGTCAATAATGAAAAATTAAGATTATTTTAATTTAAGAGAAATTTAAAAGACATAAATTTAAAAGACTTTGATCAGATCTTAGTTCAAAAAAACCCTCAAACTCATTTGAGAAAACCTGATTTAAGACTGGGTATTAAATGATATTAAATGATTACTGTTAATTTTCTTAGGTTTTTTTTTTTAAAAACATTTTATTTATTTATTTGACAGAGAGAGAGAGATCACAAGTAGGCAGAGAGGCAGGCAGAGAGAGAGGGGGAAGCAGGCTCCCCGCCAGAGCAGAAATCCCGATGCGGGGCTCGATCCCAGGACTCCGAGATCATGACCTGAGCCGAAGGCAGAGGCTTTAACCCACTGAGCCACCCAGGCGCCCCTTTTCTTAGGTTTGATAATGATATCATGATTATTTAAGATGGACCTTTTCTTTATTTTTTTAAAGATTTTAATTTTAAGTAATCTCTACACCCACCAGGGGCTCAAACTCACAACCTCAAGATCAAGAGTCGCACTCTCCACTGACTGAGCCAGCCAGGTGCCCCTAGGATCTACTTTTAAAAAGATACATGCTAAAGTGTTCAGGAATAACACATTATGATATCTGCAACTTATTTTTAAATGATTCAGAAAAAAAGAAAAAAGATCAATTAAAATGAATATGGCAAAATGAAACATAATGAATGTTATGTTTGAAAATTCTTATAATAAAAAGTTGAGAACAAAATGACTGCTCCAGATAATCTGAGAAAAATCATCTTTTTATTGCGTTATTTGTATAAGATCTTTTGATTTTTTTTTGAAATTGTAATAATTAGAATTGTACAAAATCATAGCCAAGGAAATTGGTAATTAGAATATCTAAAATGTTAGGGGTGCCGGGGTGGTACAGTCAGCTAGGCACTGACTCTTGGTTTTGGCTCAGGTCAGGATCTCAGAATCATGAGACTGAGTCTCGAATCAGGCTCCACACTCATTGCAGAGTCTGCTTCAGATTCTCTCTCCTTCTCCTTTTGCACCTGCTACTCATGTGCGTGCGTGCTCTCTCTCTCTCAAATAAGTCTTAAAAAAAAAGAAAGAGAGAATGTCTAAAATGTTAATATAATTAAGACTTGATTAGAGACTATACACTTACTGAATTCTGGGCATTCCAATTAGTATTATATACACTTAAAAACTAAATGGGATTGAAAGCTGGAATTTAAATACAGGGGCCTCAGAGAGCATACAAGAACTGGATCTCACTTGGAAGGAAAAGGGAATGAAATCAAGATGGTGCTTGCCTTTGATTCTTAGACCAAGTACCAAGTGATGTCAACCAGTGAAGAAACAGATTCATTAAATACAACTATCAGCCTTGATATCCAGGATAATGGCAATTCTTCAGAAAAGCCAAAAAATGAGAGATAAGGATTATAGGAACAGAAAATTTTCCCTTCATCCCTTCTAGGTTCTTTGGCTGGTCTAATAATTAAATTGACAAAAGATGGAGTAACAGGAGAAAAAATTTAATTACATACATTTGCACAAAGACAGTGAGATTCATGGGCTGCCAGGCAACTGAGACTCATTTATATGCCATTCTGAGCTAAGGAATGAGATAGGAGCCTGGGGCTTCAGCGGGAAATAGGGCAATTCACAGGAAGATCAGAAGAGCAGATGGTTGGTAATCAAATCAAACCATGCAGATGAATCTTTTAGGTAAAAAAAGTTATATCTGGTAACTGGGCCATGCCCCCATTTAAGATTTTTTTTTTTAAGATTTTATTTATTTAGAGAGACAGAGAGCAAGAATGGGGGAAGGGCAGAAAGAGAGGGAGAGGAAGAATCTCAAGCAAACTCCACCCTGAGCATGGAGCCCAAAGCAAGACTTGATTCCAAGGCTCTGAGATGTGACCTGAGCCAAAATCAAGAGTCAGACGCGCAACAGACTGGGCCACCCAGGCACCTCCCCCACTATATAAATTCTTTTAGTCAGTTAAGAGAGAAGTAAAATAATTTTTCCTGAGCATTTTGGCTCATCATTGCCTTCAGCTCAAAATAATCCACATGGCAAAGTAGCCCATTTTGGGGTAGCACATTCTGCTCCCCTTCAAGATCAAGAGGGAGACAGGATTCTTACAAACCACAACTACACAGACAATAAGGAGACAAAAATGAGACTACTATGGACTGCTAAAAAGTACAGAAAAAGAACACTTCTCAGATGACAAAGTACTTTTCTCACACAGAGAGTCAAGAAGCAGGGAGGACACCAATTACCCAGAAGTAGGCTCTGAAAAAACCAAGTGTTCAACAATGCTAGGAAAATAGCATTTCCAACCGGAAGCAGGCTGAGATTTCTGAATAAATGGTTGTAGCAACCAAACCAGAGAGGCTCAATAAATCTCAAGTATACTTCAGTTGCCTCAGGATAAAATACTGTCCTCTGTAACCTCACAATCTTTGTCCCTCGGTTTCTTAGAAAAATTCCTTTAGTGTATCTCAGTATTTCAAATTGGAGTTTCAAATTTTCAGTGTTTCAGATTGGATCTTGGAGTGGGGGGCTGGGTAAAGAAATGCTGTGAAGAGGAAGGAGTAATTTTACAACAGAAGTAGAGAATAAGGATGGAAATCAGAACACCTCTCAGTAATGGGGTCTAACCTACGTGGAGAGTAACAAGGAGAGCTAATGAGATCTACCTTCAGGGGGCAGTAGAGCCTAAACTAACACTTGGCTGTGGTGGCCACGCTCTCCACTAGTACTCCTCCTCAGCGCCGGGACTACCAGTCTGCTGAGAAAAAAGTGGGCAATATTAGGGGCGCCGGGGTGGCTGAGTCGGTTAAGCGTCTGCCTTGGGCTGGATTCATGATCCCAGGATCCTGGGATAGGATCCTGCATTGGGTTCCCTGCTCAGTGGGGAGCCTGCTTCTCCCTCTCCCACTCCCCCTGCTTGTGTTCCCTCTCTCACTTTGTCTCTGTCAAATAAATAAACAAAATCTTGAAGAAGAAAAAAAAAAGCAGGCAATATTAAACCAGATTGATGAAGAAAGGATACAGGTGATAGGAAGGAGCAATAGAAAAGAATTCTAAATTGGGGAAGAAAGTAGTGGTGAAGGAAGCTGCTGATCAATAAGCTGATCCCTTCACTGTGTGTACAGGGAAAAGAAACAAGCTCCAAGAACATGGAGATGGGAATAAAGAATAATGCTTACCCTATCATTATCTTTAGAAGCTTCATGACACAGCATGTATCCCGGGCTGTGACTGAAGGATAGAGAAAGCAACAGGCGTCTCCGACAGGTAAGCATTTCAGAAATGTAAAACCGACACAAGGCCTAAGTTGAGATCAAATGTATCATAAGCCTTATGATTCAAGGGATTGAGCTGTTCAAGGAGCATTCAAATAATCTCCAGATGTTACCACCTTTTAACCTTTGGCACATAATGTAGTCTTTTTTTTTAAGATTTTATTATTTATTTGACAGAGAGATCACAAGTAGGCAGAGAGACAGGCAGAGAGAGACTTGGGGGCGGGTGGGAAGCAGGCTCCCTGCTGAGCAGAGAGACCAATGTGGAGCTCAATCCCAGGACCCTGAGATCATGACCTGAGCCAAAGGCAGAGGCTTAACCCACTGAGCCACCCAGGCGCCCCGGCACATAATGTAGTCTTAAGAGAATTGCCAACTTTATCAAACATCTTGCTTTGTAGTAAAAGGATGGTGGGGATGAATATTCTTATTTTTTCTTTTTGTTAAACATCCTCCTGAATTATTTCTTATATCAGAACTGCAAAGCCACATGGTGTCATTCCTGGAGAGAAGGCATGGAAGTTTTCAAAAACTCTCTTTTTTTTAAAGGACTTATTTATTTATTTATTTGACAGAGAGAGAGAGAGAAAGAGAGAGAGAGAGGAGCGTGTGCTCTAGCACACAAACAGGGGGAGTGGCAGGCAGAGGGAGCCACAGACTCCCCTGCTGAGCAAGGCCCCAGATGTAGGACTTGAGCCCAGAACCCTGGGATCAAGACCTGAGCCGGAGGCAGATGCTTAACAGACTGAGCCATCTAGGCGTCCCTTTAAAAATCCCTTTAAGATGACAGTGGATATGAGCATCTCTCAGGAATGCTAATCTAACTGATGTTCTGATCCACGCTGCCTGTTTTTAGAAGATGGGACAAGGAGGGTTTAGACTTGTAACCTGAGACTAGCACAAACATTCTGGTTCTCAGATGACTTCACCTCATCGCACTTTAGAAAGAATCTCCTTTTGCCCACTCTCTCTCAGTCTGCCCTACTCCTCTCCCTTTCCCTCTTCCCAACTAAATTCTCACCTTGTCATTCACTGGGACAAAGCTGCTGTTCAGGGTGACAATGCGGAAGTGCACTAGAACAGAACAGACATCATTGGCAAAGGGGGTTTTCCCCTCTATGAATCTTTTTTCTACCCTTTCTACTTCCCCCACACACTTCTAAGTCAGCAAAATTCCATCAGGTTTTACTTTAAAACAAAACAAAAAACAAAAACTGAGTCTGAGAGAGGTCAAAGCCCCACCCAGCCCCGAACTTGGAAACATTAGAATGGAATGCCCTTCTACCGAAGAAGGCACAAAGTACAAATACCAGGGGCTCAGACCAAAAGCCCTTGAAAATGTCCTTATAAAATGTTTCTTGATGCTTTCTTATTCATACCAGCAGCTTGCTGTAAGATGCAGAAGCCCAGTTAAAGTTGCCAAATTCCATCCCAGGAAAAATGTGTACTTTTGTTTCAGATACACACACACACACACACACACACACACACACACACACGCTAGCAACTCCGCCCACTTACTCCTGCTGATGTAACACAGCGTTTCTTCAACACCTGTGACCCCTCCTCCCTGCAAACCTTCCTCCCTGCTGCCTTGTCCATTGACCTCCCACCCAACCACAAAGCCCCTCTTTCTGAATATGGGCAGCGGTTTGTCCTGTCTTTTGTTGAATCCCATCTGTGTGCCTCTCACCTTCCTGCCCTGGGTTGTAGATAGGTTTGTCAGTTTGTATAAAGACGCCATTCCCCTGCCTCTGAATTAGAACCTTTTTCTTCTCCTCAAAGCTGGTATTATTTCCAGTAGCCGAAACCCAGATTGTAGCCACTTCTTCTGTGCCACCAGCAGGAGGTGGTACCTGAACAAGAGAAGGGAGCTCTGTGGCAGAGTAGGATATTGGGGAAACAGTTGGGGGTAGCAAGCGTAGGGCCATAAAACAAGTTGCCAGGAAGAAGAGAAACCATGTTCAGAGGTTAAGGTCAAAAACTAAAAGAAGAAATCCAAGGTCAAGGAAACTGTGAATGTGTTACGGCCAAGAGTTCAGTTTAGGTTTAGGGGAGACAGGTTTAAATACTGTGGCAAAAGTAAAATAACAGAAATCATACTTACAGTTTAGATTGCCTAAATGCCTAGGAAGGAAGCTAAGAAAGGAAGAGAGCAGAGTTGGAGTTGAATCTGAGCTTACCAGAAAGGAGATGCACTGTAAGTGCCTCTTCTTCGATCCAGAGGTTTCTAGCAACTTCTGGGTCTTGTCCTTGGTCCCCAGGGTAATAGTGAATTTTACATCATGGCACCCAGGGCTCAGATCCAAACAAACTCTCTGGGTAGAAGGGAAGTTAAGCTGGGCTGGTACTGTCACCAGGTAGTTTCTATTAAGGAAGCAAAAGGATTTCAGGGCAGTAATGATTCATTCACTCAGTGAAAAATTAAAGCCCTTTCCTAAGCACTCATCATACAGCAGTGAATTTAACAGACTGATCCCCCGCCTTTGTGAACCTTATTTTCTATAATGGACAATCAGGTGAGTAACAAATAACTCAGCCTTAAGCCGTGCACAGCCTTAAACCAACCACAATTAGGAAGCCATCACTGAGAATCTACACCTAGGGTACCAGGAAGGAAATTAATTCTATTACAGAGAACAGGGCATGAGGAGTCTACTATATTTAAACGTTATCTTTTTTTTTTTTTAACTTTTTTTTTTTAAATTATTTATTTGACAGACAGATCACAAGTAGGCAGAGAGGCAGGCAGAGAGAGAGGAAGGGAAGCAGGCTTCCCGCTGAGCAGAGAGCCCGATGCGGGGCTCGATCCCAAGACCCTGGGATCATGACACGAGCGGAAGGCAAAGGCTTTAACCCACTGAGCCATCCAGGTGCCCCCCCCCTTTTTTTTTTTTAACATTATCTTTCTTAAAGCTTCCTTTTGGTGCCTCTGCCTTTTTCTCTGGATAAAGGAGAAATGGAACCAAAGAAGGAATAGATGAGAAGGAAATTAAAATAAACCAGAGATTATCTCTTCTCTCCCGTATTTACATTTGAGAAAAGCAAAGAAGCCACCTGCCCCAAATCAACACTGACACCAAGCACTTACGGGAGATATTTTTCTGCAATGGCTGGTGTTAGGGTCAATATTCCTAGAAGGAGTTGAGCCCACATCCTTGTGGGTGAGATTCCTCAATAGCAGGAACCAGAAGTCTGGGTCCCTGCTATAATATATATATTAACCCCACAGGGTGTGGAGCTTTTGATTAATGCACCAGCCAATCACCTATTGGAGCCCTCAGGCTAAGGTGGTAACCCTGGGTAGGACTTCTATTCACTTCCTCAAATTTATTTCTCCCTGAAACATTCATACTGGCTCAGCCAGTCCTTAATACCTATTCTGGGGAAAACCCAGGGCTGAGTATTCACAGTGGTAATGCTCTCAGAACAAATTTTGGACTTCTCCCTTTTCTTCTGGTTTCATTCCAAATTTCCATCCACATTTGATCTTTGTTCTCTTGTTATTCTATTAAGACATACTTGGGAACACAGGTATAGGAATGGTATCAAAAGAAAAGCAGTATATCTCTTATCTATTTGGAAATTTAAAAAATTAATACTACTCAGTATTCCTGTGACTATGTGGAAATAGGGACATATACACTCCTTATAAATGTATAAATGGACAACCTTTCTGAAGGCAATTTTGCACACATTGAAACACTTTCACATTTCTATGACCCAGCAATTCTTATTTGGGAAATGTTTTTTTTTCTTTTTTTTTTTTTTTAAGATTTTATTTATTTATTTGACAGAGAGATCACAAGTAGGCAGAGAGACAGGCAGAGAGAGAGTTGGGAGGGTGGGAAGCAGGCTCTCTGCTGAGCAGAGAGCCCGATGTGGGGCTCGATCCCAGGACCCTGAGATCATGACCTGAGCCAAAGGCAGAGGCTTTAACCCACTGAGCCACCCAGGCGCCCCATTGGAAATGTTTCTTAATGAGCAAAGAGAGCATGCATGTATGCAAAAGATGTATCAACCGTAAATTTCTTCACTGTATTCTTTATATTGGTGAGACTTGAATGCTACCTAGGGTATAAATTAGTGAGGCTACTTTCTGGAGTAATGAACGACCCAAAAAAGAACTTTTTGGTAATGGGTTGATCAGACATGAAGAACCGAAGGAACCAGAGAAACTGGAAATGTTATGGCCTGAAATTAGGCACTAATGCTGTCAGGACTCATTTCTCCCAATCTCTCAGTCCCACTGTACACAGGATTTCCTTCAAGTAGTGGAGAAGAGGGAGCTGGGAATCTTCCAGCCCTATGATCCCAAGATACAGAAGTTTTTCATCTAACTCAGGGAAATTTCTGAAAATGGATTTTGTTCCTCCTTGTCTCATATGCTCAGCTTTGAATTAATCACTGTAGCCAAGATACTACAACAGGTGGACCTGGGTCATTCTTACCACCCAGAGGCCAGCACGATGAAGTACCGTGACTGGCAATCCCAAAATAACACATGGAATTGGACAGGAGGGGGTTTTCTAAAGAAAGGAGTCCATTACTATAGGAAGTGCACTGGAGTAAAAAGATGCTGGGAAAATCAAATGTTAAGTCTATACAATGCCCAATAATATAAATTTGGTTGAAAAAATTGCTATATTAATATAAAGCAACAATACACAGCCATTAAAAACAATATTTTCATGACAAGGGGAATTGTTAGCAACACTAATTGAATGGCAGAGTGGAGAAGAGGGAATATGATACAAAACAATAGGTAGGAAGTTTCGCCTCCCTGATACTGAAAAAAGCTAAATAATAACTTTTTTTAACCAGAAAGTTGAATGTAAGAGCTGAGTAGAGATTGCCAGTTAACTAAGTAGCCTAAAATCCAAGGAGGCACAGTTCCTTCCGAGAAGACACTTGAGTGTTGAGTTGTCTCCTCTGTGCTGGAACATGGGAGGTACTTGGGCCATCACAGAAGCAACTAAAGACACAGCTAAGATTTTAATGAATCACTAAAGGTCTAGTGTGGTCTAGAATAACAACAAAGAATCTCTGTGTGCCACACTGGAAGCTTGTACTTATTTACAGGTTCTCTTCCATGACCTTTACCAAGGGCTCGTAAGAAAGACTGGATACAGAATGAGACTGAAAAGAGCCTCTCATAGTAGTACAGACATAGAGGACAGTATTATCTATCCTGCAGGAAAGACCCCAGCTGCCCAAACTCTTTTCAGAAGGCGTAAGGCTCTGGAGAGAAGTGGTAAATACTGTTGCCCCAATTGGTGCACAGGTAAAGACCCACTGTTGCCAGGGAAAGGACAGAGTAAAAGAAGAGGAAAAAACAAAAATGAAAACAAAACAAAACAAAAAAACCCAACCTCACAGGGAAGGAAAAGAAACAGACCTCAGCCAAGAATTCTATACCCATACTTTCAGAGGTTTCCTAAGGCTGAAGGAAGGGCAGGAAACTCCTACACAAGACTTGCCATAGACACAAAGCAAAGTTTGATTAGGAGTAGAGGCAGGAATTCTAAGAAAATCTCATCCTCCAAGGCACAGGCATATAGACTACCTACGACTGAAGATGAAAAGGACAAGAGAGAATTACCGCACCTCTCACCAGCACCCCAGCCAAAAACATAACAAATAGCAGCAGTCCACCACTGGCAGAGGGGCAAGAATATGGAGAGAGACCATATTCTGTGGTGCCTATAACGTGTATAGGGAACTGAGAGCTGAAAGTGGAAAACAAACATTGAGAAAAACCTCCAGCATTCCAGACCCGACCCCAAGTACAAGGCATCATAAGAGGAATTTGAAGCTTATGGTACAATGAAAGAGCAAGTCCTAAATCCACCTCCTCTTTTAACCAGAATGACTCCAACTACTATGCTAAACTGCCTGAGAAGACATGTGTCCCTTTCTAGATATAAAGGCTATTTACCTAATCTTCCCTGTTTTGGACAAGATGTCTGTCATTCAACCAAAAATTATGTGATGGGGTGCCTGGCTGGCTCAGTTATTAGAGCATGCAACTCCTGATCTCAGGGTTGTGAGTTTAAGCCCCATGCTGGGTGTAGAACTTACTTAAAAGAAAAAAATTATATGACTTACAAAAAGAAGATGATGATGACAACAATGGTGACAACACCCTGTGAAGATACAAAGCAACCAACAGTGTCAGACTCATAGATGATATTGGTGTGAGATCTAGCCAAATGGGACTTTAAAATGACTAGAAGAGGGGCTCCTGGTTGGCCCAGTCAGTAGAGCCTGTGACTCTTGATCTCCGGCCTGTAAATTTGAGCCCCATGTTGGGTGTAGAGACTACTTTAAGATAAAATCTTTTAAGAAAATAAAAATAAAAAATTAAATGGCTAGAAGTAATAGAAGTAGAAGTAATATATATTATAGTCCTTAAGGACTATAATAAAAAAGGTGGACAATATCCATAAACTGATGGGAAATTTCAGCAGAAAGATGGAAGTGATAAAGTCAATTAGAAATGCTGAAAATAAAAAGAATAAGGTATCAGAGATGAGCAACTCCTTCCTCAGGCTCTTAAGTAAACTTGTCACAGCTGAGAAAATAATTAACCAATGTTTACCTTATAAATAAGTCAATAGAAATTATCCAACTGAAGCACAGAGAAAAAAAAGGTAGAAAAAAATTTAACCTCATCAAAAAGACAAGAGGTAACAAATGTTAGCTTGTATGTGGAGAAAAGGGAACACTTGTGAACTATTGATGGGCTTATGAATTGGTACAGCCACCATGGTAAACAGTATGGAGGATCCTCAAAAACTTAAAAATGGAACTATCATATATTCTCACAATTCCACTTTGGAGACTATATTCAAAGGAAATGAAAACATTAACTTGAAAAGATATCTGCACCCCCACGTTCACAGCAACATTACTTGCAATAGCCAATACATGGAAACAACCTAAGTACCCACTGATGGATGAAAGGATAAAGAAGTTGTGATATATATGTGTGTGTATACTGACACATACACACAGGAATATTATTTAGCCATAAAAAATGAAGAAATCTGGGGCACCTGGGTGGCTCAGTGGGTTAAGACTCTGCCTTCGGCTCAGGTCATGATCCCAGGGTCCTGGGATCGAGCCCCACATCAGGCTCTCTGCTCAGTGGGGAGCCTGCTTCCTCCTCTCTCTCTGCCTGGCTCTCTGCCTCCTTGTAATCGCTCTCTCTCTGTCAAATAAATAAATAAAATCTTTAAAAAAAAAAAAAAAAAGAAGAAATCTTACCATCTACAACGTGGGTGGAGTTTGAAGGCATTATGCTAAGCAAAATAAGTCAGACGGAGAAAGAAAAATATTCTATGAGTTTACTTTTATGTGGAATCTAAAATAAAAAAAATAGGTGCCTTTGTGGCTCAGTTAGTTAAGTGTCCAACTCTTGATTTCGGCTCAGGTCATTATCTCAGGGTTGGGAGATCAAGCCCCACATTGGGCTCCATGCTGAGCATGGAGCCTGCTTAAGATTCTCTCTCACTCTCCCTCTGCCTCTCACCCCTGCCCCCTATTTGCACACTCACATGCACACTCTCTATATGTCTCTAAAACAAAACAAAACAAAACAAAGCTCATAGAAAAAGATATTAGACTTGTGGTTACCAGAGATAGAGGGGAAGGGGAAGGGGAATTAAAGGTTGGTGGTCAAAAGGTACAAACTTCCAGTTATATGATAAATACATACTAGAGATGTAATGTACATCATGATAACTGTAGCAAACACTGCTGTAGGATTTATAGGAAAGTTATTTTTTAAATTTATTTTATTTTTATTTTAAGTAGGATTCATGCCCAATAGGGAGCTTCAACTCATGACCCTGAAATCAACAGTCAGATTCATCAAATGAGCCAGCTAGGTTCCCCAAATAGGAAAGTTGTTAAAAAAGTAAATCCTGGGGCACCTGGGTGGCTCAGTGGGTTAAAGCCTCTGCCTTTGGCTCGGGTCATGATCCCAGGGTCCTGGGATCGAGCCCCGTATCAGGCTCTCTGCTCTCAGGAGGGAGCCTGCTTCCTCCTCTCTCTCTGCCTGCTTGTGATCGCTGCCTGTCAAATAAATAAATAAAATCTTTAAAAAAAAAAAAAAAGTAAATCCTAAGAGTTCTTTCTCATGGCAAGGAGAAATTTTCTTTCTTTTTTCTTTTCTTCTTCTTTTTTTTCTTTCTCTTTTTACTGTATCTATTATAAGAAAATGGATGTTAGCTGAACCTATTAGGGTACTCATTTTACAATATACATAAATGAAACCATCATGCTGTATGCCTTAAACTTATGCAGGGATGTATGTCCATTGTTTCTCAATAAAACTGGAAAAGAAATAGAACAATATATCCAAGAGCTGCAGGAGCATATCAAATGGTTTAAAATATATGCCATCAGAATCCTAGAAAGAGAAGAGAGAAAGAACAAGCAGAAGAAATGTTTGAAGAGACAACAGATGAGAATTTTCCAATCAAACAACAGATCCAGGAATCATAGAGAATTCCAAGCAGGATAAATGCCAAAATAAAATACACCTAGAAGCGCCTGTGTGGCTCAGTTGGTTAAGCATCTGACTTTTATCTCAGCTCAGGTCTTGATCTTAGGGTTGTGATTTCAAATCCTACATTGGGCTCCACACTGGGTGCAGAGCCTACTTAAAACACACATACACACACAGACCTAATCACATTATTTTTAAACTCCTGAAAATCAGAGGTAAAGAGGAAGTCTTGAAGATGGCCAGGTTGGGGGGGGAGCGGGGAACACATTTGATATAGAAAAATAAAGGTAAGAAGTATACCAAATTTCCCATGAGAAACAATGTTAACCAGAAGACAATGGATTGACATTTTCCAAATAATGAAGGAAAAAAAACCCCAAAAGTCAGCATTCTGTAGCCAACAAAAATATCTTTCAATAATGAAGGGGGAAAAACACTTTTTCAGAGAAGCCAAAGCTGAGAGAATGCATTGCCAGATCTGTGCTACAAGCAATATTAAAGGGAGTTTTTAAGGCGGCAGATATGACAGAAGGCAACAAACTATAGCCTGCAGGTTAAATCCAGCCTCTCACAGGTTTTGTAAATAAAGTTTTATTGGGGCACAGTAACAGTCATTTGCTTTTGCGCTACCCTGGTAGACTTGAGGGATTATAAGAGACCATTTGGCATGCAAAGCCTCATTACTTACTATCTGATCATTTATAGAAAGTTAGCTAACTCCTCTCAGGGTGCCAGACAGAAATTGCACAAATAAATGAAGATTTCTGGAAATGGTATCAAACAAAATAAATACAAAAGACATTCAAATCCAGTTTTAATCACTCTAAAAGATAAAAGACTGCCTAAAGTTCATTCGGAGTTACATCATAGGAATGAGGCATTTTTTACATGTCAAGACAAAGGGAATGAAAAATGAGGAAAGAAGTACTGAGGAACATGCTTTGCATAATTTCTTTGGCACCTTTTTCTTCTCCTCTATTTTGAATTTTCTGATGAAATTTTTCTCCTCTTCCCTTTGTAACTTCTTCAGGGCCCACCACTGCTCATGTCTGTTTCTCTCAGCTTTTCTATAAACCCAATAAAGGCACCTTAATTCTCTTCAGCCATTAATCTTCTTTCATCCTGGCTCTTTGATTCTAGCAGATAAGATTGGTTAGCTTTGGGATCCTATTGAACATTTTCCAGTACTGTGGATCTAAAAGAGAAGCTAGAATGGGGACTATCTGTACATCTAGTAATGTATTAGTTATGGAATGAAAAAATAGTATTGCCTGAGCTAGAAAAGGGTGCTTAGTTATATCAAATGTATTTAGCTTGAATTTCTAGGATGTTAGCTTCACTGCAAAGGGAGATTTAAAACAGCTACTTGCTGCCCTAGCAACCAAAACATACCAGTCTTGCAAAAGAAAGACAATGGTGCAAAGAATCTGTATACTGAATGCCATTTTTTAGCTGTGTGACTCATGACAAGGTATTAACCTCTCTCTGCTTTGGTTTCCTCATCTATAAAATAAGAACAATAATACCACTTATCTTACAAAGTTGGTGTAAGAATCAAATAATGTGATGCATGGAAGTGCATAGAAGAGTGCCTGACACATATTAGCTTCTTATAAATATTAGCTTTATTTTTTAAAGATTTTATTTATTTATTTGAGAGAGAGAGAGAGAGAGAGAGAGAGAGAATGAGTGGGGGAGGGGCAGAGGGAGAAGCAGACTCTCTGCTGACCAGGGAGCCCAATGCGAGCCTTGATCCCAGGACTCTGGGGTCATGACCTGAGCCAAAGGCAGACACTTAACTGACTGAGCCACCCAGGCACCCCAAATGTTAGCTTTAGTATTATTAAAGACAATGGTGGAACAGGCTCTCTCAGAGTTAGCAACTTTCCGGCAATCAGCAATTTGAAGAATGATATAAGCAAGATTTGCAGACTTGCTACACAACAATGTGAATATGGTTAACAGTCCTGAACTATACACTTAAAATTGATTAAGAGGGTAAATTTTACTTTATGTATTTTTTACCGTCATTAAAAATTAAAATAGAGGCGGCTGGCTGGCTAAGTTGGTGGAGCATGTGACTCTTGATCTTGGGGTCATGAGTTTGAGCCCCATGTTGGGCACAGAGCCTACTTAAAAATAAATAAATAAATAAACTATCTTCAAAAATTTTTAAATAATAATAATAAAAAGATCCGCAGGTTGTGAAAAAAATAATAAAAGTAAATTTGTGTTTCAGTATTTCTTAAATTTAAAAACTTGCAACTTTCATTAAAAAGAGGAAGATCTGGGGGCATCTGGGTGGCTCAGTTGGTTAAGCGACTGTCTTCTGCTCAGGTCATGATCCCAGGGTCCTGTAATAGAGCCCTGGATTGGGGGGGGTGTCCCCTGCTCGGTAGGGAGCCTGCTTCTCCCTCTTCCTCTGCTATTCCCCCCTGTGTGTGCTCTCCTGCTCTCTTTCTGTCAAATAAATAAATAAAATCTTAGAGAGAGAGAAAGATCTGTAGAGAGATGTTTTTCTTTTGTTTGGCTACACTGAGGGTTTCACATGATCAGCAGATGGCACAGAGAGACACAGCAAAGCAGACAGGAAAGGATTTCATACGTGTAGCTTTTGTCGATGTCATTCCCTTTGCCCAGATTGCCTTTTCTCCTTCTCTACCTGGAGAATCTTTCATCATCCTTCCAAATTTAGCTAACCCTTCCATAAGACATTTCTACCTTACCTCCTATTCTTCACTGCTCCAGATAGAACTAATTTCTCTTGTTTCTATGTCCCAAAACTTGGGTTCCTAGTGAGTTTGACCACAGCACTAGTCATCTTGTCTTGTCACTCTTTACTTACGTTCCTCTTTCCCAACCTGTTCTGTGAGAGGCAGAGCTTAGCCTAATCCTTCCTCTAGCCTAGGTACTCAGGATGAATGCATAAATAAGGAGCAAAGGGCAAAGATTATCCCACATCTTATCCATCTCTTAATTATCTCCAAATTCATTTCTTCTGTTCTGGCTCTCCAAACTCTTTCAATGTTCCCTCTGTGTTTGAAGCTTCTGTTGGGTTTGATTTTATGATTAGTGGCATCATTAATTAATTGTTCTTTCTGGTAGCTTACTTTCCACACTGGGAAGAAGGATCCATCTTTTTTTTTTTTTAAGTAGGCTCCACACCCAAGGTGGGGCTTGAACTCACAACACCGAGATGGAGAGTCACACACTCTACAAAACTGAGGCAGCCAGGCGTCCCAAAGAATCTATCTTTTCTCAATTGATTTATTAATAAGAGAGACATGACAAAATGTTTGTTGAAATATCTTTTGTTGGGCCTCTGTCCCAGAGTTTTTTACTCCTTGGTCTAAGGTGGGGCCTGAGAATTTGCATTTTGAACAAGTTCTCAGATGATGCTGATGGGAACATATTTTGAGAATAGCCGCTATAATGCTAGTTACTCAGAAAGACTGCCGGGAGTTTAGAGCAGAGTTCTGATAATAAAGGTTCAGAATGCCAACTCTCCTCTGCACTTCCCACACCAACGTCCAATAGAAAGAGGTCATGAAACTGTCTACCTTTCCCTCATTGTTCTCCTTCTCTTGCAGTCAATTTTTCCCAGGATTTCTCTGAACTTATCATTAGCAATGTAGTTTGGTGCTCTGCTACCTGGAATAAAGTGAAAATGGTAACCGTATGGGGTAGAAGAAATAAGATGCCAACACTAATGAGCTCTCCGTGGAATGAATCCACATGAACTCTCCCTTGATGGGAGAGTTGTTCAGAAAATATCCTGCCTCTGTGTTTTATTTTCTGTAATTTTCTTTAATATATACCCATATAAATAGTAACATGTAAGTAAAACAGTGAATGTTAAATTTAATCCACACCGTGAAATAGTTAGTTAGCATCTGAAGGCCCAGGATATAAGATTCACATCTGCATTCATTTGGAAACCGCTCTGGTAGGCATAGACTATATAACCTCTGAGGACAGGAACTCTATTTTGCTAACTGTTTTATCTCCACATTTAATATAGTACCTGGCACCCAGGAAGCTTTCAGTCCATCAGTCAACACTGATAAGTGCTCCTGAGATCATGATTAGATTGTCCCTAAATATCCATCAGAGTCTTGTTAGAAATATACTAGGAAACTTGCTTCTACAGTTTAAAATAATTCCTATGTGTTTCTCTCATTCCCACAACAAACATACACACGCATGTACACAGCAAAGCTCTCTTTTTTAGGTACGGAACACTTTGTGGTTGCCTCTGAAGGTTCTGGTTGCTACGGATACAAGGGAAAACCAGTATGCCCAATTTCAATTTTAGTCTACATCAAATAAGTCTTAAATAATCAATTTTATTATACTCTATATTCATAGTCTACAGAAAGTTAATATAAAAATGAATACCAATTTAGAGAAACATGAAACATGAAATTTTGAAATACCCTAAATTATATTCCATTTTCTTTCTATTATTAATAACTACTTGTATTTATTATTTCTTATTTAAAATTTCTTTATTACTTGTCTTTTAATATATGGTTCTATCCTATATTACCCCTTTCCTTTCTATCTGTCTCTCCCTGATGTGACCATGAAGAGTCAGTGTCAGGTAGCTTTTAACTGCTGATAGCGCCAGTCTTGCTGTATAGACACTTCAAACACAAACTATCTGAAAAAGAAGCTTTTAAAAATCCCCTTTAAGGGGCGCCTGGGTGGCTCAGTGGGTTAAGCCTCTGCCTTCAGTTCAGGCCATGATCTCAGGGTCCTGGGATCCAGCCCCACATCGGGCGCTCTGCTCAGCAGGGAGCCTACTTCCCCCTCTCTCTCTGCCTGTCTCTCTGCCTACTTGTGATCTCTCTCTGTCAAGCAAATAAAAAAAAATAAAACCCCATTTACAATAGCATTAAGATCAATAAATTGCTTAGGAATAAATTTAACTGAGGAGGTGAGAGAGCTGTACATGTGGAAACTATAAGACATTAATGAGAAAAAATGAAGAAGACACAAAGAAGTAGAAAGATATCTCAAGGTTATGGGTCAGAAGAACTAATATTGTCAAAATGCCCATACTATCCAAAGTCATCTATAGACTCAATGCAATCCCTATCAAAATTCCAATGTTTTTTTTCTCACAGAAATAGAAAAATAAACATTGAAATTCATGTGAAACCACAAAAGTCCCCAAATAGCCAAAGCAATTTTGAGAATAAGAAAGCTTACACCAAGCCCTGTTCCCTGCACTCTGAAGAACTGCCCTGCCCAGTCACACACGGCCCCCTCAGTCCCAGCACAATCGCCCCCTCCCCCAGAAGACTGGCTCCAACCCCTGACAACACCACATCTCCAAACCCAGGAGTTTTGCAAGGCCTCAGTGTCTGTGGCAGCAGCAACAGGTCTCACTTCACAAGCAGACCAGAGCACCTCTATTTAAAACAAGCCACATTCAGGCCAGGGACCAAACACTGACCAAAACAGGTAAAAACATCCTCTGCAGACAACCAGCCCGAAGGATAAAGGAGCCAGGACACATCAGCAGAGCACATGCTGCACATGTTAGAAAGATTCCCAGAAGCGCCAGTCCCTGGGGAACAAGGGTATGCTATACTGCAGGGCACTACAGGACCTCTTCTTCAATAAGCCATTACCCTCAAGAGCAGGAGACGTAGCTGACTTTCTGAGCATACAGAAACAGGCACAGAGACTCAGACAAGATAAGAAAACAGAGAAATTTGTCCCAAATGAGAGAAGAGTACAAAGCCATAGCCAGAGATCCCTATCTCAAAAAATTAACTTAAAGTGGATTAAGGACTTAAATGTAAGAGCTGAAATGATAAAATTATTAGAAGAAAACATAAGAAAAAAGCTACTTGATGGGCGCCTGGGCGGCTCAGTGGGTTAAAGCTGCTGCCTTCGGCTCAGGTCATGATCCCAGCGTCCTGGGATCGAGCCCCGCGTCGGGCTCTCTGCTCAGCAGGGAGCCTGCTTCCTCCCTTCTCTCTCTGCCTGCCTCTCTGCCTACTTGTGATCTGTCTGTCAAATAAATAAATAAAATCTTTAAAAAAAAAAAAAGCTACTTGACACTGGTCTTGGCAATGATTTTTTTTTTTAGGATTTATTTATTTTAGGGGCCCATGGGTGGCTCAGTTGGTTAAGTGTCTGTCTTCAGCTCAGCTCACAATCTCAGGGTCTTAGATTGAGCCCCACATTGGGTGAGGGGGGGGAGGGGGTTCCTGCTCAGTAGAGGGTCTGTTTCTCCCTCTCCCTCTCTAAAATAAATAAATCTTTAAAAAAAACTTTATTTATAAAAAAATATTTTACTTATTTATTTGAGAGAGAAGTAGCACAAGCAGGGGGAAAGGGCAGAGGGAGAGGAAGAAAATCTCAAGCACACTCCCTAATGAACGTAGAGCCTGACACAGGGCTTGATCTCACGACCCTGAGATCATGACCTGGGCCAAAATCAAGAGATGGCTGCTCGGGACGCCTGGGTGGCTCAGTTGGTTAAGCGGCTGCCTTCGGCTCGGGTCATGATCCCCGTGTCCTGGGATCGGGTCCCACATTGGGCTCCTTGCTCAGCGGGGAGCCTGCTTCTCCCTCTGCCTCTGCCTGCCTCTCTGTCTGCCTGTGCTCACTCTCTCTGACAAATAAATAAATAAAATCTTAAAGAAAAAAAAAAAGAGAGAGAGAGATGGCTGCTTAAGAGCCACCCAGGCATCCCAGCAATGACTTTTGGATATGACACCCAAAGCACAAGCAACAAAAACAAAAATAAGCAAGTACATCACGTGAAAAAGTTTCTGCACAGCAAAAGAAATCGTCAACAAAATGAAAAAGCAATGTATGGAATGAGAGAAAATATTTGCAAACTATCTATCTGATAAAGAGTTAACATCCAAAATACATAAGGAACTTGTACAACTCGATAGTTAAAAAAAAAAAAAAAAAAAAAAAGCAAGTAGGGGTGCCTGGGTAGCTCAGTTGATTAAGCAACTGCCTTCAGCTCTGGTCATGATCCCAGGATCCTGGGATCGAGCCCCGTATCAGGCTCCTTGCTTAGCAGGGAGCCTGCTTCTCCCTTTCCCTCTGCCTGCTACTCTGCCAGCTTGTGTGCTCTCTCTCTGTCAAATAACTAAATAAAAGTTTAAAAAATAAAATTAAAATTAAAATTAAAAAAGGCAAATAATCCAGTTTTAAATGGGCAAGAAGAGGGGCACCTGGATGGCTAAATATGTTAAATGTCTGTCTTCAGCTCAGGTCATGATCCTGGAGTCCTGGGATCAAGTCTGCATCAGGCTCCCTGCTCAGTAAGGACCCTTCTTCTCCCTCTCCTCCCCCTGCTTGTGCTCTCTCTCTCTGTCAAATAAATAAATAAAATCTTAAAAAAAAATAAAATGCACAAAGATCTAAAATAGACATTTTTCCAAAGAAGACATACAAAAGACCAACAGGTACCTGAAATTTTGCTCAACATCACTAGTCATCAGGGAAATGCAAATCAAAAGCACAATGAGATATCTCATACCTGCCGAATGGCTACAATCAAAAACACAAGAAATAGTAAGTGTTGGTAAGGATGTAAAGAAAAAGGAAACTTGGGGGCGCCTGGGTGGCTCAGTGGGTTAAAGCCTCTGCCTTCGGCTCAGGTCATGATCCCAGGATCCTGGGATCGAGCCCCACATCGGGCTCTCTGCTCCGTGGAGAGCCTGCTTTCTCCTCTCTCTCTGCCTGCCTCTCTGCCTACTTGTGATCTCTGTCTGTCAAATAAATAAATAAAATCTTTAAAAAAAAAAAAAAAAAAAAAAAAAAGAAAAAGGAAACTTCACACAACTGTTGATAGGAATGTAAATTGGTAGAGCCATGGTGGAAAGCAGTATGAAGTTCCTCAAAAAGTTAAAAATAGAACTACCATATGATCCAATAATCCTACTATTGGTTATTTACCCAAAGAAAACAAAAACACTAATTCAAGAAAGTATATGCACCTCTATGTTTATTGAAGCATTATTTATAGTCGCTAAGATATGGAAGCAACCTAAGAATTCACTGATGGACAAATGAATGGATAAAAAGATGTGATATGTGTATACGTACACATATACACACATAGCCATAAAGAAAGGATGAGATCTTGCCATTTTCAATAAGATGGATGTGACATACACATATCAAATTATCATATCGTATGCCTTAAACTAACACAATGTTATTTGTGGATTATATCTCAATAAAGCTGGTGGCAGGAAATTTCAAACATGCCTCACTAGTTAAGTATTATATTTACACTAATTTAGTCTACTTTCTTATCCATTATACTTAATGATCTAACTAATAAATATTTTGAGTTAGAATCAGGAAACCTTTCAGTGTCAGCTCTAAATTTGAATCAAACTGCTTTTGAAATAAGCTCCAGAGCATGAACTCCCTGAGGCCCCCAAGAATGTGGTTTGCCCATAATATTGGCAGCCGATAAGAACATGATATAAGCTTGATTTTGGCCAGTCTTGTCTCTCTGTTTCTGTCCCAGCTCTCTGTCCCATCACCCTGTTTCTGCTTTCTGTATAAGGAGAATCACCCAGTAATACCAACCCCTCCTCTGTGGGAGGCTAGCTGACCTCCCATTAGTTGCTTACTTCTTTTTACTACACTTTCAGTCAAATATTTTTATCTCTTCTGATCCATTTTAAAATCTATTTAATGGGGGCATCTGGGTGGCTCAGTTTGTGCTGTCTGCCTTCAGCTCAGGTCATGACCCTGGGGTCCTGGGATCAAGCCCCACATTGGGCTCCCCTCCCTCTTCCCCTCCTCACTGCTTGTGCTTTCTCTCTCTCTCTCTCAAATAAATGAATAAATAAAATCTTTTTTTAAAAATCTATCTAATGCAGGAGCGCCTGGGTGGCTCAGTGGGTTAAAACCTCTGCCTTTAGCTCAGGTCATGATCCCAGAGTCCTGGGATTGAGCCCCGCGTCGGGCTCTCTGCTCAGCGGGGAGCCTGCTTCCTCCTCTCTCTGCCTGCCTCTCTGCCTACTTGTGACTTCTGTCTGTCAAATAAATAAATAAAATCTTTAAAAAAAAAAATCTATCTAATGCAGTTATCAGTTTGATAACCTGCCTGGAATTTGGTGGGGGAAAATGTCTAGGGTTTAATAATTTCCAAAACTGCATAAAATCCCATTGCTGGCACATCACAAACACATACAGAGGAAACAGGCTTGTTAATAGTTATTCTGTAAAGACTTAGCCTACTTAGTTTTGTCATCGATATCAGAAGCCTGACTTGAGGGTTTTAGCCTGAATAAACATCATAATATATCACCTAGAAGGGGGGAACTTTATTGTAAATAATAAAGGTGTTTCTGGAATAACAATTATATAAATTATATATTATCCTATTGTTATCATCTTATCCTAATAGATTACTACCTTATGCTATATATTATCTTAGGCATAGCTAGGTTAAATATATTTAGTTATATAATGTATATAATAGTTATTCAGGAATACTCATAAATTTCCAATTCATCTATACCAAAAACTTACTAGTGATAAGCACTCATCAATACAGCTAAGGAAAAAAAATTGTTCTTGTGTGCTTGGAATTCTTCTTTACTTATATTATTCCAGTTTTCTTGATCCCTTTAAAAATATATTTTATATGGACACCAGTTGGTGTTGGTTAAGCATCTGCCTTTGGCTCAGGTCATGATCTTGTGGTCATGGGATTGAGGCCCGAATCAGGCTCTCTGCTCAGTGGCGAGTCTCCTTCTCCCTCTGTTATCTCTCCTGCTGTCTTCAAAAAAATGAATAAAATCTTAAAAAATATGTGTGTGTGTGTGTGTGTGTGTGTGTGTGTGTATAAAATATCTATCTATCTTATATTTTGTCCGTACTATTCTACTCCCTGGTGTTATTTTTTCAAGTCCAGATTATTTCTACTTTTTCACAAATAATCTTTGGTCTTTCACCTGCTAACATTCTCTTTGAATACTTTGGTCTCCAAAAAGCTACTGGCACACCTTATTCAGTAATCTCTTACAGGATAACCTTGACTACTGTCCTACAGGGTATGGTATTCTCAGCAAACCGGCTTTCTGTTCTCATTCCAGGAGAGGCCAGAAGACAGGGGCCTGTTCAAGACTGCTGACTTGAGACTCCACTGCTGGAGAGTCAGGAGCTAAGCAGATCAAGTTATAATTTGGGGAAAAGGAAGGGATGATCCAGTTGAAGTTAGGGCCACTCTTTGCTTGCCTCTGTGTCCTCCCCACCCTTCTCTACTAATTATAGGTTTCACTATTTCTTCTTCAAATCCATTTGAGTAAACTATACGGCATATCAAAGTTCAAATATGAATGCATCAGGGCAAAAGAAGTTGCCACCCAACCACACCCAAACTCAGACAGCAACTGAACCATGATGCTATGGCCTCAGTCCACTTACAACAGTGTCTCTCTGTGGCAGGCATTTAATAAATATGAATGAACTCTTATTTTAAAAATTATTAACTCATCTTTTAGAGAGGGGGAGGGGCAAGGGGAGAGGGAAAGAGAGAATCTTAAGCAGGCTCCATGCTGGGCTTGGATCTCATGACCCTGAGATCATGACCTGAGCCGCAATCAAGAGTCAAATGCTTAGCCAACTGAACCACTCAGGTCCCCCTGAATTAATTTTTTAAATGAGAGCAAAAAGGTCTAATTGGGGTGATTTCAGCAAAACTCATGCAATAAGGATTTCTAAAAGCAACAACAACAAAAAATCATAGCAAAATTGTCGGGATCAATTTTAGGACCCTGAAAATCAACCAAAGGTTTGCAGCAGTCCAGAGAACATTTATTTAAGAAAAACAGCTGAATCTTGGTAAGAGCAGTGAGCTTTATGGCATCTCCTTTCCTTAGTCCCACCCCCCACTTTCCAGTTCCATAGTAACCTTGAAAAATAACAGCCTCAGGGTGCCTGGGTGGCTCACTGGGTTAAGCCTCTGCCTTTGGCTCAGGTCATGGTCTCAGGGTCCTGGGATTGAGCCCTGCATCAGGCTCTCTGCTCAGTGGGGAGCCTGCTTCCACCTCTCTCTCTCTCTCTCTCTCTGCCTGTCTCTCTCTGCCTCCTTGTGATCTCCTGCCCTTCTAATAATGGGGGAGGGTGATGTGGAAAGAATCTCATTCCCCAAAAAATGTCATTATTTGACCTGTCTGCCAATGGGTCCCTGGAAGACTACTGGAAAGTCCTTTCTTTATCCAATCTCACACAAACTTGCCCACTGCTAAATACCTCAGGGAAATAGAGGAGAGCTTTTGTTGAATGTTTTAAAATTATAGCTGCCTAAGATGATGGTATAAATAATAGACTAACAAAAATGCTTAAAAAGAAATGATGAGGAATGAGATATTCATAGTGATGTTGAAAATTTTATGGAATTAGTTCAGAAGTCACTGAACAAACAAGAAACAACTATAAAAAAGGAGTAACAATAATAAATCCAGAGGAGGCAGAAAAATCTGATTTCTAGAGATGCCACATTTTATTATTTGAAATGTTGTTGTCCTTTTTTTTTTTAAAGATTTTATTTATTTATTTGACAGAGAGAGAGATTGCAAATAGGCAGAGAGGCAGGCAGAGAGAGAGGGAGAAGCAGGCTCCCCGCTGAGCAGAGAGCTCCATGCAAGGCTCCATCTCAGGACCCTGAGATCATGACCTGAGCCGAAGGCAGAGGCTTAACCCACTGAGCCACCCAGGTGCCCTTGAAATGTTCAGTTTTCAACAAAAAATTATTAGAAGCAAAAAAGTTTGACCTATACACCGGGAAAAAAAAAAACAATCTCAGCAGAAATAATCCCCAAAGTCCCCGAACTTACTAGACAAAGACTTTAAATTAGTTTTTTTTTTAAAAGATTTTATTTATTTATTTCACAGACAGAGATCACGAGTAGGCAGAGAGGCAGGCAGAGAGAGAGGGAGAAGCAGGCTCCCTGCCGAGCAGAGAGCCCAATGCGGGGCTCGATCCCAGGACCCTGGGATCATGACCTGAGCCGAAAGCAGAGGCTTTAACCCACTGAGCCACCCAGGCGCCCCTAAATTAGTTATTTTAATTAGGTTTAAATAACTAAAGAAAACAATGTCTAAAGAAGTAAAAAAAGTATGAGAACAATGCTTTACTAAATAGAGACTATTAATAAAGAGATAGCAATTTTATTTTATTATTTATTTATTTTAAAGGATTTATTTATTTATCTATTTACATGAGAGAGAGCACAAGCAGGGGGCAGAGGCAGAGGGAGATGCAGATTCCCTGCTGAGCAAGGAGCCTCATACAGGACTCCATCTCAGGACTCCAGGACCAGAACTTGAGCTGAAGGTAGACACTTAACCAACTGAGCCAGAAAGGCACCCCAAGAAATAGCTATTTTAAATGGAACCAAATAGAGGGGCACCTGGGTGCCTCAGTCAGTTAAGTGTCTGCCTTCAGCTCAGGTCATGATCTTGGGCTCCTGAAATCGAGCCCCACATCAGGCTCCTAGCTCAGCGGGGGGTCTGCTTCTCCCTCTCCCTCTGCCACCCTCCCACTTCTGTTCTCTCTCTCTCTCATACCTGCAAATAAATAAATAACACCTTTATAAAAATAAAATGGAACCAAATAGGAATTCTGGGGTTGAAAGATAAAATAACTGAAATGAAAAATTCACTAGAGGGGCTCAACATCAAATTTGAGCAGGCAGTGGAAAAAAAAAAAATCAGTGAATTTAAAAATATGTCAATTGAGATTATCCAGCATCAGGAACAGAAAAAGAATGAAGGAAAATAAACAGAGCCTTAGAGACTTGGAGACCATCAAACATGCCAATATACTCGTAACTGAAGTGGTGAGAGGGAAAGGAGCAGAAAATAGTATTTGAAGAAATAATTGCCAAAAATTCCCCAAATTTGATTAAAAAAACATTAATCTACACAACTAAGTGCAATGAACTCCAAGTTAATAAACTGAAAGAGATCCACACCCAGATACATTACAAACTATGAAAAGAGAAGGAGAGAGCCTTGAAAGTAGTAAGAGAGAACAACTCATCATGAATAAGAAATCTCCCATAAGATTAATAGCTGATTGCTCAGAAAACACAGAGATCAGAAGTGCCTGGCAGACTCAGTCCCTAGAGTGAGCAATTCTTGATCTCAGGGTTGTAGGTTTGAGCCCCCCGTTGAGTATAAAGATACTTAAAAAAATCTTTAAAAACAAAAAAGAAATCATGAAGATCAAAAGGGATAATACATTTAAATTACTGAAAGGAAAAAAAAACTGTCATTCAAGAATTCTAGATCCAGCAAAAATATCTTCCAAAATGGAGAAATTAAGTCATTTTTGGATAAACAAAAACTTCAAGGTTTCCTTAGTAACAGAAATGCCTTACAAGAAATCCTATAGGGAATCATTTAGGCAGAAATAAAAGGACTTTAGACAGTAACTTGAATCCTCATTTTTTTTTTAAATTTATTTGTCAGAGAGAGACAGAGAAGGAGCAAGCAAAGCAGGGAGAAGGAGCAGGCAGAGGGAGAAGCAGGAGCTGAGCAAGCAGCCTGATGTGGGACTGGATCCCAAGACTCTGGGATCATAAGCTGAGCAGGCTCTTAGTCCTCCCTTGTGTTTTTTGGTTGTTGTTTTTTTTTAAAGATTTTATTTATTTATTTGACAGACAGAGATCACAAGTAGGCAGAGAGGCAGACAGAGAGAAAGGGAAGCAGGCTCCCCACTGAGCAGAGAGCAGGATGCGGGGTTCCATCCCAGGACCCGCCAATCACGACCCAAGCCAAAGGCAGAGGCTTTAACCAACTGAGCCACCCAGGCGCCGCCTGGTGTTTGTTTTTTAAACAAGCTCTACACCCAACATGGGGCTTGAACTCACAATCCCAAAATCAAGAGTCACATGCTCTACCAACTAACCCAGTCAGGCATCCCTTAATGCCTCATGAATAAAATGAAGAGCACCAGTAAAGGAAACTATGTAGATAAATGTAAAAAAAGAGTATAAATGTACTACTTGTTTGTAATGCTTTCCTTCCCTGTCTAATTTAAAAGACAATTGCAGAATACAATAATTACAAATACAAGTTTTGGGTATATATGTTTAAAGATACGATTTCTAAGAATAACAGCATGGTAGGGGGCAGGCTACATTAAAAACAGAATTTTATATACTCTCAAAATTAAATTGGCATTAATCTAAATTAGATTGTTATAACTAAGATATTAATGGTAATCCTTAGGGCAACCACTAAGAAAAAAAGTTCTAATTATAAATTTAGCATTGACCTATTGTCAAATATCAATTAGACGTTTGCATGGAACTTATCTTGAATTTATTCTACTTCTCCAATAAATGAAAAGTTAATAGTAGAGACTTATCTTCAGAAACTTGTCTAACAAATAGGCATAGTAGGATTCTATAAAAATTCCAAGAGCATCCTTCTAAAAATGCCTTCTATACTCTCTGGCTTTGTAAAGGTCTTTGGGGCAGATTTGGCAAGAATTTGAAGGTATAAGATTAAAGATTAAGATTAAGATGTTTAGGGACGCCTGGGTGGCTCAGTTGGTTAAGCAGCTGCCTTCGGCTCAGGTCATGATCCCATCATCCTGGGATCGAGTCCCGCATCGGGCTCCTTGCTTGGCAGGGAGCCTGCTTCTCCCTCTGCCTATGCTCGCTCACTCTCTCTCCCTCTCTCTCTCTCTCTGACAAATAAATAAATAAAAAATCTTTAAAAAAAAAAAAAAAAAAAAAAAAAAAAAGATTAAGATGTTTAAAATCCAAAGAATGTCACCAAGTTCCTAAAAGAGATGCCTATTTCCATTAATGACAAATTCTATATTCACATAAGTAAAAGGAAATGGATTGTTGGTGAAATCCATTGTTATTTCAAGCTCCAACCAGTAGGTGGAATCAGAGTACAAGGGACCCATCCAAGGGAAAAAGGGTATTGGAATAGGACAAAGCAATTATTTTAAAAGGCATGAGCAGAAATTGACAGTCACATGAGCACAGACATCGGGAAGCATCCTTTCAGGGAGATTGTTATCTTTGGGCTAGAAGGCTAAAGGGAGGTAACAGAATCTTTGTGAAAGAAGTTTTAAGAAACTACGCTGAAGGGAGGCCTGGGTGGCTCAGTGGGTTGGGGCCTCTGCCTTCAGCTCCGGTGGTGGTCTCGGGGTCCTCGGATGGAGCCCCGCATGGAGCTCTCTCAGCGAGGAGCCTGCTTCCTCCTCTCTCTGCCTGCTTGTGATCTCTGTCTGTCAAATAAATAAAAATCTCAAAAAAAAAAAAAAAAGGAAAGAAAGAAAAGAAACTACGCTAAAATCTCTGTCAAATAAATAAATAAAATCTATAAATAAATAAATAAATGTCATTTGCTCAGGTTGTTCAAACATGAACTTAACTCACGACAGAAGGATGACCTAAGTGACTTATTCAGATTCTATTCATTTCACTGAATTTTTTTTTTTTAAAGTAATCTCTACACTCAATATGGGGCTTGAATTCACAGTCCTGAGATAAAGTGTCACATGCTCCATGGACAGAGGCAGCCAGGTGTCCCTCATTTCATAACTTTCATTCAATCTTTTTATATATCTCCTACATCTCTTATATCCCCAATGATTGGCCAGTCTTTCAAATGCACCCATTCTCCTAAGAAGTAACTGAAGGACAATTTAAGAATTTTAAACTGCCTTCAGAGAAAACCTTTTTTGTTTTGTTTTGGTTTTTTTAGAAGAAATGGTCACTTTTTTTTTTTTTTCAGATTTTATTTATTTATTTGACAGACAGAGATCACAAGTAGGCAGAGAGACAGGAAGAGAGAGGAGGAAGCAGGCTTCCGGCTGTGCAGAGAGCCCGATGCGGGGCTCGATCCCAGGACCTGGGATCATGACGTGAGCTGAAGGCAGAGGCTTTAACCCACTGAGCCACCCAGGCGTCCCTGGTCACTTTTTTTTTAATGATTTTTTTTTTTTTTTTTACATTTATTTGACAGAGAGAGAGATCACAATTAGGCCGAGAGGCAGGTGGGGGGGGGGCAGGGTGTGGTGGGGGGAAGCAGCCTCCCCGCTGAGCAGAAAGCCCCATGCAGTCCTTGATCCCAGGACCCTGAGATCATGACCCCGAGATCATGACCCCAGCCGAAGGCAGAGGCCTAACCCACTGAGCCACTCAGGAGCCCCAGAAAATTTTCTAAGTAGAGATTTTGATTAAGTATGTTTGCTTCCCTGCCAGTTGGAGAGCTTTAAGATTGGGCCAAGTTAACTAATGAGGCAACTACAAAATACTACAAACATTCTAGTGACATCAAAAAGACAATGAGGACGGTGCCTGGGTGGTTCAGTGCGTTAAGCATCTGTCTGCCTTCAGCTCAGGTCATGATCCCAGAGTCCTAGGATCAGGTCCCATATTGGACTCCCTGCTCAGCCCGGAATCTGCTTCCCCTCTGACCCTCCCTCCTCTCATGCTCTCTCTCACTCTCTCTCAAATAAATAAATAAACTCTTTTAAAAAAAGATAGAGGAAATATTATAAATGATGTTACTACAACACATCTGACAACTTAGCTAAATAAAGAAATTTTTTGAAGATACAAACTACAAAGCTCTTTCAAGAAAAAATAGATAATGTAACCAGTCCAATATACATTAAAGAAATCAAGTTTGTATTTAAAAACCCTCCCACAAAGAAAAATCTAGGCTCATGTGGATTCCCTAGTGAATTCTACAAATATTTAGAGAAGGATGATAGCAATTCTACACCAGCTTTTCCAGAAAATAGAAGAGGGAATACTTGACAGTATACATGAAGTCTGCTCAGCAATAAAAATAAATGAACTATTGTTACATGCAAGGTAAGAGAGTATATACTTGCCCTGTTCCTGGTGTAGGAGGAAAACATATAATGTCTTACTGTTAAGTGTGATGTTAGCTGTTGAGCTTTTTGTGTAGATGTTCTTTGTCAAGTTGAGAAACTTTGAAACTCTCTTTCTAGTTTGTTTAGAGGGTTCCTGTTTTTATTTTATTTTTTTGCTTTAAAAAAATTTTTTTTAAAGATTTCGACACGAGTAGGTAGAGAGGCAGGCAGAGAGAGAGGAGGAAGCAGGCTTCCGGCTGAGCAGAGAGCCCATTGATGCGATGATATGGGGCTCAATCCCAGGACCCTGGGATCGTGACCTGAGCCAAAGGCAGAGGCTTTAACCCGCTGAGCCACCCAGGTGCCCCATGCTTTTAAAAATTTTAATCAAGGGGCGCCTGGGTGGCTCAGCGGGTTAAAGCCTCTGCCTTCGGCTCCGGTCATGATCCTGGGGTTCTGGAATCGAGTCCCGCATCGGGCTCTCTGCTCAGCAGGGAGCCTGCTTCCTCCTCTCTCTCTCTGCCTGCCTCTCTGCCTACTTGTGATCTCTGTCAAATAAATAAATAAAATCTTTTTAAAAAATAATAAAAATTTTAATCAAGAATGGGGTTGGATTTTGCCAAATGCCATTTCTGCACCTAATGATATTATATTTTGATATAATGGATGTGATGGATTATACTAACTGATTTTTTAATTGACTCAACCTTGCCAGATGTCCTTTATCCAGTCAAAGGAGTTTCCTTCTAATCCTAATTTATTTATCATGTGAGGTACTGGATTTTGTCAAATACTTTTTCTGCAACTCATGTTGAGATATTCACATGGTTTTAACTTTATTCTATTGATATGATATATTCTTAAATTGATTTCTGGATGGTAAATTAACTTTGCATTTCTAAAATAAATCTCACTTGGCCATGGCGTATAATCCTTTTTATATAAAGCTGCATTCATTTTGCTAGTATTTGGTGAGGATTTTTTCATCTATATTCATAAGAGATATTGATCTGTAGTTTTCTTCGTGATGTTTTGGTCAAGTTTTGGTATCATGGTAATACTGACTTCACATACTCAGCTGAGTAATATTCCTTACTCTTTTATTTTTTGGAAGAGTCCATGAAGAATTGGTGTTAACTCCTTAAACATTTGGTAGGATTTTTCAGTAAGTTCCCTTGCCAAGGTTTTTCTTTGTTAAGAAATTTTTATTACTAGGGCCCCCTGGGTGGCTCAGTCAGTTAAGCATCTGCCTTCAGCTCAGGTCATGATCTTGGGGTCCTGGGATGAAGCCCCGAGTAGGACTCCCTGCTTGGCAGGAAATCTGCTAGAGCAGGGAGCCCACTTCTCCCTTTCCCCCTGCCCCTCCTCCCTGCTCATGGTCTAGCTCTCTCCTTCTCTCTCAAATGAATAAATAATCTTTAAAAAAATTTTTTATTGGGGTGCCTGGGTGGCTCAGTGGGCTAAAGCTTCTGCCTTCGGCTCAGGTCGTGATCCCAGGGTCCTGGGATCGAGCCCCGCATCGGGCTCTCTGCTCAGCGGGGAGCCTGCTTCCCCCTCTCTCTCTGCCTGCCTCTCTGCCTACTTGTGATCTCTATCTGTCAAATAAATAAATAAATAAATCTTTAAAAAAATTTTTTTTTATTACTTAGTCTTTATTTTTATATATCTATTTCAGATTTTCTGTATTACCTTGGGT
Source organism: Martes martes (assembly GCF_963455335.1). Taxonomy (NCBI): domain Eukaryota; kingdom Metazoa; phylum Chordata; class Mammalia; order Carnivora; family Mustelidae; genus Martes; species Martes martes. The sequence continues at coordinate 52,242,045 of NC_137895.1, read as the reverse complement.
CAGTTTTGATAGTTTTTATTTTTCTAGAAATTTGTCTTTTTTTTCCAGGTTATCTAATTTGTTGACATACAGTTGTTCATAGTATTCTCTAATAATCTTTTTTATCTCAATAAAGTCAAAAGTAATGTTCCCTATTTCATTCATAATTTTAATAATGAGTATTCTCTCCACTACTCCCACCCCCACCTTGGTCAGTTTGGCTAATGGTCTGTCAATTTTGTTGTTTATTTTAAAGAACCAACATTGTTCTGTCTTGTTTTAATTTTCTTGATTGTTTTAGTATTCCTATTTCATTAATTTCTATTCTAGTATTTATTATTTCCTTCCTTTCACTTGTTGGGGATTTACTTTGTTCTTCTCTTCTTAGTTCCCCAGGTGGAAGTTCAGGTAAATGATTTGCATTTTTTCTTCATTTTTTATGTAGGTATTTACAGTAAACATTTGCTTCTAACCATTGCTTTCATTGTATTCCATAAGTTTCTGTATATTGTCTTTATTTTTATTCACCCCAAATTATCTTCCAATTTTCTTGTGATTTCTTCTTTGGCCCATTGATTACTTAGATGTTGTTTAATTTCCACATAGCTGTGAATTCCCCTAATTTCTTTCTTTTATTGGTTTGTAATTTCTTCCATTGTGGTTAGAGAATATAACTTGTATAAACTCAATCCTTTTAAATTTATTGAGGCTTTTTTATGGCATAGCATATGTTCTAACCTGCAAAACGTTTTGATTGTGTTAGAGAAAAGTATGTCTTTTGTTGTTATTGGGTATTGAAGTATTCCACAGATGTCTATCAGGTGTAACTGGTTTATACTGCTGTTCAAGTCTTCTATTTACTTTTTTGCTCTTCTGCCTCGTTCTATCCATTATCAAAGGTGGGTACTTTTTCTGTCTTCAATTTTGTCCATTTTTTTGTTCCATGCTTTTTGGATTTCTGTTATTAAGTGCACATATAATTGTTATTTCTTCTTGGTAGAATAACCTTTGTCATTATGTCCTTTTTTCCCCTCGTAACAATTTTTGTCTTAAAATCCATATTATCTGATATTAGTACAGTACTCTAGTTCTCTTTTGGTTACTCTTTCATGGCATATCTTTTACCATCCTTTTTCCATGAACTTACTTTTTCTTTGAATCTAAAATGACAACAAAATTGGATCACATTTCTTTTTTCTTTTTATATAGCCATATGCCAATTTCTGGTGTTTGAGAATTTAATCTGCTTACATTTAATGTAATAAAGGATAAAGGAGGATATATGTCTCCCATTTTGCCACTTGTATTTTTTTTTGTTCCTCAGTTCTTCTATTACTGAATTCTTTTCCATTAAATGGGTGTTTCTATGGTATCATCTTAATTTCCTTACTGTTTTCTTATTTATTTTCTTAGTGGTTGCTCTGTGGATTAGCATTTTAACTGACAGCACTCTAACTCAGATTAATAAATTTAATTTCAATAGTTTGCAAAAACTGTGTGTGTGTATATATGTACATATATACATATATACACACATCACACCCATTTTATGTTGTATAATCTTAACTGTCTATCCTCAAGTTTGTTGATTCTTTATTATTCCTCCTCAAAGTTCCTTTAGTGCTTATTTTGTTTCAGATATATTATATTTCAACTCCAGAAGTTTTATCTGGATCTTTTGAATACTTTTTATCTTTTGGGGCACCTGCATCTCAGGCGGTTAAACATCTTCCTTTGGCTCATGTTGTGATATCAGTGTTGTGGGATGGAGCCCCACGTGGGGCTCCCTGCTCCGTGAGGAGTTTGCTTCTCCCTGTCCCTCTGCCCCTCCCCCAAGCTCATGCTCTAGCATGCACGTTCTCTCTTTCTCTCAAATAAATAAAATCTTTTTTTTTTAATGTGCTTTTTCTTTTTTCAAGATTTTATTTATTTATTTGACAGAGAGATCACGAGTAGGCTGAGAGGCAGGCAGTGGTTGGGGGGGGGTGTGGGGAATCAGGCCCCCTGCCAAGCAGAGAGCCCAATGTGGGGCTCTATCCCAGGACCCTGAGATAATGACCTGAGCCGTAGGCAGAGGCTTAACCCACTGAGCCACCTAGGCGCCCCTAAAATCTTTTTAAAAATACTTTTTTATTGGTATTCTCAATTTGATGAGACATTGTTCTCAAACATTATTTTAGTTCTTTCTAGTTTTCTCTTAATTCTTTGTACATATTTTAAATAGGTAGTTTAAAGTCTTGGTCTAGTAAATCATTTGTTCTTCCTCAGGTAGAGTTTCTATTGAATGTTTTCTTTCCTTCTATGTATGGACCATACTTTCTTGTTTCTTTGCATATGTCCTTATTTTTGGTTGAAAATAGGGCATTTCCAGGACAACTGGGTGGCTCAGTCTCTTACATGCCAGTCTTCAGCTCAGGTCATGATCCCAAGGTCCTGGGATGGACCTTGGGTTCCTTGCTCAGCAGGGAGACTGCTTCTCCTTCTACCTGCCACCTTCCCTGACTGTGCACTCACACACTCTCTCTCACAAATAAATAATCTTAAAAAAAAAAATAAGAGAGAAAAAGAAAAAGAAAATGAGATATTTCAAGCAATATAATTAAGCAACTCTGGAAATCAGATTCTTTCACCTTCCGAGGGTTTGTTGTTGTTGGTACTTGTTGTAGTTACTGTTTGTTCAGTAACTCTTTCTGGACTGGTTCTGTTCAGTCTGTATATGTATATGTGTGTGTGTGTGTGTGTGTGCGCGCGTGCGCACATGCGCGCACGCACGTGCATGTGTGTAGAGCCACTGACACCCCTCCTCAGCTCAATGGTCACCTAATAATTGGAGAGAAATTTCCTTACATGCTTAAAAAGAGTAAATCTCTGTCTCTGCTGAAGGGTCTTTATGCATGTTGAAGCACATCTTCTACATTTACCCATGCAGTTTACAACTTTATCTTAGCCTTTATTTCCTGCTTGTGTGTACTCATTAGGTCAGTCAGAAGTGAGAGCTTAGGATCTGAGGTCCTTCCTGAGCATGTGCACAGTCCCATGTAGGCTCTTAGATCCCAGGAATATGTTGGAGTTTTCAAACCCATCTGGTCATCTCATTCTTCACCTTTTCCCTTTAATGACTTTTGGCTAATCTATTGCTTGCCCCAACTGTGATTGAGGCTTTCTTTTAAGTTTGTTAGGTGTGATGGAGCAGCCTTTACTCTAGAGCAATTTTTTCCCACTCCTGAAGCAATACCCTTCTGAGTTCTCTACTTTTTCTCCCATAATCTACTTAGTTTTTCCACTCTGGCTGGTGGGAATACTAATTATTCTAAACCTCTCGTGAGCCCCAGGAACTGTTGTCACTAGTGATTCCAGCTGGTTCTTTTCCTGTCCTTGGGTAGTTTCTTCATACACATGTGCAGAACAGTACTCATCCAAAAACTCAGGGAGATCCTCTGCAACCTCTTGTACTCTGCTCTGGGAATTCTAGGTGTGCTGGCTCTCTAATTCTCAGCTCCATTCCTTCAACTCAGTAAGACCACTAGGCCCCAGTTAGATTGTCTTCTCCTGCACTGTGATGAAGAAACTCCCCATGTAGTATGCTGGCAATCATGGGGCTCATCTTGGTTCTTTTCCCTAAGAATTCATCTTCTACTGATGTTCAATAGTTATATATATATATATATTTATATACATATTTATATATCATGTCCTGTTTTCTAATTGTTTCGGATGACAGGGTAAATTTAGTCTCTGTTACCCCCATCTTAGCAAGAATTAGAAGTCCTCTTGCCTATCTGTTTCTACCTATGACTGTCCAGAGTCTATTATCAACAATGTAGCTAAAGTAGGTCTTTTTTTAGTCTTTAAAAATATAAATTAGATCATATTACTTTTCTGTTAAAAAGTGTGCAGTGCATACTGGGTATTTACCCCAAAGATACAAATGTGGTGATCCAAAGGGGCACATGCATCCCAATGTTTATAGCAACAATGTCCACAATAGCCAAACTATGGAAAAAGCCTGGATGTCCATCAACAGGTGAATGGATAAAGAAGATGTGAGATACACACGCATACACACACACGCGCACACACACACACTGGAATATTATGCAGCCATCAAAAAATGAAATTTTGCCATTTGTAATGATGTGGATGGAACTGGAGGGTATAACGCTAAGCAAAGTAAGTAAATCAGAGAAAGATAATTATCATATGATCTCACTGTTATGTGGAATCTGAGAAACAAGGCAGAGGATCATGGGGGAAGAAAGGAAAAAAGGAAACAAGAGGAAACCAGAGAGGGAGACAAACCATAAGAGACTCTTAATCTCAGGAAACAAACTGAGGGTTGCTGAAGCGGAGGCGGGTAGAAGGGATGGGGTGGCTGGATGATGGACACTGGGGAGAGTATGTGCTATGGTGAGCCTGTGAATTGTGTAAGACCGATGGATGATTCACAGACCCATACCTCTGAAATAAGTAATACACTATATGTTTAAAAAAAAAAAAAGTGTGCAGTACAGGAGCACCTGGGTGGCTCAGGTGCATAAGTGTCTGCCTTTGGCTCAGGTCATGATCCTGGAGTCCCAGGATGAAGCCCCGCATTGGGCTCCCTGCTCAGCAGGGAGTCTGTTTCTCCCTCTGACCCTCCCCCATCTCATGCTCTCTTCTCTCTCAAATAAGTGAATAAAGTCTTTTTAAAAAAATCTAGGGACGCCTGGGTGGCTCAGTTGGTTAAGCGGCTGCCTTCGGCTCAGGTCATGATCTCAGCGTCCTGGGATCGAGTCCCACATCGGGCTCCTTGCTCGGCGGGGAGCCTGCTTCTCCCTCTGCCTCTGCCTGCCACTCTGTCTGTCTGTGCTCCCTCGCGCTCTCTCTCTAACAAATAAATAAATTTAAAAAAAAAAAAAAAAAAAAAAAAATCTAAAAATATGAGGGGTGCCTGGGCGGCTCAGTGGGTTAAAGCCTCTGCCTTCAGCTCAGGTCATGATCTCAGGGTCCTGGGATCGAGCCCCGCATCAGGCTCTCTGCTCCGCAGGGAGCCTGCTTCCTCCTCTCTCTCGGCCTGCCTCTCTGCCTACTTGTGATTTCTCTCTGTCAAATAAATAAAATAAAATTAAAAAATCTAAAAAAATGAAAGTGTGCAATACCTTTCAATTTCCCTCAAATTTAAACAATACCTCTCAGTTATCCTAATCCCAGTTTAACTGGGTCCTTCATTACCTGCTCTCTCTGTCCATCCATACTGCTGTTCCTCAAACATTCCAGGAACACTTTCAGCTTAATCACATTTATGACTTACTGTTTCCCCTGCTGTACTAAAAAGTAAATAAAGGCAAGACTTTGTTTTTTCCTATTTTAACCTAAGCATTTTCCTATTTTAACCTAACCTAAGCAGCTAAGCTACTATGTACTGTTGTGCACAGTAATAGACACTTAGACTATTTGTTGAATGAAAGAGCATTTAGGATATTAGGAAAGTTACAAAAATAGGCAGTCAGCCATAGGAACAAAACAAATACAATTACCAAAAATGTAATAGAGTATCAGAATGAGTCTTTTTAATAACAAAGGTTATTTGATGCCAAGTGTTATTCCTGAACAAGAGATATTTAATGTGTTTTACCAAAGACCAGAATTTAATCTAGATATTGGGCTGAGATGGGAATAAAGTGACTCAAACTGTGGAAAGAGAATCATTAAGTTCAGCTTGAAATGCATCAAAAACATAATTTCAAAGGGCAAAAATATCTAATATTCCTATTAGAATTACACTGAAGACTATATAATATCACCATCCTTTTTAAAAAACATCGTCAGGATTTTTAATGTTGATAGAGATGTGGTAAAATGAGCATCTTATAAACTAATGACAGAATTGTCTTCCAAAGATTTAGTTTTAAAAATTATGGCAAAATATACATAAAATTTACCCTTTTAACTATTTTTAAGTGTACAGTTCAGTGGCTTTAAGTACATTCACATTGTTGTACAACTATCATCACCAGCAAGTCTAATTTCTTCCTTTTCCAGATGAGGGAACTGAAACCCCCCTCCCCAAATTAAGTGATTTATGTAGGGCTACTCAGTGACTGCCAGAACAAAATATTATTTCCTGTCTCTCAATTCAATATTCTTTCCATTACATAATGCTATTGCCCTAGATCATTCAATATACTAGACTTCTATGCCTGTGAACCTATAAGACAGACAAGGCAGCATGAATCTGCCAGAGTCTATATACTATATTTTATAGTATAAAGTGTATTTATATAATATATAATACACATATTAAAATGTTTAATATACTTATTAATTATTTTATATAAATATTTTTACTATAAAGATACTTGTGTTAGGTTTCCCTTGCTGTATAACAAACTATGATAAATTTTTATGGTTTGAAACAGCACATATTTATTATCTTAGTTTTCATGGGTCAGGAATCTGGACACAAGTCTACTCAGATCTTACCTAAGCTGCCATCTCATCTGAGGCTCAGGTTCCTTTTCCAAGTTTACTGGTTGTTGGTGTTTAGGCTTGACTCTCAGGGGTCACTCACTGCTCCTTGCCATCTGGACCTTTCCATATGGCAGTTTGTCTCTTCAAGGCCAACAAGAGTCTCCACTGCTCCAAATCTGACTTCTCCTGTCCCTGTATTCCAGATCTCTTTTTAATCAGCTCACCTGATTAGGTAGGGCCCACTAAGGATCATCATTTTGATTAATAATTTTAAAGTCAATTGATTAGAGGCCTAAATTATAACAGCAAAATATAGCCTAATTACAGGAATAATATCCCAACATATTCAAAGATTCCATTCAAGGAGAGGGAAATATATAGGGCATGTACACTGAGAGACTGGAATCTTGGAGGCTGTTTTAGAATTCTGACTACTGCAATACTTAGTGGAAGATATTTCATCCTTCTTTCTTCCTGAGTCTCCAGAGCTATTGCTACTAATTTCCCTCTACCAGATCATCATAAAATAGACCAAAAATGCCTGAAATCTCTACTCTGACAGCAGTGACTAGAAGTTAACAAAAGGCTAGTGTTTTTTGTAACTTGGGTTACTATGTGATCATTAGGTTACTCAATTTCTCCAAATCTATACCTTAACCTTTCAAATATTGTCTCCATTAAGACAATGTTGTCTTTTTTTTTTTTTTTTTAAGATTTATTTATTTAGAGAGAGTGCCTGGGGAGAGGCAGCAGGGGCAGAGGGAGAGAATCTTAAGCGGACTCCACTGAGTGTGGAGCCCCATGTGGAGCTCAATGTCACAACCCTGAGATTATGACCTGAGCTGAAATCAGAGGTCAGATGCTCAATCGACTGAGCTACCCAGGAGTCTTTACATTAATATTCCTCACTCATTTTCATTTCCTTCATCTCTTCTGTGTCTTCTGGGAAAGAAAACTGCCCCTTCCCTTTTATTGTTGTGGGAAACTGTGAGGGGCTGACCTATCTTGCCAACACTTGTTATTAGTTATCCTAGTAAGTTGGTAACACATTGTGCTTTGATTTGGACTTTGTTGATCAGGGACGTTGAGCATCTTTTTCATGTGCTTATTGGCCATTTGGAGGAAAGTCTATTCAAATCCTTTGTCCATTTTTAAATTTGGTTTTCTCTATTGTTGATTTTTAGGAGTTCTCTATATATTCTGGTTATTATTCTATCAGATATGTGATTTGCAAACATTCTTACATTTTGTGGGTTGCTTTTTCACTATTGATATTATGCAAATGTTTTCAATTGTTCATAAGTACTCTTTTCTTTTCTCCATACCCCAGCAGAATTTTGGCTAGTGGAAGACAGATTATCCCATATTTGTTATGATTATTCAGTGCAAAGGGGAGGAATTCTAGGAGAGCCATTTAATAGCAATTATGTACCAAATGCTACTAGGATTACTCCCAAATAAAGAAAAAACTTACCACTGATCTTTTGCAGATTCAAAAAAAATTGGTGTAGAGAGTTTAAACTTACCCACAATCTTAGATCTAGTAAGTGGAGCAGCAGAGATTTAGAGTCTGTTTTAACTTATTTGCTCACTATGTACGGTGATATTTGTCAAATGATTAGGCTAGGGTTATTAGACACTATTGGGCAAATAGACTTGATCTATCATTTCTTAATTGCAAACTCCATGAACTGGGGGCACCTGGGTGCTCCGCCTTTGGCTTGGGTCATGATCCCAGAGTCCTGGGATTGAGCCCCACATCAGGCTCCCTGCTCAGTCAAGAGTCTGCTTCTCCTTCTGCCCTTCACCCTGCTTGAGCTCTCTCTAGCTCTCTTATAAAATATTTTTTTAAAAAACCCCATGTACTAGAAAAGCCATATACCCTTAGAGATAATGTATTTATGTAATCAAAAGTCAGGTCTGTTCAACTCAGACTAGGCCCACTATGTAATACTTCAGGCTCTTTGGCACAGATGCCTTACATTAAAGTGGTCTGGAACTATACTAATTCCTCTGCTTATAAGATGAATTTATAAAATGTTTATGACTTGCACTAAGAAATATATATTAAATGTGTCTAATGGCATGTTTTTGCTCAAATGGACTTTCCTGTAGATTTAGAGATGGGAGTGTATACAGAAATAAAATTGAGGACTATAAAAAGTGTTTTGGAAACATTGAATTGGTTGGCAGCCTTTTTCTTTTTGCATTCATTATGATCTCCTACCTTAATTAGGCCAAATATGGATTTTGAATATATTCCCTGTGTGTGTTTAAATACTCAAATTGACTTTATTGAACTGGTAGAAATGACTTTACTATTCCTGCTGGCACTGTATAGTCCCTAAATGTTAATTAGACTTGGCAATTCTTTAATTCTACCATATCCCTATTGTAGTCCAGCTATCCTCCATTAGACCTAGTGCCACTCAGGTCATTATAAGCCTTCTGGATTATGGAAGTAAGCCGGTTTTTGTTTTGACCTCTCCAGCTCAATCGGTTATCCTAAGAACATTTGTCGAAGTTTATTTTATTTTTCTCATTCTCTTTTCTTGTATCAGAATTCTTTGGTAGCATATAATAGAAAAAATTTTTTGAGAGGGAAACTTCATTTAAAGAATACTGGAGTATTTCATGTAACTAAGCCAAAGAAATAAATTATGACAAAAGCAAAAAGAATTTTATGTAGCTGTTTAAAAAACTGAGGTAGCAGTGTACATATTTGTATGGCAAGATATTCAAAGAAATGTTGTGAAGTTATGGGACACTGTATCATGAACCCACTGGGTTTAAGAAAAAAAAGACATACTTTTAATGATTTAGAAATTTTGGAAGGATATGCAAGAAAGTATTAAAACAGTGATTCCCTCTGGGAGTAAGGTCAGGAGGTGGGGGGAAGTATACTAGTGGATCTTTCTGGTTTATTTTCTTCTTGAGACCTATTTGTTTAGGTCTGTGACAGCCACTGATACTGAGGTTTGCCAGTCAGACATCTCCTAAAACTTGCTGTGAAAAATGTAATTGGCTGGCCAGTTTCCAGCTGCTCCTCTTTTGGATCCACCTAAGCATTTAAGGTCACTGTCTTCCTGGCTTACTTCTTGCCAATGACTACACGCAGCAGGGATATTAGATCTCGGGTACCTAATATATAGCCATTGATCCGGTGAATAAAATAATTTTTTTATCTTGAGCAGAAGAGGACCAGAAATAGTTGCATTTACATGGAATGGAAAATATTCACTTAGTTTTGCTCCAGAGATATGTTAACCATTGCATCTTTGATGATATAATTTAAATTATATGTCATATGGACATTCCACAGAACATCACATCAATAACATCATGCTGATTGGACAAGATAAGCAAAAGTTAGCTTGCCACACTGAACACCTGGTGGAGATACATGTTTCAGAGGGTAGAAGATAAACTCTATAATAAAGATTTGAGGGTCTGCCATTCTTAGGAAGTTTTTAGTAAAGGGCATGCTGGAACATTCCCTACAAAGTAAAAGCTTGCTACATTTGCATCACCTGCTACAAGGAAGCAAGCGCAATAGCTGATGGCTCTCTCTGGATTCTGGAGATAAGACATTGTACCTAGAAACAGTATTCCAACCCACCTATTGGATGATATAAAAGACATAAGTGTGAGTAGGGCCTGGATCAGGAAAGGGATCTGTAGAAGATTCAGGATGTGATCCAAGTACCCCTGTGAAGTGGGCCACATGATCTGCCAGATCTATGGTACCGTATGTTGTCAGTGGTGGGAAAAGATACAATATAGCTTTCAGGTAAGAGACTCGTGGAACTGTAAAGGAGCTGTTCCATCAAAAGTATGTGGAGGCGATCTGTGCAGCATAAGGGGTGGAATGTGGTTGCCACAGAGGTGTCCACTCAGATCTCTTCAAGAAAACCTGATGCAAAGAATAAACCTAGAGACATCATACTTCCTGACTTCAAACTGCATTATAAGGCTATAGTAATCAAAATTATGACATCAGCATAAAAACAGACAAATAAGTCAATGGAAAATACAGAGCCTAGGGGCGCCTGGGTGGCTCAGTGTCAAGCATCTGCCTTCGGCTCAGGTCATGATCCCAGGCTCCTGGGATAGAGCCCCGCAAGGCTCTCTACTCGGTGGAAAGCCTACTTCTCCCTCTCCCACTCCCTCTGCTTGTGTTCCCTCTCGCTGTGTCTCTTGTCTAATAAATAAACAAAATCTTAAAAAAAAAAATAGAGCATAGAAATAAACCCAAACATATATGTTCAATTAATTTAAAATGCAGCTAACAATATACAATTGGGAAAGCATACTATAATAAATGGTGTAGGACAGCCACACGCAAAAAGAATGAAACTGAACCTTTACTGTTAAGTCCATACAAGAATTAACTAAAAAAAAAGAAAAAAAAGAAAGAAAGAAAAAAACACAAGAGTTGAAACCATGAAGCCCCTAGAAGAAAACAGAGGGTAAGCTCCTTGACAGTGCTCTTGGCAATAATTTATTTTGGATTTGACACCAAAAGCAAAGGCAAAAACCAAAGGGACTACATCAAACTAAAAAGCTTCTACAGACTGAAGGAAACCACAGAGACAACCTATGGAATGGCAGAAAATATGTACAAATTATGTATCTGAAAAGTGGTTAATAAAAATGGAGAGGACCCAAACAGAAATTTTTCCAAACACAAGCTACAAGAGGCCAAAAGGCACATGAGAAATTGCAACATTGCTAATCATCAGCAAAATGCAAATCAAAACCACAATGAGCTATCACTTCACACCTAGTAAAATAGCTATTATCAAAAAGATGAGAGGGCGCCTGGATGGCTCAGTGGGTTAAGCCTCTGCCTTCGGCTCAGGTCATGATCTCACGGTCCCGGGATCGAGTCCCTCATCGGGCTCTCTGCTTGGCAGGGAGCCTGCTTCCTCCTCTCTCTCTCTGCCTGCCCCTCTGCCTACTTGTGATCTCACTCTGTCAAATAAATAAAATCTTTAAAAAAAAAAAAGAGAAATACGCCAAGGATGTGGAGAAAAGGAAAAGCTCATACACTGTGGATGGGAATGCAAATTGGTACAGCCACCATGAAAAACATTATGGAGGCCCCTCTGAAAAGTAAAAATAGTACTATATGATCCTGTATCTGCAACTACATGTTCACTATAGCTTTGTAACAGCTATGGGAACAACTTAAAAGTGTCCATCAATGAATGAATGGATAAAAATAAATGTGGTATCTCGGGGCACCTGGGTGGTTCAGTGGGTTGAGCCTCTGCCTTTGGCTCGGGTCATCTCAGAGTCCTGGGATCGAGCCCCACATCGCGCTCTCTGCTTGGCAGGGAGCCTACTTCCCCCCACGCCCACCCCGCCTGCCTCTCTGCCTACTTGTGAGCTCTCTCTGTCAAATAAATAAATAAAAATTTTTAAAAAATTTTAAAAATGTGGTATCTCAATGCAACTAGATGCAATGGGATATTATTCAGCTATAGAAAAGGAAATCTTGCCATCTGTGACAACGGATGGAATTTGGGGCATTATGGTAAGTGAAATAAAAATCTGACAAAGATAAATACTCTAATCATCTATGTGGAATTAAAAAACAAAAACTCATAGGAAAAAAAAAAAACAGACTTGTGGTTGGTTAGGTGGATTTGCAGAGGGGAGAGGGAGGATATGTGACGGTGGCCAAAAGGTACAAACCTCCAGTGGTAAGATAAATGAGTTCTGGGGATGTCATGTACATTATGCTGGCTACCATTAATAATGCTGTATTGTATATTTTAAAGTTTCTGAGAAAGATCTTTAAAAATCTCGTAAGAGAAAATATTTTTAACTGTGGTGATGGATGTTAACTAAACTTATCATTGTAATAACTCTGTAATACATACACATAGCAAATCATTGTTAAATACCTTAAATTGATACTATGTTATACTTCAATTATATCTCAATAAAGCTGGAGGGGGGGGGATGTGACTTGATGCAAGCAGCCTCCAGTTTCAACTCCTGATGTGTCACAGCATTTGTATGGAGGCTGATTTCTCCTCAGGCTGCTCCTAGCATACTAGCCAGGCCATTTCTGCCCAATGCTGAACTGCCATAATGGGTAATCTGCTCTAACATTCCTCTATCAGGCTGGCAGAGACTTTCTCAGAACAGTTTAGGTCTGATGCTCTTTCCATTCAATTTTCTTGTCATAGGTGTCAAATGCTTTTTCCTGGCTACTGTTCCTTCTCCCTTATACCCTTCACTGCCATCTTCTTCAGAACACCTCTAGCACATTTGGAGGATCCAAAGTGACACTAGCATGGATGCTTTAAACAATAAACTTTTATTTTTTAAAGACTGTATTTATTTGGGATGCTTGCATTGCTCAGTTGATTAAGTGTCTGCCTTCGGCTCAGATTATGATCCAAGGTCCTGATCCAAGCCACCCAGGTGCCCCGAGAAAATTTAAATTTTATGATTGAATCAGCTTAGACCATCAAGAGGATTTCTTACTGTGCTGGCTTTAATGGATTGCATTTTAGTGTCATAGTACTGATCTACATTGTGGGATATCTCAAAATCAGAACATACTGCCTCAGTCACCTAGGTGGCTCAGTGGGTTAAAGCCTCTGTCTTCGGCTCAGGTCATGGTCTCAGGGTCCTGGGATCGAGCCCCACATCCAGCTCTCTGCTCAGCAGGGAGCCTGCTTCCCCCTCTCTCTGCCTGCTGCTCTGCCTACTTGTAATCTCTCTGTCAAGTAAGAAAGTAAAATCTTAAAAAAAAAAAAAGAAGAACATACTGCTTCTCTTGTGCAATTAAGATTTATTGTGAGCACAAGAGAGAGCGAGCATGCAAGCAGGGCTCAATCTCACGATCCCGCGAGCACAACCTGAGCCAAAAATTAAGAGTTGGCTGTCCAACCAAGTCATACGGGTGTCCCTGTAATTTTCTTATTTCACTCTTTGCCAATTTTGTTACAACTCTAAGCAAATGTATAAGACCTGATACTATGTATGATTCTAACCCTTCTTTTACCGTTTTGCCCTTTATTACAGCTTCTCCACCATTTGTTTAGTACAACTCTGGTAAGTCACATTAAATCATTTTTAGGGAAACAAGTCACACTATCCTAAATTATTCCTTATGGTGCGTGGTATGCATATTCCTCACTTGTTTAATTCTCCTGATTAAGAAAAAGTTATTGTTATGAGCTGACAGGGAATAACTGGAGAAAATATGAAATAAAAGTTTTCTTATATAAAATTCCTTAGTCAGTCAATGAAGTGTAGAGATAAGGAATTATCAGTCTAGGAGAAATGTCACAAATGTGTACACGCACATACATGCGTACACACAGTGTTCCAACCACAAAATCTTATAAAAGGAGCTTAAGTAGGAAAACCAAGAAGTAATCAAGAAAGAAAATTTTATGGACTTTAATTCTGAGATGAAAAGATTCAGCAGCTCTTGAATAAGATATCAATAATCAAAATTTACAGAATTAAAGATCAGTATTTATTATTCAACTATGTGCTAAGCACTATACATGTATTATAGCAAAGCTATACTTACACTTTAATCTAGTAAAGTGGGCACAATTATTCCAATTTTTATAAATACTGCCTTACAGCTTGAAGAGGGTGATTTGTCCAAAGTCCATGTAACCAGTAAACAATGGAATTAGAATTTGTATCAATATCTGACTACAAAGAATATCAGTATTTTTTGTCTTAAGTACTAGGGCTGCCTCTGTATACACACATATGTATCAGATCTTCTATAGTCTCTAGTTAAAGAAGATTAAAACATAGTGAGTAATACTGTGATGAGTGTATGTCACAGAGTTGTCAGAGTGAAAAAGAAAAAAGTTGCACTTCTTCAGAAATTAAAAAAAACACAGAAACAATTATTTAGCATGGACAGATAAAGTGGGAATGGAAAGGGGTAGGAGTAAATCCATGCAACACACATGTATATGTAAAATGATATATATTTTAGTGCCTATGTACTAAAAGGAGAAAGTAATCATTTCCAAATATATTACAGAAAAATCAGTATATCAAGAACCAAAGGAGTTTGCAAAGTGAAGAAAACGAAAGGATAAAGAGAATGACACATGTGGAGCTAGATTTCAAGTCTAGCCATATGGACTGAAGTGAATTCATAGAAGATGGAGTGGGCAGGAATAACTGCCAAAAGAACAAATCACACTCCATACTATTTCATTCCCAGTTCTGGTGTTTTTATTTTAGAAAACACATCAAATCAAACAGGTTAGAGCTACTGCTTCCTTGTTCTGGGTATTTCTATACTCCATTTCAAAAAACATACAGTCAAATCTATCTTCGTCCATTCTGTGAATGAAGTAATAAGCAAAAAGGATCACTGGTTACTTCAAAAGAACCTAGAGGGGAAAAACACACACAGCTCACTTAAATCAGATTTAAACAGTCTTTATAATTAAGATGAGAAAAAAGAAAAAAAATATTGAAAATTAACTAATGTGACAATAAAATATTACAAACCGTCTAGACTACCAAAAAAATTTACAACTGTTTTTTTTCACATTTGCCTTTGTGATCTCATCTGAAAAAGGTATACTAAGTATACTTAGGTATGGTCTGTTATTCTGACATATAAAGATGTATTAGCAATATTATCCCTTAACAATCCTATTAATATAGACAACTGTGATTTTAGTCAGAAAAACTGTACCAAGAGGAAAACCTTGAGGCAAAAATAATTCTTGCAAAACTTCACACAAAATAAAACACAAAATTGTAGCAAAACACCTCAACAAACAAAATTAAATTTAAATGTTATGCTCTTACCCTATTATCCTAGGTTACTTTTTTTTTTTTTAGATTTTTATTTTAAGTAGGCTCCATGCCCAATGTGCAGCTTGAACTCACAACTCTGAGATCAAGATTCACATGCTCTATGGACTGAGCCAGTTAGGCCTCCCTACGTTACATTTTCAGTAAGTTATACAATAAACAGTAAATTTTGGTTCAGATTAAAATACAAGCTGGTTATCTTCTTTCAGTTCTAAAGCACTGCCATCTCTATATGTACCATCTCTATATGAACTATATATGAAAATTTGTAATAAAAAGAAAACTGTCCAAAAAGATTTAGAAATTCCAACCATATTAACTTAGGGTGCATAGTTTTGTGTTCTATAAATATTTCTTAATAGAAGATAAGTTCCTTTTATACTTTTTTTTTTTAAAGGAAAGAATACTACATATTTAGACAATGGTACCAGTTATTCTAGCTTCACATTACTATTCATCCATGGTATAGTGATCTAAGGAATCCATTCCTCTTCTCCTTAACCTGAAACTGCAAAGAGCCTGAAGGCTTCTTTGTGTCTTACCTTAACAAGGGATGCCTTTTCATTACCAAACCTTACAAATGATGTGCTCATTAATTTTACATATAAGCCACCTAAAATAGTCACCCACAGCTTGCCTTAATAACCTTTATTTGAATAGATTCCCCACCACAGGAGATAACCATAAGCACAGTGATAACTTTTTATTGGTATATCACAGCTCTCATCACAGAGCATTTCATTTCTTCTAATACTACAACAGATTTAGAAAGATGCATGCTATATAATGCAATGAGCACTTTATTAGCAGGTAGGAGACTTGGGCCCTTGTTGTGGTTCTGTAATCTTGGGAAAGTTACTAACTTCTGTGAACCTTAGTTTCCTTACCAGCATATTCAAGATTGTAATATCTAGCCTATAAGCTTTCCAGCTTAAAAACTCTAAACTTCAATCACAGGCACTTGTATGCGGTAGTTCAATCTGCTATTACATATGTTAATAGGAAACAGGACTCCTTTTCTTTAAATAATAATTTCTCTTTTGGATATCCTGTTTTCACCATCTATAAAACTTGAAAACAATTATTTATGCGCTACTTTAATGAAGCTAATTATCACTTCTAAATGTCTACATATATCCTAGAAAAAAAAAGACTCATTGTTTCAATTACTTTTAACTTTTATCTGAAAGACTAAATGTTTATTTTCTCTCCAGTTATAAAATACCTAAGTCATAATGCCATACTGCATATTTCAAAGTTGCTGAGAGTAGATTTTTAAAGTCCTCATCACAAGAAAAAAAGAATTCTGTAATTATGTATAGTGATGCATGTTACCAAGACTTACTATGGTGATCATTTCCCAATGTATATAAATATTAAACCATTGTGTTGTACATCTAAAACTTACATGTCAATTATATCTCAGTAAAAAGATTTATTCTCTAGTAAACATCTATAAATTAGTAACTGCTTTCCTGATTTCATTAGAAACTTGAAAAAAATCAGAATCAATTTGAACTTAAGTCTAGATGAAATTAAGAACCACAGGACTTTTCTTTCTGTCCAATTGATCTTAAAACAGCTTGTTTCCAGCAACAATAGATACTATAGTTAAAATAAACTTGCAGCTGAATGAGTAAATGGATCTGCATCTTACTATAAATTTCAATTCCGAAATTTAATCTTTCCAGGGACCTTAAAAATCCACATTTCTTCTATGTAGCCTCTCCAAATTCTAAAATAGGTAATTACAATGTTGATACTCTGATTAAAGTGTCTTAAGGTAGTTACTGATGCAAAGAAAAATAAAGCTGTTTACCCTGAAAGATACAAACACGGACAATGCAAATGAGAAGGGGAGGACATACACATACAGAAAAAAAGGGAGGCAGAGATGAAAAATGGCAACACTGGGAAAGTAAACTTCTGAGGAAATGAATGAGAGAAGCATACAGGGAGACCAAGAGGAGGAAGAGATACACAGATAGGGAAGAAAATACACAACTGAAGAAAATGGAAGAGGGGCGCCTGGGTGGCTCAGTGGGTTAAGCCTCTGCCTTAGGCTCAGGTCATGATCTCAGGGTCCTGGGATCGAGCCCCCCATCGGGCTCTCTGCTCAGTGGGGAGCCTGCTTCCCCCACTCTCTCTGCCTGCCTCTCTGCCTACTTGTGATCTGTCAAATAAATCACTAAAATCTTAAAAAAAAAAAAAAGAAAATGGAAGAAAGTAAGCACAGAGACAGAAAAACAATGAAGAAAGGTGAACAGAGTAGAATGGATGAGCAGACACAATGACAAGGAAATGGGACTAGATAAATAAGACATAACAGTTAAAGAAAAAATTATTTTTACCCCATAAGTTTTCCAAATTACCTACTTTTGTTGCTATCCTCCCAGTGTTGCTACTAAAAAGGAGACACTTTATTTTCTACAAAATGGTTAAACAATATACATGTCATTTATTTGGTAGATTTTTAAAAACCTGACTTACTGTGAGAGGCATAATTTTTGCCATCATTGAGATTCACATATTAGATGTGAAAGAATAACTTGATAGGGGGGGATACTCTTACAATGTATACATCTATCAAGTCATTATGTTGTACACTTTAAATATCTTAACACTTGTCAATTATACCTCAATAAAGCTGGAAAAGGTTCATATATATCAATATACTGGGGAATCCCTAATTTTACACAATGCTAGTTTTTTGTTTTGTTTTTTCTCCCCCCCCAAAATAAATAAAATGATAGTACCTTCGTTAGGCCAAATTCATCCTAAGGCAAGGACCTAAAAAGCCATTTATGATTTCATACCACAATGCCATATATACCAGTAGACTGATTAACACATTCTTAGTAGAAAATAACTTACCATTTAGAGTCAAAATCCAAACATTTTAGTCCTGTTTCCATTTTTTGCCCCCTTTCCTTCACTTGGTATGTTATGCTCTATCTCTTCTATGTAGATTCTTTCAGTAGCCGTCAATCTGAAGAATTCCTTCTTCTGCTGCCACCTACCAGTTTATCTCTCTGCTGCAGCAGAAGGGTATATAGAAAAAGTTCTTGCTTACTATTCAGATTAAATGGAAAAATTCCTTTAACATTTCATATTTTCACAGGTGTATGAGCTTCCTCACTGATTCCCCAAGACCTCCCCACCCAAGTCAAAACAACAAAAATCCCAATCACAAAAAATTAAACAATGTATATGATCAATATTCATGCTAAGCTGGGAATTTTTTAAGAGGAAAGATGTAGACACTCAGCAGTTGCCATCTCAAGGAACCATTTATTTTGTTATACTTTCCTTTTTCACCTATCCCTACAATCTTATGAATAAGTGAGCAACTTAAAATTTTAATGAGTGAGTCCACAACTCCTGCAAATTTTAAGTTCAGAGACTATTAAAAGAATTGTGGAAGATGCAGCAATAAAGGAGTTTTTAATAGTAATTCTAGAAACTAAAGGCATTAGGTGCTTTACCTGCATGAGTTTTCAATGTTCTGGACTGCTTATTGCTCAATGGCTCTGAATACATTAAAACACGAACACATACGCCACCTATATTTAAAATAGGGTAGCATTTGTATGCCCATATAAGCACTGGGTATATCTTTTGCAAGATTAAGTCACTGAGTCCTTTTAAAAGGACTGATCACAAATGCACATTTCCTCAAACTGTATACATACACACACAAAAAAAAATCAGGGCGAAAAAGGGAGACAGAGGGACAAATGTAATAGCAGTTGTAGAACTGGAAATTAACACAACATAAATGTTTTCTGTTTGTTAAAGTCCTGAGATTAATTTCTATTCCCATTCCCTTTGTTACTGAAGGTTTAGGTTTCAAGTTTATTCTGTATTAGCTATTAAAGAACAGTATCCACTAATGAATAATAATAATGGCTTGTTTTTGTTCCACCCCCCTACTACCTTTACCCCAAAACAGTTTTGCCAACATAAAAAAAAAAAACAAACACTGACATAAGCACCAAAGGCTAGTCAACAGTGGCACTGCAGTTACATTGTTTCTACTTTCTCATTCCTTCCCCCGATCTCAAACCCCACCCTTTGACCTCTGTATATGGGATGAGCCTGAGCAGGAGAGTTGGTGATGTCAGGACTGCGCCGTTCCCACGGATGCTCCTAGAGGCCTGCTGTGCTTCTGGGAACTGGGGCACAGTGATGTCTGTCTGACTGAAACCTAAAACAACAACAATTCACCCCACCCCTCATGTTCCCAAACCCCACAGTAGCAGCCAGGTATATATGCTATATAAGGCCCAGCTAATAAGTTTGAATATGATGAAATCTGAAAGCAAGACTGTTCTTAACAAGTCCGTGACCTTCATGGGGAAGCTGAATGGAGACTGTTAAATTCTCCAAGTCCCACACAATCACATAGTCCACACATTCTAATGCTCGCCATTCTTAGCAAGAGAACAAGGTTCTCTGGTACAAGCCCTTTTTAGTATATATCATAAATTTCTTCAGGAGGCAGTTGGGATTCCTCTGTTAGTAAATTTTACTTCAACACATAACATATTTTTGTCTTAGGATGTTTAGGGGAGATATGGCCCTATCTTATATGAGTGAATTGAAGCACAAAACAGGTTAATGATTCATTTTATGCCTTCAGCTGTAGAATGCATAACAAGCCATGATATCCTATTAGCTAACGAGTGAACTTAAAACCTCTTCAGATAGGACATCTAAAGTCACAGAATAAAATTGTGCAGAAGTCTATCCTGAAAAGGTCCTGACCACTGTCACTAAAGTTCTACCTAACAGAAGAAAAAACAAACAAAAAAAAAGGATTATCTTCCCAATGATAACAACTCATATTAGAACTAAAACTTTGGGAACGACAGAAGGAGAAAAGAGGAAAGGGCAAGGGACTGGTGTAGACAGAGAAAGGTATACTACATTAAGTAACAGAAAGGCTATATTAAAATGGACAAGTTGTATTGCTATTCCTGCCACTAACTTTGTTTTAGATTTTATAACTTTGGTTAATGGGCTTAATGATTTGTGCTTCAGAAATGCCCTCCAATCTGATCGAACCTGTAATTTTTAAAAATTTGAACCACTATGATAACCTTAAACTGTTCATATCTACCTCTTTGTTAGAACTAGTGTCTTAGAAATGCTAAAATGATTAGTTCCTGAGATCACACTGTTCCTAAAATTAACTGAAATGCTTTCTATTATCTTTGTCTCATCATTCCTTTTCACTTTCATAATGATGTCACAGAAAGAGAAGCACTAAGATCAACTCAACACTATGGTGAGTTTTTACCATATATATATATAACCTAGAACCTAATTTTACCTTTTCAAAACTCTAGTTTTCCATACCTGTCAACTCCTAATTGATGTCTTTATACTGTGAGCTCACTGTGTATTCCGAACACCAACCCCTGAAAAAGCTTAAGCCAGAGTAGCACAATGGAAGAAACAAACAAACCCAAAACAAAAACAAAGCCAAAAGTCACACTCTGAAATACTTAATTATAGACATATAAGCAAGGAATGGAGTTATCTAAATGGCTAAAGTAAATCCCCAAAGTCCTGAGTTCATCCCAACCAATTCAAACTTTACCCCCAAAAGTTCTTCTTTAATCAAATTATTTGTTAGATATACTTATGCATTATTTTCTATACAAGAGTTTTTACAAATCCATGGTTGCCTTTAAAGTACAGAAAGAAAGAAAAAACTTTAAAAAGAAAGTAAAGTTAGCCTTGCGATGGAAAGAAAGGAGAATCAAATTACCTGCAAGCAGGCTGGGGCTGTGCCTGAATCCAAACCGCTGCATTTACCATTCATTATACAGCTGCATTATTGGGGGAAGGGGAGTTTAGAAGGGCACTGACCCCGAAAGTTCTCAATACTTCTCACTCATCATCAGGAAGGGGGAAGAAGGAAAGTTTTTTCTCTGGGTATTTTTTTGTTTGTTTGTTTTTGTTTTTTTGGCTCCTGAAAAGGCTGGCAAAGAACAGTAACAGTGCAAGCAGTTAGAATATTTCTTTAAAAATAATTTTAAAAAATGCAAAACATTAAGGAATTTAAAACACCAAACTTCCGTTAATATAGAAAGAATTTTCACTAGAGTTAGGCAGCCACCCCAAAACAGCATGGCAAAAGGGCACTGATATAAAGGAAATAAAATACCACACAAAAATCCAAAACAAAACTAAAAACATTTCAAATTAAACCTGGAAGACTAGAAGATTCCAACAGCAGATTTCTGGCCACTACTGAAACATTCCAAAATCCAAGCTTCAAAGGCGCCTAAATGTATCTTAAATGAAACTTTGGTTGTTGTTGTTTTTTTTTTTTTTTTCAAAGGGAAAAAAAAAAAAAAAGAAAGAAAGCAGTGAACCTGGTTATAAATCCTGCAATATATTACATTTAAAAATATCCTAGTACAACAAAAACAAATTTTAAATGAAATTAAACAAACAAACAAACAAATAAAAACAGTAGCAGCAGAGGTTACCTGTCTGAGCACCTACATTTTCTTAGGAGGGGATCGTGTCTCACCAGCCATATAGCCCATAAACCTTCTCAAAAAGAGTGAGCCAGGAGAAAAATGTAACACAAGATTTGATTTCACAATGTCTCTACGCTCCCCAGACCCCAAACTGGGGATTCACTGAATGAAGAGAATTTGTTTTTCCACTGTTTTCTTCTTGAGAAAAAGAAGAGATGATTTTGAAAAGTCAATTCTTTCAATGCCTTCGATACCTTCTTAAAAGTCTGATAAAGTGCTTGATGAAAACAAGTCTCTTGGTGATTTTTTTCTAACGTTCCAGCATATTTTCTTATTGATAGCATATACAGAAAGATTTCAAAGTTCAGTGCAGCAAAAGCCAGCAGAAATGACCAATCAATTATTAGGCACCAAAAAAAAGAAAAAAACTATTAAAAATTTTAAATGAATAGGTCGTGTGTGTGTGTGTGTGTGTGTGTGTATGTGCGCGCGTGTATGTAGTCCAGTTTTCATCATAGGTAACATAAAAACAGTATCAGAATTACTTTTAAAATACAATTAAGAATTACAATTTTAACAATACACAATTTTACAATAATTCAGATCTGGGCATAAGAATTACACATAATTGATAAATACATTTTTACCTCTCATAATAGCAATGAAGATTATACAAGTATTAAACAATATGAAAATATATTTAACTTTCACTTAAATATCTGGGGTGTTTCATCTGGGTTCTTCCAGAATGATTTGTTCATATTCTTTACCTTAATTTGAGGGAGTTCAAGAAGATATTCACGTTTTTAAACTCTAAGATGATCATTCCTAACCTCTTTTTTCTAACGTGTGTGTACAAATCCAGAAATATGTTGGTAAAGCTATGTTTTAATATAGTGTGAATGCACAAAACATTGATCAGTAGTGAATAAAACTAAAGGTGAAATAATATGATAATTATCATATATGGTTAGTTTGGTAAAATAGTTTTAAAGGCTATCTACATTTTTCCTGATACCTTATCCCACCCAACACAAACCCCTGAGCTTTTCATCAAGTAGAGAGGGTGTTCTATTAATGTTTTAAAAATTTGCAAATCTATATAATGTGATATGTAAGTATTTAATGTATTATAATTTATGTGACAACCAGACACTCTCTACACAATCATATGAATGACTTAATTAAGCACTTCTTTCTCCCTCATTTATTTCTCTATCCCAAATATGCATCCTCCTATGGTCATTCAGTGAAAGAAGTACCAAGTATTTCTTTCTGTTAATGAGTCAGAGGTACTTATAAACATACGTAAGGCCCCAAATAACCCTATGCAAGTCAAACTCTTTTATATGAGATTAGAATATCCTAAAATAAATTAGAAAATCTTCTTCTTATCATCTTTTTGAGGTGAAATGAGACACTGCACAGATTAGAGGTACTATTCTATTTGCCAACAATCAACCTTTCACTCAACTTTAATATTATTTAATTCTATGGAAAAAAAAAACAAATTTTATTACATTCCTTTTTAAAATGGGGGAAAAACTGTACAAGCATGATCAAACCTCTGTTAGAGCTGGTTAATACTGATCTTTTATTATTGCCTCGAAGTCTCTCTAGTAGTGTCCGAGAAATTATGTTTAAGGTCCATCTGAAGGAAAAAAGCACTGGAGAGGCAAGAAAGGACTCAGGTAAAAGCTTCAGAGGATTGCAGTAAGATGGAACTTGCTGTTTAAAAAAAATTACGTTGAGCTCTGGAGCATCTCCATTTCTTAACACAGCTTCCAAACCCATTATTCAAATAGATTTACCCATGTTTTAAAGGCTCGTGTTATATGCCATTTTGGGGCTTTTATAAATTCAGAAATTAAAGAAATATAAAGAGTGAACAGTACTGAAGGCTTCAGAGTTGGGCTGTAAGAGACTTAATACTGCAAAATAAGTCCCCAAACAAAAACGTCCAATCCACCCCACCCTAAAACCTATGTATAACAGGAGAAAATGCACAGCCAGAAGCATAGAAAAGCATGTAGCCTTAAATAAATCATACACTGAACAGTCTAGAACCAAAGAAAAAACCAAACAACATACATATACATAAAAAGGCCTAAGAAGCATCTAGTCTCTTTATGTCTTTAGTGAGTACCTCTAACCCAGTGTAGCTATTAAAACAAGTTATCTGATATTTAAAGTAAAAACTGTGTTTCCCCATCATGCTCCATTTTCTAGAATCTATCCTTTTTTGACTGGTTGGTGTAAACAAAAAGCAAAACACATACACATGCATGCGTGCACACACACACACATATATATATACTCCCTCCTAAAATGTGAAAAATGCAAATATATAATGCTGGTATTATAAAATCACTTCAGCTTTATACTTAAGAACTTATAGGCCCTTAATCTGCCCCCCAAAAATATTTTTCCTTGTCCTTATACTTTAAATGCCCAACCACCAAAAGAAAAAAAGGAAAAAGGAAAAGGCTTTAAATGCACATGTTTCAAGTCAGTGTCTTGTTAACAAAAAAGGTAGCACTTTCTTCACTTTGGCCATTGTTAAAGATGCAGGCATAGATCAGGGAATGTTAGACTAGCATGTATTAAAAAAAAATTGCAACATTAACAGAGCATATATCTTTCAAAAAAGGTTAAAACACTAACAAATACAAGTCAACGCACATATTTTAAACTAGTGTAATTTTATCTACATTGGAATAAATGTCATTTTGTGTACCACACATTGCAATACTGTTCATTTCCCTTTCATCATACGAAAATGCCAATTCTGTCATTAAGAAACCTTTATTGGATTGTATCAATGTTGCCCTCCCACCCAAATTAAAGGAAAACCAAAAAACAGAAATAATAAAATTCCAGTAAAAGAGCGCCTCAAGACTTCATAAACTATGAACATAAACTTCCTAGTTAATACGGTAGAGGCAGAATTTTCAGATTTGTAAAAATTTCTATAATTTAGGTAGATCTCTTCCTCTCTCATTACAAATCTTTGCAACGTAATGTGAAGTTACGCTATGCCAAAATTTGTAGCAATTGTACAAAAGCAAAAGCAAGGGGCCGTGAAAAAAACTGTGTTCTTCATGGCCTGAGAGCATACACATTGAGTAATTTAAAGGGTAATTTAAAAGGTAATTTAAAAGCCTGACACTTCTCTGTGTCTCACCTCTTCTGCCATTCTATCTGTGGTATCTGTAAATGAAAGTCAGTAACATCTTAATAGCAGAGGTCTAATCTAGCTCCCCTTGCTTCTCTCCTGACTAACTCTACTCAATTTTCTCTCATCTTCCTGAGTACCTTCCATGAACAGCATTGCAAGTTGGTTTAAAAAAAAAAGAAAGAAAGAAAGAAAAAAGAAGAAAAAGAAAGTGAGTTTTACAAGGGAGTTGTTGGTAATTATTTACCGGTGGAGTCACTCCACCAGGAGTTTGATCTCATTGGCTATCAGCTGGTTCATGTTGAACAGGCCCCCTGGGAGCTTGGTGAGCAGCTCTCGCTCCGTGCTTTCAGGGTCGCTGTCAACAGAGCTGGAACTTGCGCTCATGTTGTCGACAGCAGTGCTGGCTGGGGGACCCAGCTCCGGCTCACTAGTCTCACTGGCCGTGGACACCACGGAGAGCAGGGACATACGCCGGGTGAGCCGGCCAGAGGGCAGGAGGGAGGCGGCATAGTCCGCTATGATACCAGCTACATCTAGATTACAAGCCTTATCAAAGGCGATGAAACCTACATTTGCATTGGCCTCGCAGACACAGAAGGAGCCGTCATCTTTCATCAATAGGTCAATGCCACACACATCCATCCCCAGGATATTAGACACCTGGATAGCTAGCTGCTTCCCCTGTTCACTCAAGGAGCACATCATCCCCACACCACCTGGCAAAAAAGAAACAAGGTAAGTTACCAAAATGATAAATTTCTGGAGTAAAACTAAAGCTAGCCTCTAATGTTAATTGTCTTTTAAATCAGTAGTGATAACAAATGTGACATTCTACTGTACCACTGTGACTTCCTAAGTCTAAGTTTCCTTCATTAGAGAATCCCTGTCCAATTCAGTCAAAGAAATAACTTAGTACTTTTTCAATATGCTATTCTGAAGATGGCATTAAACTTTCACAGAAACCTATTTTACTTGCAACAATACAGATTGAGGCGAAGGTATTCTAAAGACTTCATATTTTTATGAAGACAGAGGAGAGTAGAAAACGGAGAGTATCAGGGAAAAACTGTTACCTTCTCAAATAATAGGAGGAAATACGGGTCTGATTTAATAAGCATAGGGAAAGAGAAGTTAACCATTAATGGAATGTAAAACCATAGATGAGCATCCAGATTGACCAAGTTTGGGATCAGGGGTGGAAATGGAATTAATGGTAGGTTACAAACCAGAGAACATAAAATAAAACTGAAGGAATAAAATGAATTATATTGGCAATTACACTAAAAACAAACTGAAATTTCCCACAGTATAAAAGACAAAGTTTATCAGGGCGCCTGGGTGGCTCAGTGGGTTAACGCCTCTGCCTTCGGCTCAGGTCATGGTCTCAGGGTCCTGGGATTGAGCCCTACATGGGGCTCTCTGCCTGCTTCCTCCTCTCTGCCTGCCTCTCTGACTACTTGTGATCTCTGTCTATCAAATAAATAAATAAAATCTTAAAAAAAAAAAAAAAAGACAAAAGTTTATCTATATCCTGTACCAAATGAAAAAATTTTTGAAAACTAAAGGGATGGGGAAAGAGATAACGGACAAAGGCAAAAACAAACTTCACTTAAGAGCCTTATAGTATATATCCATATACCACCCATTTTTCCTTTATCAAATATTGACAACAAACAATCATGGTTTTTGTCCAAAACAAACAAAACCTTAACTCTCTTTTTTTAAGAAAAAGAGAGAGCTTGTGAGTGGGGGGTTGGGACAAATGGAAAGGGAGAGAAAGAATCCTGAGGAGGCCCCATGCTCAGCTCGGCGAGGGATCTCACAACCCTGAGATTAGGACCCGAGCATAATCAAGAATCTGATGCTCAGCCGACGGAGCTGAGGTGCCCCAACACATTATAAAACACTTTTTACAGGCAACATTCTCTGACAATAATGCAAGATTAGAAATTAGAAATTAATGACTTAAGTAACCAAAAGGTTAAGGACTTAGAATTTGGAACACTGATCCCCTAAATTAAAGGAAAATAAATACCATCTGTAAAAGCACTTCATACCAAAATTTTTATTTTGAAATTAGAAAGAAGAAATTAAGTACTCTTAGAAAAAGAAACTAAAAAGAGAGTTTTAATAAAAGGTTGAATGACTAGAATAGAAAAAATAGAAAGGAGAAAAAAAATCCAAATGCTACTTTGACAAAATTATGAATGATATCAAAGACAGAATTGCAGACAAAAGCGAGATTCAAGTAAACATAAGCAATCATCTCATGAAACTGAGACTGAAACCTAAAACAAATGGCTGATTTGAAATCACCAATACTGATCCAAGAAGAAGCAAACTTTATTAAACAGGCCAACTAATATTACAGAAGAGACCAGAAAGGTGATAGAAGAGCTATTTCTACAAAAAGAATCAGGACCTGATGGGTTCAAAGTGGAGTTGTCTTTAGCTATCCTTTATTCCGATGTTAACTTTACCTGTAGAATGCCCTAGGAAAAGACTGAAAATTCCCCTAATACACTGACTAAAACCAATGTTATATAACTTTGATAACAAAAGTGATCAGGACATTTTATTTATTTATTTTTTTTTGATCAGGACATTTTAAAAAGTAACATTACAGACCAATCTTCAATTATTAAAATAGATGTAAATATTTTACATAAAATACTAAAGGAATCCCAATTTTAAAATATGCTAATACCTATTTAAAGGTTTATTCTAGAAATGCAAGAATAGGGACGCCTGGGCGGCTCAGTTGGTTAAGCGGCTGCCTTCGGCCTGGGTCATGATCCTGGGGTCCTCGGATCGAGTCCCGCATCGGGCTCCTTGCTCAGCGGGGAGCCTGCTTCTGCCTCTGCCTGCCTGTGCTCGCTCTCTCGCTCCCTCTCTCTCTGACAAATAAATAAATAAATAAAATCTTAAAAAAAAAAATAGAAATGCAAGAATAGTTCAAAAACTGTTTTAAATCTAAAATTTATCAACATAATCCATTACACATCAAGAAATTAAAGGTGGAAAACACACTAATGATTTTATCAATACAAGGATTCCAAAAGGCATAGGATAAAATTAGACAATCATTCCTACTTAAAAACTCTAGGAGAATGAATCTACTTAAATATTCTAAATAGCAAAACATTAAATAATCAATGAAAATCAGAAACTTAGATACTTAGAATCATTACTTAACACTGTTCTAGAGGTTCTCAAGCAGTGGTTCTCAAAAGGGGGAGAATTTAGAAACTGAAATGTGGCATTTTGGGTTGTTCAACTGAGATTAGAGGAGGAGGGCTCTATAGCGGGCATTTAGTGGTTATTGGAAATGTTAAACAAAAAGAGATGACAAATATGATAAAAAGCAATTCATATAGAAGTACATATAAATTACCAAGAAGCTATGAAAAGTATGTCCATCATTAACAGGGAAATAAAATTAAAATAACAGGGGCGCCTGGGTGGCTCAGTGGGTTAAGCCTCTGCCTTCAGTTCAGGTCATGATCTCAGGGTCCTGGGATCCAGCCCCACATCGAGCTCTCTGCTCAGTGGGGAGCCTGCTTCCTCCTCTTTCTGCCCGCCTCTCTGCCTGCTTGTGATCTCTGTCTCTCTGTCAAATAAATGAATAAAAAATTAAAAATAAATCTTAAAAAAAATTAAAGTAACAGTGAGAAAGCATTTAACTCCCATTAGATAGGCAAAAACTTAAGACTAAAAAAGTAACAGTTCTTATGAGGGGGAGAGGAAAAAAGGGTATTTTAATATGTTCGATGTAGAAATACACTTCTCACCTTCTGGTAAATTAATCTGGCTACATCTCTAACAATTAAAATATTTTGACCCAGCAATACTAATCTTGAGACTCCTCAACACAAAAGTACCAGTATGTAAAAGCATTATTCACAAAGATATGTTAAATGTTCACAGTGGCAAAAAACTGAAAATAAGTGCAAATCAATAAAGGGACAGATGTACACAGCAGGTGAAAGGAATAGAAGAGGTAAGGAAAATTAGGGGGGAGGATGAAAAGAATGATATTTAAATAATTTTATAAATTATTTCTGTGTATAAAACTAAAATGTTTTAAAGTCGACCAAAACCTATTCATTATGGAAAAACCAAAAGTCTTTGCAAAAATAGCTTGAAAGCTGATTTCCAGTACTAACCATAATTATCTAACATTTAGTTAACTATCCATCAGATGTGTCTACATAATTTCACATAACTGAGATCATATTATAGTTAATAAACATTAAGAAGAGTACAGAGGCACACAGCTTAACAGTTTAAAAAAAAAGCTAAATTCATGTCATTTACTTGGAAATCTAAATGGTATCTATAATCCATGTAATTTTTTCAATTTTGGAAATCAACATATTCAAAGAGTTGTTAAGAGCACAACTCTGGAACCAAATAGTACATTTGCATTCTGGCTGCACCATTATTAGATCTGTTATCTCAAGCAAGTTACTTAACTGTTCTGGGCCTTCCTCATCTTTGAAATAAAATGGAATACTAACAATACCTAGCAATACCTAAAGAAGTTAATAGTCATTAAGAACTTACTACAGTACCAGAACTTGAGAGGTATAGTTACTTTTACTATAAATATTGAATATAAGAGAATATTCATATAAAAAAAGGCCTCTGAACAACCTGCTGCCAAAGGGGAGAGGATAGGGGCTGGGTAAAATAGGTGAAGGGGATTAAGAGGTACATACTTCCAATTATAAAACAAAGAGGTCATGGAGGCGCCTGGGTGGCACAGTCCTTAAGCACCTAACTGGTTTCAGCTCAGGTGATTTCGGGTTCATGAGATTGAGCCCTGCGCCCAGGATCTCTCCTTTCCTCCCTTCCTCTTCTCCACCCGCCCTCCCATGCAAACATGTGTACATCTTTATAAAAAATAAATGAATAAATAGGTCATGGAGATAAAGGTATAGATGAAGAATATAGTCAGTAACATTGTAATAATGTTATATGGTGATTACTATGCTTATTGTGGTGAACACCAAGTAATTTACAGAATTATCAAATCACTGTGTTGTACACCTGAAACTAGTATGTCCACTACACTGCAATGATAAATATTTTAAAAATGTGAGATACAGGGGCACCTGGGTGGCTCAGTGGGTTAAGCCTCGGCCTTCAGCTCAGGTCATGATCTCAGGGTCCTGGGATGGAGCCCCTCATCAGGCTCTCTGTTCAGCAGGGAGCCTGCTTCCCCCTCTCTCCCTACCTGCCTCTCTGCCTACTTGTGATGTCTCTCTCTGTCAAATAAATAAATAAAATCTTTTAAAAAATATATGAGATACACACACACACAAAGGAATATTTTTTTAGCCATTAAAAAAAAAAAGAAATCCTACCATTTGTAGCATGGATAAATATTGAGGGTATTATACTAAGTGAAATAAGTCAAACAGAGAAAGACAAATACTGTATGATTATATGTGGAATTAAACAAACAAACAAACAAGCTCACAGAAACACATAACAGATTGGTGGTTGCAGAATGCGGGTAGGGGGAAGGCAGGGGAAATGGGTGAAGGTGGTTAATGGGTACAAGCTTCCAGTTAAAATAACTTCTGGGGATATAATGTATAGAATGATAACTACTGTTAACAATACTATATTATGTATTTGAAAATTGCTAAAAGTAGATTTTTTTTAAGATTTATCTTATTTATTTCAGAGAGAGTGAGAGAAGGAGACTCCCTGCCAAGCACAGAGCCCCACAACATGGAGCTTGATCTCACAACCCTGAGATACTGACCTGAACCAAAAATTAAGAATCAGACACTTAACCGAATGAGCCACCCACACATCCTGAGAGTAATTTTTTTTTAAGTTCTCACCCCCCTGCCACACACACACCAGTAATAAACGAGGTAACGGATGTGTTAACTAATCTTATTGTGGTAATCATTTTGTAATACATACATATATAAAATCACTATGTTGTACATTTCAAACTACACAATGTTATATGTCAATTATATCTCAATAAAGATGAAAAAATAAATATCAGGATTATTAAAAAAAAAAAAGGCCTCCCTGGGGACAGAATAATGAGGGCACTCAATTTTGGAGAATAAGGCAGAGGTACTCTTGCTCTACCAGATAGTAGGCCATAATGGTAGAGGGATTTAGATTGCTAATCATACAGGGAATGAAGAGTATATAACAGACCATAGGACTCTGAAACAGAAGAAAGATGGCATTATAAATCAGTAATGAACAGGCCATTCAATAAATAGTGCTGGGAAAACCAGGTGTTACTCATTTGGAAAAAAGAAAATGGGAATCTCTACCTTACACTGAAGAACAAAATCAATTTCTGGTTGCTTAACAACCTAAACATGGAAGCAAAACTTCAAAAAATTTTAGAGAACTGTAATAAGAATAGAATACAACCATAGGGTGAAAAAGAATTTCTTTAATAAAAAATAAAGAATGTAAAGAAGACCATGAATATGCATGACACTAAAACTGAAAATTTCTATTCACTAAAATATATAAACCAAAAAAGATGAGGAGTGCCTGGGGGGGGGGGCGGCTATATTTAAGTTAAGCAGCTACTTTCAGCTCAGGTCATGACCTCAGGGTCCTGGGATGGTTGGGCTCCCTGCTGGGCGGGGGAATCTGCTGCTCTCTCTGGACTCCCCTCTCTCTCTAAAATAAATAAAATCTTTAGAAGAAAAAAAAAGATGAGATATCATAAGCTGGGATGAAAAACTGCATTTACAATTCATGTCAATGATGAAGGATTTGAAGTACATAAAGGACTCTTTTCCAAGTCATATTAAAAAAACAAACAAAAAAATTTCCAATTATAAAGGAGGTAAAAGACCTCAACAGGCAATTCAGAAAAGATAGCTGGATAGGGTCAGGAGTACAAATTAAAATAACATGATATATCATCACGCCAGGCTGACAAAATGTTTAAAGTCTATCAATATCCCAAGTTGGCAAAAAGGTGGCACTATAAGAAACATATAATGACTTTGGACACTCATTTGGTAATATCTAGTAAAGGTGAAGTTGTATAACTCACTAGGATACAGAAGTCCCACTTTTGAGTGAACGGGTTAACCTAGAAACACTCTTGGGCCTATATCTAAAGATACAAAAAAATTTTCGTAGCAACACTGCTTATAAAAGGCCCAAATTGGAAGCAGTCAAAAGGTAAAATTAGGCAGCAGGCAAAATCAGTCAACTACTGCTAAAATGTTGACAAAGATGAATCTCAAAAATGATGTTAAGTGGAAAAAAAGGAGGGGAGGGGAGGCGCCTGGGTGGCTCAGTTGGTTCAACTGCCTTCAGCCTCAGGTCATGATCCTGGAGTCCCAGGATCAGAGGCCCAGGATCAGGGTCCCGCATCGGGCTCCCTGCTCAGCGGGGAGTCTGCTTCTCTCTCTGCCTTCTCCCCTTTCATGCTCTCTCTCTCATATAAATAAATACAATCTTTGAAATACATATATATATCGTTCTAAATCATTTATATAAAGTTTTATAACATACAAAATAATATCTTGTTTAGGAAGACAGAAGAACTGAAAGTACTTTTAAGGGAAAGAGAAACAGTAAGTTCAGAACTTGGGGAGGAGAGGGAGAAATGAGCAGGAAAGGGAGTCAAGAGAGAACTAAATCAACAACTTATTTTGCAAGCTGGTTAATGGGTACAAACAAATCCTTTATATTATCCTTCATACTTTCCTAATTCTCAGTTACTTCAAAATTTAAAAAGTATTACTCAATATATAATTAACTTACCTTTGTAATTTCTTTGCTTAAAGTATAAAAATTGTTAATTAAATTTCACGGTAGAAAAGTAAGAAGGTAAAGGTGTCCCAGAAATGAAAAGATGCCATTCAGCTCTGCAGCTGCTAATAAGCATAATATTATGATGGAAAATGGGATATGAAGAACTAATGCCAGGAGGCAGAAATTATTTTTTCAAGAGTACAAAAGAGGTTTTATCACTGCAGTGTTAGACTGTAAGAGAGTAAGGATGGAAGGAAAACAACCAATTAGGGGCTACTACAAGTAATCCAAGTATGGTAAGACAATATTAATGGCAGAGATAATGAGAAATTGTCAGATTTGGATACACTTTGAGAGTAGAAATAAAGAAACTGAAATCTGACAGTTTTGATTTGTGGTATAAGACTTGAAGACTAAGGATTTTGGTCTAAATTGGAGAGACAGAGTTGCCGTTAAATGATAAGGAGAAAACTGGGGGTGAAATACATTGGGAGGGGGAGTTATGTGGGGAGTTCACTTTTGGACAGGATTGTCTGTTATACAACTACTGGTAGATAACTGAGCAGGCAACTATTTTTATGTACTTGGGAGTTCAGAAAGAAAGCCCAAGATGGAGGTACAAATTTGAAAATAACAACATAGATAGTATTTAAAGCCACAATCCAGATCAGATGACTAAGGAAACGAAATACACAGGAAAAAAACCCAGACTAAGTTCTAAAGTACTTTAACAATAAGAGATCAAGAAAATACACAGTAAAGTAAATCAAAAGCAGTAATCTTGTTTTGACCAATGGGTAAAACAGGTTAGGACCCAGCCTGAGTGAACTACAATTACATGCAAATTAAGTATTATCACCAAAGACGGAATCTTTAACTCTGGTCAGACATTTCATACAAGTGTGAACTGGGTTACAAATTGAGCATGGGTAAAAAGCAAATTTATGTTTCAGAGAAAACCAATTTTATTATTAGAAAACAATTCAAAAGTATATTTATTATATTCATATAATAATATAATTATATTATTACTACTGATCATAGTTACAAGTGAAAGATAATGTTTTTAAACTTATCTTAAGTTACCTGTAGTTACATATGAATACTCACTGGAGAAGCTATAGTATTATATATACTAGAAAGACACCTGTATTGTTTTTACCTAGTGAGCAGTTGCTTTGCATCCTTCCATCTGTTGAACAACGTAACATGGTGCCAACCACACGGCCTCCCACAACAATGACACGCACATCCCGTCCATGAGACTCCTTAACATACTTCTGGAACAAGTATGGAGCTTCATGGCGAATAAGATGGCTTAGATCAGCCAAATGGTGCTTATCTCGAGCCAAGAAAACCGCTTTGCCTGTGGTTGAAAAAGAAAAAAAATATATGTAAATCAAACTACTCACAGTTGATGTGCACCACCTCCATCTTCTTGAGTCTCAACCTGCTCTTTCAGAATCTAACCTAAGTAACAGTTATGGTAATGAGTGAAACAATGCAAAAATGTGTATAAAGTTAATTTTCTCCTATCACTCCCTTAATTCCTACAGTAATCTAGAGTTTATTTTGGTATATGTCATAAAGCAGGGGTCTAACATTTGTATTCCTCCAGGTCAGCCAATAATGCCAGCCTAATTTATTAGCATAACATTTCCCTCTGAGTAAAAATGAGTCATATATTATTATACAATATATATAACATTTGCATAGAAAAAAATAGCAGTATGTTACTACATACCTAGTTTTATTTCTGAGTTCACTAGTCAATTCCATTACTGTATTTGTCAATTTTGGTGCCAAAGCAAGTGGTTGGGGTTTGTTTTTTTTTTAAAGATTTCATTTATTTATTTGACAGAGAGAGAGATCACAAGTAGGCAGGGAGGCAGAGAGGGGAAGCAGGCTCCCTGCTGAGCAGAGAGCCTGATGCAGGACTCGATCCCAGGACTCTGAGATCATGACCTGAGCCAAAGGCAGAAGCTTAACCCACTGAGCCACCCAGGCACCCACAAGTGGCTGTTTTTAAAACATGGGTGTGGGGCACCTGTGTGGCTAAGTCAGTTAAGTATCTACCTTCAACACAGGTCATGATGCTAGAATCCTAGGATCCAGCCCTGCATTAGGCTCCTTCTCTTCCTCTGTCTCAGCACCTGCTTATGATCTCTCTCTCTCTCTCTCTCTCAAATAAATAAATAAAATAAAGTTCTTAAAAAAAAAAAAAAAAAGGATATAAATCCTTTAACATTCTTCCCACCGAGAAGAGGGGGGAATCTTTGTCCTTTCCCTTTCAATCAAGAAGGGCCTGTGATTGCTTCAAACAACGGAACACAGCAGAACATTTTCTGTATGACTTCTGAGGCTAATTCATAAGAGATCATGCAGCTTCTGTGTTCACTGGAGCCTCTCTGTGGAGCCCTAAGACTTCTTGGCTGCCTTACTGTCAAGGCATTAAGCTTTACGAAGTACTTGGATTCATGAAAATTTTATGCCTTAAGAAATCCTTACTCTGGGGGCGCCTGGGTGGCTCAGTGGGTTAAAGCCTCTGCCTTCAGCTCAGGTCATGATCTCAGCATCCTTGGATCGAGCCCCGCATTGTGTTCTCTGCTCAGCGGGGAGCCTGCTTCCTCCTTTCTCTCTGCCTGCCTCTCTGCCTACTTGTGCTGTCAGATAAATAAAAGTTTTTAAAAAAAAGGAATTCCTTACTCTGAAGTCATTAAGATATCTTTATACACTTTCTTCTATAGCTTCATAGCTTTACTTTATATACTTAAGTCTTCAAACTATATAAATTGGGACAGGGATCACTGGAATTAGTGATCTAAGGTCCTTGCATTATTAAAGAGGAAGATAAAGATATAATTTGAAAGTTGGTCTAAATTAAATATGCACCTTAAAATCTATAGGACAACCACTAAATGGTTCTAGCCAAAACAGACTTCCAGAAACCTGAAGTACCATATACCAACAATTTCCTTTTATTCTCCCAAAGTCCTTCAAAAGCTATACATTTCAACTGGTAAGACTACTGTCTAATCAATAACCATGAGGAAATACAAAGAAAATAATAATAGCATTGATCAGATTAAGAAAAATTTGTTTTGTGTAATCAACCTTATTAATTCTCAAGAGTAATTTCAAAATGATATACCATAGGAACAATTCATACACACCTCTATGACCTCGTGTATTCTTCACTACCATTGGAAACTCCAGTACTTCTGCTTCATCAATCATTTTAGCAAAATTTTCATGACCGCCTGGTTTGAGCAAAAAAGAAATTAAGAACAGTAACATAGGTGTTTTGTGGTAAGTTTTATCTATACTAAAGTCAGCAACACAGAGGAGGTAGAAGGTTAAGAACCCGATGGCTAAATTTTGTTTTTCTTAAAGAAAGTTATTAAAAGTTGACAGGTGTCTGGGGCGTCTGGGTGGCTCAGTCAGTTGAGCATCTGCCTTCGGCTCAGGACATGATCCTGGGGTCCTGGGATTGAGATCCGCATCAGGCTCCCTGCTCAGTTGGGAGTCTGCTTCTCCCTCTCCCAACTGCTCACTCTTGCTCTCTCTCACATGCTAATAAATGAACAAAATCTTTAAAAAAAAAAAAAAAAGAAAGAAAGAAAAGAAAAGAAAAGTTAAAACTGCCTGGGTGGCTCAGGCAGTTAAACATCCAACTCTTGATCTCAGGTCAGGTCTTGACCTCATGATCTCACAGTTCTGAATTCATGCCCCATGCACAGCATGGAGCCTACTTTAAAAAGCTGTAAGGAGGGGTGCCTGGGTGGTTCAGTGGGTTAGAGCCTCTGCCTTTGGCTCGGGTCATGATCTCAGGGTCCTGGGATTGAGCCCTGCATCGGGTTCTCTACTCGGCGGGGAGCCTGCTTCCCCCTCTCTCTCTGCCTGCCTCTGCCTACTTGTGATGGCTCTCTCTCTCTCTCTCTCTGTCAAATAAATAAATAAATAAATATTAAAAAAAAAAAAAAGCTATAAGGACAGTTAAATACTAGTTTAAAATAACCCCTTTTAAAATGGATGAAAGGGGGCTCCTGGGTGGTTCAGTGTTAAGCCTCTGCCTTCGGTTCAGGTCATGATCTCAGGGTCCTGCGATAGAGCCCTGCATTGGGCTCTCTGCTCAGTGGGGAGCATGCTTCCCTCTCCCTCTGCCTGCCTCTCTGCCTACTTATGATCTCTCCCTGTCAAATAAATAAATAAAATCTTAAAAAAAAAAAACCACACTTATTTAAAAAAAACAGAAACAAAAACAAAATGGATGAAAGCTATCTTAAACTATAAATATTCTAATATCAAACTTAAAAAATTAATTATCTTTCCACTCAGTTACCTAATTCTATACAGTATTTTATATTTTTATCCCTTATTCCTCCGCTACACAAAATAACAGAAGCACCAAGATCTTCTTCAGTGTACTCATTGCCCGGTTTAGATTAAGAAACAGAAGAGTAAGTCTGTTTACAAGACTTATCCAAGGTTGATGCTACCTGTGTTCTCTTCCTCTCATGAAACATATAAATTAATTTTTCTTATCTCCATTAATCAGAGTTCTTTCTACACTGAGCCACCCAGTACCCATGAGTTAAGTTTTATCCTTTACTGTTTTTATTGCCTAAGAACAAATGATACAGTAACAAGATTAGAGCAAAAATGAACTACAGCTGTAAAAACTCAGCATGGTGATATAAAAGAATTTAACCCGGAAAAAGTTCATTAATCAACTGTAATATCATACATTTGCAGCTTAGAGACATTAAGATGATTCTGTCCCCCAATTTTAAACCTTCAACATTAGAGTATAGGTAACATTTGTTAATTTAACCCTTTTCTCCTTTCCACTTTCCTGAAATCCGAAGTATAGACCCCTAATATAAGCTAGATCCCAAAAGCATCTGACAGAATTCTCAAACTATTCATATTGTCTCTTCTTGTGCAATTGCTAAAATCAACAACTGTATCCACACATGCCATACAGACTTGGGGAGTTCCTTTCTGTAAAATATTTAAGTTGGGGCCCCTGAGTGACTCACTCAGTTAAACGTCTAACTCTTTTTTGGCTCAGGTCACGATCTCAGGGTCATGAGACTGAGCCCTGTGTCAGGCTCCACACTCAGTGCAGAGTCTGCACATCCCTTTCCAACTGTTCCTCCCCACACGTGTATGCACGTGCATGTTCTCTCACTCATAAATAAATCTTTTTTTTTTTTAAAGAGGCCTCATTAACTCTCCAAGAACACTACTGAACATTTATTTGAAGAATTGCCTTTATGGAAAATTGTGATGATTTATAGTAAGTTTGATCCTTTCCAAACAAAAGAATTGGACAGACAGGAAATATACTAACATAGTATTATTTATGGCAGTGCTACTCAAAAGTGTTGTGCCTGCTTGTGACTTCTCCGCTACTGATACTGACCAGATAAATATGAGAAGAGTAGCACTGGAAGCTTTTATAGCCATCTTGCATTGCTCAGACATTTTTATCATATTTTATAAGAGTACTGAGCCACAGGGGCACCTGGATGGCTCAGTTGTTAAGCAGCTCCCTTCGGCTCAGGTCATGATACCAGGGTCCTGGGATCAAGCCCCGCATCGGGCTCCCTGCTCAGCGGGAAGCCTGCTTCTCCCTCTCCCACTCCCATTCCCCCTGCTTCTGTTCCCTCTCTCACTGTGTCTCTCTCTGTCAAATAAAATAAACAAAATCTTAAAAAAAAAAAAGAGTACTGAAACACAGCATGTTGGTCTTAAAAAAAAATTAACTTTTACCTTTACCATAGACAGTTTTGGAAGCACTGGTTTTCAAGTATACCTAGAATACTGTCATTTTCTTAAAAGAAAACAATTTTTGAAGAATTATCATAAAAATTCTGATAAGGATAATCAGACATTAAACAGAGATGTCACCAAATTGTATTATCTTTTACCGTGGCATTGGCAAACTAAGGCCTTTAAGACAGATTTGGTCCAGTGTCCTTTTTTTATTTTTTTTATTTTATTTTTTTAAAAGATTTTATTTATTTATTTGACAGACAGAGATCACAAGCAGGCAGAGAGGCAGGCAGAGAGAGAGAGGAAGGGAAGCAGGCTCCCTGCTAAGCAGAGAGCCTGATGCGGGGCTCGATCCCAGGACTCTGGGATCATGACCTGAGCCGAAAGCAGAGGCTTTAACCCACTGAGCCACCCAGGCGCCCTGTGTCTTTTTTTTTTTTTTTTTTCCGTGTCCTTTTTTTATAATGAAGTTTTATTGGAACACAGCTTTCACACTACAACAGCATTACCTGGGTCACACAAGAGAGAACTTACGGCCCAGAAAGTGCAAAATATTTACTATTTGGCCCTTTACAAAAAGTTTGCTAAATCCACTCTACAATATCATGGAATTAAATCTTAACGCAGAATATATAATTCTTGGGCCCAGTTTGTTAAAACTGAAAGCTATTTCTGTAAGAAATACCTTCATGTTCACAATTTCCTTATATCACATAACCCTATTAATTTAGTGCAGCTTTCAGAACTATAAGTGCTGTAAAACTTGGGCTATAAATTCTTATTAGTGAACTTACCATAAGAGAAAGTATCTGGCAGAGGAACACCATGGCCAGCCAACTCTTGAAAAGTCCAAAATTTATTAACACAGTTCAGGATGGCTTGAGGTCGGTTCATCAACCGACATCCCATCTTCTCTAAATGGCGCAAAACAGTTATGTCACTATCACTTTGCACCCAAGGGGTTGGTACTCTCACTACCACCACTTGGGGATAGGCAGTTATTAGTTCTCCATTGATCCGTAGACCTGAAATACATAGGAATGAAGCCAAGATCATTAAAAGGGAATATACCAAAATATTTAAGAGTTTGGGTCACAAAACTAAAGTACAATGTTGTTAAGATTTCACTGGAACAAGACATTCCTTATATTCTTTATAAGGAAAAAGAAAACTTGAAAAAAATTCCTGCAGTGATTAAATTAGTATGTGTCAATAAAGTGAAAAACCAAAAAGCCTTTAAAAAAAAGTCATGGGGCACCTGGCTGGCTCAGCTGGTAGAGCGTGGGACTCTTGATCTCAGGATCATGAGTTCAAGGCTCCACATCAGGTGTAGAGCGTACTTAATAAAACTAAAAAGACCGTCATAATCTCTATGTTCAGAGACAGAAAAAACATCCAGATACATATGATGAATTTTAAAAAAAAGTGGGGGGGCACCTGGGTGGCTCAGCGGGTTAACCCTCTGCCTTCTGTTCAGGTCATGATCTCAGGGTCCTGGGACCAAGCCCTGCATCAGGCTCTCTGCTCAGTGGGGAGCCTGCTTCCCCCCACCCTCTGCCTGCCTCTCTGTCTACCTGTGATCTCTCTCTCTCAAATAAATAAATAAAATCTTAAAAAAAAAAAAAAGAAGAAGAAGAAGTGAAAACTGGCACTTGAATTAAAAAAAAAAAAAAGCAAATCTTGGGACACCTGGCTGGCTCAGTTGGTACAGCCTATAACTCTTCATCTCAGGGTTGTAGGTTCCAGCCCCACGCTACATCTAGAAATTACTTATAAATACTTAAAAAGGGGGTGCCTGGGTGGCTCAGTGGGTTAAGCCTCTGCCTTTGGCTTGGGTCATGATCTCAGGGTCCTGGGATCGAGCCCTACATTGGGCTCGATCCCAGGACCCTGGGACCCTGGGATCATGACCTGAACCGAAGGCAGAGGCTTTACCCCACTGAGCCACCCCGGTGCCCCAGTACTCCATGTTAACAGTGGTATATATTTTCCCCACTGCTAAGTATAGAAAAATATTTAAGATATTTTACTCTCTCTCATCACTCAAAATTATACCAGAGACCTCTTTCTCTGTCAGTACATTTAAGTTTTATTTCCTTCTCTTTTTAATGAGTTAACTGGAATTATATCCTTTCGGAGATAAACCATACAACCAATACCTTACTCATTCACTTACTATTAAGCAATTACTGTTTGTCAGATTATTTTGTAAAGATTAGAAATAGACTGGCAAATAAGGCAGATAAGGTCCTTATTCTTAGAAGAATCCACTCTAGTGGGAGAGACACTTTTAAATGTGGAAGTTCTGATATAGGAGAGAAAAGGAGGTTAACACCTGAGTTAGGGCATAAGACTTAGGTATGTGTGTGTTTAAAGAAAAGAGGAAGAAAACTTCACAATTACAGAGCAAAAGATCAGTAAGAAAAATAAGTGGTTCAACTACAATTTTTACAGGAGCACCTGGGTGGCTCAGTGGGTTAAAGTCCCTGTCTTCGGCTCAAGTCACTCAAGGTCCTGGGATTGAGCCCTCCATAGGGCTCTCTGCTCTGCAGGAAGACTGCTTCTCCCTCTCTCTCTGCCTGCCTCTCTGCCTACTTGTGATCTCTGACTGCCAAATAAATAAATAAATAAATAAATAAATCTTTTAAAAAACAACAACAAACAGCTACAATTTTTACTGACAGAATGTAAAAGATAAGGCTGGTCATTTAAGGTGTCGAACATGAAAAGCCACAGGTTTTTATTAAGATATAACTGCCACATAATACTGTATTAGTTTTAGGTGTACAAAAGAATGATTTACTATATGAAATACATTGGGAAATGATCACTGCAATAAATTTACTTAACATCTATCACCTCACAATGACAAATTTTCTGTGATCAGATCTACTCTCTTAGCAACATTAAAATATACAATATAGGAGTCTCTGCATGACTTAGTCAGTTGAGCGACCAACTCTTAATTTCAGCTCAGGTCTTAACCCCAGGGTTGTGAGATTGAGTCCTGTGTCAGGGTCTACACTGGGTGTGGAGTCTGCTTAAGATTCTCTCTCTCCCTTCCCTTCTGTACCTCCCCACCCCTGCTCTCTTTAAAAAAGAAATATACATTACAGTATTGTTAATCACAGTCACCAAGTTGAACACTACATCCCTAAGATTTACTTATAACTTGGAAGTCTATACCGTTTGGCCATCATTTCCCATTTCCCCCACCCCACTACCCACCACTGACAACGACCAAACTGTTTTCTATATCTATGATCTGTACCTATGAGTTCAGCTTTTTTTGATTCCACATGTAAAATCGTACAGCATCTGCCTTTCCCTGTGTGACTTATTTCTCTTAGCATAATACCTGCAAGGTCCTCTATGTTGTCACAAGTAGCAGAATTTCATTCTTTTTAATGGCTGAATGATATTCAAATATATGTACATATATATCACATTTTCTTTATTCATTCACCTGTCAATGAATACTTAGGTTATTCCTGTTTTACCTATCATAAATAATAATGCACTGAACACGGGGCATGCAGATAAATCTTCAAGACAGTGATTTTGTTTCATTCA
This sequence comes from Martes martes, assembly GCF_963455335.1. NCBI lineage: Eukaryota > Metazoa > Chordata > Mammalia > Carnivora > Mustelidae > Martes > Martes martes. The sequence goes on along the minus strand of NC_137895.1, from coordinate 52,199,994 downwards.
GGTAACTACTCAGATCTGGAATTGCTGGATACAAAATTCTAAGCTAAAGAATTTTTATTTGTTCTAAGGGAACTGAGGGTATGCACTGCATAGTGCCTGCTGATACTTCACACTATCCACCCCCCCCCTTTTAAAAAGATTTATTTACCCATTTAACAGAGAGAGACACAGTAAGAGAAGGAACACAAGCAGGCAGAGTGGGAGAGGGAGAGGCAGGCTTCCCGCTGAGCAGGGAGCCCGATTCGGAGCTCGATCCCAGGACCCTGGGATCATGATCTGAGCCAAAGGCAGATGCTTAACGACCAAGCCACCCAGGCGCCCCTATCCCATCTTTTAATCCTTCTCAATATGGCAGGATCTAGGAGCATTTCCCACACTCCCTTACCAGCAGGGTTCAATTCTGAAAATCTACCACCAAAAGAGAATTACACAAAAATTTAAAGGTCAAAGAGAAGTAGAAGTCATTATCCTCCAGGGTCAGTTGCACATAGGTACGTGGTCATCGGGAGATGTGAGGTTTTGTCAGTGTCTTCAGGGATTCTTGTAATTGTTCATAGTACTGCTACAGGTATCTTGAGACTGGCACCATAGTTTTCTGCAACCCCACACTTTCTCATTAAAAAAAAAAAATGTATTTTATATATTTGAGACATAGTGTCATGATCCCAAAATCATGACCTGAGCAGAAACCAAGAGTCAGATGCTTAACAAAAAAAGAGAGAGAGAGAGAGGTGCTTAACTGACTGAGCCACCCAGGCACCCCTGCACTTCTCCATTTCTTAGGTTTTCTCAGTGACTTGCATCAAAAGGCAAATGTAAAAAGCATTTTTTTTAAGTCAGAAGAAACTTAATGACCAGACTAGGAGTTACAAGTTTTTAAACTAGGACATGAAGAATGGGAAAGTTAAAAAAGCAAAGCCATTTTAGGGCAGAAGATGCTGAATTCAGATATAAAAGACTTTGGTGATAACATGAGGACATCAAAGTAGAACTATTCTGTAGGCAGAAGTATGTGTTAAAACTATATATATATATGTGTACATAATTCATATTGGTAATGTGGAGTGTGTATACATGTGAGCATACTTACTTATTTGTCTGTTTACTGGAATTTGCCCACGACATAATAGCTAAAGAAATGGATATATAGGTTGAAAAAGGTGGGGGGGAAATGGAGAAACCTAGGACTAAGATTTGGTAGATTCAATAAGTGACAGGAAAAGGAACTGAAAACCTAAGGGGAAAAAAATCAGCCAAAAAACTATGAAAATCTATTTTTCTTTAAAAAAAGAAAAAAAAAAGATTTGGGGCACCTGGGTGGCTCAGTGGGTTAAAGCCTCTGCCTTCAGCTCAGGTCATGATCTCAGGGTCCTGGGATCGAGCCCTGCATCGGGCTCTCTGCTCAGCGGGGAGCCTGCTTCCCTTCCTCTCTGCCTACTTGTGATCTCTGTCAAATAAATAAAATCTTTAAAAAATAAAAAAATAAAAAAATTTAAAAAAAGATTTTATTTGGCAGGGAGAGAGACAGCCAGAGAGAACACAAGCAGTGGGACTGGGAGAGGGAGAAGCAGGATTCCCACAGAGCAAGGAGCCCGATGTAGGGCTCAATCCCAGGACCCTGGGATCATGACCTGAGCTGAAGGCAGATGCTTCACAACTAAGCCCCTAGGAAAATCTACTTTTAAGTAATACTGTGAAAAATGAGAAAGGTCAGTATAATCAGGAGAGAATGATCAAATTCATTAAATAAAACAGAAGAAATAGGAAGGTTGAATGTTAAGAAGTTTGAGTGATCAGAGAAAGATACTGTCAATTGCCAAGAGAAAAATTCAACCATCATTACATTTTCATTGCATTTCCCTAAACCGCACTTTTAAGAAATGTGGTAAAATCAGGGCACCTGGGTGGCACAGTTGCTTAAGCAGCCGACTCTCAGTTTCAGTTCAGGTTGTGATCTCTGGGTCATGAGATCGAGCCCCAAGTCAGGCTCCACGCTTAGCACAAAATCCGCTTAGGACTCTCTCTCCCCTCCCCTTGTGCATTCTCTCTCTCTCAAAATACACATAAAACTTAAACAAACACTTCATTATTTTAGACAAGCAGAAGGTGAACCAAGGCTAGAAAGAAGGGCAGGTACAAATCAATGTGAGCCCAAAAAGGCAAAGCAACTTCTCTCACAACTCTGCCTTAAATGTTACTCATCTCTTGGGCACAGTTAGCAAAAGCTACCATTATCTTTGATGTAGAGCTTATAAAACTGAAATATAAGATCTCTGTTATTCAGTATATCCATGCATATAAATGTGTAGAATTTTCCCCACAGTTCTACTACACTCATTATATAACAGGTAGTGCACATAAATGTGCTACCACTCAGTTTGACTCCACTTTCTCAGAAATATATTACCTTTTTTACTTATCTTAAACCTCACCTTGTGAAACCGTTCATCTAATTTTATTCTGGGCTGGGATGAAGATTTCAGTACAAATATTTCAGAGTTTACATTTTAGATTAAGTGCATGATCAAGCATTAACAGCCAATAATAAGTGAATCTTAGAAAAGCAATGTGTGGGGGGGTTATTCCTCTATTTCTGAGATAAAAAATTTATTATGTAAGGGCACCTGGGTGGGTCAGTCAGTTAAGGACCCAACTCCACATCTCAGCTCAGGTCTTGATCTCAGGGTCATGAGGTCAAGCCCTACACTGGGCTCTATGCTGGGTATGGGACGTACTTTAAAAAAAAAAGTAGAAAAAAGTGTTGGCATAGATGTTGAGAAAAAAGAACACTCTTGCACTGTTGGTGGGAATGCAAATTGGTGCAACTGCTGTGGTAAACAATATGGAGGTTCCTCAAAAGGTAAAAATGGAAGTACCCTATGATCCAGAATTGTATAGATAGGGTATTTACCAAAAAATTCAACAACAGTAATTCAAAGGCATACATGCACCCCTCTGTTTACTGGAGCACTATTTACAACAGCTGAACTATGAAAGCAGCCCAAGTGTCCACTGATAGATGAATGGCTACAGAAGATGTGGCATATATATAAAATGGGATATTATTCAGCCATAAAAAAGAATGAAATCTTGCCATTCACAATGACATGGATGGAGCCAGAGAGTATTATGCTAAATGAAGTAAGTCGGTCAGAGAAAGAAATACCATATGATCTCACTCATATGTGGAATTTAAGAAACAAAACAAATGAGCAAAGGAAAAAAAGAGACAAAGAGACTCTCAACTATGGATAACAAATTGATGGTTACCAGAAGGGTGGGCAGGGTGAGGGACGGGGAAAAAGGTGATAGTAAAAAGTACACTTATGATGAAAAAAAAATTTCAAAATCTATTACGTATTAAAAGCCTACTGTTTTTGTTAAGGCAGGGTAAGAAGGTGCTATGGGCTGATTATTTTCCAAGCTGAAAGATTCCTTTGGGATATTAACAATCTCCTTGCCAAAAATTAAGTGGAGAATCTCTTATGTAGCTCTAATGTAAACCTGTCCTTTCTGAGAGTAGAATTTGGCTATACCAATAAGAGTAAGTACTAGCAGTTTTTTTGGTGGGGAGGGGGATGCTAGTGTTTTTGTGAGGGAAACAAGAAATCGGTTCCTTTCTGACTGACATTTTTTTTTTTCCATCTTCTTTTTTTTTTTAAGATTTTATTTATTTGACAGAGAGAGCTCACAAGTAGGCAGAGAGGCAGGCGGGGGTGGGGGGAGCAGGCTCCCCATTGAGCGGAGAGCCTGATGTGGGGCTCAATCCCAGGATCCTGGGACCATGACCTGAGCCAAAGGCAGAGGCTTTAACCCACTGAGCCACCCAGGCACCCCTTTTTTCCATCTTCTAATGTTCCAGAGGATTCTTAAGGATTTCTGAGATACTTAGAGCTTACAGAATTTTAAGAATTTTATTTATTGTGGCTCTGAATATTTTATCTTCAAAAAGAGAAAAAAACTGTCAGAATTTTAACTGACACTTAATTTTTTAAGTGAAGACACTCTATGTACACAATTAAAAACCCACACAATCTCTATGTCAGAGATCAAGGAAGCACTCAAAGACTAAGGGAGATGTGTCCCTAAAACACAGGTGACAGTTTGGAGGGGTTCAAAATTAGCCAAATTTCATATGATATGACCATCAAAAAGGTCAATGAACTAATTTTTTAAGATTTTATTTATTTGACAGACAGAGATCACAAGTAGGCAGAGAGGCAGGCAGAGAGAGAGGCAGGCAGAGAGAGCAAGCTCCATGCTGAGCAGAGAGCCCGATGTGGGGCTTGACCCCAGGACTCTGGGATCATGACCCGAGCCGAAGGCAGAGGCTTTTAACCCACTGAGCCACCCAGACACCCCAACTGATAACATTTTGAATTGAAAAAAAAAGTCCATGAATTCGTAATAATTATAGAGAAGGACCAAAAAAGGGGCCTCATTTGCTATCACTGAAGGGACTACTACATAATTCCTTATTCTAAAAACCAGTAGTTAAGGAAAAATTACATTTATCCCACCATTTCTGCAGGAACTAGAGTTTACCAGGAAAAGCTCTTTTTTGGAGATGAATGCCATTAACATAGAATAACAAAATTTGAAACCACCATGCAGTAAGTGAATCAGGCAAAGATCAAAGATGTTAAAAGCATTAAGAAAAGGTTGATGGGATACTTGTACAGTGCCAAAATATCAGAGATTTGCTAGGCAAAAAGTAAAAATAGGTTTTCGTAATAGACCATACAGACATTACTTACCCAGGGACTGAACTCAGCATCACTATCAGTGGCAAACAGTCATTTTGTGCCTCCTGGTTGAATGCACTATGAAGTACCTACATCACCCAGTCAGTAATTTTTTGCTCAAAATGCATAACCTGTATGTAATCACACCAATTCACAGGAAACTTCAGAAGGCAGACACCACAAGGAAACTATCAGACAAACCGAGAATATGAGACATTAAAGATAACTGTTCTGATTACTTGAAAAAGTTGATGTCACTGAAGAAAAAAATAGAAAACCTGTTCTAGAGTTAGGAAGACTAAGACATTACATCCAAATACCTTTGCATGGACCCTTACAGAACCTGATCTAAAAAGAATAACTGAAAGATATTTTAGATTCAGCTATAAATATCCGACTCTAGAGTATCAGATGCCAGGGGTGCCTGGGTGGCTCAGTGGGTTAGGGCCTCTGCCTTCGGCTCAGGTCATGATCCTGGGTTCCTGGGATTGAGCCCAGCGTCAGGCTCTCTGCTCAGCGGGGAGCCTGCTTCCTCCTCTCTCTCTGCCTCCCTCTCTGCCTACGTGTGATCTCTGTCAAATAAATAAATAAAATCTTTAATAAACAAATAAATAAATAAACAAAGTATCAGATGCCATTAAAGAGTTACTCATTTCTTAAGGTGTGCTAATGGTATTAAAGTATATGGGACAGTGTCCTTACTTTTTTAGTTACAAATACTGAAGCATTTAGGGAGAACTTGAAAAGAGCTACTTGTTGTAAAAGGCTAACAACTCTCTCAAAAAGCTGTGTTTAATGTATATAATATTTATACATATTAGGAGAAAGAGACAAGACACAAGGTTACTACTGAACACTCCATCTAGGCATCAAGAATATAGCTGCCCGTAATTCTTTAATTTTTTTTTAAAGACTTTATTTATCTATTTGACAGAGAGAGAGAAATCACAAGTAGGAAGAGAAGCAGGCAGAGAGAGAGGGGGAAGCAGGCTCCCCGCTGAGCAGAGAGCCTGATGCGGGGCTCAATCCCAGGACCCTGGCATCATGACCTGAGCCGAAGGCAGATGCTTAATGCACTGAGCCACCCAGGCGCCCCAGAAAATTACCTAAATTTTAAAGAGCACAATTGGATAATGGGAATTTATAGTACAAAAGGACAGATAATTCTGAAGAATTATATAAAACACTAGAAAGTCTTTATTAAAGCTGGGTAAGAATTCAAATAGCTACTAATTATCAAACACCAAAAACTGGAATACAAGAATCCATTCAACAAATAATATATATGATGTCTTTCCTATTTGCTTAATTGCTTCCTAACAGGATATATTTTGTGTTTCCTATCAAAATATCCTTCTTTAACCCTTCTCAGCAATCCTTTTGCCCTACAATTTGTTTCTAAGTCTTAGCTAATAATCCCAGGTAGAGACAAAATTATTTTCCTCAAAGGTAAGTCCTTTTGGGAACGATGAAAATTCCTTTCCAGATCCCTCACCAGTGGCATAGAAAGAAACAAAAGGTAGACTACTCTAACAGTCTACCTCATTATCCCTGTGTACTGCCGCACTGCAGCTGAGAGTCATGTGTTTTAAGAGAGAGGGGGCGCCTGGGTGGCTCAGTCGTTAAGCGTCTGCCTTCAGCTCAGGTCACGACCCAGAGTCTGGGATCCAGCCCAGCAAAAGGCTCCTTGCTCAGCAGGAAGCCTGCTTCTCCCTTTCCCACTCTCCCTGCTTGTATTCCCTCTCGTTGTCTGTCAAATAAATGAAATCTTTAAAAAAAAAAAAAAAGAAAGTGGGTGAACTATTTGGTGGGTTTTTTCTGACTTAAATAAAATGAAGAAAAGTTTTTAAAGAAGAGAAAAGAAAGAAGAGGGAAACCAAAAGCTGGTAAACAAGCAATCAAATTATCACTGTCCATTTTATAAAAGCACCTTTATTGAAGGTAGTGACTGGTAGCTTCTTTTCCAAGTATCTTTAACAAATAAAGAATCTGAGGTCAATATAACCAACTCTATACCAAAAACTGGCAGAAAGAGTTAAGACACCAATTAACAGAAATGTGATGGTATTAACTAAAATAATCCATCTCCTTAAAAAAATAAAATTATTCATCTCCTTAAATTTTATAAATACTGACATTCAAATTCTGCAGGTTTGAGTACATTCTCTTCAGCATTTCCACAGATAGTTTTAAGATAATTATCTTAGGAGAAATACTTCCTGAAATTGGTAAACAAAAAGACAAAATAGCTTTAAGGGACTCTTCCATTTATATAGTCCTTCTTTCATCTGTTCAAAAACATTTGCTGAAAACCCACTTTAATATAATCTGAGCCTTGGGATAAAATCCTAGCCCTACTTGAGAGTTTTTAAGGAGGACGATGGGGGGTGGGGGGGATGATGCATGTATGTAAAGTACTTAATAAATGATTGGCATATAGTAAGTGCTTAGTAATTGTTATGGCTATAAATTATTCTGAGTTTACATTGCTGGGGAGGGTAGGCTGATAGCACAAATGGGGACTGTTAATAGCAATAAAACCTGGGAACTTGTTTCTTTGTCCCCTTTTGTCCCTAATCCCAATCAAACTTATTTAATTTTTAAAATATTTGACACACAAGAACTCACTATTAGAAACAAGATATACTTCTACTTTGCTAACTTAGCATGAAAGCTTTATGAAGTTTACCTCTACTATCCTAATATGATTTGTAAATTAAAAGCTGGGTGCCTGGGTGGCTCAGTCATTAAGTGTCTGCCTTCAGCTCAAGTCATGATCCCAGGGTCCTGGGATCAAGTCCCACATTGGGCTCCCTGCTCAGTGGGAAGCCTGCTTCTCCCTCTCCCACTCCCCCGCTTGTGTTCCTTCTCTTGCTATGTCTCTGTCAAGTAAATAAATAAAATCTTTAAAAAAAAAAAATTAGGGGAGCCTGGGTGGCTCAGTGGGTTAAAGCCTCAGCCTTCGGCTCAGGTCATGATCCCAGGGTCCCAGGATGGAACCCGGCATTGGGCTTTCTGCTCAGCAGGGAGCCTTCTTCCCTTTCTCTCTTTCTGCCTGCCTCTCTGCCTACTTGTGATCTCTGTCTGTCAAATAAATAAATAAAATCTTAAAAAAAAATTAAAAGTTGAAATACTATATCTAATCTAATTAATATATTTTGTTCCCCCATAAAATAGCATCTTTCCTGAAATGGTAAGGAAAGGCTATACAGAAGGTGAGTAAATGTATAATTCAAGTCACTGTAAATGACTTGTAAAAGCCATAAAACTTTGGGGTGCCTGGGTGGCTCAGTCATTAAGCATGTGCCTTCGGCTTTGGTCGTGGTCCCAGGGTCCTGGGATGGAGCCCCACATCAGGTTTCCTCCCTTTCCCACTGTTCCTACTTGTATTCCTTCTCTCGCTGTGTCTCTGTCAAATAAATAAATAAAATCTTTAAAAAAAAAAAGAAAAGAAAAGAAAATTTACTGCAGGCTTCCAGCAACAGACTGCTATAGAAGAAAGGGGATGCGTGGGCAGCAAAGCTTCCTTGTGATGTAGACAAAGCCCCTTCCGTCCACTTTAGAAAGGGCAAACTTCTTTGTAACAGTGGTTCAGGGTTGAACACAAATATATCAATCTGTTCTACCAACTTTTGGCAATCAATAAATAACAGCTTATACATCTAATGATAAATAGAACTTTCTGAATGCAGCTATAATAAATATAAATATACAATTATATTTATATAATTTTATTTCTTTTTTTAAGATTTTGTTTATTTATTTGACATACGTCACAAGTAGGCGGAAAGGTAGGCAGAGAGAGAGAGGGGGAAGCAGGCTCCCTGCTGAGCAGAGAGCCCCATATGGGGCTCGATCCCAGGACCCTGGGATCATGACCTGAGCGGAAGGCAGAGGCTTTAACCCACTGAGCCACCCAGGCGTCCCTATTTATATAATTTTAAATAAATATAAACTAAAGGTTATGGAATAATTAGTAACAAAAGATGGAATTATATCAAATTCTCTGAATACTGAATGTTCCAAAGAAAACTACAGAGAATGTAGGCGATTAGGGTTTTTCCTCTCAAACGTTTTGTTTAGACCCAAAAACAGCAAGGAATAATGGTGAGGGGATAGCAAAGGCAAAAAAAGAAAGTTCTATTGCAAAGTCCTCCTCTCTGGCATGCCTATAACAAAAACTCCACATCTGATTCGAACCTAGTTCCACCACTTACCCACTGTGCAACCTCAGGCTAAAATTACTTTACTTATCTGTGTCTCAAGTTCCTCATCTATAAAACGGGAAGAGTAAAAATAGTTCCTTTATAGAGTTGCTGTGAGGACTAAGGTGGTTAACATTAGTGAAAAAGTACCTGGCACATAATGGGCACTAAACTTAATCATCACTATCATCCACTACTCCCTCTTGCAGCCAGGGAAAATGAGAGCTAGAGAAAGTAACAAGTAAATTCCATAAGAGTAGAAATCTTGACTATCTTCTTAACAGCTATGTCTCCCAGCACTACATGGCATATAGTAAAAGCTCAATTATTATTTATTGAAATCTGAACTTATCTCACAGTTTTCAAGAAGCAGAAAAGGGACTGAAACCCATGTCTGAGCCTGAAGCTATACTGCATAAAACAAAATTGTCTCTATAAACTGCTTTAGAAAAACTAGGGAACTTGGGACACCTGGGTGGCTCAGTCAGTTAAGTGTCTGCCTTTGGCTCAGGTCATGATCCCAGGGTTCTGGAATCGAGTCCCGCTTTGGGCTTCCTGCTCAGGGAGGAGGCAGGGTGCCTGCTTCTCCCTCTACCTGCTCTGCTAGTCACTCTCCCTGCTTGTACTCTCTTTCTCTGACAAATAAAATAAAATTTAAAAAAGAAAAAAAAAAAAGAAAAACTAGCAAACTCAAAACACTAAAGAGAAGTCAAATCATATTAACATCTAAAAAACCCAAAGTAGAAGGAAAAAAAAATTAAGACCAGAAATTAATGGAATGGAAAGCCAACATCAATGGAAAAGACAACCAAACTAAAAAAGTTTGCCCCCCAAAACAAATTCATTTGTTTAAAACCCTGGTAAGACTGATACGGAGTTAAAAAAAAAAAAAAAAAGGCACAAATAAAGTTGAGAATGAAAAGGGAGCTTCACAGTATATCCTGTAGACATTAAAAGGATAATGAAATGACTCTATGAATAACACATCTGAGAACTTAGATAAAATGTACAAAAATTTCCAGAAAAAATACAATTTACCTAAACTGCAAGAAGAAATAAACCACTAAAACAAATTACCCATTAACTAAAACTTTTCCAAAAGAAATCTCTAGACACAAAAGCTTTCAAAAGTGAATTCCATCAATTAAGGAAAAAATAAAAGTGTTACTATATTGTCTTCTGGAACAAAAAACACTCCCCAGCCCTTTTTTGTGAGGCCAAACACAACTTAGCAGAAACTGACAATGTCTAGTTCACAAAAGGAAAGTTACAACGCAATCTCATTCATGAACATAAATGCAAAATTCTTCAACAACTATTAACAAATTAAACCCACCACAATAATAATAATAATAATCATACACAAGTTGGGTTTATTCTAAAATTTTTAGTTTGGTTTAACTTAAAAAAACCAATCATATAATTTACAGTAATATAAAAATATGTATAACCATTTAATAGATGTATGGACATTGATAAAATTCAACAAGCATTCAGTATTTTTTAAAAAAATTCTTTTAGCATACTTACAGAAAACTTCCTTAATCTGATAAAGGATATCTTAAAAATCCTATAGCCAACATTTTTAATGGTTTAATGTTGAAAGCTTTCTCCTGAGATCATAAAACTAAGATGTTCACTATAACTATTTAATCCAACAATGTCCCAAAGGTCCTGCCCTATGCTGTTAAGAAAGTGAAATATAAGGATTGGAAATGAAATATAAAACTGTTATTACTCATAAATGATACAATTTTAAAAGCAAGTAATTCAAAATAATCATAAATTATTGACATAAATGAGTTACCTATCACTATATTATTAAACTTAACCAGCAATGAAGTAGAAACAAACTTTTTTTTAAGATTTTATTTATTTATGTGACAGAGGGAGATCACAAGTAGGCAGAGAAGCAGGCAGAGAGAGAGGAGGAAGCAGGCTCCCCGCCGAGCAGAGAACCCGATGCAGGGCTCAATCCCAGGACCCTGGGATCATAACCCGAGCCGAAGGCAGAGGTTTTAACCCACTGAGCCACCCAGGCGCCCCGAAACAAAAAATTTTTATTGTTACCATTTATAATAACGACAAATTCACAGGAACAAAGTTACATGTAATAAAAGATGTGCAAGACCTCTGGGAATAAAATTACAAAATATCATTAGAAACATTAAAAAGAATGAGCCCAAGAGCACATGTAAACATCTGCATAATGAAGGTTCAGTAGTATGAATATGTCATTTCTTCCCAAATTGATCTATAAATTCAATAAAAAATTAATCAAAATTTCAAATGGTATTTCTGTGAAACTTGACAAGTTGATTATAAAAATTTACGAATCGGGGTGCCTGGCTGGTACAGTTGGTTAAATGCACGCCTCCCAGTTTCTGCTCAGATCATGATCTCAGTGTCCTGAGATCAAGCCCCACACTGGGTTCTACACTTAGTGCGGAGTCTCCTTGAGAGTCTTTCTCCCTTTGCCCCTCCTGCTCATCCTCTCTCTCTCTCTAAAATAAATAAATAAATGTTAAAAATAAAATAAAATTTATGAATAAATGCAAAAGAACATGAATAACTAGATAATCTGGAAAAAAAAAGAAGACTCGCTGTACTGGATTCTTAACACTGTCGTGATTAAGCCTCTGTCAATGCTGGTGAAAAGAATTAAAATTAGGCAAAAGAGCAGAATAAATCCACCCATGTATAGATACTTGATTTATTATAAAGTAACACTGGAGAGCAGGGGGAAAGGTCAGTCTCCCTTATTACAGAGTGCTGTGACAACCAAAAATTGAAATGGAAAGAAAATGAAACTTTATCATAACCTATCACCACACACAAATGTCAATTCTAGGTGGATTATAAATCTACATGTAAATGACAAAACCCTTAGTTAACTCTCTAAAAGCTAACATAGAGGTTATCTTCATGACCTCAACACAGGAAAAAAAATTTTATGTAGGTCACAGAAAGAATCAACCATAAACAAGGGAAGTTAAAATACATTAAATTCTTCTTTTTTATCAAAACATCATTAAGAAGGTAAAAAGCAGCTACAAATGTTGCATTTAGAAAAATAAAATAATCAGACAACCAACCCAACAGCAAAATGGACAAGAGACTGAACAGGCACTTCACAAGTGAGGATACCCAAATGAATATATAAGAAGATAACCTTGGAGTGCCTGGGTAGCACAGTCCGTTAAAGGGTGTCTTAGTTTCAGCTCAGGTCATGATCTCAGGGTCATGAGATAGAGCCCTACATCTGGCTCAGACTCAGTGCAGAGTATCCTCAAGATTCTCTCTCCCGGGGCGCCTGGGTGGCTCAGTGGGTTAAAGCCTCTGCCTTCGGCTCGGGTCATGATCCCAGTGTCCTGGGATCGAGCCCCGCGTCGGGCTCTCTGCTCAGCGGGGAGCCTGCTTCCTCCCTTCTCTCTGTCTGCCTACTTGTGATCTGTCTGTCAAATAAATAAATAAAATCTTTAAAAAAAAAAAAAAAAAAGATTCTCTCTCCCTCTGCTCACTCCTTCCCCCGCCCAAATAAATAAATAAAACTTAAAAAAAAAAAGATATTCAGTCTTTTTTTTTTAAGATTTCATTTATTTATTTGACAGAGAGACACAGCAAGAGAAGAAACACAAGCAGAGGGAGTGGGAGAGAAGCAAGCTTCCCACTGAGCAGAGAGCCTAATGTGGGACTCGAACCCAGGACCCTGGGATCATAACCTGAGCTGAAGGCAGACACTTAACGACTGAGGCACCCAGGCACCCCAGATATTCAACCTTATTAATAAGCTGGGATATAAAACCACAAAGACACTATTTCATACCCACTAAAATAGCTAGAACCGACAGCTGACCATTCATAAGTTCTGATGAGTATGTGGTTTAAAGAGAAACACTTCAGGCAGTTGGGTGGCTCAGTCACTTAACCGCCTGCCTTAGGCTCAAGTCATGATCCCAGTACTGAGCTCACTGCTAAGCAGGGAAACTGCTTCTCCCTCTAGCCCTCCACCTGTTCACAATCTCTCTATCTCAAATAAATAAAATCTTTAATAATTTAAAAAATAAAAAGTTTTAACCACTTCTTTGGTCACCAGGAAGAAAAGGGAATTTCTTTGGTAAAGGTTATTTGCCAAAAAAATTTATAGTAAGTGCCAGGTTTATTTATTGGAATAAACTCAGAGTACTCCCTTTTAAGATCAGGCAGAAGAAAACTGTCATCATTTGTAGGCATTATTTGCATAACATATTCTAGAGAACCTGGGGCACCTGTGTGGCTCAATTGGTTAATCATCTGCCTACGGCTCACGTCATGATCCCAGGGACCAGAGATCGAGCTCCACTCTGGGCTCTCTGCTCAGCATAGAGTCTGCTGCTCCCCTTGCTCTTCCTCCCTCTCTGTCAAATAAATACATAAAATCTTAAAAAAAAAAAAAAATCCCAGAGAACCAAAAGGAGGAAAAAAACAGGAAGGAGTATTTATAATATACCACTTTATATGTAGGAAAAGAGAAGAAATATGAATATATTCCAAGATCAGAAGACAGACTGCCTGATTCTAAATCTTGGCTCCAGCACTTACAGCTTTATGATCTAGGGTAGAAAACATTTAACCAATCTAGGATTCCATTTTCTCATTTGCAAAACAGAAACAAATAACAATACCACCCTCATGGGATTATTGCCAGGATCAAATGAGTTGATATTTGTAATAAGCTTTGTATATTCCTATGTGAGTGTTTGTAAAAGAAATTTAATTTTATAATTTGAATTCTAAGACCTCAGACTATTATTCTTTACCTGAGTTTAGTAACTACACTCACTACTACTCTAAGTTCTCTGGTGACTTGTCACTCGGGTACCTATCACAGAATAGTCATCAAAAATCAGATCATCCAATTTCACAAGTACCAAAAGTACTGTGTGTACAGGGCACCTGGCTGGCTCAGTCAGTACGGCATGTAATTCTTGATCTGAGGGTTGTGAATTCAAGTCCCACAAGGGATGAAGAGCATATTTAAAAAATAAATACAAAAATAATTTTTAAAAAGTACTCTGCATAAACAGAAGATTATCATGTTTTCCTGTTGCCAATTAATAACAGTATCATTTACTGTACACTTACTATGTGTGAAATACCATGCCAGGGAATTTTATATACATCTAAAGTAATCCTGAGTGCAACATTATAGAGTAGGCCTTTAAATTTTTATTCCACTTGTTATAAAGAGAACCTACCAAGAGATTTAATTTTCCAGCAAATCAATGAAACCAACCAATCTGACCAACTGCAAAAGGTTTAATAACTAGATCAGCCAGGACAATTAAATCTAGCTAGTTCTAAAGCACAACCTCTTTATGTCACATAATTCCCTCCAACTCTAGCTGTGCTAATTCACTAAGCAGCATGATAGGTGGAAGACTCTTTTCAGCAGGAATATACTCTAATGGTTAAGTTAGACCTATAGTCCCAGATACTAAAAAGCCCCCGAATTTTATTATTTGCCTTAAAAAAAGAATTTAGACATCTGAACTAATTTATTCCTTTAAGTTCCTCCAATTCCTTCAAAAGGCCATTCTAGTCTCCCACTTCCAAATTCCTCATACTTTTTTTTTTTTTTTTTTAGTTTTATTTATTTATTTGACACAGAGAGAGAGACAGCAAGAGAGGGAACACAGCAGGAGGAGGGGGAGAGGGAGAAGCAGGCTTGCCACTGAACACAAGCCCAATGCGGGGCTTAATCCCAGGATCCTAGGATCATGACCTGAGCCAAAGGCAGACACTTAACTGACTGAGCCACCCAGGTGCCCCCAAATTCCTCATACTTCCTTAAAAAGGTTTTCTGCGGCAACACCTATATTCCCCTGAGCTTTATCCTCAACACGACCATGGTTCTAAGTAAATAAAGGTAACTACTTAATCACCATTTTTAACACTATGTATCATAGGGTATTAAATCACCATTCCAGAATTATCCTCATTTGATTTCTATCCTATCTATGCCAAGTAATCAATTCTCTGAAGGTCTACAATCTGTTGTACATTCTCTGGAATTAACTTCTGTATTATTTAAGGTTATCTGATTTGTAAGGAATAAAATATCTCTAGTTAAGTTGAGCAAGAAAAAAAATTAATAGATGGACATAGGATTGTATTTAGAACTAAAAAGAATGATAATGAAACAAGCAGAGGAAAAAGACAAGGGCCATTCTGGGAATCTAAGACCAAGAAAGAACCTAGAATCTCTAGGTGCATACCAACATTATTAAATTTCAGACATTCTCCTTCTATCCTTTAGTTAAACTGCTCAAATTCCAAGGGAAGAGAGGATGCCTGGGTGGCTCAGTAGGTTGAGCACCCAACTCTTATTTTGGCTGAGGTCATGATCTCTGGGTTGGAAGATCAAGCCCCACATGGGGCTCCGAGATCGCTGCAGAGTCTGCTTGAGAGTCTCTTACTCTCCCCCTCTGCTCCACTCTCTTTCTCTAAAATTAAAAAAAAAAATCTTAAAACAAGGTGGAAGGATATCTGGGTGGCTCAGTCAGTTAAGCATCTGTCTTTTGCTCAGGTCGTGATCCCAGGGTCCTGGGATGGAGTCCCCCATCAAGCTTCTTGCTCAGGGGGGAGCCTGCTTCTCCCTCTGCTTGCCAACCCTATTTGTACTCTCTCTGAGACAAATAAATAAAATCTTTAAAAAAAAAAAAAAAAAAGGCGGGGGAGGAGGGTGGAGAGGGACAAAGACTTCCAAACTACTACCTAGCTTGACTATCAAGGGGCAAGGCACCATTGACTTACAGTCCCACCAAGACTGTACAACATAGGGGCACCTGGGTGGCTCAGTGGGTTAAGCCTCTGCCTTCAGCTCAGGTCATGGTCTCAGGGTCCTGGGATCCAGCCCGCATTGGGCTCTCTGCTCAGTAGGGAGCCTGCTTCCCCCTCTTCCTCTGCCTGCCTCTCTGCCTACTTGTGATCTCTGTAAAATAAATAAAATCTTAAAAAAGGAAAAAAGACTGTACAACATAGAAGAGGGAATTTCTCAAAAGGAAATCCATATGGTGTGTCTACAAAAGGGGGGTGGGAGTCGGGGGGATAGATACTGAAGGCCAAGAAATAAGAATGTACCACAGGCCAAGAACTGAACCAGCAACTTTATCTACATTTTATGTAGTCCACACAACTTAATAGTATTTGGTAAGACAGTTTTGTTTATCTTTAATGAACACAGTTTGGGGGCACTGACCAGGGATACTCAACATCTTCATCACTATCTCATCCTATATCATAACCAAGGGAATTATTTTGACATGGCATCTATAATTAAGAACCTGCTTTTTTACTTGCCAGAATATCACATCTCTTAATTAATCTCACTTCTTCTCTGTAAATTATTGCTATAACTTTTATTCATATGAATACATACATTATCTATTCATACCTTAATTTATAATATTCAATATCATATGTAAAAAAGACATTTGCCTAAGAAAATTGATCCCTAAATCAGAAAGAGTTTAAAGCATTAAAGCTACAACTAATCCAACTGCTTCATTTTCCTGAACTACTTTGGAAAGGGATATGGAATAGGCAATTGCTCTGATTTCTGACTGGTATAGGCACATTTGGTGCTGTTAGAGAAGACAAAATTTGATTCAAGTATCCACTGGAGAATTAATAAACATTCAGACCAATTTAGCATGGAGACTAAACATAATCAAAGCTCCCAACCATTTTGATAATGGGAGTAGAGGGCCTGAGCTCAATAAAGAAAAGATATTTCTTCCTGACGACTGAAGACATTAAAGGTTTTTCCTTTGATACTCAACTTATTTTCTGACTTAAGGAAATACTCAACTGTAAATCTCACTGTCCAGCTGGGTTTGGAATCACAGTCCAAGTTCCTAAAAGATTAAGCAGAAAAGTGATTCAACTATGGCCATTTGTTGTCTAACATTCAAATGCAAACAATCACAATGGAAAGGATACTGAAAAAGGACAGAGTAATACAAACTTTCTGAAGGACAATCTGGCAACAGCAATTCCTCTTCTAGAACTACCTAAAACACCACATATAGGCTCCCTCTCACGGTAACCCTGGATAATGCCTAATCATCCTTTAGGTTTTATTATTTTTAAAGACTTTTTTTTAAGATTTTATTTATTTATATGACAGAGAGAGACACAGCGAGAGAGGGAACACAAGCAGGGGGAGTGGGAGAGGGAGAAGGAGGCTCTCCGAGGATCAGGGAGTCTGATGCGGGGCTCAATTCCAGGACCCTAAGACAATGAGCTGAGCCGAAGGCAGAGGCTTAACCCACTGAGACACCCAGGCACACCCATCTTTAGGTTTTAGTTTCACTTCCTTGAAGAGGCCTTTTCTAATCTTTAAATCTAAATTAGATTCCATTGGGGAAACCTGGCTGGCTTAGTTGGTAGAGCATTCCACTCTTGATCTCGGGGTTGTAGGTTCATGCCCCGATATGGGTATAAAGATTACTTAAAAATAAAAAAAATCTTAAAAATAAAGTCAATTTCATTGGTTCCATCTGATTCTACTGATTCCATAGATTGCATTTTATTCCCGTATCACACTTTTCTTTTATACCACTTAGTGAGTAATTATTTCTTTGGCTTTTCTATAATATCCATGTCTCCCACTTACCTTAAAGAGGGCATGAAGCAGTTAGAACAGGGCTATTTTGCTAAACTCTGTATGTCCAATACCTATCTTGGCACACAGCTGACACTCACTGATAAGCAAAAAAAAATTTAGCGAACAGTATTGTTACAATTCATTTATGTGTATGTATTTAGCACTGATTTATGGATGGTAAAACTATCCAATGATATTTGCTTTATATTTCAGTACTGTTTATGTCACTTTATAATTAGTAAAAATATAAAGCTATTAGTATTTTTAAAAACAGAAAAAACAAGATATATGTGCCTAGTGCTATGCTTTGTATATAGTACTACTCTCAAACTATTCCTTTCTCTTTCCTTAGCAATCAACTAAGAGGAAACTTCCGGGGAATGTTTAAGGAAAATCTTGAGAATAAATTAAAATATTTTAATTATATGAAATAACTGTTATTTGGGGATAGGTTTGTCAACTAATGCAACAATAGGGGAAAACTGCCAAAAAGTGGGGATTAGACCAATAAATTAGGGCCAGCTGAGGTGTCACTGGCAGTAACTGCTTCAAACAACCAAATCAATTTTATGACAGCACTGTAACATCAAGAGGGGGGTGGGCGGGACATGGGCGGTGGCAACAAAGTATATGTCTATATTAAAATGAGGTAATTTATAAATCTAGAAATTAAAACCAAACACCAAAGTAAAGCAATAGATATAAAAGCAAACTGATTTCTTCTTACAAAACCATTTTTAAAAATGAGAAAAAAATAGGGCGCCCAGGTGGCTCAGTGGGTTAAGCCTCTGCCTTTGGCTCAGGTCATGATCTCAGGGTCCTAGAATTAAGCCCCGCATGAGCAGGGAGCCTGCTTCCTCCACCCTCTCTCTGCCTACTTGTGATCTCTGTCAAATAAATAAATAAAATC
Source organism: Martes martes (assembly GCF_963455335.1). Lineage (NCBI taxonomy): Eukaryota > Metazoa > Chordata > Mammalia > Carnivora > Mustelidae > Martes > Martes martes. The sequence goes on along the minus strand of NC_137895.1, from coordinate 52,181,484 downwards.
TTTAAAAAAAAAGAGAGAGAGAGAAAATAAACTCATATTTCCAGACTGAACATCTTTCCAGAGACAACATGTGAAAAGGAGATTACAGACTGTTTCAGGTATGAAATGAGTTCTGGAGAATATAAATCAAGTTGTTGCCATCTCTTCCTAAAGAAGACAACAAAGGTCTTCATGGGTAATGTATAAAATCACAGGGTCCCAGCAAATGTTATAATTACATATAGGTCTCCTTTAGAAAATGGTACCATACTATATGTCCTTTTCTCCAACTTCATAATTTCACTTAACAATGTCATATTTTATCAAGTACTTATTTCAGTATGTATCTCAAAGGAATTCCTGGGTGCGTAAATATTTCATAACCAGGACACAAAGAGCACTAACCGAAAAAATATAGGGCACCTTGGTGGCTCAGTTGGTTAAGCACCTGCTTTCAGCTCAGGTCATGATCCCAGAATCCTGGGATCACATCCCAGGTCCCAAGGCTTTCTGCTCCGCAGGGAGTCTGCTTCTCCCTCAGCCCCTCCCTCACTCGTGCTTTTTCTCTCTCTCTCAAATAAATAAAATGTTTAAAAATAAAAAAAGAAATGTGAACTGTACCTAATTAAAATCAGCAACTTCCACCCACCAAATGATTCCATTAACAGAATGAAAAGGCAAGTCACAGAGTGATTCACAATATATATATCCAATAAGAGATTTAATCCCAAGGGGCACTAGGGTGGCTCAGTGGGTTGAGCCTCTGCCTTCGGCTCAGGTCATGGTCTTGGGGTCCTGGGATCAAACCCCACATTGGGCTCTCTGCTCAGCGGGGAGCCTGCTTCCCCCCCCTCTCTGCCTCCCTCTCTGCCTACTTGTGATCGCTCTCTCTCTGTCAAATAAATAAAATAAAAATAAATAAATAAATAAAAAGAGATTTACTCCCAAAATAAAATACAAAGCAAAAAAGAAAAAGAGAAGCAATAAAAAATGACAATACAGTGGTGCCTGGGTGGCTTAGAGACTTAAGAGCCTGTCTTTGCCTCATAATCCAAGGGTCCTGAAATTAAGCGCCACATGGAGCCCTACATTGGGCTCACTGCTCAGCAGGGAGTCTGCTTCTCTCTCACCCTGTCCTTCACCTGCCCCACTCATGTACACACATGCTCTCTTTCTTGCTCTCTCCAATAAATTCTTTAAAAAAAAAAAAATGAGAGACAATTCTGGGAAGGGTGGAGTAGGGTGCACCAGGAATCGGTCAGCCACCCCTAGACTTTTACTGCACTTGAAAAATCTGTCAGATATAACTGTGTTAGAGCCCCTGAGTCAACCCTAAGGCACACTATGCACCTGTTCCTGGGGGCAACTGAACCTTGCAGAAGCCAGGGTTCACTAAAAGGACCCTGTCCTTCAGATATTGGAGACCTCTCCTCTGATGACTGGTTACAACTTTTGATCACAGAGTTGCAAACCAAGAGGCCAGTAGCTGTCACTGTTGTATTATCCCCACCCGAGGTTATAAGCCCCTCCCCTACAGGTGAAATGACTTCCAGGGGATTTATTTCTTCAAATATCCTCTCTGCTTCCTTATGTCTTGTCATTTTCCCCTTTCAGGAGCCAGACATGAAAGACTAGGACATTAAAAAACAACTGCAGGGGCGCCTGGGTGGCTCAGTGGGTTAAAGCCTCTGCTTTCGGCTCAGGTCATGATCCCAGGGTCCTAGGATCCAGCCCCGCATAGGGCTCTCTGCTCAGCAGGAAGCCTGCTTCCTCCTCTCTCTCTCTGCCTGCCTCTCTGCCTACTTGTGATCTCTGTCTGTCAAATAAATAAATAAAATCTTTTAAAAAATTTTTTAAAAACCCTGCATATATGGGAAAAATTACAAAGTGACCGTGCATAACTAAGGAAAGGTTTAGGGAAGTCCTGAGAAGACGTTCCATTTACAGCCCAGGCTAATCTTCAGGACACGGACCATCTACAACAATAAGAAAACAAAAAACAGTAAACAAAAACGCAAACCCTGGGGAAGGAGTCGTCTGATTTCCAGAGTTACTACATTATTAGATTCAAATGTACAATATTCAACAAAAACTAAGAAGGCATACAAAGAAACAGGAAAGTATAGCCTTTCAAAGAAACAGGGAAGTATAACTTTCAAATGAAGTTAAAACAACTGTCTCAAAGATGCTAAAAGAACTAAAACATGAGAAGGAAATCAAGAAAACCATGGTTGAAAAAAATGCAAAAATCAATAGACCCAAAATACAAAACAAAACAAACAAAAAACCCAACAGAGACACCAAGGAGTAATCACAGACTGAAATGGAAAGTCCAATAACAGAAATTAAAGAGTAAAAGTTAAAAAAAATTAACTTGGGGTGTCTGGGTGGCTCAGTGGGTTAAGCCTCTGCCTTTGGCTCAGGTCATGATCCCAGGGTTCTGGGATCAAGCCCTCCATTGGGCTCTCTGCTCAGCAGGGAGCCTACTTCCTCCTCTTCCTCTGTCTGCTGCTCTGCCTACTTGTGGTCTCTCTCTCTGTCAAATAAATAAATAAAATATTTTTTAAAATAAAATAAAATCTTTAAAAATAATAATAATAAATTAAAAAATCTTTTAAAATAAAGAATGCTAGAAGGCAACACAAAAGCATAAAAAAATAAAGCTCTTGGGTAAAGGTAAATATATAAATACATAAAGAATCCTAAAATACTCTAATGGTAGTGCATAAATCAGTGTTACTGCTGGTACAGAATTTAAAATTAAAAGCATACAGGGTCACCTGGCTGGCTCAGTAAGAACAGCATGCAACTCTTTTTTTTTTTTTTTAAAGATTTTATTTATTTATTTGACACAGAGAGAGATCACAAGCAGGGAGAGAGGCAGGCAGAGATAGAGGGGGAAGCAGGCTCCCTGCCGAGCAGAGAGCCCGATGCAGGGCTCAATCCTAGGACCCTGGGATCATGACCTGAGCTAAAGGCAGAGGCTTTAACCCACTGAGCCACCCAGGGGCCCCTGCAACTCTTGATCTTAGGGTCCTGAGTTCAAGCTCCATATTGGCCTAGAGCTTATTTTTAAAAATTTAAAAAGTTAAAAGCATACAAAATAACTATGCCTATAAAACTGTCAATGAATACAAAATGTAAGATATAATTTGTGACATTATTAACACAATATAAGGGGAAACTTACAGGGGTAGAGTTTATATATGAATAAATTTATCACCTAAAATAAATTAAAACCATACAATGTATTTATTATGTAATCTTCACAATAATGATGAATAAGATACCTATAAAAGATACATACAGGTAAATAAGGAACTAAAGCATGCCACTACAACAAATTAACAAAACACAAAGGAAGGTAATGAGAGGAAAAGAGACAAAACAGGTATAAGACATACAGAAAATGATAAAATGTCTTGCTTTTTCAGTAATCACATTAAAAGTAAATATAAGAGGGGTGCCTGGGTGGCTCAGTCAGTTAAGCATTTTCTCTTGGTTTCAGCTTAGGTTGTATTCTCACAGGTTGTGAGATCGAGCCCTGTGTCCCTCTACACACTCAGTGAGGAGTCGGCTAGAGAGTCTCTCCCTCTGCCCGTCCCCACATCTGTCTTTAAAACAAAAACAAACAAAAGATACAGAAGGACAAAATGGACCTTAAACAATGCCTGGGCGGGGCCTGGGTGGCTCAGTCGGTTAAATGTCTTCCTATGGACCCTGGCATTGAGTCCCACATCCAGCTCCCTGCTTGTCAGGAAGTCTCATTCTCCCTCTCCTGCTTCTCTGCCTATTTGTACTCTCTACCTCTCTGTCAAATAAATAAATAAAATCTTAAAAAAGAAAAAAACAATGCCCACCTATATGCTATCAACAAGAGACTCACTTGAGATGTAAGGACACTCAAAGGCTGACAGTGAAAGGCTGAAAAAGATACTCCATGCAAATGGTTACCAAGAGAGAAGTGGTCCTACTTATGAGACAAAATAGGCTGTAAGAGAAAAACTGTCAAGAGATAATCATCATTATTATGATGAGTCAATTCACCAGGAACTTATAACAATTACAAATATGGAGGCACCCAATACAGCACCCACATGTATGAAACAAACCGTGAGAGACCAAAGAGAGAAATGGAAACTAACAATAAGTGAAAAATCCAAATACCCTACACTTTTAATAATGGATCGAGCAAACAAACAGAAAAGCTAATAAGGAAACAAAGTAACTGGAAGAAACATTACATATCAAATGGACCTAACATATAAAAAATACTCCTAACAACACAATCCTCATTCTTCAAGGGCAAATGAAATTTTCTCCAGGATACATCATATCTTAAGCCACAAAATAAATCTCAACAAATTTAAGAATACTGATATCATACCAAGTTATCTTTTCTTGTTTCAATGGAATGAAACTAGAAATGAATTAACAAAAGGAAACAATTTATAAATATCTGGAAATTAAGTAACACACTTTTTTTTTTGAGGGGAATGGAGAGGGGCAGAGGAGAGGAAGAGAATCTTAAGCAGGCTCCATACCCCATGCTGAGCCCGATGCAGTGCTTGATCTCATAACCCTAAGGATCAGGACCTGAGCTGAAACCAAGAGTTGGATGCTTAACAAACTAAGCTACCCAGAAACCCCTAAAAATAACACTCACTTAAAACAAATAAGACAAAAGAAGTCACAAGGGAAATGAGAAAATATCTTAAAACAAAAGCAAAACACAGCACACCAAAACTTATGGTATGTGGTGAAAGCAATGTTAAGAGGAAAGTGTACTCCTATAAACATGCACATTAGGGGCGCCTGGGTGGCTCAGTGGGTTAAAGCCTCTGCTTTCGGCTCAGGTCATGATCTCAGGGTCCTGGGATCGAGCCCCACGTCGGGCTCTCTGCTCAGCAGGGAGCCTGCTTCCTCCTCTCTCTCTGCCTGCCTCTCTGCCTACTTGTGATCTCTGTCTGTCAAATAAATAAATAAAATCTTTAAAAAAAAATGCACATTAAAAAAAATGCACATTATGGGACACCTGGGTGGCTCAGTTGGTTAAGCAGCTGCCTTCAGCTCAGGTCATGATCCCAGCATCCTAGGATTGAGTCCCACACTCGGCTCCTTGCTCAGCAAGGAGCCTGCTTCTCCCTCTGCCTCTGCCTGCCACTCTGCCTGTGTTCATTCTCTCTGATAAATAAAAAAATAAATAATCTTTAAAAAAAAAAATGCACATTAGGGCGCCTGGGTGGCTCAGTGGGTTAAGCCTCTGCCTTCAGCTCAGGCCATGATCCCAGGGTCCTGGGATCCAGCCCGACATCAGGCTCTCTGCTCAGCCGGGAGGCCACTTCTCCCTCTCTCTCTGCCTGCCTCTCTTACCTACTTCTGACTACTTGTGATTTCTCTCTCTGTCAAATAAATAAATAAATAATCTTTTTAAAAAATGTACATTAAGGGGCGCCTGGGTGGCTCAGTAGGTTAAAGCCTCTGCCTTCGGCTCAGGTCATGATCTCAGGGTCCTGGGATCGAGCCCCCATCGGGCTCTCTGCTCAGCAGGGAGCCTGCTTCCTCCTCCTCTCTCTCTGCCTGCATCTCTGCCTACTTGAGATCTCTCTCTGTCAAATAAATAAAAATAAAATCTAAAAAAAAATAAATTAAATAAATTAAAAAAATTTTTAAAAATGTACATTAAGAAGAAAAATCTCAAATCAACAACCTAACCTTATACCATAAACAAGCAGAAAAAGAACTAAACCCACCATGAACAGAAAAAGAAAAATAAAGATTAGAACACACATAACTGAATAGAAAAAACAGAAAAAAACCAACACTAACTTTTGGAAAGACCAACAAATTGACAAAACTTTAGCTACACTAAGAAAAAAGAGAGGCCTTTAGTAACAAAAATTAGAAATGAAAGGAGATATTAACAATGGACGTCACCGAAATAAATGAGATTATAAGAAACAACTATGAAAAATTATGCCAACAAATTGGATAACCAAGAAAATATGGATAAATTCCTGCCAACATACAACCTAGTAAGACTGAATCATTAAAAATTTTTAAAAATTAAAAAAAAAAATTAAAAAATCAGGACATATTGAACCAGTAATCCAAAATTGCCAAACAAGGAAAAACATAGCACCAAATGTTTTCACTGGTAAATTCTACCAAACATTTAAAGAACAAGTAATGCCAACCCATCTTAACCACTCCCAAACATATGTTGTCATTCTTAGGTATATATGCAGGAGTGGGATGGATCCTATGGTAATTCTACGTTTAACCTTTGGAGGAACTGCCAAACTTTTTCCCAAAGGGCCTACATCATTTTATATTCCCCTTAGCAATGTAGAAGGGCTCCAATTTCTCTATATCCTTGCCAATACATGTTATGCAGCCTTTGGTTTTCCAACCTTTAAAACATAATAACACCTCTCCCTCTGCCTGTTGCTCCCCATGCTTGTGTTGTCAAATGAATAAATAAAGTCTTTAAAAAAATAAATTAAAACGCAGAAGCATATACCCTAACCCTGTGGAAGTGGTGTTAAGTGAGCTATGTACCACACCACCCTTTAAGCCTCTTCTCACACATACTTCAAGAGCATGGCTCCTAACACAATACAGTATCCAAATTTCTGACTCCAATCTCAACAGTTGTACATGCACTTATGTTGAAAAGCTGTGAACTGTAAAAGCATGTGATAGATTCTGAATTTTATTTTTTTATTCTAGAGAGAAAATGTGTATTTATATGAGAGAAAGAAGGCACATGTTCATGAACAGGGGGAGGGGCAGAGGGAGAGAATCTTAAGCAGACTCCCCATTAGGCACAGAATCCAAAGAGGCTGGATCCCAGGACCCTGAGATCATGACCTGAGCTGAAATTAAGATGCAGATGCTTAACCAACTGAGCCACCCAGAAGCCTTCGATTCGGGATTTTAATTTATTTGATCAGGAGTATCTGTCATAGGTGCAGTACAGGGCATGGGGGTACAAATCCACTCCATTTATAATTTACCAAAGTTATAACAATTTTACACTTATGTTAATCTTAGCCTGTTTCATTTTGCACCCCATACCAATTAACTAGCACATAATAAATACTTTCATTATATTTATGGAAGAATGAAAGAAATAGGCTCTATCCCAGATCTCCAGAATCTGAATAACTAAGTGCTAGACCTAGGTGTATACATTTAAAAAAGAAAGCCTGACTGAAATAAAATACTGAGCATCTTTCCTGTAAAGGCAGTAACTACTTATACACTAAAGTGAAATAATCTAGCAACAGTTCAGTTCTAAAGAAGTTATTTCTACAGCAACAATAACTTTTGATCCTAAATTAGCATGAGGATCATTTATACTAAAATGGGGAACATTCTGTTTTTCTATTAAGTCTTTGATGTAAATTAATTTACATATTAAAGATCAGCTGACAAAACAGTAACTGCTGAAAGGTACTGAGAATGAATTAAATGTCAAGAGGGCAGAGTAGGGGTGCCTGGGTGGCTCAGTGGGTTAAAGCCTCTGCCTTCAGCTCAGGTCATGATCCCGGGGTCCTGGGATCGAGCCCCACATCGGGCTCTCTGCTCAGCAGGGAACCTGCCTCCCCCTCTATCTCTGCCTGCCTCTCTGCCTGCTTGTGATCTCTCTCTGTGTCAAATAAATAAATAAAATCTTTAAAAAAAAAAAAAAAAAAGAGGGCAGAGTAAAGAGTAACTGCTAAGAGATTCTACCTACTTAAACCACAGTACCATGTTATCAGGTAAGATTCTAGATCCACTAACTAGTGTGTGAATGAAACTACCCTCATAGCAGATTTACATACTGAATAATATTAATTCTCACAATAACCATCTCTCTCCATTTTACTGATGAGAAAATTAAAACACATGGTCTCATTATGATTCTAGACACAAAGTGAGTAATGTAGAATCTATTTTAAGTGTTTGTCTTATACCCTAATACTATGAAGTATTTTCTGAAAGTTAATTAAAAATGCCATGTATATGCCACCATATAATGCTCCTTAACAGAAATGACCAACTTAGCTATAACAAGTCTTAACTTTTGGGCATCTGGGTGGCTCAGTGGGTTAAGCTTCTGCCTTCAGCTCAGGTCATGATTTCAGGGTCCTGAGATTGAGCCCTGCATTGGGCTCTCTGCTCAGCGGACAGCCTACTTCCCCCTTTCTCTCTGCTGGCCTTTCTGCCTACTTGTGATCTTTCTGTCAAATAAATAAATAAAATCTTAAAAAAAAAAAAAAAAAAGGTCTTAACTTTCTAAAGATGTAAAGACTCCTAAGTCAGTTCTAAAGAATTTCTGTATTTCTAAGACACCTTCCCCTTATAACCCAAAAACAAACATGAAATAACAAAAATACCAGACTTCTCACCAATTGAGTCAAATCATTAGGACACTTCTATCCAGCAAAAGGAACAAAATTCTATTAGCATTTTATACTATATGTATAAAATATTTTATGAAGAAAAAAGAAAGTAAGAATCACATGTGGAATTTTTTTTTACGGTATTTTTTTTTTAGGATTTTACTTATTTATTTGAGAGACAGAGATCACAAGTAGGCAGAGAACCAGGCAGAGAGAGAGAGGAAGCAGGCTCCCTGCTGAGCAGAGAGCCCGATCGATGCAGGGCTCGATCCCAGTACCCTGGGATCATGACGTGAGCTGAAGGCAGAGGCTTTAACCCAGTGAGCCACCCAGTCGCCCCTCACATGTGGAATTTGATGCATTTACTAAAAGGAACCCCATGAGGTAAATTCTCTTATGAGCACTTTATAAACAAGGTCTTTTAAAATTAGAAGACAGCAATAATGGGAAAAAAATTAGTACATCATCTTTAATTTCTCTCCCAACTATTTCCCACATAATAAAGCAAGAGGTTCATTAAGTACTACTGTTTCCATTTCTTCCATAACATGTAGTAGATTTGGGGGTGCCATAATATTGGGTGTCTCAGTCGGTTAAGAGGCTTGTGCTCTCTCTCTTAAAAAAAAAATGCTAGATTTTAAGATTAGATGATACTTCATAATGATAAGGCTAGTAACAATTCCTTCCTCCAAACTATTCCTAAAAAATGTGGATTCAAACATTTTAAGAAACAATTCTATTAAACTACTTAGTATAGACTTACCCAGGTTTCCTTGCTCGATTGTCAGTACCACCTCATCCATCACCACGGCCCTAAAGTCCAATTCCTCCTCACAACATTTGGCCTTTAATGCTCGTAAAATCTCTTTTTGGGGATAGTCTTCTCTGATTCGACGATCTGTCAAAAACCACAACTTGGCTGCCACAGAGCTACACATCTTGATCTGCTTGGTCTTCCTTCTCTTGGATTATTTCCTCCTGAATGCCGATTCTTTCTATACAGAAAGACAAAATTCACATACAGAATAAATAAAGAATTCTACTTAAGGAATTTCATGTTTGTGGGGCTCCCCTGTACATATGAAAATAAGTTTCACTTCCTCATATTAAAAAAAATCTATTTGGGGTACCTGGCTGCTGGGCTCAGTTGGTAGAGTGCACAACTCTTGATTTTGGTGGTCTGAGTTAGAGCCCCACATTAGGCATAGAGATTACTTAAAAAAATATGTATTAACGGGGTGTCTGGGTGGCTCAGTCGGTTAAGCATCTGCCTTCGGCTCAGGTCACGATCCAGGCTCTTGGGATGGAGTCCTACATCGGGCTCCCTGCTTAGCGGGAAGCCTACTTCCCTGCTTCTCCCTCTCTCTCTGCCCCTGCTTGTGTAATCTCTCTGCGAAATAAATAAATAAACAAATAATACGTCATATATATATATTTATATGTAAGTTAAAAAAAGAAATCTGATTCTTGGCTTTCACACAAATAAATGCTGTGATTATATATTAACTATACAAATAAAAAATGAATAATGTAATATGATACTTTTTCCTTTCATTCAAATAAAAAATTTTTATACCACTAGGAATATAGAAACTCACAACTTCCTATGAAACAAAATTTCTCCATCGTCCACTGGGGAAGCTACCACTGCCATTTTATAATTACAGCAGATCACTTAGTACAAGTCCCATTTTCTACATTATGTTCAATGTCATTCCCTATATTATATACTACCTAGGAATGTACTTTAATATCACCTATTTTTGACTGATTTACTCCTTCCCCCAAAACGCAGATCCCTTGATATAAAATAGATAAGACTAATCATCAGTATATCCTGATCCTTCCCATCATAATTAACTCTCTATATATTCATATATCTGTAGTTTTTTTATGCAATTTTCTTCCCTTATTTTGTCACATTTGTGTATTTTATTACAAACACATTCATAGGAATGTTTTAAATAATGAGATAGTAACACCTGGGTTACTAGAGAAGTATCAACACTGAAATCCTTTATATAGCAACTTTAATCAAGATAAATAGTTCAAGGGGTGCCTGGGTGGCTCAGTCGTTAAGTGTCTGCCTTCTGCTCGGGTCATGATCCCAGGGTCCTGGGACCCAGCCCTGTGTCAGGCTCCCTGCTCTGCAGAAAGCCTGTTCTCCTTCTCCCACTCTCCCTGCTGTGTTCCCTCTCTCGCTGTGTCTCTCTCTGTCAAATAAATAAATAAAATCGTAAAAATAAATAAAGAAAGAAATAAATAGTTCAAGAATATGGAAAACAACTTAAAAAAACAATAAATGCTGGGGTCCATTCACTAAAATTTATTTCAGTCAGGGGATAGCATACTCTTACTCAAGGTTTTCATGCTTCCTTTAAATAGAACTTTTTTCATCAGATTGTTTACTAGAATACAAAAAAGGACTTTCTTCCACAGAGTGCTGCTTCTCAGAATCTGCATCATGAGCAAAAGTTTGTATCACGAGTAAGACAACAGTTGAAAATTTCCCTAAGAAGCAAAAAGTTTCAAGTTTTACTAACAAATGTTAACAGGTGGTTTCAAACAAACAAACAAGCTAACAAACAAAACTTTACAAAAATAAAATTCCTGAGGCCCCTGGCTGGCTCAGAAGTACAGCATGTAACTCTTGATATCAGGGTCCTGAGTTCTAGCTTCACTGGGGCATGGAGCCTACTTTAAAAAAATTCCTAATATCACCCCAGATGACATGGCAACCTAACACAGAAAAAAGAATGAGGGTAAGAACTAGAGAAAGGAATGACCATAGAGATGGCTTCCAGCACCACAACTGGAAGTGATTCCTCATGCACCATTCACACACTCTCCAGGGTCTCAGTCAGAAGTGCCTGCTCCACAGATGTACACCGTAAGACCAGAACATCATGAGCCAGATGCACCACCACACATATACACACAGCCCCAACCCAAAACCTTAGCCTGCCATGCCTGCCACACTCACACACCTGCCCTACAACTCAGGGTCTCAAGGCATCAATCACAGGAAAGCAGGGAAGGAATAAAATAACATGGGAAATACTTGTAGCTGTGGAAAAGCAAGGGGAGAGCTCTCAAATGTGGCAATGCATCAGGCCAAGACCCAAGAAATCAGCAAAGGGGATGACTGGTGCCCAGAGGCCAAGACCCAAGAAATCAGCAAAGGGGATGACTGGTGCCCAGAGGCCAAGACCCAAGAAATCAGCAAAGGGGATGACTGGTGCCCAGAGGCTTCTGACCCCTTGTGTTATTGTTCCACAGCTGTGGACAAGAACATGACCTCTTAAAAAAAGAACATGCTCTCTTGAGTCTTAGTCTAGATATGAATTGAAGATGTGGTCACTGAAAAGTCTCAAAGGAAAAGCTCCACATAAGAAAAGTCGCACCAGAGTACCTAATGCCTCCCCAGTTTCCCTTGAGAGAGGCATTATAAAATGACCTTAAGATATTTAGACCAAGTAGTTTCTGGACCACCCTGTCAAGGACATCTAATACTTCGAAGCCATCTTGGTGCCTGCCCTGACACTTAGGTCTTAAACATGATCTGTTCACTGATATGACTGAATTTTACTGCATGAAATTGTATTGAATGAGTAAAGCAGGTGTAGTCCCCAAAAGAAATCAGGATAGGATATTAAAGCCACTGGCAACTGGGAAGTAGAAATGTTGGCCAATACTGGTATGTCAACTCATGGAAAATGCCCAGGCCACAACATTAACACAACATGTTATGTTCAATGATTCTATAATTGGACAACAAAAACACTCCTGGGCTGCAATCTCATGTCGTTGTGCAGCAACTCCCAACAGATGATGCACATGAGCATCATGTCTGGCTTCATGCCTGCAGCTCTCATACCCATGCATAATCTTTGGGTGTTTCCACACTGGTATGCCACCATCAACTAACTGCAAGTTCGGGTTAGCCTCCCCATTTCTTTTCATTTTTTTTAAAAAACATTTATTAGAGAGAGTGAGAGACAGAGCATAGAGCATGAACAGCAGGGAGGGGCAGAGGGAGACGGAGAAGACGACACCCTACTGAGCAGAGAGCCTGATATAGGGCTCAATCCCAGGACCCAGGGATCACTAACTTAGCAAAATGCAGATGTTTGACTGACTGAACCACCCAGGTGCCCCTCCTTTCATTTCTCCCAATGGAGCAGCCTGATCTCTGCAAGGCTTTCATAGGGGATACCTGCACGCCCAGATCTGGAACTGGAGAAATGCTCTGCAGAAGACTTTATGAAATATGTAGACACTGTCTTGAAGAGGTCCAACATCAATGCCAATGACTGTGGTTCCTCAAATCCACCTAGTGGCAGTCAATATGGCAGCATCTGGGGATCGTGACCTTTCCCTGCACTAAGATGATCTTTGTTCATGTGGAATACATTTTCTTTATCAGCTTCAAAAGATTCTTATCTTATGTCTTGCTTTTCATGTGAAGAATCAGAGGTATGCCACACTGTATTCCAATGTCCACCAAGGAGATGACATCCCCACCCTGAAAAAGGCAGGTCAGCTTAACAACCTCCGGCTTATTATTTATGGTTTCATTTGTACCGGTATCTTCAAGTGACACCTGTCCAATTTTTTTTTTTTTTTAAAAGGAAATGGATGGGGCGCCTGGGTGGCTCAGTGGGTTAAAGCCTCTGCCTTCGGCTCAGGTCATGATCCCAGGGTCCTGGGATTAAGCCCCACGTCGGGCTCTCTGCTCAGCAGGAAGCCTGCTTCCTCCTCTCTCTCTGCCTGCTTCTCTGCCTACTTGTGATCTCTGTCAAATAAATAAATAAATAAAATCTTAAAAAAAAAAAAAGAAAGAAATGGTTTTCGGTTTTTGTTTTTTTTTTTTAAGATTTTTATTTATTTATTTGACAGAGAGAAAGAAACAGCAACAGAAGGAACACAAGCAGGGAGAATGGGAGAGGGAGAAGCAGGCTTCCTGCTAAGCAGGGAGCCTGAAGCAAGGCTGGATCCCAGGACCCTGGGATCATGACCTGAGCCAAAGGCAGTAGCTTAACCGAATGAGCCACCCAGGCAACCCCAATTTTTTATCCATTATAATTTTACAGTGATCTCCAAAGACCAGTTTATTGCCAGAGAAATAAAGAGCACAACTCTCTCCTCCAACCAATGGTCCACTCCTATTTGGAAAGGTACCCAGGGTGGCCTTGTCCTTATCAGGCTGCTCTAATGGGATTCACATCTAATAGCCAGGAAACAAGAGGTGAAGACTCTCCAACCACAAAGGCAGAGGCTCTGTATTCCCCCCTCCAACCCACTCCCATGACCCTCCTGGTCTGGGAGGCCACCTTCCTGCGGGCCAGGTGGAGGCCAGTGTCTCCTCCAACATACCTACTTTTCTATTTATCCCATTAATGAACACGCAGGGAAAAAAAAAACCAAAACTGCTAAGAAGTCAAAAGTGTAATGGTAAATCTACAGTCTAGGAAACCAAAAGTACACCAATAAAATGATAGTCCTGAGTCTCAAAAATAAAAAACCTCAGATTATATTCACTATTTTAAAAGACAGTAAAGAGTCCCTTGTAAAAGTAAAATGGTTCCTCCCCACACACACAATATTAAGGAAAACAATGCACAAATATTAGATACCAAATAAATGCTACTGATAAACTGCTAAATCAGTTTTTCTTTTTTTAACAAAGAGACATTTGACAAAGAAAATTTACATTTATATTAGACATAGTTCTCCCATGCAACTTCTGGATACACATGCAAATAAAAGTCACTGTGATCTGTCAATAGTCTAGGCAGGGCTAATTAAATGGGAATCATAAATAAAGTGCTTCTTTCATTTTTCTCATGAGACCCCCTTCCCAATGGTACTTATTCTGCTAGGAAAAAAGCACAATTATAATCTACCATGAAGATACTGAGGCACCTCTTACGCCTAGGAACATTATTTATTCCAGATAAGACATAGCATATAAACTCAGAATCAAAAGACTGAGAATGAAAAAAAGGTTAGATAAGGAAAATATACATACTAATGTACAAATAAGAATTTACTCCATTTGGCAATTACTACAGATGTGCTTCTGATGACATCATTTCTGTCTTGGATGGAGAATATAAGAGTTACATCAAGCTTCTAGAGAAAAATAACAAATTTGTATATATTGAGTTTAGGGACTCCTTCAGTCTTCTTTTACATGACCCTTCACTCCTGACAGTTCTTGTTCTATACATAATCCCTAGGGCTTCCTTCCTGAACCCTTCTCTCCTTTCTCTGTAACTGTCATCCTCACCAGGTTTCAACTATTATTATTGAAATTTGAATATATCATTGACCTACTAAATCTTTTTCCAACCAGTTTCCAACTGAATTTGAGAGATCCTATTTCAATCTGCCTAGTGTACGTTCCTAACTAAATGCCACCAACTATTCCCTCAGCTGAGCAAGTAAAAAGTTGATTTTTATTCACATACCTGCTTCAACACCTGGATTTTTCATTGTGTTAGTTCAACTGTGTCAACGTGGCTAGACAATGGTGCCCCAACTGTTTGCACTAGTCTATATGTTGCTAAGAAAATATTTTGTAAATATGATTAAAGTCTATAATAAGTTGACACTGAGTGAAGATTCCCTCTATGTTGTAAGGTGGGTCTCATCCAACCAGTTGAAGGTCTAAAGAGCAAAAACAAGTTCCACGAAGAAGTAACCATGCATTAAGACTATAACAGAAGTCCCTCCCTGAATTTCCAACCTACTGGCTTGCCCCATGAGTTTCAGTCTTGCCACAATCATACTAACCAATTCCTTAAACTTAACTTCTATTTCTTTCTTTCTCTCTCTTTCTCCCTTTCTTTCTTCCTTTCTTTCTCTCCTCTCCCTCTATTAGCTTTAACAACCACCTGGACTCTTAAGGATAGGAGTGAACCCT
Organism: Martes martes; assembly: GCF_963455335.1. Classification (NCBI taxonomy): domain Eukaryota; kingdom Metazoa; phylum Chordata; class Mammalia; order Carnivora; family Mustelidae; genus Martes; species Martes martes. The sequence goes on along the minus strand of NC_137895.1, from coordinate 52,166,187 downwards.
AAGAAAAGCACAGCTACCTGTTAGAACTTGAATCCCTGACAGCTGTGTGGTGCCATGACCTTGGACTACCTACTACCTCTTTTGCTTATGTCAGTGATATTTGGGAATTCTTTATTATAGGCCACAGAACTTTTTATTTTAAGTATTGTCTGTCATACCTTGCTCAAAAGTTTTAGGAAATTATTCCCTTAACATCAAAGTCTGCATATGTCAGCATGTAGCAGTACTGTTTATAAGAGGGAATTTTTTACACTAACAAGATCATCTTACATTTGATCCATTTCACTTTTACATTTATTTTCACAACATCCCTGGAGAAGTATCCCTCCCTCCAAAGAAGGCAAATTGTTCAAGGTCAAAAATTAGTTGTAATCTCAGATCAACTAAGAATCTAAGTACTAGGGACGCCTGGGTGGCTCAGTTGGTTAAGCAGCTGCCTTCGGCTCAGGTCATGATCCCAGCGTCCTGGGATCGAGTCCCACCGGGCTCCTTGCTCAGCAGGAGGCCTGCTTCTCCCTCTGCCTCCGTCTGCCAGTGCTCGCTCTCTCTCTGACAAATAAATAAGATCTTTAAAAAAAAAAAAAAATCTAAGTACTAAATAAACAAAGTATTTGATTAAATAATACATTCAATTAATATTTGATTGCCTACTATGTACTCTAAAAATATTCTGGTAAACAAAACAGACATAATCCTCACAGAGTTAAAAACGATCTGATATTAAAATGTCCACAAAAAAAGATGCTCAACATCAATAATCATTAGGAAAATGCAAATCAAAACCATGTAAGTAAATCACACACACTGGATGGCTACTATCAAAAAACAGAAAACAAATGTTGGGGAGCATGTGGAGAAACTGGAAGCCTTGCAAACTGTCAGTCGGAATGTAAAATGGTGCGACAGCTATGAAAAACAGTATGGCAGTTCCTCAAAAAATTAAAAATAGAACTACCATATGATCCAGTAATTCTGCTTTTGGTATATAACCAAAAGAAATGAAAGCAGAGTTTTCAAAGAGGTATCTGTACACACATGTTCACAACAGCGTTACAATAACTAAAAGGTGGAAGTAACCGAAGTGTTCGTCGAAAGATGAATGAGTAATACAGAATATACATACAATGCCTTAAAAAAGAATTAAATTCCAATGCATGCTACCACATGGATGAACCTGGAGGACATTATGCACTAGTATACAACTGCCAAATTCACAGAAAGTAAAATGATGGTTGCCAGGGGCTGGGATGTTGGGGGAATCAAGACTATTTGTATGAAGAGTTCTAGAAATGAATATGGTGGACAGTTGCACAAGAATGTGAATATAGTTAACACCACTAATGTGCGTTCTTAAAACATGACTAAGATGGTAAATTTTGTGCTGTGTATTTAACCACAATAAAAAGAAAACTAGAGAAGAAAAAAATGTCATAAGCAAATTAACATGCAAATTTTTACACATATTCACCTAAGGGATCAGAAAAATGTCACCTTTACTTAATTTACCTGTAGCTTTACTACTAAATTTCTTAAAGCAGTCTGTGATATACAAAACTAATTGAACTTTTTAAAATAGTTTTCTCTGCATGGTGTACCTGGCCAGCTCAGTTGGTGGAGCATGCCACTCTTCATCTCTGGATTGTGGAGTTGAGCCCCACGTTGAGTGTAAAGATTACTTAAAATCTTCCTTTAAAAAAGTTTCCTCTGGGGAAAAAAAAAAAAAGCTTTCTCTAGAATTTAAATAAAATTTCTAATGATTTCGAGGCACCTGGGTGGCTCAGTGGGTTAAAGCCTCTGCCTTCAGGTCATGTGGATCGGCCCCATGTTGGGCTCTCTGCTCAGTAGGGAGCCTGCTTCCCCCCCTACCTCTCTCTGCCTGCCTCTCTGCCTACTTGTAATCTGTCAAATAAATAAATAAATAAACTCTTAAAAAAATTTTCTGAAGATTTCACTTAATACAGGAATATTAAATCAACCCCTCTCTCTCTGGAACATCGCACAAAATCTACAAAATCTTCCCGAGATGCAGTGCACAGTGTGGCTCCCTCAGAGTTCATCATGTTTAGGGGCGCCTAGCTGGCTCAGTCAGTGGAGCATGCAACTCCTGATCTCAGAGTTGTGAGTTAAGAGCCCTAAATTGGGAATAGAGACTACTTAAAAAACCCAAAATCTTAAAAAAAAAAAAAAAAAGGGTTCATCGTGCTTAACACGTTAAAATGTTGGGCCTTCCAAATTTTCTTGCTGGACAATACACTGAAAAATGAGTTAGGAAACTATTAATATAGTGAAACTGAACGAAGGCTTTATAGATATGGCTAACTATATGTCAAAGGAATAAGCTCAGGAAATAACAACTCAGGAAATATTTGAAGCCTGCTATTTAGACAAATCTGCATGAATTTCCAAGATGTAGTTTTCTGACAAACTATCAAACTCTGAAATGCTGCCAAATGTGGGACAGTGGAGCAGTAAGAAAGAACTGGTGTGATCTAATATAGCAAATCCATGTTCTATTTTTGGAGACCATATTTCTATATGCCTAAGAACATGAAGCCAAGAGCTAGTATCAGAAAGGGTTAAAACAAGTGGGGGGATGTTAAGGAGCTGAATAGAGTAAAAACATTAAGGGGTAGATTTGGAATTTTTTTTTAAAGGTTTTATTTTAATTCCTGTTAGTTCACATACAATATTATATTAGTTTCAGGTGTACAATACAGTGATTCAACAATTGTAGAATTTTTCAGAACTTGGTGATGTACTGCCATTTTTGAAAGAAAGGTAGTAAAAATTATTGACAAAAAATTGACAAATTGGTACACATTTTACGAGAATCTAGTAAATGCCTCCAAACACTGCTGGGAGAACAGACTGCCAGATGAAAAGAATAAGGATCAATGAAATTACATTGTGAACTCCATGAAGACAGATTCCGTTTTATTCTCCATTATCCCCAGCAGGTAACAGAACCTTATGTATGACAGACAAATGTTAAGGGTTAGGGGTTAGGAATTATTTTAAAGGAGTTTGTTTGTTGAATTGTAAGGCAGTATCCCCCCCCCCAAAAGAAAGCTATTTCAATATTTAATACCAAGTAAATATACCCATAAGATCTAAACACAGCTGTCAAAAATTCACAATTTATCAGGATGCCCGGATGGCTCGGTTGGTGATTCTTGGTTTCAGCTCAGGTCATGATCTCATGGGCCTTGGGATCAAGCTCCATGTTGGGCTCTGCCCTCAGCAGGGAGCCTGCCTAAAGAGTCTCTCCCTCTGCTCACCCCCTTTCTCTCTCACAAATAAATAAATCTTTTTTAAAAATCCATAATTTATGGGGCGCCTGGGTGGCTCAGTGTTTATTAAAGCCTCTGCCTTCGGCTCAGGTCATGATCCCAGGGTCCTGGGATCTAGCCCCTCATTGGGCTCTCTGCTTGGCGGCGAGCCTGCTTCCCCCTCTCTCTCTCTCTGCCTGCCTCTCTGCCTAGTTGTGATCTCTGTCTGTCAAATAAATAAATAAAACCTTAAAAAAAAAATAAAAATTCCTAATTTATCTTTTCAGTTTCTCATTAAAAACAAACACCGCAAACCTAATCCTACTTTCCATTGCCATTATACAACTCATCCTTCAATAATTAGCTTTGTTAACAATTAAAGTCAGAGGAGAAAAAAAACCTGTAATTTTAGTAAAAGGAGTAAAAAAGATATAAGCAGATGGGCTCCATGCAGACCAGACTCTAAGGGAGTAGAGCTGGCTAGCTCTGTGGCTTTTGTCCTCTAAGCCAATTTTGAAAGGAAAAAAAACACCGGAAAAGAAAACATTAAAAAAAATACCATAGCATGAGTTATCATGAAGCCAGAAACTCTGTTCTTTTCTGCAAACCTAGTATGTACAAAGATACATATGGTACATGAATCTAAAATACATTATGTACAGGTATTTTGACATAGTATATTATTATTTAACTATCCTTAATATGACAAGAAAATTCCCAAGTAATGAAAGACAATTTCCTCATCATCTGTACCTAATCTCTCCTATTCAACCTCTCTTGAAACAACTGCGTATCTCACAGTACAGTTAACTAAATATCCCTACCACAATCTCCTCCCAGATTTTTTTAAAAATTAGATTATAACTTCTCAAGGCTCTTTTCCCATAAGCTTATGACTTAACCCCACTTGCTCTTTGTAATACTCTTTGTAAACTAACCTATCATAAACTCTCTCTACAAATCCACATCACTAAAATACACTCCCAGACCAGTTGACAGTAGTAAGCAACAAACCTCCTGCCTTTGCTTTATGTTTAGTTTTCTCTCACTCTTCACATGTTGTTCCTGGGTACAGAACTTCTTCCCCCACCCTCTTTCACTTAGTTTAGGACTCTATGCCTGCTTCCCAGAGGACGATGACAAAAGCTACTTCTCCAACTGTGGAACTGGCTCTGTTCTCTCCCCTCCCCCTCAACCCATTCCAGTGTTCATCTTATTCTGTCTTTCAGCTCATAGGGAAGGGAGAAGTTGAGAAATCAGTCTAGTGACTTACCCCATTAGCAAATCCCAGATGGATACAAACTGAGGAAAGCAAGAATTGGGAGAGGTTTTTTTAAAAGCCATGTTTCATGCTGTGCCCCAACACACTAATGCCTGAAGCTTGGTTGGCATTCATTGGTCTCAGGTTAAAAAAAAAATGTTCTGGGGCACCTGGGTGGCTCAGTGGGTTAAAGCCTCTGCCTTCGGCTCAGGTCATGATCCCAGAGTCCTGGGATCCAGCCCCGGCATCGGGCTCTCTGCTCAGCAGGGAGCCTGCTTCCTCCTCTCTCTCTGCCTACTTGTGATCTCTGTCAAATAAATAAATAAAATATTTTAAAAAAAAAAAATGTTCTCTTGGGGTGCCTGGGTGGCTCAGTGGGTTAAAGCCTCTGCCTTTGGCTCAGGCCAAGATCCCGGGGTCCTGGGGCCCCACATCGGGCTCTCTGCTCAGCGGGGAGCCTGCTTCCTTCTCTCTCTTTGCCTGCCTCTGCCTACTTGTGATCTCTCTGTCAAATAATAAATAAAATCTTTAAAAAAAAAGTGTTCTCTTTAGTGTTTCTTCATAACATGGCTAAGAAGGGATAGACGATTTATAAAACACTGCTAGTAATTTCTCTCTGGAGAGGAAAAGGAGACTGAATGAGAAGGAAAAAAAAAAAAAAAGGAAAATTTGCTGTCACTCTCCCCTCACCCTCAGATGCTTTTGTATTCAATAGGGAATCTAAAAAAATTAAAAAAAAAAAAAAGTGAAGATATCCACCAGAAACTAAGGTAGTGGAATGTTAGCTGGTAGCCCTAAGTCTAAAAGTCAGATACATACAATTCCTTACCCCCTGCAGGGGCATAGGTGGAAACAGAAAAAAAAGGATCTTCACTGAGTGGAGGATTCTATGTGACTGGATTTGCTTTCCCCTTCTGGACTCTCTGTTCTCAAAATCATAGAGTGCCCCCTCCCTGACAGATAGTGCTCCAGCACCTGGTGGGGTAAGAGAAAACAAGAGAGAAAAAAAAAAGGAGAGAAAGATAGAAACATCAACAGCCATCTTGCCAAACTGACAACTGAATATATTATAGGAAAGAAGGAAATTAACTGCACTAACCAAGATAGAAAGTAATAAACAAAAGATTACCTCTAAACAAAATAGGGCTTCTCCCCTTTGACACACTAACCAAATATCACACAGTAAGTATTAGAAAGGAAATTTATGATTGTTAATTTTTAAAATTAGAGGCTGTCACTCTAAAAGTTAGAAAATAAATGCTCAACCTCCGTGACTGGAATTTCAGTGTGTTTTATTCCAAATGCGTAACTTAAAGTATTTTGACAATGAATTTTTTAAGAAACAAAAAAATAAGATCTTTAAACTACCCAATGCTGTGAAAGAAATGAGATCTACATAGCACTTAAATTCTAATGGTTACAGTTAATAATTACAAACTTCGTTAAATATAATAAACATCGCGCCCACAAAAAAGGAGTATTTTCCATATTAGGCTGCCCCATGTACTTTCCATACAGATTTAGAATTTAACCCAACTCCCCAAAGATGTGGGAACAATTTATGTAATTAATGGGAAAATAACAGCTCGCTGAAAGAATTTACATCGAAGTTAAATTCAACACGGTTAGCATAATAACCCACTCATTGAATACAATTAACGCCCCATCTCTATTCATACCCACAAATGGGATAAAATACCGGGATTACAAATCTGCAACCAGAGATAAGGATACATTAGTAAGGCAAATCTGAAGTTATTATCTCCAACCATTCCGAGGTTTTTAAAGGGAGGGGTTGGGGAGGCAAGATGTGCACCATGGCCAAATGCTTAAGGGAAAAAAAAATCAGGTCAAATTATTTGTCACCCCACTCTTATTCGAGGACTGTCAAAAGAGAAAGAATGACTCTCACACTTTCTAAAATCTGACGCCTCAGGAGGAGAACAGGGAATCCAAACCATGCTCAAGTGCAGGACGAACACATCCTCCTTCCTCGGTCACACCACAGGAATGTCTGATGGAAGCAGCGGCAGGAGAGATTACCACACTCTCGAGGACAGGTTGGCACAACGTGTTTTACTCCACCAAGCATTCCCAGGGTTACCACACCCCCTCAACAAGCGGGGAAGCACACTTCACGCCCGAGGCCGCTGCCTCTCTCCAACAACAGTTCTCCCGTCACACGCACACGGCTCCCCTCAGCCCCCTCCCAGCACTACGACCGGCCCGGGCTCCCCCCGCCTCCTGCTGCAAGCGACCCCCGGCCTTCACAATCTCCGGCTCCCGGCGCGCCCCGGTCTTGCACCCCGCCCCGGCCGAGACCCGGCTCGTCGTCGAGTCCCTCCGGCCGCAGTCACCCACTGGGGGGAGGGGCGCGGGAGGCGGGGGCGGACGCGCCTCCGCCTCACGCCACTACACCGGGGGAGAGAAGCGATCGCACCGCTCACCTGGCTCGGGCGGCTCCTCCCTCGCTCTCGGCCAGCGGAGCCGGGCTGGGGCTTCCGACGGAACCGCGGGCTGCCGGGCGGGCTGGAGGTCCGAGAACGAGAGGAGGGGGAGGGGGTCGGGATGCCGGGAGCCGCCTCCTTTCTCCTCCACCACCGCGGCTCCCGCAGCCAGGCCGGGCGCCCTCGCACACTCGCCCACTTTCTCACAGCCTCGCGGTCGGTGTGGCTCTCCCTCACCCCCCACTCCCACAAACACTCGCCCCCACCCCCACACACACTCACACCCGGCCGCCCCTCGCTCCCTCGCCCCCTCGCTCCCTCACTCGCCTGTAGTGCGCGCGCGCGCGCGACCCCGCTCACACACAGCGCGCGCGACGCCAGCGGAGACCGCCCCGCGCTCCCCCAGACCGAGGCGCCGCGCGCCGCCCGCCCGCGTGCAGAGGACCCTCGCGCGCCCCGGCCCCGCCCTCCAGGCGCGGCGGCGCGGAGGGCAGGGGGCGGGGGGCGGTGGCCGGCGGGGCGAGGGGCCGGGCCAGCGCGCCCAGCCGAGCCTAGCTGATCCAACACCTGCGTCGGGACCCGCCCTCCCGGCTCCGCGTCCCCACTCGCAGCCACCGCCGGCCATTCGGGTGGTGAAGGGGCAATGGAGGGCGCGCGCTGGGAGGGAAATGGGGGCGCGAGAGCGCTTCGAGGACGCGCTTTCCCCACCCACCCCCAAACCGTCCTCACTAAGGAAGGAAAACGGGTGGGGGGGGGGCGACGTTTGTTCCCAACTCGAAACCGCGAGATTGATTCCTTCCGTTGTACACCCTCCCCACCCTCAGCCCCTCCTAGGGCCCCATTCATCCACACTGCGAACCCTGACGCCAGCCCACCAAGCCTCTTGGGGACAGTGTGCAGTCTGCGTGTCCACGCCCAGCCCAGCTCAGCCCAGCCCACCACCCGCGCAGCCTTTCCGGTGCCCCCGCCTAGAGTCCCCTCAAGCGGTGGTCTCCCCCCTCCCAGAGGCAAAGACTGGGAACAAAGATCAATACCTATAAGGTCCTTATCCGTGTACGGAATAAAGACATTGCCTCTGTACATTGTGAGGCAAATTTTTAAACTACAATACACCATATATTCTCAGGACTTTAAGCAGGTTTAAAGATCTAGATGGGGTAGTGTGGTACAGCCAGCTTTGCTACTTGGAAACCAGTATAAACCCCCCCGCAAATCAGTTCCCTTAACTTCCTCCGAGCCTTTGTTATGAAAAGCTAGGAGTATATTTCAAGGTTCCTGTGAGAATGAAGTATATTTAGGAGCATTTTGAAAATCCTCAAGATGTCTATAAAAATTATAGTCCAAAGGAAGCTAAGAATGTATGTTCAGCTATGATACTACTGTTAATTTTTCTAGATCATGAAGAATGAAAACAAAGGCAACAGATGACTGTGCAACTTTACATGGCAAATGGATTTCTAAATAACCTTAGTCATTTATTACCACCAAGATCCCAGATATGAAATACCATAATGTCCTAACCAGTTTGCATTCTTCCAAGTCACATTCCATTCTGAATAGCCTCAGCCAACAAATTCTTTCCCGCACTCCGTTCCCAATCTTTATGGTCTGCTTTTTTTTGCTGATTTCACTCAGTACTTAGTCCTTTAAGAGATAAAACATAACCCAGGGTGGTAATTTCTGGACTGCATTAGATTTAAGTGATCTTCTAAAGTACCCTGACTTCTCTGTATCTTACTCTACCTGATTACACGAGTTATCTATAAAAATATTTTATAGAGGGCGCCTGGGTGGCTCAATTGGTTAAGCAACTGTCTTCAGCTCAGGTCATAATCACGGAGTCCCAGGATCAAGTCCCACATCAGGCTCCCAGCTCCACGGGGAGTCTGCTTCACCCTCTGACCATCTCTCCTCTCATGCTCTCTCTCTCTCTCTCTCTCTCAAATAAATAAATAAAATCTTTAAAAAATATTTTATAGAAACTATAAAATAGTTACTTCATTGAGTTAGTATAAGGAGTAAAGGAGCTAATAAGTGTATAAGACTTAAGGCCTGGCACAAATTGAGTGCTACTGTAAGTGATTACTGCTATTATGTTTTGCCACTGAGAGTAACCTAGGATAGTGAACAGTTTTCACAAAGGACACATTTAGAGGAACAAATGTGCTACAGGACACACTACCTTCAGAAGAAAGGAAGAAAAGTTTACAGAGCTAAAATGTTTCTATTTATTTCCACCCTGATATTCATCTCCTGAAACAAAGTATATTCAACCTGAAGACAGAAGCATTTTGTGATCAAGGAAACCTCGATCACAGAGATATTAACACAATGAGAATCTGGCAAAAGATAAAGGGAGAAATTGACACAGGGAAAAGGTTGCGTGACTGGCCCAGGAGATTATCAATAATACCTAACCTGTCCATTACTCTTAGTGTTAAGAAACCCAATTCTGGGTAACCATGCATCACCCAGAAAAGGAAGGGTGAAACTGTGGGTAGGGAGTATTAGACTATTAATTCACTGGCCATCTGCCTTTAAAAAAATGCTATCTATAAACGTACTGTCATTAGATGCCAAATACATCCAAAGAAATTAATAATGTATATAACATTGCTGTGCACTAAAAGTAGTCAGAATAACCAAAAACAGAATGTGTTTTTTCTGTTTTTTTTAAGATTTTGTCTATTTTAGAGTGTGTATGCACAGGCACTTGGTAGGGGGTGAGGGGCAGAGGGACCGGGAGAGAGAGAATCCTCAAGCCCACTCCCCCACGGAGAGCAATGTGAGCTCAATCTCATGACCCTGAGATCATGACCCCAGACAAAATCGAGAGTCTGACACCTAACCTACTGAGCCACCCAGATGCCCCGGAAAAAAGCCAAGGATATGGCTCATTTTAAACCAACTGTTATTATATATTTACATTAATGATAATGAAATTCATACTTTATATTTTTGTATGAAGTAATGAGGGAAAAGCAATTATCTTTGGTATTTCCATAAAGAAAAGGAAGGTCCAGAAAAGCTTGGTTTCCTAGACTCAGTCGTAATCTTTGTACTTTTATGGTTGATATGTTTAGAAAGGTATGGACTCACATCTCCTTTGGGTAGCAATGTATGCTCAAAAGTACTTCTGGGGCACCTGGCTGGCTCAGTGGGTAGAGCATGTAACTCTTGATCTTGGGGTTCTGAGTTTGAGCCCCATGATGGGGTAGAGTTTCCTTTAAAAAGTATTTTAAGTAGCTTGTCTTGGTTTTTAGCCACTCATTTTTAACCATTAAATTAATATTCTTCAGCCAGTTCAATCCCTTGAGAAGACATAACTAGCCTAGCATCTCTAGATTCAGATAAATTTGACTTAAAATCCCAGCTTTATTAGTGGCATGTGATTGCTGTTTCAACTCTATAAGCCTCAGCTATCTCATCAACAAAATAAAGATGAAGTAACTCAAACATAACGCAGTACATAGTAAGTGCCCCCAAAATATTAGCTATTGGAGCGGCTGCCTGGCTCAGTTGGTAAAACACATGATTCTTGATCCTGGGGTTTTGAGTTTGAGCCCCACATTGGGTGTAGAGATTAAAAATAAAATCTTAGGGGAACTTGGGTGGCTCAGTCAGCTAAGGAGCTGCTTTCAGCTCAGGTCATGATTTCAGTCCTGGGATGGAGTTCGTACCGAGCTCCCTGCTTGTCAGAAAGTCTGATTCTCCCTCTTCCTCCACGAGCCCACTCTGTCTCAAAAAAATAAAACCTTTAAAAATAAGCAGATAAAGACTATTTGAGAGAGAGTGCAAGAGAAAGAGCACAAGTGGGGAGCCGAAGAACAAGCAGGCTCCCACTGATCAGGAAGCCCACCTTGGGGCTTGATTCCCAGACCCTGAGATCATGACCTCAGCAGAAGGTAGATGCTGACCTGCCTAAGCCACCCTGGTGCCCCAAGAAACACTTCTCAAAGTTCCTGGGTGGAAGGCACATAAAATTCAATGAGTGGGCGCCTGTGGTACTCAGTCCTTAAGCATCTTTCTGCTCAGGTCATGATCTCAGTGTTCTGGGATCAAGCCCCTCATTGGGCCCCCTGCTCAGCAGGAAGCCTGCTTTTCCCTCTCCCACTCCCCCTCCTTGTGTTCCCTCTCTCACTGTCAAATAAATAAATAAATAAATAAATCTTTAAAAAAAAAGAAAAAGAAAATTCAACGAGTTCATGAAAACTAAAAAATCTCCCCTAACAAAGTTGTCCAGGTCCAACCAACTCCATGTCTCTGATCAGACTTGTGTTGCACTGGTGTATCTCTACATCAGGCAGAAAAACATAACTCATATATTATTACCTAAAATGCACATCAAACAAAACTCTTTAAGTACCCCCATAGACACCATCTGGTGCAAATCTTTCCCTCTCGGCTTTAGACAAGAAAACAAGCTGGGATTTGACCAAAATTAAAGTCCTCAAAGTAGTAAAAAGGAGAATTGTAAACAGGAATGAATCCAGGATTGTATTCAGTACCTCAAATAGTGTTCTTTAGGCTGTTAGCGAATGTGATTACTGTAAAATTCTTGTTGGTGGAGAAAAGTGGGTGTCACATCAGAACCTACACTCGCAAATAAGGAATGGTGGCAGCAGCTGCGTTGATCTAGCTCTCCCCACTGCTTCCTCTCCCTGAACCAGCCGGCTAGAACCAGCCCTACAACAACAGTCTTCACAGTTAGCATAGCTAAATACTGATCTAGCCTTTCCCCACCCACATCCCTCCTCCTTTTCCGCCACTCCATTTCTACACATTAAACTGAGCGTCTAACTATGCTAAGAAAATGCCAATGCCAGACACAAAGGAGGATGGGGGCGGGGGAGGCAGTGAACACCGTACATTTGCTGAATCGGAAGAAAAGGGTGTAAAGAAAGATAAGACTCAAAAAGACTAATGTAGGTTTCCCTCTCCTTTTTAAATTGTATCTGGTTGTTAGGAATATTTCTTTTTCTCTATTACACAAGAATAACCTGGAACGTTTGTTTAAAACGCAGATTCCTTGGCCCTCACCTCTGACCTTTTGACTCAGCCTGTGTATCCGCATTTTTTTAAAAGATTTTATTTACTTGAGAGAAAGAGAGGTGAGACAGAAAGAGAGGAGAGACAGTCAGAGGGAGAAGCAGACTCCCCGATGAGCAGGGAGCCAGATTCGGGACTTGATCCTGTGACTCCAGGATTGCCACTGGAGCCCAAGGTAGTCACTTAAGCAGTCGCTTAACCAACTGAGCTACCCAGGTGCCCTGTGTATCTGCATTTTGAGACAAACTCAAAACTTACAGAATCAGCCATGACTGCATTTTTAATTCGCATCCTAAGTAATTCTTAGACACATGAAAGTTTGAGATTAATGTTTTAAAGAGAAAAATAACCATTTGTAAAATGTTATTTAAAGCCATCAACATTTATTAACTCATTTTAGCTTCAGACAACTTGGTAAGGTTAAGCTTAGATTATGAGTCCCCTCTGACAGAGAAAAGTGAGTCATTGGTGGTAATTTCCTAGTCTCTTGTTCCCTCTTCAATGGAGTATCTTAAAAGTATATCAATCCGGGAGCACCTGGCTGTCTCATTTGGTAGAACATGCGACTCTTGATCTTGGGATTGAGTTTAAGCCCCATGTTCGGGGTAGTCCATGTGTGGGGGGATGTGGTAACTGGGTAGTAGGCATTAAGGAAGGAACATGATGTAATGAGTACTGGGTGTTATATGCAACTGATGAATCACTAAATTCTACATTTGAAACTAATACAGTATATGTTAACTACATTGAATTTAAATAATTATTAAAGATTTATGTATTTATTTATTTAACAGAGAAAGATCAAAAGTAGGCAGAGAGGCAGGCAGAGAGAGAGCAGGAAGCTGGTTCCCCGCTGAGCAAAGAGCCCGATGTAGGGCTCGATCCCAGGACCCTGAGATCATGACCTGAGCTGAAGGCAGAGGCTTTAACCCACTGAACCACCCAGGCGCCCCAATAATTTTTTAATCTAAAAAATTTTTTTAAAAAGTTTATCAATCTGGGGAGAATAACAGAAACCTAAATGAATTAGTAGACACTTCAACCACAGAAATGCTGATGATTATTTTTTTAAAAGGTTTTATTTGGGGAACCTAGGTGGCTCATTAGGTGGAATGTCTGCCTTCAGCTCAGGTCATCATTCCAGAGCCCTGGGATCAAGTCCCAGGTGGGGCTCACTGCTCAGTGGGGACTCTTGCTTCTTCCTCTGCACCTCCCCTGCTTGTGCTCGCTTGCTCTCTCTCAAATAAGTAACTTCTTTTTTTAAAAAAGATTATTTATTTATTTATTTATTTGAGAAAGAGAGAGAGAGAGAGAGACCCACGCAGTGAGAGAGGGAACAAAAGCAGGAGGAGTGGGACAGGGGAAAGCAGGCTTCCCACCAAGCAGGGCACCCGATGTGGGGCTCAGTCCCAGGACCCTGGGATCATGACCCAAGCCAAAGGCAGACCCTTAAACACTGAGGCACACAGGCGCCCCAAATAAATAGAATTTTTTAAAAATATTTTATTTATTTGACAGAGAAAGAGATCACAAGTAGGCAGAGAGGCAGGCAGAGAGAGAGGTAGAAGCAGGCTCCCTGCTGAGCAGAGAGGCCCATGTGGGGCTTGATCCCAGGACCCTGAGATCATGACCCGAGCCGAAGGCAGAGGCTTAACCCAGGGAGCCACCCAGGTGCCCCTAAACAGCACTAAAAAAAAAAAAAAAAAAAAAAAGATTTATTAATTTTAAAGAATGTGAGCAGGAGCAGGGGGAGGGCAAAGGGAGAGAGAGTATCTCAAGCCAACTCAGTGTTGAGCACAGGGCCTGATGTGGGTCTCCATCTCACAACCCTCAGATCAGGACCTGAGCTGAAATCAAGTGTTGGAGGCCTAACCAACTGAGCTACCCAGGCACCCCAGAAATACTGTTTTATGTATAAAACAGTATTTTATATTTTAAAATGTATATTTTAAAAGATTTTATTTATTTGACAGAGAGAGAGAGAGCACAAGCAGGCAGAGTGGCAGGCAGAGGCAGAGAGAGAAGCAGGCTATCCGCTGAGCATAGAGCCCAACAGGGGACTCAATTCCAGGACTCTGGGATCATGACCTAAGCCGGCAGCAGCTTAATTGACTGAGCCACCCAGGCATCCTGAAAGACTGTTATTTTTTTAAGATTTTATTTGTTTATTTATTTGACAGACAGAGATCACAAGTAGGCAGAGAGCCAGGCAGAGAGAGAGGAGGAAGCAGGCTCCATGCTGAGCAGAGAGCCCGATGTGGGGCTCAATCCCAGGACCCTGGGATCATGACCTGAGCTGAAGGCAGAGGCTTTAACCCACTGAGCCACCCAGGTGCCTCCTGAAAGACTGTTATTTAAACCACACAAGGCTGTGTGGACCTTTCACAATTTATCTATCAGTGCCACAAATTATTAACATTTACATATTGAATAAAAATTCTAGAAGCATTCTAATGATCTAGCACCACCATGACTGTCCTGGTCAGCTTTGCTGTCTTCTGCACATTGAAAAAGTTAGACTGTGAAGCCCTGTTCATGCTTATAAATTCATTTGTTCTCCTCAGTGCAAAGAAACAGAGCAATTTAGGGGTGGGGGATGGGGTAACTGAGTAGACATTAAGGAGGACAGGTGATGTAATGAGCAATGGGTATTATATAAGACAGATGAATCCCTGACCTCTACCTCTGAAACCAATACTACTTTATGTTAACTGAATTTAAATAAAAAGAAACAGCAGTATCTATTCTGTCCAGATTAATTTTATTTTATAATCAGATTTATTCAGAGAGAGAAGAAGGGCAGAGGAGAGGGACAGAGAGAATCCCAAGCAGACACTCACACTGCCCCCTGCTGGGCACGGAGCCCCTATGCAGGTAGGGTTCAACCCCATGATCAGAACCTGAGCAGATCAGATGCCTAACCAACTGAATCACCCAGGTGCCCCTTTTATTTTGTTTTTAGATCACTTCTGTTTTCTTGGCTTTCAAACCCCAGATTGATCACTGAGTTAACTTTTTTTAACTTTTATTCTTTTTACTTCTTGAGTTATTATCATATTATTATTTTAAGATTCATTTATTTGACAGAGAAGGCGCACAAGCATGGGGAGTAGAAGAGGGAGAAGTAGGCTCCCCGCTGAGCAGGGAGCCTGACGTGGTACTTGATCCTAGAACCCTGAGATCACGACCAGAGCTGAAGGTGGCCTCTTAACCAATTGAGCCACCCAGGTGCCCCTGAGTTAGTTTTAACTCTTCCTTGCTTTTAGTTAGCCTTACTTCCATCAACTCCACCTGAATTCCCAAACTCTTTGATTTTTCTTCTCTCTCTCAGTGCTTTGCAACTGGAATTTTTATCCTAACAGCACAATATAAAGTCAGAAGAGACAATAAAGAGAGAAAGAAAAAAAGAAATCCATGTTGGGTGACACAATGGAATTACCAGATGAATCTCTAATACACAGGTTCCAATCCTTCTTGCTTGTTTCCCAGAACTTTTCTGGACAACCAGAATAGACAACGTAGACTAAAAGAGAGGATCTATAATAGTGACTTGCTTAGTAAAGAAATGAATGAAAACATAGGAATGAGAAAAATACTTGAAACATGTATAGTTTATAGTTATCTGTACCCAGACTCATAAACCTAAAGTGTCTGAAGATTATGGAACATGCTCAGAGCTTTTAGGGAAGCTTTCAGAGCTTTTAAACCTTGTAATAACATTGTAATAACCCTACTGGATTTCAGTGTTTTCTTTTACAAGTGAGCAAACTGAGGCACAGAGAGGCCAAATAACTTTTCCAAACTCACACAGCTTGTAAGTGACATAACCATAGCTAGAGTCCAAGCATCAAATTACATACTCTTAACCATTTCTTCTAATCCCTCCAAAGGCTATAAAACTGGTTTTCTCTGCAGTTCCCCACCCCCCTTCTTAGTACAGCAGCCCCCCTTACCCGTGGTTTTGCATTCTGTGGTTTCAGTTACCCACAGTCAACCAAGGTCAGGAAGCAGATGATCCTCCTCAACAGCAGCTTAACTCAATGTCACAATGTCATTCATCTCACTTCATCTCATCACATAGGCATTGTGTCATCTCACAGCATCACAAGAAGGGGGAGTTCGGCACAAGATATTTGAAACCACATTCATGTAACTTTTTTACAGTAAATTATTTTAATTGCTCTTTTATTATTTTATCGCTAATCTCATACTATATACAATTTATAAATTAAACTTTATCACAGGTGTGTATGTATAGGAAAAAACATAAGCCTCGATACTATCTGTGGTTTCAGGGCCCCACTGGGGGTCTTAGAACATATCCCCAGTGGCTAAGGGGGGGACAAGTGTATATAAAGTTTTATTCAGGTATCAATGCCTGCAGTTTTGGCTTATGTCTCCAGTATCATATAGAGAATGTTTGCAAATACATGTATCAGAATATGTCACAAAGGATCTAAGAGTCCATTAACCAAGCATACCTATAAAGACTGAACAAAAATTACTAATACCTGTTATTGCCTGGGTGGTTTAGTCCTTAAGTGTCTGCCTCTGGCTCAGGTCCTGATTCCTGGGATCAAGCCCCATATCGGGCTCCCTGCTCAGAGGGAAGCCTGCTTCTCCCTTTCCCACTCCCCCTGCTTGTGTTCCCTCTCTAGCTGTGTTTCTGTCAAATAAATCTTAAAAACAAAAAAAAAAAAAGTACTAATCCATTTAAGTCATAAATGAATTTGCTGAAGTCATGAAAGCTTTATCATTACGCTTTTTCTCAACGGTCGAGGATTAAAAAATAAACTACTGCCTTACGAGGGACCAGGAGATGTGCTGAGGTTTAAAAGGGACCAACTGACACACTGGGGCAAAAAGTAGTTAAACCAGAAACTCGGAGGTTAGCAGAAAAACCAGGGTTTGGTGCCTAACAGAGGGCAAAAGTAGGTCAGTGTCCCTGGCAGTCACAGCTGATGTCATCTGAGAAATGTGGTAGGAGAAGGGGAGGTAGAATTTAAGGTGGAAAAGTAGCGAGACTCTTTGAGGGGGAGAGCTGTGAGGCGGGCTGGTGAGGAATTTTGCAGAGCCGAGCTTAAATCAGCCTTTCAGCCTTTCAGCAGAAAACAGCAGACACACCATTTCCTCCTCCCCCTCCCATCCTGCCTTCGCCCAGGCCTCATCCCTACCTCCGATCACCATCAGACCCCCTCTGCTGGAGACAAAGACAGCAGAGAAAGGAACAAGGAGAAAGACAAGCCTGAAAAATAATTAGTTTGATAAAGGAGAGACAGGTGAGGAAAGAAGTGAAAGAGAATTTTAATCAAATCCAGGGAACCATGATTGAGAGGAGGAAATAACAAAGGAGAGAGGCAGATTAAAAAAAAAAAACACAGTAGGAAGGGAAGGAGGAAAAGATGGCTGAATGAAACAAAAGACTTATTAATGAATGGGGCAAAAGTAGCATTGGAAATGTAATTATAATAATTTCTAACCTTAAAAAAAATGACTTGAGTAAAGAACTGAGAAAGACATTGTAATGATTACGATTTGAAACTAAAAAAATGTAGTTAGTGTTTCAGCAATAAAGCAAAACTGGGACACTCCCAACTGGAACTTCCCCTCCCCAGCCTGCATCCAAGTTCAAAGTGATGCTGCCTCTGTGTTTATCTGTCTAGATCTACAAGTTCTTTTGCCGAAGTTAAATATTTCATTATTCCCTGTTAAATTTTGTTAATAATTGTAGTATTAATAATAATAACTATCTTCGGAGTATGATAGGGCATGTTCCCACAACCCCTGCTTTTGAAATGTCATGCACGTCGTATTATTTTAATCACCACAAAGGTAATTCTCTAATCCTGTTCAATTAAATCTCTCTCTCTCTCTCTCTTTTTTTGAGATTTTATTTATTATTTGACAGAGAGAGACATAGGAAGAGAGGAAACACAAGCAGGGGGAGTGGGAGAGGGAGAAGCAGGCTTCCCATTGAGCAGGGAGCCTGATGCAGACTCGATCCCAGGACTCAGGGATCGTGACCTGAGCTGAAGGCAGACCCTTAAGGACTGAGCCACCCAGGCGCCCCCCCCCCAATTAAGTCTCTGATCAAAACTGAATGACATTCCATAATGTCCATCTGCTTTCCTATTTAACAGCAACAACAACATGAACCCTCTTTTTTCTTTTTAAAAACAATTAATGCTCCTGTTTGGATAACTGTTAAGTTTTAAAACATCCCCCGGAGTAACCAAAATATACCTGTAATATTCATGTTTACACAGACCCTGTCTCGAGAGAAATAAGAAAAACTAGGAACCATCTCACCAAGGTGCAGGAAGAACTAGGGAAATATAATGCCTATATCAGGAAGAATGCTACTTTTCTCTCCCTCCTCTTCTCAAATTCCTATGGAGGGAATGTCTATTGTTTGATCTTCTGTTTTCTCATTCCCTCTTTTTCAAATCTTGTTTTTCTCTTGTTGAAACAGGTCTCTTTATTTCCAGCTCATGTTGCCCCCATATTTCCTTCGGACTTTGTTGTGTCTTGGCTTAGTCGGCTCAACTTCCACTAAACTTTCAGAACTGGAATCGGAACAGTGCATTTGGCAAAAAGTCCGTCACACATACCACACAACCACAAACAAACACTCTGACTGCAAAATCCTTTCAACAATACATTCCCGTTTCTTGCACTCAGCAGTTCACACAGACCCATGATCTGAAATCAGCAACACACGCATTCACATACACTCTGCATGCACATAGCCTCTGCAGTCAGCTCACAAAGACACAGTATCTGCAGAAAGGTCTTTGCAGGCAGCAGGCGCCGCCAGTACATTCTCCTCCCCTCTTCTAAGCTCTTCCTCACTGGCTCTTTCTCCGAGCCACCTCCCCCCTGCTGCCTGGCAGAGGCTCCCCTCCTTTTCCTGCCGTTCTGGAAGTCGTAACTGCAGTGCCATCCATCACCCTCCCAACAGGTCCTCGGGCAAAGGAATTGTTTCTTGAAGCTCGCTTTTCTCCTGACAGAGAACTTGCTTCACCAAAGGGGCTGTCGGAACAGAATCTCCTTCTGGAACACAAACAACACTGTAGGCTGAGTCCTAGTGACCTAACTTATTCTAGTGGAGCCTCATTTCGACATGGAGAAGGCAGGGAGGAAAGAAGAAGAAAGAAAACAGAAAAGAGGGAAAGAAGTGGAAAAGAGAAAGCCCTGGTAGAAATTTCAAGAAGGACAACTGGAATAAAAGCAAAAAAACAAAACAAAACAAAACAGAAAACAGACTTAAGAAGGACAGAGGGGAGAGCGGAGGAGGAGAGAGAAAATGGAGCTGGTGTGAAAGTAAAAGGAGAAACAAAGACTCGAGATAGAATTATGACAGATTAGTTATAATAGCTTCTCAAACTTTTTGTTACCCAGTAAGTTACTTCGGTAACCCTAGAAGTAGAAAAGATTAGAAAGTTAAAAAGAGAATTGGTGAGGGGCGCCGGGATGGCTTAGCTGGTTAAGCATTTGACTCTTGATTTTGGCTCAGGATTCCCTCTCTCCCCTTATCCCTCCCCCGCTCTCCCTCTCTTTAAATTAAAAAAAAATCAGTGATAAAGACAGACTACTGATGAGATTATATATTTTGAAATTCCCTAAAAAGACAAAACAGACACCCATCACATATATCTGACAAAAGGAAGATTCAAACAACCAATGTGAAAGTATTTAACGATGGTTGGAGAGAAGGTACATTTAAATATCAGTTAAAATAGATGATATTTGTTGCAAATACTGCAGTATTTGAGATATATTAAATATTTATCTGCTGTTTATCTGCAATTCAAATTTATTTGGCTTATCTTATCTACCAGTGATATCCTCAGGGGATCTTGACACAAGCTCAGGTCAAGTCTGAGAAATACTGGAAAAAGTAAGAAAGCAGGCATTTAGTAAGACCACGAGGAAGTGGTTGCAAAGTGTAGATTCCTACCCTCAACACAAACATATGGAATCGCCAAAAGAGCAAGAGTTTTTTGACCTGCACTGGATAATTTTGACACACTTAAGTTTGATAACCCCTGATTTTCTCAATTCTTCCACAGAGCCCTTCCTAAATCTACATGAAATATGTTAAATTAACTAATAAACAAGGGGACCATTAAACTGAGGCTCTACATAAGAAACCAAAATCAGCCTATAAATATCTCAAAGTTACAAAATTTAAAGCTAAGGACAGCCGGTCACAAACAGCCAAATCAACTAAATGATGAAGCAATTAATCTCCCTGCTTTTGCCTTTTTTCTCTAAAAGTCTCTCTCAGGGGCACCAGGGAGGCTCAGTCGGTTAAGCAGTCGATTAACTTCTGCTATGGTCATGGTCTCAGGGTCCTGAGATCGAGTACCACGCTGGGCTCCCGGTTCAGGGGTGAGTCGGTCTCTCCCTCTCCCTCTGCTCTTCCCCTCATGTTCTTTCTCTCTCTCTCAAATAAATAAAATCTTTTAAAAAATTACTTAAAAAAAAAAAGAATAAAATAAAAGTCTCAGAGTTTCTGAGGGTAGAGCACTCCTAACCACCATCCAGTCTGGTGCTGCCCAATTCAAATCAATTTTTGTTCAAATAAACTCTTAACAATTTTAATATGCCTCAGTTTATATTTTTAATAGTTCTGGTGTTAGCAGAGGGTACCAAAGGAGATCCCTGATAACCCCCAGAAGCAAAGAGCTACCCAGTGAGCCAGGTAAACACCCAGTGAGCCCAATAAGCTCACTGCTTTTTCCCTGTGTCTGGAGGTTAGAGGTTCATGCCTCTCTGACCTTAGCTCTGTAACTTTTGTGTTATGAGCTTGATGTGAGCATTTCTTTTTCCAGACTGGCTTCAGGAATAAGCCAGAATTGAAGTGGGTCCAGCTCAGTGTTGGCGGAGGTCATCAAGAGAACATGACCTCGCCCAGCTGACTGCAAGGTGGACCTGGGTAATTGGAGGGCCCCCTCCCTCACCCCATCTTTGGAATGTGCATTCTGCTTGCCTTCCCTATTCGCAGAAGCTGCCCCAAGGACACAGCCTTCAGACAGAAACATGGTGTTGATGTGGGAAACAGAGGCAGAAGAAAATTATTAAATTTGCTTACCTACTGACAAGCCTTGAAACAGGCAGAGTTGACTCTCCTCTAGGGACTCAACTACCTGCACTTTGAGGCTTTGCAAAGGGCAAAGGACAATCTTAGCCTGACCGACCCCCTACCCTCAACCAGGATCCTGTAAGTCTACTTTAACAATTCCTTAGGAAACTTTATCTCTAAACCTCCAAGATAGTGTCGACAATCATTCCCAAGCATATGACCCACTGATACACATCTAAAGAGTCTCAGGAGAAGGTTTTATTACTGGTAATGAATAACCTTTTCCCCAGACAATAGCTAGCCCCTCAAGGTCCTAGAAACCTTGCTTCCAAAATCCTTAGAAACTTATATCCTCCCTAATCCCCTCCCCAACTTACAAGTATATAACAGACCACTCCTCACATCCCCGGGGCAGCAGCTCTTCCTGCCCACAGGTCCTGTCCCTGCGCTTTAATAAACCAACATTTTGCAGCAAAGATGTCTCAAGAATTCTTTCTTGGTCATTGGCTCCGGACTTCACCCCACCGAACCTCACCTATGTTCTAGAACTTCATCAGTGTTGAGGCTGTCTGAACTACAGATGTGACTAAACCCAGGTATGGCCTCTATATCAACTGTTAAGATTTGGCAGGTAGGTGCACAGATCTACTCATCCTGAGGCCACCTAAAACAAACCTTGTAAGATCTTTTGCTTCTGAAACCTGCCATTTACCCATCTGGAAAAGTCTGCCTTTCAGTCTCTCCTTGCCCGCTCCATGTAGGTCCAATGGGCAACCCAACAACTGGTGAGCCACCCAGGAGAGCGAAAAAATGGGCCTTGGGAAAGAGGTGTCTACGAGGGAGATCCCACAGTGGCACTGACTTCTAAGTCGACAGGAGAGGTGGCTTCTATGTTTGATGCTTGTAGATCACCACATGAGAATAAGGACACCCCGAAAATGCAGGCTGGTTTGATATGCTTATTTGATGAACTGTAGAGTATACTGCAGAAAAGGGGGACACATGACCGCTGTGATGGGCTGGCTTCTCCTGTGGACAGCCTAGCGGGCCACCAATATCCAACGAGACACTGAAGCTGGAGTTAGAAAGCTGGAGGAAGAGCTAAGAGAAGAGCATGAAGGTTTCCACTCTTCTGCTAGCTTTGGGGCTAGCCTAGCTGACAAAGTAGAAAAGCGGAATAATGTGGAAACCTTAGTGTGTCATTTTCAAAAGTGAGGGGGGTGCAGATTAAGGTCTGACTGCTTGTGACAAAGCCTGATTAGGATGCTAAATGGTAGAATTCCCTGGAAAAGGGATATGAATAAAGGGGGTGTTGTGATGATTGACAAGGAAAGGAATAAAATGCCCCATGCTGTCAATGCCCAAAACAAAAGCAATTTTTAAGTAGCAATCATCCCAAAATGCCTAGGGCAAAAATTTAACATTCTTTTGCTGCTGCCTTGAAACTGTAAATCTTATCATGTCTTTGAAATGTGAAGACCTAGGGGTTATCCAAAACATTGCAGGAGGAGACTGAAGATAAAAAAGGAGCAAAAAGAGAATTTTTCAAATACAGTCCTTTGTAAGTTCCCTTGCCCCTAACTACTACTCTGTAGTACTACTCTGTAGCCTCCAAAAGATCACAAATATCAATAAAAAGCTTTAGCCATGGGAGTGAAATAAAAGTTATCTGTACTGATGTATGTTCTGTATATAATTTTTCTTTAACCTCTAGGGTATTGCCAAAATTGATTTATAAAACAGGCAAGGTTTTTTTGTTTTTGTTTTTTTCAAACGTACTAGAAATAATAAGGATGGAAGGAAATGACTGCATGAAAAGAAGCTAAGGGAAGTAGAATGTGATAGAATTTTTTGAGAGGGTAAAGAAAGATATGAAGGACATGGCTGCAGGGCAGCGGTCGTGGGGGTGGGGGTGGGGGGTTGTTCTATTTTGGTAAAGGGGGAAAGAAAGTAATTTTGTCCTAAAATAAAGTTACTGTTCCAAGATGAAAAAAATAATAAGATAGGATAAAGCTGAATGGATACAAAAACTATTTTTTTTAAAGATTTTATTTGTTTATTTGACAGAGATCACAAGTAGGCAGAGAGGCAGGCAGAGAGAGGAAGGGAAGCAGGCTCCCCACCCAGCAGGGAGCCTGATGTGGGGCTCAGTCCCAGGACCCTGAGATCATGACCTGAGCTGAAGGCAGAGGCTTAACCCACTGAGCCACCCAGGCACCCCGATACAAAATCTTTTTATTTATTTATTTTATTTAAGAGAGAGACAGAATGAGACAGTGGCAAAGGGAGAAGTAGACTCCCTGCTAAGCAGGGACCCTGACTTGGGGCTTGATCCCAGGATCCTGGGATCATGACCTGAGCAGAATGCAGACACTTAACCGACTGGGCCACCCAGGCACCCCTGAATGGATAAAGAAAATTGAGAAAGTTTGTGGGAAAAGAACATTAAAGAATTTTATGTGTAGTCAAGCTAAGATCAGGATGTACTTATTTAAGTTAGAAAAGAAAAGGACAGTTTTAATATCAAAAGTACACTACTGCATAATTAGAATTTTGCTTCCTTTCTGTTAAATACATTTTCTTAGATTTTTGGTCTGCTCTTAAATTGTAAACAAAGGTTTTTATTTATTTGAATACATAAAACTTTAATGTGATCTGCCAAAAAAACAAAGATTCTGTGTTTTGTCTTTATCAGGTCTTTGATTACTTAAAAAAACATGGAGTCTTCTCTCAGAAAAACTGGGTTTTCACAACTGTGTAATTTTTATTTTATTTACAGTCATCTCTCTATACCCAACATGGGGCTTGATCTCCAATCCCCAAATCATGCTCTATTAACTGAACCAGCCAAGGACCCCTGTCCTAAACCTTAATACATTTGAATGATCAACCTGTAAGGCCTGTTGAGTCAATTTTTTTTTTTAAGAATTTATTTATTTATTTGACAGAGATTACAAGTAGGCAGAGAGGCAGGCAGAGAGAGAGAGAGAGAGAGAGAGAGGAGGAAGCAGGCTTCCCGCTGAGCAGAGAGCCAGATGCGGGACTCGATCCCAGGACCCTGAGATCATGACCTGAGCCGAAGGCAGAGGCTTAACCCACTGAGCCACCCAGGCACCCCAAGGCCTGTTGACTCATATGCCAGACTGGGGACCCCATCAAGACACCCAATACTGTCAAGGTATGGAAGGTGCAAGAAACTCACCATGGATCAAGTGGTTATGCGGCTGAGAACACCAAACTTCATCATGCCTGAGAAAGGAATTATCTCCTGGAATTTGCAATGGGACATCCCACAGGACGGATGAGTTACTTTCCATCCCTAGGTAATGGGGAACTACTCAGTCTCCACTGAAGATCCCATTGTCCTGCTGCAAACCAGAGCTGTAGAAACCCATAGCTAACATCACGCTTAATAGTGAGATATGAGACAATTTCCCACTAGGATCATAAACAAGGCAAGGATATCTCCTCTCATCACTGCTTTCAACATTATTGAAGTCTAGCTATTGCAGTAAAACAAGAACAGCAAAGACGTGTATGCATTGAGAATAAAGAAATAAAATTGTCTTTATTTGCATATGACTTGATCATCTCTGTAGAAAATGTCAAGGAATTGAACAAAAAAACCCTCCTGGAACTAATAAGGGATCATAGCAAGGTTGCAGAATACAAATTATAAAATACTCATTTTTTTTTCATATACCAGTAATGAACAACTGGAATTTGAAATTTAAAAAATACCTTTTATGGGGTGCCTGGGTGGCCCAGCAGGTTGGGAATCCACCTGGTTTGGGCTCAGGTCATGAACTCAGGGCCGTGAGATGGACCCTGAGCTGGACTCTTCACTCAGTGTGGAATCTGCTTGAGATTCTTTCTCTCTCCCTCTGCCCCTCACCCTGCTCTTGGGCTCTCAAGTAAACAAATAAATCTAAAAAATTTTACATTAATTATAACCTGAAAGGAAAAGCTGTTTCTTCTCTATTCACAGCAGTTCTGCCAAATGTGTAGGGTTATTTAACTCATTAATCAATCCTCAAACTCCAAGTGGGCATCCTACAGTTAAATTCGACACCATCTACCTGGAGTTAAGATCAGATTCCACAAGTCAGGGGCTCAGTCCCCCTGACTACTCCCATCTATCAATTGACATCCTGCCTCCAGTATTTCTAACAACTAGAAATAAGGAGTCCGTCCTGGAGTTCAATAATTTGCTAGAATGGCTCACAGAACTCAAGGAAGTGCTTTCCTTACTGCCCACTTATTACAACGACTACAACTCAAGAGCAGCTAAATGATAAGGTCGCGTAAGATAAGGTATAAGGAATGAGTGCACAGAGTGATGAGGGAGCGGAAGGCTGGCTGAACACAGAGCACAAGCAGATACCCTGCAACCCCCCCCCCCCCCAGGTGGGACATGTGTGACATTTTCCCAGGAAATCTCCCATGATCTTGATCTTATTGTTAATACCTTCCTAGAGGGGAAAACCACCTTAATTTGATGATAGCGAGGCCTCTGGTATCTTGCAGGTATATCCTCTTTAGCATATGAAATTTCTTTTGAACCCACCCCTTTCCTTACTCCCCCAACTCCACTCCTCAAGACCCCGGTGCAGCAGCTCTTTCTACCCACGGGTCCTGTCCCCGTGCTTTAATAAATCACCATTCCGCACCAAAGGTGTCCCAAGAATTCTTTCTTGGTTGTGGGCTCCACACCTCACCCCACCAAACCTCACCTATATTCCAAAACCACCTCAAGAACTTCCATGTTATCCCAGAACGTGTTCACCCAAACAGCAGCTCTTCAAATCCGGCTGATGGAGATTTCATTACAAAGGGGTAGTTAATTACATCATTGGCCAGGAGCAGTTACTGCTTCCCTGGAGGTTGGACTCAAAGTTCCAGCCCTCTAACCACGTGGTTTGTTCCCCTGGCAACCAGCACCCATCCCGAGGCTCTCTATCCTTGAGCCCTGAGCTGGCAACCACCAGTCACCTCATTAGCATAGAAAAAGACACGAATCGATGCCAAGAGTTTTAAGAACTGTATGTGAGGAGTTAAGACTAAATATATATTACTTATGATGTCCCAGCACCCAACAAAACGAGTACTTATATACAAATCTGAAAAAACTTAGTATAAAGCTACAGTAATCAAGACAGTGTAGCATTGGCAAAGGAATAGACAAATACATCAAAGTAACAGAATAGAGAGCTCAGAAATAGACCCACATAGAGTCAGCTGATCTTTGGCAAAGGAGCAAAGGCTATAATGGATCAAAGACAGTCCAACATATCATGCTGAACAACTGGACCGCCACACGCAAAAACAACAACAACAAAAAAATCCACTAATCTAGAAACAGAACTCACAGCCTTCTCATGATCTCAGGGTCATGAGTTCAAGTTCCATGTTGCGCATAAAGCTTACTTTTAAAAAAACTAGGCAGAGCACTTTTAGCGCAGTGAACCAGTATGATACTCTAATGGTGGATCCATATCACGATACATTTGTCATGACCCACAGAACTTAAAACAGCAAAAATGAACCTTAAGGTAAACTCTGGGCTTTGGGTGATAGCGATGTGTTGATGAAGAGTCAGTGATCCAGCTTTAGAATATAGGTGAGGTTCGGCGGGGTGAGGTCCAGAGCTGATGACCAAGAAAGAATTCTTGAGACATCTTTGGTGCAAAATGATGGTTTTACTAAAGCAGGGGGACAGGACCTGTGGGCAGGCAGGAGCTGCTGCACCAGGGTTTAGCGGGGACTGATTAGATACTTGGGAGTTGGGGGAGGTAAGGAGAAGGGTGGTTCCAAAAGAACGTCCCAAGTGCTAAAGATGACCCATAGGATAATGCTAAAGAGGACAAGTTAAGGCTGTTTTCACCTCTATCAAGGTATTAACATTAAAATAGTTGGGAGATTCCTGTATGAATGTCACACAGATCCCACCCGGACTTGGGGCGGGAGCGGTTTGCAGGGTGTCCATTTATGCTTTGTGTTCAGCTCACCCTCTGCTTCCTTAATCAGTTGTTAACAAATGCTCTGCTCTAATAGTGGGTGAGGATGTGAGCGTGGGGAGCAAAGGGTATATAGGAATTTTCTGTACTTTTCACTTAATTTTTGTTGCAAACATAATACTGCTCAAGTCTGTTACAGAAAGAAAGAAAAGCAGTGGGTTTAAGATGAATTATGCTTCTCCAGGCATCCGAGAATTACTTCAGGTAGAATTAGCTGTGTTCGTGGTGATCTTGCTCTTCAAACATTTCAGTCATTTAAGAGATTCTGCCTTATCTTCACCCAATAACTAACCATTCTATTTCTTTTTTTTTTTAAAGTAAGCTCTAGGCCCAAGAAGACTTGAACCCACAACCCTAGTGATCAAGAGCCACGTGCTTTAACGGACTGCGCCAGGGAAGCTCTCTCACTGCTCCATCATCCGAAGCAGTCACTGCAGCTGATGAAAATGGATCACATCACTTGTTTCTTCGTATGTCAAGGAATAAAGTTCAGGATCACTTCTCTTTCCCACCAAACTGATTCCTTGAACGCAGGAACTGTGACTGATACAACTTTTTTATTTTTTAAGTAATTTCTACACCCAACGTGGGGCTCCAACTGATGAACCTGAGATCAAGAGTCACATACTCTACAGACAGAGCCAGCCAGGTGTCCCTGATTCATCTTTTTGTAATTACCAGTACTTAGTGAAGTGGCTGGCATTGAGAAACCAATCAGAATATAAATGAAGTACAGTTCTGAGTCATTAGAAATCTTCCATCTCATTAGGCATAGCTCAAGAGTCATCCTACATGAATATCAATAGACAGTTGGAATAGTAAATGCCTTGTGAGAAAAACCAGCGAAACTGCCTACCTGGCCTAAAGAAGTTATTTGCTGCCCTCTTGTGATCAGTTTTAGGAACTACAGCCTCTCCCCTTTCCACTCCACTTCCGATGCACAGATTGAGTCTCTACACTCAGTTTTGGGCATACAACAGTAAACAATCTGTCCACATTGAGCCACTCATTGTAGTGGAGACACTCTTGAAAACAATCTGAAGGAGATACTACCTAAGCTGAGGTGAAAAGGATGAGTAGCAATTAGCCAGGTGAACATAAAAATTGTGGGAAATTACCTATGGTGGAGGTGTGGCAAAGAGAATGTAACACATACGATGGCTTAGAAGAGAGAACCTGCAGCTCTTCAGAAGTGCCAGTAGGGGGCGCCTGGGTGGCTCAGTTGTTAAGTGTCTGCCTGCTCAGGTCACGATCCCCCCTCATTGGGCTCCCTGCTCGAAGGGAAGCCGGCTTCTCCCGCTCCCACTCCCTCTGCTTGTGTTCCCTCTCTTGCTGTGTCTCTCTCTGTCAAATGAATAAACAAAATCTTAAAAAAAAAAAAAAGTGCAAGTAATTCAGTATAGGCGGTAAGCAAGGTGCAAACATCGTAGAAGGAGTGGATGGGTTGGAGCACTGGTGATGAGAGATAAAAATATATTTTATTTATTTATTTGAGAGAGAGAGAGAGAGAGAGCAATGTGAGAGAGAGCACAAGTGGGGGGGGGCGGGAGGAGGAAGGGGCAGAGGCCCAGGGAGTATCCTCACTGAGCCCGGGGCTCAGTCTCAGGACCCCAGAGATCAGGACCTGAGCCCAAGGCAGATGCTTAACAGGCTGAGACACCCAGGCACCCTGAGAGATAAAAAATATAAATAGCTCTGTATACATACCAAGAATTCCATCCATACTCTAAGGATGAGGAACCTTTGAGGTCTTTAAGCCAGTAAGTGATTTTATTTGACCAGCACTAGAAATAGGGCTCTTTGTGCTTTGTGTTATTAGGAGCAAGAGTGGAGAAATGCTGTAACTGGGAGCAATGGCTGGGCTGAACTCAAGTGGTGATGGAAAGAATGGACAGAATGGACGGATCATAAAGACGCAGAAAGTAAGATCCATAGAATTTTGATGACCAAGGGTGTGTGAGGAGGACTCAGGGTTGAGGGGAAAGAGCAATGGGGAAGCCTGAGCTTGACTTGCTGTATTTCAATTCAGTAGCTGGGCAGATAACGGCAGCACAGTCCTAAGGCGGGATGGAGGTGAGATCGCGAGGGGAAGAAGGTGAAGTCACTTTAGACACCAAGACATCAGGATTTAGCTTAGTCAACATTTATTCCGACCTCCTTCTTGGGTACCTCCCTGCATTCCATGGCAGAAAACTAAAAACTACACACTCTAGACTCTCCTACAGCTGAAGCTGGGATGTTACTTAGTTCCAGCAACCAGGTGCAGTAGGAGACTTGGGGTCAAAACCAAAGTAAGTGAGGCAGAGCCAGGGTGGTTCTAGAGCCTGAGTGGTGACCTCTCAGTCTAGAAGGTACACTTGTGATGCTATGAGGGGCACTAGAGTCTCCTGGTAGTCACTCCCGAAAGCTCAGCCAGAGTCTGCTCTGCTTTTTAGCTTTCTCTCCTGTCAGGGGAAGTCTGACTGACTCAGTGTGCCTGTGGGACCGTCATGCCAATTGAGACGTGCTTTTGGACTCGCAGATGTAGAGTTCAGGAGACAGATGTGGGTTAGAGTGAGGTGTGGGTCTGGGAGCCTAAGTCTATAGACGGAAAACAGACACGGGAGTGAATGTGACTGAGAGATCGAGTGTAATTACGAGCGAGGACCCGGGCAAGCACCTTGACAACTACCAGAATTTAAGCGTGAACAGAAGAAAAAATAATGTGAAAGGACACTGGCCAAGGCAAAGAGAGAAAAAGGGATGAGGGGTCAGAGATGCCAAGGGAAGAGGATATTTCAACAAGGAGGGTGGGTCAACAGTGCCTGGTGCCGCAGAAAACAAGAAAATGAGAGTGAAGTTGTCCTTTGCATTGTGAAGAGAAGTGAATGAGGTCTCCAGGAAAGCGCAAAATACAAATGTTGCCCGTAAGGCACTTACCTAGGCTGTTGAAAAGATTCACTGCAACCTCAGAAGCACTGTGGTAGAATGAAAATGGCTACGCATTTTCTGCCACTCCTCCCATGAAGAGGGAGTCTGTTGCTCCTCCCCCAAAATTGGAACTGACGCTGGAGACTTGTTTTGACCAATAGAACGTGGGAGAGGGATGCTGGGTAACCTCTGAGGCTGATCCCTGAGAGAGCTCTGCCTCTTCCTTTGTTTCTTGGAATGCTCTATCTCAACCCATGGCTATGCTGTCGAAACCCAAAAGAGTCAACACTGCATGGAGAACCATGGCCCGCGACCGCCTCGTGGATTCCTGTGGGCAGCAAGCACCACACACCGCTCAGGGAAAATAATACATGTTTTGTTAAATAGCACTACTGAGGGAACTGGGGAGAAAATCTTCAAGTGGAAAGATATCAACTTTTGATGATAACCAATCGGAATGCAGTGTTCGAATGTGTGGTACTGCACTCCTGCCTATCACCATCTTCCAGACAGCTCTAAGAGCCCCCTTCACTCTTCTGTCAGAAGAATTACAGGCCACCTGGCTGGCTCAGTCATAGAGCCTGCAGCTCTGGATCTCAGGGTTGTGATTTCAAGCCCCACATTGGGTGTGGAGCCTATTTATGAGGAGTTCCAATTTGAATGACCAATCAATCCATCATTTTTTCTAGAAATAGATCAACGTTAAGTCACTAAAGAAGTCTATCTGCAAAGAAAGAATTACCATAGCTTGCCTTAAGGAATGTAAGCAAAATAATGGCAAAATATTGCCCACTTGATTTCTACTATATTTCAACTGTCTATAAAAGAATGGCGGGAGGGTAGAAGTTTTACCTGTTTGTTGAATAAATATTTTATATTATTTATTTATGAAAGTTTGTTTTGTTTTGTTTTAGTAATCTCTACACCTAAATTGGGGTTCAAGCTTGCAACCCCAACATCAAGAGTCTCACACTTGGGGCACCTGGGTGGCTTGGTTAAGCCACCAACTCTTGGTTGGGCTCAGGTCATGATCTCAGGGCAGTGAAATGGAGCCCCATGTGAAGCTCAGGGCAGAGATGGCTTGGGATTCTCTTCTCTCCCTCTGCTCCTTCCCTGCTCACACCTGCTCGGGCTCAAGCACTCTCTCTCTCAAATAAATAAATTAATCTTAAAAAAAAAAAAGTAATACAAATCCATTGACTGAACCACCCAAACAAAGTGAGTAGGTTTATTTTAATTACTCATGGTCATTTATGCAGGAACTCACTCCAATATATAAACTAAACACCAAAATAAATTCATTTTTACAGTGTCCTTCTATTTGTGGAAACGGTACATTTAAATTTACCAAAATCTTCAATAGCACATTTAAAAATTATTAAGTTCCTCTTTCAGGTTTTTTTTCTCCAGAAAAATTACTTAAATTCCTTTAGTTCTTTCTTGCAAAACAGATTTTCTAAGTGTTTGGGGTTTTTTTTAACAGTTTATTATTTTTTAAAAATTTTCTAAAGATTATATTTATTTGAAAGGAGAGGGAGAGACAGACTCCCCACAGAGCAGGGAGCCTGACACAGGGCTAGATCCCAGGAGCAGGCGATCATGACCTGAGGCTTAAATGACTGAGCCACTCAGGAGCCCCTAACATTTTAAAGTAATCTACACTCAGCATAGGGCTTGAACTCACAACCCAGAGATCAAGCATCAGACTGAGCCAGACAGGTGCCTCAAACTGTTTGATTCTTTTTTTTTTTTTTAAAGATTGTATTTATTTATTTGACAGACAGAGATCACAAGTAGGCAGAGAGGCAGGCAGAGAGAGAGTGGAGGAAGCAGGCTCCCCGCTGAGTGGAGAGACTAATGTGGGGCTCAATCCCAGGACCCTGGGATCATGACCTGAGCCGAAAGCAGAGGCTTTAACCCACTGAGCCACCCAGGCGCCCCCATTTCAAGTAAATTGTACTGCTAAATTATATAAATTCATAGTGGATGTTAAAGGATCATTCTGTGATTTCCACATGAGTTCTATCTCTCCCATCCTGTTTCTTTCTCCTTTTCTTGTGTCTTACTGTGTGTGTCTTTCCCTTCTCTTCTCTCCCCTCTCCATTACTTGTTGTTTCCTTTCATCTCTCTTTTCTCTATGCTTTCCTATAAATGTGCTAATTTCAAAAGGAGCATAATCATATTTTTAACATGGTGTCTAGCATATGGTCAATGTTCCATAAACATTAGTCATTACTATTAAATAGTATATATTAATAGCTAACACATAATAATAGCTAATTTTGTCTTCCATATAAGTGTATCAATATTATAAGACATTATTATATACTATATACAGTTAGAAATATGTTATTTATTTATATAATAAATGAAATGGTTATGATTATAGGATAGGACATATTACTTATCTATTTAGCAGCTTAAAGCAGCAAAAATTTATTTTCCCCAAGTTTATGTTGATTAGGAATGCAAGTACAGCTTAGCCATCCATGTACCTCTGGCTCAGGGTTTCACAAGGCTATCGCCGAGATGTTGGCTGGAGCTGCAGTCTTCAAGGCCCAACTGAGGGAAGATCTACTTCCAAGTTCATTCACATGGCTTTTTGTGGTCCTGAGGTGAATGACTGTTGTTGGCTAAGACACATGCCTTCTCTTGCATGAGCATTGCTATAGAGTAATGCTCACAGCATGGCAGCTGGCTTTGTTCAGAGCAACAGCAAGCAAGAGGTCAAAAGAGAGCACTAATGCTAGAAGCCAGTCTTTATAATATCATCTGGGAAGATATACACCATGCCTTTGCGGCACTGCATTTGTTAGTGGTCCCAAAATCCAGCCCACGCTCAAGGGCATAAAGCATACGAGGTGGGGATCCCAGGGCAGGGGCATGGGTGGGGGGTAGATCCTGCAGGCTGCCTAGCACATATAATCTCTAAAAATATAAATGTGTATCATATAAATCTATCAAACTTATTAGCTATTGTTTTTTTTTTTTTTTTAGATTTTATTTATTTATTTGACAGACAGAGATCACAAGTAGGCAGAGAGACAGGCAGAGAGAGAGGAGGAAGCAGGCTCCCCGCCGAGCAGAGAGCCCGATGCGGGACTCGATCCCAGGACCCTGAGATCATGACCTGAGCTGAAGGCAGAGGCTTAACCCACTGAGCCACCCAGGCGACCCAGCTATTGTTATTACATACACTGAACTTTCCCGTTTCTTCCCCCATATCTGCAAAGTATACACTTTCTGTTTTGCTTGTTTTCTGATGGGTAGAATGGGGAGATGGCGATTTCCTGCCCACTGTGAATATCTAGTATTTGTCCTATTTTGCTTGTTTATAGCCAGTTTCACAGTTATTTAAATTTTGTTGTTGTGGATTTCAGGAAACTTAACAGAATCCTGAACCTGGATCAAGCATCTTTCATCATTTTACATTTGTGTCATCAAGAGAGTGCGGGGGTATAATGTAAGACCACCAGTGCCAGCAGACTCACCCAAACCAAAGTGATGGGACCGAAGTACTAATCACTGTAGATATAAATCACATGTATTACATGCACTGACTTTACAGCCTTCCTGCCAAGATTCCTTTGTTTCTAGACTGACTGTTGCCCAATTTCTAGGGCTATTTCCTTTTGCTCTAATTCCCCTCAGATCACTTCACTACATTGACTATTTGTTTCACTTGCTATACTCCTTGTGTATACTCAAACTACTTTCTTCTCTAGAATTCTATCCTCTACTTCTTTACACTTGACTCAGTTTTCGAAAATTTCTTTAAAGGTTTATTTGAGAGAGAGAAAGGGAGAGCATGAACAGGGGTCCGGGCAGAAGGAATGGGAGAAGCAGACTCCCAGGGGAGCAGCGAGCCCGATGCGGGGCTCGATTCCAGGACGCTGGGATCATGACCTGAGCTGAAGACAGATGCCTAACTGCAGAGCCAGTCAGGCGCCCCAGTTTTTGGAAGTGTCTACGTCGAAATCGCAAGTTACAATTTTAAGTCATCCTCTCAACTCAATTCAAATGGCCAAATTTTGACTTTTCAGTGCTGATCATAGTATCAGCCAGAGATGAGTAAGACCTCGCCTCTGCAATCAAGGAACGTGGTCTAATCGGGAATAGAAACATGCAAATGAAAGAATACAACAGAGTTGATGACATGATTATAAAAATAAAGAGGTAGCTCAGTAGAGAGAATGATAAGCTCTTTGGAAGCAGAGGCACCTGGCTGGCTCAGTCAGTAGAGCATACGACTCTCGATCTCAGGGAGGCGAGTTCAAGCCCATGCTGGGTGCAGAGCATACTTTAAAACAAAAACGGGGCACCCGGGTGACTCAGTTGGTTGAGCATCTGCGACGGGCTCAGGCTGTGATCCCAGGGTCCTGGGATCAAGTCCCACTTTGTGGGGGGGGGGGGTCCCTGCTCAGCAGGGAGCCTGCTTCTTCTTTTCCTTCTGCAGCTTCCCCTCGCCCCCCCCACACTCATGTTCTCCCTCTCTCTCTCTCTCAAATAAGTAACATCCTTGAAAAACAAACAAAAAATAAAAATAAAAACAAAACAAAACAAAAAACTCTTCAGAAGCCGAGGAGACCAGGAAAGATTTGTGGAAAGAGATAGCATCTAGCCTGGGTTTTGATATACCTAGGAGCATTTATTTACTGGAACTGCGAAGACCTATGTCAGAAAGGAAGGAACACGAAGTCCAAAGCACAGAGGCACGAAGTGAGTTACAGTTAGTCTGGGCTCCTAAGAAGTGGGAAGTTGTCTGACGACATGTGTTTGCTAGCGTCTAACTCCTGCACTGCATCCATCTTTTCAAGTTTGGCTGTTACTAGTTTATTGCTTCATTCCTCTACACACACAGCTCTCTGCCTTTTCTCCTTTCCCACCTCGTATAATCCTCCTCCCTTCTTGTCTTCCTTTTATGGGAATTTTTTTTTTCCCCCGCATTAGGCCCTGGATTTAATTTAGCTAGAGCGGACTGCAGTAATAACGTTTCTGTACATTTGCCCAGAGGCCTTCAGTTAATGGGTGCATTCTTTACAGGCCAATAAACAGAAGAAGAGAGTCAGTGTGCCGTGCTGTCTTGCATGTCTGCCTCCTTTCTGTTTCCTTGCACTTTACCCATCTTCCATGAACTGGAGATCCTTCTGGAAATTTCTGGAATTTTCCTAGGTAACTCACATGTTTCCTTGCCAGCATGGTGTGGCTTCTGCACCTGTTGGTCAGTTTCTTAGAGGACCTTCCTGCTGCTGGAGAACCTGCTCTCCACCCCCCGAGATCAGCCTGTGTTGGATAGCAGCACAGACTGCTGCCCCGGGAGTCCTTTCCCAGTGTCAGTGAGAACCTCAGAAAATTATAGCCTCAGGGCTCTGGATGGCCGGTGCTATTTTTGACTATCGGTGCCGATCGATCGTGATGCCGTGTACTTCAATGATAAACTGATGTCGGAATAGAACAGAGCCTCACCAAATCACCTTGAGAAAAGGAACTCTCAGGTTCTCCAAACCCAAGGTCCTAAGCCTAGGCTCTGAAAACAAAAGGGGAACAATGCTAGAGGAAAGGGGCCACCACAGCCTCAAGGAAGAAAAAAAAAAGTCATCAGACTACTTTAAAACGAACTGCGTTCTTGAATGCCTGTAAGCCCAGCATGAACAGATGATGATGGTCTCTACTTTCCCCCGTGCTTGCTGCATTTCCTCTACTTTTCTTCTAAGCTGCTGCTGCCTGCCTGCCTTCTCCCTGTGCCTTATACTATGAACATTCTGTTCCATTTTCACTGCCCCAACTCCAGACTCCCTCCTATGACCCCAGGAGAGCACCCCCTCCTACTGCCTGGGGAGGCTTTCCTATGCTATGGTGTCAAGCTGGGCCAGCACGCTGAGGTCATTGCTGTCCCTGCCAAATGATTGGCCTGAGTTCAGTTTGTCCATCTGTCTGAGCTTCATGGAAAACATGATCGTTGCTCTAAGCTCTCTATTATATGTCCTGCCTTAGCTCTGCTTCACATCTGGCTTTTTTTGTTTCTTTCCCCACCCCCACCTCCTTGCCTTTTCTCTCCCTGACTCTCATCAGACTAGAATCACATCTGTTTTTCCAGGCTCTGTACTCTCACTGCAGAGCAGATGGGCGAAGAGCAAGTTCTCAGCCAGGCAGACGAGGAAGAGCTCAGTCTGGTACTCAGCTCTGTTCTAGAGACTGACCAGAA
This sequence comes from Martes martes, assembly GCF_963455335.1. NCBI lineage: Eukaryota > Metazoa > Chordata > Mammalia > Carnivora > Mustelidae > Martes > Martes martes. The sequence goes on along the minus strand of NC_137895.1, from coordinate 52,129,941 downwards.
CCCACGTATCTCAGAGACGGGCACACATCTGTCCTTTGGAGAAACCAAAGGTGCTATTTCCTTATTTCTGATTATGTCCATTGCTCTCCCTTCCTCCCAACTAACTAGCTTCCTTCCTTCCTCTCTTTTCCTCCCTTCCTTCTCTTTCTTACTTTTTTTCCTTTTCTAGTCTGTACTCTACAAACATGATCTGCTCTGTCTACCTGTATTCTCCTCTAATGTAGCTCCTCAGGGAGATAGACAATGTAGACTCAAGGAGCTCACACAGAATGAAACTTACACCCTAGTAAATGCACAGCAGCTCAACGATCCCTCAGATTTGCATTTCTGTAATTCAAATTTATTCCCTCCAAAGTGGAGACATTTTTACCAGCCTAGCCCCTTGGTCTCAATGAATAAGAACAAATACAAAGTCTTTAAAACTCCTGGATCACAGAAAGTGTCATCTACTTATGACATGATGTGGGGGAAGTACTGTTGGAAAATAAGGCCAGAAAAGTGAGCTGGGCTCCCAGTTTTCTTTGGGCTTCTAATGGCATTTTCTCCTGAAGATTCTGGAAACCAGGATTCTGAGCATAAATCTAAACAAAGCCAAAAGACAGAAGAAGACTGACATGTCTTCTCACAGAGCTCCTTCCCACTTCAAAAGGATTCAGACGGTACTATATTTTTCAACTTTTCCTAACAGCCAACCCTCCTTTTGGACAAAACTCATGTGGTGTCTGTGTGTGTTTGAATATGGAATAAATAGGATTCCCGGGGGTGGGGGGAACCACATTCTTGAATGTGTGTGGGTCAAGAAAGAGAAAAAAGAGAGAGAGAGAGAAATACAGGGATATAAAGGGATTTGTTGGTGGTGAAGAGATGAACGCTGAAGAAGACAGCGAGACAGGAGGATGGAGAAAGGATTCAACCATGGAGGATGGACAGAGGAGGGCAGACTGTCCGAAGATGAAAAGGCACCCAAGGCAGAAAGGGGCTGGGGACTAGGGACTGGGGCCAGGTTGCAAGAGGGAAAAGAAGCTCATGGAAGAAAGGCTTTTGCCAGCGGAAGCCCGGCCTCCGAGGGAACAGCAGCATCACTCACTGGTGTGGTCATAACCTTTGGAATGAGGGTGTGAGTGACTGCAAAGCCCCAGCCCCCTTCTCATTCCCGCCTCATCACACTCCTCTAGCCTGGCTTTCTCTCTCTCTCTCTCTCTCCCTCGCTCTCCCTCATCTCATTGTTTCAGAGTAGGCCAAATTTGAAGTCCTTCCCAGGGAGTGGCCCTGTTCATCTTATTCTCCAGCCAAAGTAGAAACAGCGTGAGAAGGAGAGAGGCCCATTCGGCAGCCAAAGGACTCGGTAGACAGAGCAGAGGAAAAATACACAGTGAGTTGTCTGATTGTACAAAACCCTAAACAGACAGAGGGTGTGCGGGGTGTGTGTGTGTATATGTGTGTGTGTGTGTGTGTGTGTGTGTGTGTGTGTGTGTGTGTGTGTGTTGAAACTGAAAAGCTGGAGGGGGACGGTGGGGAATGTCACTGACTTAGATTGAGTGAATACCACTTATCTTTGGAATTCAAGACAAGACACCAAGATAAGTGGATGATATTTAAAAGCCACAGATATCAAAAAATTAGACAATGGGGGTGAAAGTGGCCACAGACGAGGGGCAACCACACACCACCGATAATATATAGTTTCCTCTGACTGGGCAGAAAAAAGGCGTGACAATAAGAGTAATGGTAAGTGATCAAAGAGAGAATTTGAGGGAGAAATGTTGGGTGAAAGAAAAGAGAAAAGGCTGGAGTCGCACAAGGGACCAGGGAAAGCCCTGGACAAAGAGACAGGGGCCCTCCAGGCAGCCCTGCCTGGGCCTCAGATGCTGATGTGTCCTGAACATCACGGCTTCTCCTCTCCCAACACCCCTGTCAGATATGCTGCTCTTGGGACCCAAGGTGCTGCTGTTCCTCACCGCCCTCATCACCCCATCTGGTGAGTCCCTCCCTTCAATCTTTTCTCCCTACAATGCCAGCTCCTGGGGGGAGTGTGGAGCTGTAGGTTATGGGGTGGGATGGTGACAGGGACTGGCAGCAGTAGTTCTTGCTCCCGAGTTCTAGAACTAATATTCAAGAAAAGGACAGATTTGTGTCTGAAAAGCAGGGGCTGGGATGAGACCAGAGATGATCTCAGACTTGGGAAGTATCTGGAGAGTTATGAATATAAGATCCATACAAATGCTTATTAACCCAAAAAGAGGGTCACACACACATCAATGTACCGGTAAACAGAAGAAAGAGAAGCTGACACGCAAATGTGTTTGCAAACATACGGAGACAGCTAATAAGAAACTGGACCAAATTCAGTGCATGAAGGGGCACAGTGGGAATATATACACTCACACTTACCCGCACTAGCTCCAGCACACCACACACATGTATTCACATGCACACAAACGGGCCAAGCTATGCACTAAAGAAAAGCCATCACAGATGTCACAGAACAGAGCTGAAAGATTGGCCATGGAAAGTGAATCTTGGCACCTCGAAGAAATCCCGCTCTATTTTCCCATGCTGCCAGGTCCACACTGTCAGAAAATCACTTTGTGCCTTGTTCATAGTGTACTTCATACTATGGCTGTGGGGTTAGGACAGGACACTTTAGAAAGGCTGTTAGCCCCAACTGCCAAACAGGATCTGACTCCTGCTAGGGAATGAGGGCAAGAGGGCATCCCACGTCAGGGCTTGGCAAGGCAGAGCTTTATTCTCAGGAACGTATTTTTCTTGAGGGTTTCCATGTCAGCACTAATGGTCTGAGTAATTTTGTACTGAACTATACAGAAATACAATGCAGAAAAGTAAAGTACAACCATTTCCCATCATTTTCTGGTTCATCCTATAAAAGCTTTGTGGGGTGTAGAGCTGGAGTCATTTATCCCTTTTCTCTGTCCTTTGGTACAGATTGGACACCACTAGGAGTCAGTGGTCAACGAGGAGGTAGGTAAACCTTTGGATCCGGGCTCTTCTGTGTTTTTAGTATATATTTAAGGAATCTCTACGCCCAGTGTGGGTTCGAACTCAAGACCCTGTGATTCAAGAGTCGTATGCTCTTCCAGCTGAGACAGCCAGGTTCCCTGTCTGCTGGGGATATACGAATAATGCAGATGAATGGTCAGAGTTAACGAATCTGTAATATAACAGACAGACACATTGCCAAAGTATGGAAAATCAGATTCAACTCACCAGTTTCCACAACCCTCTTATCCTGTTCATAAAAGCTTCTTACCTTTATTTTTTTTTTAAGATTTTATTTATTTATTTGACAGAAAGAGACACAGCAAGAGAGGGAACACAACACAGGGAGTGGGCGAAGGGAGAAGCAGGCTTCCCACCCAGCAGAAAGCCTGATATGGGACTCAATCCCAGGATTTGGGATCGTGACCCGAGCTGAAGGCAGATGCTTAACAACTGAGCCACCCAGAAGCCACCAACTTTCTTACTTTTTAACAACTGAAATACCTTGCCAGATCCTCCTCTATACCCATCTCTTGTTTCTACTCTCCTATATGCACTTCTTATCTCACTGAGAAAACCCTACTGATCTTAACAGCTCTTTCCTATCCATGCAGCAATGGAGAAGCTAACATGCAGACAGAATAAAAAGTCATCTCAGTACTACAGCGAAATTCTGGCACTAATGGACAGAAACCAAAAGTTTTGGTTTCCAAGTGGCCACTTCCTCCAGCTTGATGATGGAAACTCCAATCAAACATCTCCACTCTGCCTCCAGACATTCAACATTATTACAATTTATCTCTTACTTCTCCCAACCCTGAGAGCACAGCAGTATGTAACCCATTAATGGACCATAAAATCAAATTAGCAGATCACAATGGGTAATTTTTAATGAATTAGTACAGACTAAAATAAAAGTGGGGTACATTGCAAGAACATTTCGAGAGTAAAGCATTATCTTTTTAAACTTGTTTCAATTTTCTATGTGTGCATTGGGGCACAATATAATTTCTTCCTGTACATCTTGGTACAGAAGATAAAAATAAAGAAACACAACTTTTTTTTTTTTTTCCTAATCTGCTGCAGGTAAAGAATTCTGAATCCCACATTTTCTGAGCCTACAGAGTTCAGCATTAGCAAAAAAATTTTGCTTTCATTCTCCGGGCTGGTTAAAGTCTAGTCCTTGCCTACAAGTTTGGGATGCTTTTCTAGAAGAAATATGATATGATTAAAATGCTTACTTAAGGGGCATCTGGGTGGCTCAGTAGGTTAAAGCCTCTGCCTTCCACTCGGGTCATGATCCCGGGGTCCTGGGATGGAGCCCCGCATTGGGCTCTCTGCTCATCAGGGAGCCTGCTTCTTCCTTTCTCTCTCTGCCTGCCTCTCTGCCTACTTGTGATCTCTGTCAAATAAATAAAATAAAATCTTAAAAAAAAAATGCTTACTTAAGGGGCGCCTGAGTGGCTCAATCGGTTAAGCATCTGCTTTTGGCTAGGGTCATGAGCCCAGGGTCCTGGGGTTGAGCCCCGTGTGGGCTCTCTGTTCAGTGGGGAGTCTGCTTCTCCCTCTCCTTCTGCTGCTGCTCCCCCTGCTTGTGCTCTCTCTCTCCCCATCAAATAAATAAAGCTTTTAAAAATAAGGAAAAAAAGTAAAATGCTTATTTAAGGGGCTCCTGGGTGGCTCAGTCAGTTAAGTGTCTGCCTTTGGCTCAGGTCATGATCCGGGGGTCCTGGGATAGAGCCTGCATGGGACTCTCTGCTCCACAGGGGAGCCTCCTTCTCCCTTTGCCTGCTGCTATCCCCCTCCCACGCCCCCCACCCCACCGCCACTTTAGCCATGCTCTCTGTCTTTTAAAAAATTGCTTACTTAAGGGGCGCCATGCTCTCTGTCTTTTAAAAAATTGCCTACTTAAGGGGCGCCTGGGTGGCTCAGTCGTTAAGGGTCTGCCTTCAGCTCGGGTCATGATCCCAGGGTCCTGGAATCGAAACCCACATCAGGCTCTCTGCTGGGCTGGAAGCCGGCTTCTCCCTCTCCCACTCTCCCTGCTTGTGTTTCTGCCCTTGCTGTGTCTCTCTCTGTCAAATAAATAAATAAAATCTTTTAAAAAATTGCCTATTTAGGATTTCTTTTCAGAGAACATGAATCCTAGATAAGCATTTATGCAGTGGTAGCTCACAGGAAAGGTGGATAATCTGAGAAATATGCCAAAAACCAGTACTCCATCCAGAAATTCTGAGGTGATGGCAAGGACTCATTCTTTTTTTTTTTTTTTTTTGTATCATATTATGAGTTGATTCAGTTTTGAATATCTTGTCAGTATTTTTTTTTTAATTTCTTTTCAGCATAACAGAATTCATTGTTTTTGCACCACACCCAGTGCTCCATGCAATACGTGCCCTCCTTAATACCCTCCACCTGGCAAGGACTCATTCTTTTTTTTTTTTTTTTTAAGATTTTATTTATTTATTTGACAGAGATCACAAGTAGGCAGAGAAGCGGCAGAGAGAGAGGAAGGGAAGCAGGCTCCCTGCTGAGCAGAGATTTGGGGCTCGATCCCAGGACCCTGGGACCATGACCTGAGCCGAAGGCAGAGGCTTTAACCCACTTATCCACCCAGGTGCCCCACAAGGACTCATTCTTAACCCCTCTGCTCACCCACCGGTTCACTTGCATTTCTGTGAGTGGCTGGACTGGAATGCAGATAGAAAGGGAACTGGCAGCATTCGGCTACAGCCTGGAAAGGCTCCACTCCCCTCTTAACGGTTTTTGGAAGGACTTGGGCTAGTGGTTTTTCAAACGTCCTGGGGGACTGGAACAGACTTCGATTTCTTTTACCAAAATTTCATCTGAAATACGAAAGCTAATGCTGAGTGTTAACTATAAAAGGGCTCTTTTGTCAGATCTGATGACTTTCTACTTGGAATTTTTTTAAAAAGAGGATGATGTAAGCAGCCGGGGAAATTGCTTCAGAATGCATTATTTGCGTTTTGCCTCTGCCACAATGATCAATAGCTCTGGCATGCTTTATAAAAACGCTATTTTCTCCAGACGAAACGTAGCATTTAGACGCTGAAGTTTTAAGGAAAAAGTCAAAGCAAACTGAATTTGCTGACCCCTAGTGGGCAAACTAGATTATGACGATAAGTCATCTACAAGAAAGAGTAATTATAGATGGGATATTTAAATAATTAGGTGTTAACATTGCGTTGTTATTTTGCTTTTTAAAGTTGAGACGATTTGGGGCGCCTGGGTGGCTCAGGGGGTTGGGCCTCTGCCTTCGGCTCAGGTCATGATCTCTGGGTCCTGGGATGGAGCCCTGTGTCGTGGGGCTCTCTGCTCAGCGGGGAGCCTGCTTCCCCCCCCCCCACTCCCCCCCCCACCCCCGCCACTCTCTGCCGGCCTCTCTGCCTACTTGTGATCTCTTGTCTGTCAAATAAATAAATAAAATCTTTAAAAAAATAATAAAGTTGAGACAATTTGTTTTAGGTAGTGCTGTTATTTATAGTTTCAGATACAGTTTTCTTAGTGTATCCAGATTTCACCTGGATCATTTATTTTTTATTTTTCCTACTGCCTTTACTTTCCAATGATCAACTGCAAGGTATTCTCTACAAACACACCCTCTCCTCTTCTCACCTCACTTCTCTTTGAACATCAGAAAATCATCCACATCGCCTTTAGTGAGCATACTTGTATATAAGCATATCAGCAAACTGATGTATCCAATTATTTCAAACCTGTAATTATCGGAATCAGTGTCTTTGGTAAAGACAATTTGCACTTAAAATAAGTATTGCAAAGAGGTCATCAACCGTTGTACTTGCAACAAGCTGTATGACCTTGGGTAAATTATTTACTTGTTGGGTGCTCAATTTTATCATCTGTAAAAACAGATTTTTAAAGTAGTGCCTGGCACCTAGTAAACCCAAATTATCTATTACATTATTATTTGATAGGACAATGAAATATGTTATTCTTCTATTCCTACACTTAGATGTCTGAGAAAGGGGACGCCCGTGGAGGATTATCTGATGGGCATGTTGATAAAGGAGATAAAGGGAAAAGGATATTCTGGGCTAGGACTGTATGTGTATATTCATGGAAGTGGGAAACTGACATTTGTTTGGGTTGTGGGGAAAGGACTCGGGTTGGGAAGCAAACAACGAAAAACAATTGTGGGATACTCACTGTGCATTGGCAACTGTGCTAGACAGGTTTCACTTACTGAGAGTGTAAAAATGGGAGGGGGACAGGGAATGCTCAAAAAGTGTTTTCTGGTGGCCCCTGGGTGGCTCAGTTGGTTAAGCGTGTGCCTTCAGCTCAGGTCATGGTCCCGGGGTGCTGGGATCAAGTCCCAGGTAGAGGCTCCCTACTCAGGGAGAAGTCTGCTTCTCCCTCTCCCTCTGCCCCTCCCCACTGCTCATGGTTTTGTTTTTTTTTTTTTCTCTCTATTTCAAATAAATAAAATCTTTTTTTAAAAGATTTTATTTACTTATTTGACAGAGAGAGAGATCACAAGTTGGCAGAGAGGCAGGCAGAGAGAGGGGGGAAGCAGGCTCCCTGCTGAGCAGAGAGCCTGATGCAGGGCTCATCCCAAGACCCTGAGATTATGACCTGAGCTGAAGGCAGAGACTTAACCCAATGAGCCACCTAGGCACCCCTCAAATAAATAAAATCTTCAAAAATTTCTTTAATTAAAAACAAATGTTTCCTGCTTTTTTTCTTTATTCAGATGATGTGACTCCAGTGACTCCAGAAACATTCACAGAAGATCCTAGTAAGCTACCCTTTTTCTTTGTTTTCATCATGGGAACAGAAGGATTGAGGATGATATCTGTACAATGATAAATGAGGCATAGAAAAGAGGTCAGTGGGCACTCTGAGCTCATGCAGACCCAAGTGTCTGTCTTAGATACCACTGACGCTGTGAGGATATGGCTCAGGAGCCCATATCCTTTCACTTCAATCTTTCTTGCCTCCTTTTATTTGTTTACTATTATTTTTTCAAGATTTTATTTATTTATTTGACAGACAGAGATCACAAGTATGCAGAGAGGCAGGCAGAGGGAGAGGAAGGGAAGCAGGCTCCCTGCCGAGCAGAGAGCCCTATGCAGGGCTCAATCCCAGAACCCTGGGATCATGACCTGAGCCGAAGGCAGAGGCTTTAACCCACTGAGCCACCCAGGCGCCCCTTCTTGCCTCCTTTTAGATCAACCCTTTTTTCTGCTTCCCTTTCCCACTTTTCCTGCCTGTGTTTTTTTATTCCCTATGCTGTATCTTTGCAGATCTGGTGAATGAGCCCTCTACAGATGAAACAGGTAATTCTTACTACCGCTTTTAAAATGGCATGAGTCTTGTTAATATCCACAATATATTCCAGCTTTTGAATTAGCCCTGTATTTTTGTCTAAGAAAGGGATAGAGGGATTGGGGGTGTTTTGTTCAGTGACAGTGGGATAAAGGGAAAGAGTCCCCCAGTCCTCTAAAAAGATGAAACAAAGTGGATGAATACCTAAAATAAGGCATGTATAATAAACTATAACGTCAGTAGTCCAAATATTCTTCAAAAAATTTCACAATTACTTCAATTAACTCTAATCCCTTGGATATAACACACAAACCCAGCCACAGCCTTGACTTTGCCCCAATACCTCCATTCTCCCTTTTTCTCAATCTTTTTTTTTTTAATGGGGGGAGGGGCAGAGAGAGAATCCGAAGCAGGCTCCAGGCCCAGTGCAGAGCCCGAGCTGTGGTTTGATCTCAAGACCCTGAGATCATGACCTGAGCTGAAACCAAGAGTCAGACACTTAACCGGCTGAGCCGCCCAGGCACCCCTCCATTCTTCCTTTTTCTCCTCTGCCTTCCCCCTTGCCAGTTCAAAGCCCTCCTCACACCTGCTGTTTTGTGCCTTTTCAGTTCTGGCTGATATCGAGCCTTCCACAGATGACCTGGGTGAGTTCAGATCGGGATCCCAGGGCCACTGGGGCCATTCTGGGCTTTCCCCAGAGCCCATTCTGGAAGGCGGTACAGCTGGTGAAGGATCCGAAATAGACGCGACTACAGTTCAATGAGCACATTCTTCCAACAGTTCAATTTAGATGAACGGCATTTTTGATCCCCTAACACGCAGGGATTGTGCTGGCCGTTTGATGTACAAAACACCAATATGTGATCTTTTCCTCAGGGTTTCCGAGCCCGGGTGGGTAAAGGCAAGACAAATATATAAACAGATCAATGTTTGGGAAGCTAAAGGGAAACTTCCTCGAAGTAATGGTTGAACCGATTCTTGAAAGAAGAACTGGAGCCAGCCAGGCAGTCAGAGAAGGAACAGTATCTTCCAAGATTTGAACACAAAACAGAGCTTGGCACATTGAAGAAACATTTTTTTTTTTTAAACAATTAGGGCAAAACCTACAAGAAACAAGGGGTAGGATGTGGGAAAAGGAGACAGAAACTAGATTTTGAAGAAATAGTTATTGCAAACCTACTACTGAGTACCAGGAATGTAAAGATGAACAAAACTGATTTCCTTTTACTTGGCATTTTTTTGTTTGTTTGTTTACTACACAAGATAAACAAATGGGTAACTTTTTAATTTCACAAAATGCCATAATCAGGATAAGCAACAGAAGGAATAGATGACTAAGAGAGTCCTTGAGTACAGTCAGTGCCGGGGCTTAGGAAAGGGTTCTGTGGAGGACACACTGATTAAGTGGCTTCTTGAATGACAAGTGGAAGTGAATTGAGTAATTAGGGAGAAAAGCTCTGGGGTGAAGGAAACACGATGCAAGAAAGGCTTAGGACGGAAGTAAAAACCCATCAGAATGGTTTTAGACAAAGAAAGGTTCCCATCAGATTCGTGAATTGGAAATCCAGCCAGGATGCTATTGCACTAGTCCCAATAAAAGATGATGGCCTGAACTCACTGAGGTGGAGGCAGGGAGAATTAAGTGTGAGCTATGAAAGGGGACTGTTGAGATGATGTCCAGGGTCCTGTTGGGTAGATGGTGGGACCATTCACTGAAGAGCAATTTGAATTGGTGAAGGGGAAGTAGGGCAGTTTAAGATATGTTAGATTTGAAGGATCTTTGAAAAATCGACAAACTCTTCCATAAAATGGCAGGTGGCTTTATAGGTCTGGAGCTTGGAAGAGATCTGGGCTGGAAGTAGAAGTCTGAGAATTCTCAGCAAGTAAGTCTGCCATTGAAACCAGGGAATAGATGAGATCATGTAGCATTCTTCCCATAGTATTCTATCTACCAGCAACCCTTCCAATGGCATTTTGACACATAAATCCCATGGTTAGTGTCTTCCCAAGACTCATCTTACTCCTATTATTCATTCTACAAGTTAGGCCTATATTTAACTTGACCTTAGATTAGGTTTGGCTATGGCTGTGACCTTTGCTATTCTTTGCTGAATAACTTTTATCTAAGAACCCATGATGATGTATTTGATTTACAGAGAAGAAATTTTCTTTTATGAGTAAGAGCTTCTACAGGGTAACAATCTTTTCTCTCCTTAGCTGTAGGAGGAAGCTCTTCTGGGCATAGGGATCCTTGCCTGGTGTCTCCACTAAATGTGCTTTTGGTCAACAAAACAAAGATACATTTTCAGTTCTAGAAGAGCAGAAAGGCAAAATCAGATTTCCCATCCTAACTTCTAACTCACTCCAGTTTTGTGGAACAGAACAGCCCACTGTGGGTTTTCTTTTTTTTTTTTTTTCCACTGTGGGTTTTCTGTTAGAAGTTGCTAAAAGCATTATCAACTCCTTTGGTTTTTTATTTATAAGTGAGGTAACATGACAGTTGCAGAAGTAGTGACTTCTAGAACTGGTAATAACTGAGTAAAATTTCTGCCTTCCAGCTTCTCCTGCTGATAAAAATACCACAACAGGTATGAATGTCTTTTGCACGTCTTTTTCTTCAGCTTTCTTCTCAGGGATTCATACCTCCTTGCTCTTTGGAGGATACTTGATATACTTTCTAGCTTGCTTCCAGTTCTTTCTCGAAGAGTATTTTTAGTGCCCTTCATTCCTACTTCTTTTTTTTTTTTTTTTTAAATGAGGTCTTATCCTCAAGCTCATGGGGGAAAGATGGGACCATTGTTGGATGGTCCTGAAGGATTCCTTTTCCTAAGCTGCCTTTGGACTTCCTGTGGTGGTTAATGAGTTAGGAAGTGACAGCAAGGACTCAGTATTACTCTGGTTGTCATGGCCAAAGTTGCTTGTTCTGATGATTCTGATGTGCATCTAGGATTGGAAACTAAAACAGAAACTGTGACCCACCTAAGAATTCTGATTCTTTAGAATGGGGTTAAAAGCATCTCAATTTATATTTCATATGGCCACCTGGATAACCCTAGAAAGACTTTCCTAGAAGAACCCTGAGATTATTTTATCTACTTTTGCTTCCAGGTAGGAAAGCACCTAAATTTTATTTCAGCCAATTTTCTACCGTTCTCTTTTGGTGAACAGGGAGGGCATTCCCCCAACTTGCAATAATCCTGTGTAGAGATCACTTTGTATTTTTTTCTCCCATTCTGTCTACCTTCTTCCATCTCTTAAATCCTTTGTGGATCCCTGTTTTCTCTGTTGGACTTCTTCAGACTGCCGGGATGAAAAATTTGCTTGCACAAGACTTTACTCTGTGCATCGGCCAGTCAAGCAATGTATTCATCAGTTATGTTTCACAAGGTAAGGGGTCCTGGGACAGGTAGAAAGCGTCATCCATGGTAGTGGTTTAATGTCCGTAACTGCTTAACGAACACCCACTCTGGGATTTCAGTTTTTGGTGGCACAGAAGTTTCTAACATGATCCTTAGCTATTCCCGCTGGTGTGGATAGAACCCAGAATCTGAACTGAGGTATATGGAGAACAGACTGACTAGTAAGACTAGATGCTAGAAGGCTAGTGAGATGAGGGCTGGAGAAAAGAAAGTCATGAAAGAAGTACTGGTACAGTGAAATCTAGTACCTCATGGAAAAAGGCTGAAGCGAAAGATCCAATAGCGGGGAGGAGTATTCAACTTAACTCTAGGTGGGAGTGTGCTAAGTATCACTAAGAAGAATAATTAATACCATTCCATCCCCTGCACTCCTCTGGGAGGGAAGAAAAAGCAGTCCAGAAAAATTAAGGAAATCCAGAGTGGAGGAGAACAGTTAGAGAGAGTGGGGAATACAGAAGTTGAGCAGGCATCCTTGGCCTAGGCTAGTTCTCCCTCCCAATGCTTTTTTCTATCTACTTTCCTAACCATGTTACTGGGACTCTGGCAGTTTACGACGTATGTACATCATCAACAATGAGATCTGCTCTCGTCTTGTCTGTAAAGAACACGAAGTTATGAAAGGTAAGATTATGGCTGGGTTTCAGTGGGAGGGGCAGTTATGAGAGAGAGGAGTAGAAACATGGTCCTAATGGTTCCAAGGTCTGGCTTCTGAGGAGGGCTTTAGGCCACCTCCTTAACCCCCATCAACCCCTGGTTTGCCAAGTTAAGCAATCTAAGTAAACAAGTATGCTTAATAGATAAGAAAATGGTGCTTGGGTCCCTTTCCAGCTAGGCTGTAACCCCCACCTTCTCCTATACATAGAGCTTTCTGAAGCTCTAGCTGCTTTGAAGTTCACTGGGGTTCTAGGTGAAAAGCACAAGTCAGGGCTAGCTGGCTGGCTCAGTCTGGAGAGCATGCAACTCTTGACCTTAGGGTCATGAGTTTGAGCCACTCATTAGGTATAGAGATTATGAAAAAAATAAATGAAAACTTAAAAAAAAAAAGCCAAGTCAGCCATTACAAATAATAGACTAAGAGTTGACAGCCATGTTCACAAAGGAACAACTTTGTAAAAAAAAAAAAAAAATCTACTAATTGGAAGACACTGATGTTTGTATAGAACCTATAAGTAAATAATAACAAAAAAAAAACCAGATTGGACATTTAGAAATTGGCAACATTTTAAACAGTCTGCCAATTCCAGGAACCATTGAAATTACTTACTGTGAAAATTTAGAAGTAAATGAGGGTAGAACAACTTTAAAAAAAAAAAAAAAAGATTACAAGGGTCCAAAGTGTGTGGTTATAAACCGTGCATTGTGGGAGGAAAGATACTTCTCACCTTCCCTATGGCCAGCCCCGAACGATGAGTGTGGTTGGTGGAGGCACCACAGATACAGCCCCTTCTGACTCAGCAGCCCATCCTGCACTGAGCTTCTGAGTAAAAGCTGTAGTTAACTTCGCAGAAGGAAACTTGGTACTTGCCCCCATTGGCCTTGTGCAAGCACCTGCAAGGGAAGCACCTTGAGACTGAGGATGAGTACTTTGGACTCTAGGCACTTTCAAATGTCTCAGGGGACTTACTAAAATTAGCTATTTGCACATAGTAAACAGATAGATAGTCAATGATTGAATCTCATGTTTTTTGCTATTAATAAATCCATGAGTATAAGAACTGGCAGCTAGGCATACAGAGGAACCTAAAATTTACCTGCCACCTGGGCTAGGTACTTTGCACATATTATTTCATTTTAATACTCACAACTACACTGTGGAGGCCGGTATTTCATGCTTATTATCCTGGAAGGGATAGTGTGGTTCAGCAAAGTTAAGGAACTTTCTAGTAAGTAATAAATAACAGTAAGCTGCACATCTGGGGTTCTAGCCCAGATCTAGTTCTCTTCAGTCTTTCACTACAGCACCCTACGGTCCTCTATCTCTTAACATGGAAGCCCTTGTTACCTTTTTTGCATTCCCAACCCATTATGCTCTGCTTCTCTTCTAGACGAACTTTGCCGTCAGATGGCTGGTTTACCCCCAAGACGACTCCGTCGCTCCCACTACTTCCGACTTCCACCCTGTGAAAATGTGAATTTGCAGAGACCCAGTGGTCTGTGATCACCAAGGAAGAGGAAAGAATAATGTGTGGGTGGGAGGAAGAGAATGCTCTAACAAGAGGGAACTCCTTCTTGTCCAACCATTGTCCACTAACCTATAGACATTAGTATTTCTTAAACCAATCCCTTTGCAGCGCCTAACTTTTGCCTCCATTCCCTGACTGATAACAAAGTCTATATTATTGCATGGTTTTGCTGTTTCTCAATATCATAGACGTAGATTAATGATAACCATCTGGCTTATATACAAACATCCTACACACAATTTCAAAGGAAAATAAACTTTAGGTTAATATTTACTGTCGATAATCTGTCTGAAGTAGATCTTAGGGAGGAAGAAGCTGTTGCTGTCCATTTTGGCTGGCCATAGAACTCCTTTTTTTTTCTTTTTTTTTTTTTTACATTTTCAAGAGCTTCCTAGATTAACATGTCATTCATTTACATAGTCCTTTTTACTCTTATTTTAACTATTTTGCTGGATTTGCCTGCTCGGATTTTTCAGAAGAGTCATGGTAATTTTTGTAGTCCTAGAGAATTCTCCAGAACCCAGAGCTACACAATCCTACTGGCAATACATAAAGACCCAAGATGAGGTCTGCTACGTTCAGAGGCCGAGGATAAAGAGAGAGGAGTAGGCTACATATGGAACTGGGACTCATGGTTCCCAGTTCACTTTTTCATGTAGTTGTCCAACTGTCAGGTAGGGGTACAAAGTCCTATTTACTTGTTTTTGGTCATATGGGGGTCATACCCTCTCAAATTAGACAATTTAATATGGTCATATTGGTCATATTGGTCATACCCTCTCAAATTAGACAATTTAATATGAAATCATTTCTGAGTTTGGTCAGGGTTTTCCTGATTTGTTGCTACTTCCTTCACCCTCATCACTAAACAAAATCTGTAGAAATTACCATGCAAATGGACTCCAGAATAGCCTGATTTGGTGCTTAAGAGCATTCAGACTTAAATTTTAATAGGCAGACCAAGTTTACCTAATGGTTTATAAGAAAGAGTAAAACACAATATTCACACAACCTACATTTTTATGGTGGCTCTAGCAGTAACCTGGTAAACCAGTAAGCTAGGTTTAATTTCCCATCTTTAACACAAGGTTAGATTTATGTTGATTCTAAAGTATCTTTTTGTTCTGTGATTCTCAAGATTTAAGTGCACTATTCATATTTCTTGAAGCCTAGATGCAGTCTAATTCATAACCACCATGTCTGCTTATAAGAGGAGAAATTTCATGTTAAGACAGCAGTCCACAACATAACAGAAAAAAAATCCTATTATAGGTTACTGATTACATACTGTAGATGCTTCTATTTGAATGACTTAGTAACCTTCCAAAGAAGCCCACAAAAATCAATGGAAGCAAGAGACTTAGAGGCAAATTACACACTCAGAATTCCTCTCTGCTTGGTAGGGTTGAATTCTTTTCCTCTTGAAAGAAAACTATGTAAATGAGCATCAGACTTTTGCTGTTAAGAAACAATTTAGTGTAATGGGATTTGCACAACTGATTAAAGAGAAATGCTAGGAAAAGACCCAAAGCATGTAATCTCTGCTCTATAGCCTCTAAAAATAAATATCCTCATATATAAATAGAGGTATTAAGTGGATATTATACCCACTGTAGAGAAATCTCAAAAGGCACAGAATTTCCAAGAATCATTTAAGAATCTCACCATGAACATGTCCCTCCTACCATATATTGAATGAGGTGGCATTCCCACCACAAAGCGCCTCAATCCCAGTATTGTGTATATTGCAAATTAAACATTTTAAAATAAATTTTTCTTTATTGCTTTTCCGGATGAGTGGTCTTTTTTTTTTAAAGATTTTTTTTAAAGATTTATTTGTTTATTTATTTGACAGATAGAGATCACAAGTAGGCAGAGAGACAGGCAGAGAGAGAGGGGGAAGCAGGTTCCCTGCTGAGCAGAGAGCCCAATGCGGGGCTTGATCCCAGGACCCTGAGATCATGACAGAGGCAGAGGCTTTAACCCACTGAGCCACCCAGGCGCCCCGGATGAGTGGTCTTTTATCTGTTTGTTTCTTTTTCTCATCTGTTTAGAATGACAGGAATTTGTGCCTCTTTTTTTTTTTTTTAAAGATTTTATTTATTTAGGTGCCTTGTTAGCGCAGTAGGTAATGCTTCAGTCTCATAAAAATTTTATTTATTTATATGTTTATTTATTTGAAAGAGAGAGAATGAGAGAGAGAGAGAGAGAGAAAGAGGATGAGAGGGGAGAGGTCAGAGGGAGAAGTAAACTCCCCGCTGAGCAGGGAGCCCAAAGCTGGACTTGATCCTGGGACTCCAGGATCATGACCTGAGCCGAAGGCAGATGCTTAACCAACTGAGCCACCCAGGCGCTCCACGAATATGTGATTTAAAAATATTTTTTTTAAAGATTTTATTTATTTATTTAACAGAGAGAGAGATCACAGTAGGCAGATAGGCAGGCAGAGAGAGCAGGGGAAGCAGGCTCCCCGCTGAGCAGAGAGCCGGATTCAAGGCTTGATCCCAGGACCCTGAGATCATGATCTGAGCCGAAGGCAGAGGCTTAACCCACTGAGCCACCCAGGCTCCCTGCTTTTTTAATTTTTAAAAAAATTTTTTCTTGGGGTGCCTGGGTGGCTCAGTCATTAAGCGTCTGCTTTCAGTTCAGATCAGGATCCCAGAGTCCTGGGATCAAGCCCCATACCAGGCTCCCTGCTCAGTGGGAAACCTGATTCTCCCTCTCCCACTCCCCCTGCTTAGGTTCCCTCTCTCGTCGTTGTGTCTCTCTCTGTCAAATAAATAAATAAATCTTTAAAAAACAAAAAACAAAAAATCTTTAAAAAACAATTTTTTATTTTTCAAGATTTATTCATTTATTTGAGAGGGAGAGAGAGTGCATGAGTGGGGCGGGGTGGGGGCAGCAGAGGGAGAGGAACAAGGTAAGCTCAGAGCTGGATCCTATGACACTGAGATCACAGCCCAAATGAAATCAAGAGTCCATCCTCAACAGACGAAGCCACCCAGGCGCCCCAAGTTTTTTTTAAATTTACTTACTTTAGAGAGAGAGCACACAGAGTGGGGAGAAGCAGAGGGAGATAGAATCTCAGGCTGATTCTGCGCTGAGTGAAGAGCCCGACTCGGGGCTCCATCACACAACCCAGAGATCATGACTGGGGCCAAAAACAGAGTAGGAGTCTTAACCAACTGCACCACCCAGGTGCTCCCCCCACCAACCCCCTGCACCAATTTATGCTTTTATCCCACTTTGCAAAAGGAGCACCAGCATTGCTCTATCCCACTATTCTCTATTGTAGCCCTCTTCACTCCGCAATTTTGCCATCAGTTCTCCAACACACCAAATTTACTCTCCTCCAGGAAATTCCTCAATTCATCAGAAAATTATTTTCCTTTTTTACCCGCTTTGGACCTGGCAGTCTAGCTAGGTAAAGCTTCATGATTTACCCTTGCTTCTCTTCTACTTGATCATTTTCCAGTGTTTTCCCATTTCTTGTTGTTCTTAGGTTCTCTACCTTTTTTACTCTTGATATGTAAACCAACATTTCTAACTTGCTTCCCATTCTTTTCTTATGCGTCTAAATTCTTATTTTCCACCACAACTTTCCCGTAAGAACAGTTCCAGATCAGTTTCAAGAGGTTGATTTGGGCCTGGTTTTTCTGTTTTTGTTTTTCAGCTTTATTTATTTTAGAAAGAGGGTGGCGAGGCAGTGGAGGGAAGGGAAGAGGGAGAGAATCCCAAGCTGACTCCCTGGTGGGCATGCAGCCCAACAGGGGGCTAGGCTGGGGTGAAGGGACAGCGTACATCTCACTACCTGAGCGGAAACCAAGAGTGGGTCACTCAACCGACTGAGCCACCCAGGAGCCCCACTTCTGTTCTTTCTTTTTATTTTTTTTAAAGATTTTTATTTATTTATTTATTTGACAGAGAGAGAGAGAGATCACAAGTAGACAGAGAGGCAGGCAGAGAGAGAGAGGGAAGCAGGCTCCCCACTGAGCAGAGAGTCCGATGCGGGGCTCGATCCCAGGACCCTGAGATCACGACCCGAGCTGAAGGCAGAGGCTTTAACCCACTGAGCCACCCAGGCACCCCCTTTACCTCTTTTTTTTTTTTTAAGATTTTATTTAATTTGACAGACAGAGATCACAGGTAGGCAGAGAGGCAGGCAGAGAGAGAGGAAGGGAAGCAGGCTCGCTGCTGAGCAGAGAGCCCGATGTGGGACTCGATCCCATGACCCTGGGACCATGACCCGAGCCGAAGGCAGAGGCTTTAACCCACTGAGCCACCCAGGCGCCCCCTTTACCTCTTTTTAAAAAAGATTTTATTTATTTAAGAGAGAGTGCAAGAGAGTACATGTGAACATGCAAGGGTCAGAGGGAAAAGCAGACACCCTGCTGAGCAGGGAGCCCCACATGGCGCTCAATCTCAGGACCCTGGATCATGACCTGAACAGAAGGCAGATACTTAACCAACGAAGCCACCCAGGTGCCCCCTTTCCCTCTGTATTCTTGTCCACTGTTTTTTACCCTCACCCCATTTTTGATGTTCTAGTTTTCATTCCTTGTTCCTCCCATGAAAGGATTTGAAAACCTTTTACTCTTTTAGGTGTTAATATTATCCATTTTCTGGTGAGCACCAATGATAACCCTCTTCAGTGAGGAATTTATATTTTGATGAAAAATAATTACTTGAATCAAAATAGTGCATCTTTAATCTTGGAATTAAAGGATTTGGTCAAAGTATCTTTAGGCAGGAGTGCCTCAGTGGCTCAGTTGGTAAGCATCTACCTTCGGCTCACCTTTGGCTCTGGTCATGATCCTAGAGTCCTGGGATCAGAGCCCCTTGTTTCTGGGCTCCCAGCCCAGAAACAGATCTCATTGTTGTAGGATTCAGAAGCAGGGAGTCTGCTTCTCCCTTTCTCCATGCCCCTCCCCCTGCTCATGCGCTCTCTCTCACTCACTCTCTTTCAAATAAATAAATAAAATCTTAAAAAAAAAAAAAAAAGGGGGAATCTTTAGGCAATTTTTGGAATTGAATCCCTTCCTGGTACCTTGAGAGATGACAGCTTCATCTGCCTACCTGGGAGGTTTACTCCCATTTTCTCTTCTAAAATTGAGCTGATTCTGCTCTGAGCCTAACTTTTTCCACACTGCATGCTTATGAAAATTCTCCTTTCTCCTTGAACGGGAAATTCAAGTGTGCACTCTACTCTAAATATAGTTCTATGCACACTTTCTCTAAGTATTCTTTTGACTCTCAGGCAGATGGTGCAAACCCCAGCTGGTCTCCCAACTTCTGGGCCTTGCTTTTGATGACATCAAGAAGTGGATGTTGCTAGCCACAAGCTCCTCCCTCCTCTGCCCCAGGGTGTTTGTGTCAAACCAAATATGTGACACCCGGTCAGAGGTGCAAACAACTTGCAACCTCTAAGGTTACCTTTCCTCCAGTACTGAGGCAGCTGTAACCCAGGCAAGAAAGAAATCTGAGAATAAACAGAAAAGAAGACAGAAGAGCACTGGACAAAGGGAGTCAGCAGATTGGGAGAGTAATGGCAGGTTGGCATCATCAGGGCAGGGGACCAGGATTCTAGAAGATGGGAATTCTTTTTTTTTTAATTTAAAGATTTTATTTATTTATTTGTCAGAGAGAGAGAGCGCGCGCGCATACTGGCAGACGGAGGCAGAGGGAGAAGCAGGCTCCCCGCCGAGCAAGGAGCCCGGTGCGAGACTCGATCCCAGGACGCTGGGATCATGACCTGAGCCGAAGGCAGCCGCCCAACCAACTGAGCCACCCAGGCGTCCCTAGAAGATGGGAATTCTTAGCTCTGACGGGGAAAGGGAATTTGGAAAGTGAGGGGAAGAGGTACTGAGAGACCTGTAACTTTGCAGGGTAGAATGGAAAGACTCCAGGATCACAGCAGAAGAGAGGAAGGATGGTCCCCATAGATTTGTCAACTCAGGGAAGCAAAGATGTGGTTGAAAAATACAACAATCAACATTGAAATCCTGTATCATTTACCATTTTCACTAACCAAACATCAGGGAAAGTGACTTGTTGAGGTTCTCTGTGGTAGAGAAAGGAACATGTGGCCACATTTTTTTTTTTTTTTTTTTCTAAAAACGAATGAAGCAGAACCAGAAGCAGCAGTCAGACAACCACTTCTGGGCAGAACCTAAGATGGAAAAAGCAAACGCTGTTTATATAAATAGAGGTGCAGAGCCCATAGTTTCCTGTTGACAAATTGAGCTTCACTTCACCTCAAACCCTCAATTATTTTTTACACAGCCGATAAAGGTGGTTTTGTTTTTTTTTTTTTCTTTCTTTCTTTCAATTTGTCCAATCACTTTCAGGAAGGTTCTGGGTTTTTTCCTAATCTGGGGAAAAAGACCTGCAGGTCTTTTCTCTATCTCTGCTAATTTTCTCCTTCTTCTCCCTTTTCCTTTCCTCTGTGGGTTTACCTACCATATGTGTAGCTTTATGGAGCGCATGATTAAATTTACACAAAAAACCATAAGGATTGGGGCACCTGGGTGGCTCAGTGGGTTAAAGCCTCTGCCTTCGGCTCAGGTCATGATCTCAGGGTCCTGGGATTGAGCCTTGCATCGGGCTCTCTGCTCAGCGGGGAACCTGCTTCCTCCTCTCTCTCTGCCTGCCTCTCTGCCTACTTGTGATCTTTGTCTGTCAAATAAATAAAATCTTAAAAAAACAAACAAACCATAAGGATTGAATTCAGGATGATCTCTTAAATTTGTGAGATTCTCCTCTTCCCTTAACCCGGAAAAAGAAGAACAGATGGACTTTGAGCAAATATAAGCTATCGGTTAAATGGAAAATAACCTGAGTGATACTTAAGGGATTGATGGGCATTGAGGTTATCAACTGTGTCATTATACATCATTTCTTAACATGTTGTTCTGTCCCCAAGGGTCAAACACAAGGAGTTACATTGAAGGATAATAAGGACTGCCCAGAAAAAGTTTTCTACCATTTGTGTAAAATTACATTCATATACCTATCCATCCATTTCCAAAAGGTATGAGATTTTTGGAGAAAGGGAAACAATGTTGGTTTTTTGTTTTGTTTTGTTTTGTTTCAAGAGTTGATTTATTTAGGTAATCTCTATACCCAACCCAGGGCTCAAACTCACAACCCTGAGAATAACAGTGGCATGCTCCATTGACTGAGCCAGCCAGGCACCCCAACAAAGTATTAATATAAAAAGCTTATGAAAATGTGCAATGTTAACCTCAAAGTCAACAGGTTTGAAAACAAAAGTACTTCGAAAAAGTTCATATAAAATCATGAATGACAGCTCCTCAACTGGTTATTCAGAGAAACCACTTTGCTGGAAGGTAATCTATAACTTGGTAATGTTAAACCATGCTCTTATGTTGCCATTATCTCACAGAAACTAGGATGAAAAGATCAGGCACAGTATAATAAGTGGTAAAGTAAAATAATTCAAAAATTATAAACTGGGGGTACCTGGGTGGCTCAGTGGGTTAAGCCTCTGCCTTCGGCTCAGGTCATGATCTCCAGGTCCTGGGATTGAGCCCCGCATCGGGCTCTCCACTCAGGGGGGAGCCTGCTTCCTCCTCTCTCTCTCTCTGCCTGCCTCTCTGCCTACTTGTGATCTCTGTCTGTCAAATAAATAAATAAAATCTTTAAAAAAAATTATAAACTGTACATGTAGGTACAATTCCTAAGAATCACAGTATGTTCTAACGACATAGGGCAGGAATAATTTTTCTTTTCACATTGCAGCCAAATAGATCATCTGTGCATGGGGCACCTATACTCAAATCAACACGGCTCTAGGTATTAGGTATAATAAAATACATATTTACATCATCCTGTTCATTTTTTTAAAAGACCTTATTTTTTTATTTGACACAGAAAGAGAGATCACAAGTAGGCAGAGAGGCAGGCAGAGGGAGAGAGGGAAGCAGGCTCCCCCCACGGAGCAGAGAGCCCAATGCTGGGCTCAATCCCAAGTCCCTGAGACCATGACCTGAGCCAAAGGCAGACCCACTGAGCCACCCAGGAGCCCCATATCCTGTTCATTTTAATATAAAAGAATTCGTGTTTCTTTCAGGGCCAATCCTAACCTAGCACTCACTATTGTGTTCCTAAGTGAACGGCTGCTCACCTGTAAATTTATGGGAGCATGTCTATTTCAGGAGTTGTTCTGAGAAGGAGGAAGATTCAAAAGGGTTAGCACCTGCAACATTATATATTTAATGTAACAGAAAGATTTTTTTCTACTTCAGTAGATTGGTTTCTCCCTAACTGTTCTGGAGTAGGTTTACTCTTCCTTCCCTTGCACTAAAATGAGCTGACCCTTGCTGATTAGCCACCGAGCAGACAGGTGTGCAAACCTGCAAAGGATGTACAATATCACCAATACTAGTTTCTCTCTAATTTAAGGTTTCCCATTTAAATTTAATTTTTCCCCCCACCATTCAAAATCTTAATAAGAGAGCAGGATCTGGGGGTGCCTGGGTATCTCAGTCGTTAAGTGGCTGCCTTTGGCTCAGGTCTTGATCCCAGGCGCCTGGGACGAGCCCCGCATCAGGCTCCCCGGTCTGCGGGAAGTCTGCTTATCCCTTTACGACTCCCTGCTTGTGTTCCCTCTCTCTCTCTATCAAATAAATACATAAATCTTAAAAAAAGAGAGAGAGAGTGAGAGAGAGAGAGAGAGCGCGAGCGAGCAAAATCTGGGGTTAGTTTTTGTAGCGGCCCCCCCTCCCCCCCGCCGCAGTCACCCCGCTTAGGGTCTGGTGTGGGTGTGCCCTTTTTTCGAGACCTTGTCCAAATGCCTGTACACCTCTCGGCCCTTTCGACGGCTGGAGTGCAGGTCAGGCCGGCGCCACAGCGCTTGGGAGAGTCCATGGCCAGCTGGTCTAAGGCCAAGATCTGGCCTCTGCCCTTGGGGATGCCTCTCTGGGCGTGGCCGTGCCTGCGCAATGCACACAGATACTGTTCGGCACCTTGGGGACACGCAAGGTCACCTATTACTGTCCCTACAACCACAGCTGTTTGTCCTCTCCGCCAGGAAGCTTCATCTTCCAACGGTCCAGGGAAGGGACCGAGGCGGCTGGCTGGGGAAACGCAAACTTTTTTGGCACAACTTGGTGGAAGGTGTCATTGGTTCATCTGGCCAGAAACCTGTTCAGCCTGTCCATTCGGCAGATGCCCTAGCTCTTGGGGTCCTTGAGCTCAACTTTTCGGTCCTTGTGGTGGTGGAGGGCGTTGCATAATACCACCTCCGACTCCAACTAGCCCAGACTAAATTTAACTTTCAAATTTTTTATCAGTCTGTTTGTTTGTTTGTTTGTTTGTTATGAGCCTCATATTTCATTCTGAGAGCAACCCCAGGAGGTGGGCGGTTGAAGGGATTATGGCTCCTATTTTTCTGACAGGGAGCAAGGTTTTGAGAAGTGGAGAGGTGCTACTGACTTCATAAAATTTAGCGTGGTGGAAACACGGCTGAACTCACGAGTTAGGTTAATGTTCGTTCCATTGCAAAAAGAAGATTCAAAGACAAAGGTTTAAAGTCAGAGATGAGTGGGGCGTATGGGTGGCTCAGTCTTAAGCGTCTGCCTTTGGCTCGGGTCATGATTGAGGAGCGTGGCGGGGGGGCGCGATTATGGGATCAAGCCCCGCATCAGTCTCCCTGCTCAGCAGGAAGCCTGTTTCTCCCTCTCCTACTCCCCCTGCTTGTATTTCCTCTCTCTCTGCGTCTATCAAATAAATAAATAGAATTAAAAAAAAAAAAAGTCAGAAATGAGTTGCAAAAGGTTTGTGAGAGTCTAGACTTTTCCAAAAATTGGAACTAAAAATTCAATATACTTAAAAAAAAATAAAAGATTCTTGAGATAACCAAATTTTATTAGTCCATTCTTGGTGGAAAAACAGGAATTTTTTCCACATGATTAGCATACCCTCAAAGGCTAACTTCAGACATCACCACTGCCAAAGATAGGTGTACAATCATTTTTGCTAAAGGTCAGCAATTTTACAGGAGAGACTGAAGGTTGGCTTTGAGACTAGAGCTAGCTGGTACAATCCTACTTATTTGCTTCTTTGTTTATCCCAGGGTGCCCAACACTTGTCTGCCTGGTGAGGGATATGTGTGCACTCCCATATTCAAAGTTAAGGCTGAAAGCAGGTGTTGCTTGCCTTCACACGCCACCATAGACTACCCAAGAACTAGGTTACTCGAGATTTTTTTGCAGACACCCAGTGGTTGAGAGCTATGAATCTGGCTGGAAGAAAGAACATGGGAAATGCCAAAGAGGTTCATATATTTTCCTCTCCTCAGAAGGATAAAGAAAATCCATATGTTTGCTGACTAGTTAGTCTTTTAATTATTATTTCTTTGATTCCTTCGGGAAATACAGCAAGTGTTTCAGAGCACAAACTCTGGAGCTAAACTACCTGGGTACAAATCCTAACTCCACCATTATGATCCTAACCCTTCCGTGCCTCAGAGAACTCAATGATACCAAATGCTTAGGACCTTTGTAAGAGTAAATGAATTAGATGGCGAGAACAGGAGCTGACAGACCACCAGCAACGTTTGACTATCTATGCCTGGGACAGTGCTGGGGATGCAAAGTTGAGGAGGAAGTGGTGCCTTCCCTCAAGGAGATTAGAATCACTTCTTTGTTACTCAACTTCTTTCTTTCTGCTGTGAATAACACCTTGTGTTTCCTGTAATGGCATACATTTTCTTGTTTTCTTTCCAGGTTTGATTTTTGATTAGAGATAAAACAGTGCTTTAATTTATACTACAAATTCGTTATGCTTCCTCCTGGTCAGAAATAAAGAGGCCATTAATTTTGTACAGCTGTACCCACAGCCTTTAGTTCCCATGAGCACCTACTTCCTAAGTGCTGGTCAAGCAAAGTTGCCATTTATATGTTGTTGTCGTTTTTTAAGATTTTATTTGTTGGGGGGCCTGGGTGGCTCAGTGGGTTAAAGCCTCTGCCTTCGGCTCGGGTCATGATCCCAGAGTCCTGGGATGGATCCCTGCATCAGGCTCACTGCTCAGCAGGGTGCCTGCTTTCTCCTCTCTGCCTGCCTCTCTGCCTACTTGTGATCTTTGCCTGTCAAAAAAAAAAAATCTTTAAAATCTTTAAAAAAAAAATCTTTTTTTCTAAAAAAAAAAAGATTTTATTTGTTTATTTGACAGAGAAAGAAATCACAGGTAGGCAGAGAGGCAGGCAGAGGTAGAGGGGGAAGCAGGCTCCCTGCTGAACAGAGAGCCCCTATGCTGGGCTCTATCCCAGGACCCTGAGATCATGACCCGAGCCGAAGGCAGAGGCTTAACCCACTGAGCCACCCAGGTGCCCCACCATTTATATCTTGAGTTCTTCCTTCCCATTCCCATTACTAGTCACTCTCCTCCTTTTCTGGCTGTTCAGTCCCTGAAGTCTGAATTAATCAAGAATTTTTGAGATTCACTTAACATAAAACTATCTTAAAAAGAGTACAGTTCAACGATATTCGGTATGTACATTGTACTTACTACTTCCCAAACTTTTTTATTTTAAGTTTACTCATCTAAATCATCTCTACACCCTACATGGGACTCTGACTCATGAACCCAAGGTCAAGACTCTCAAGTTCTTTTGAATCAGCCAACCAGGTTCCCCCCTACTTCCAAAACTTTATCACCCCAAAAGAAAATTCCACATCCATTATGCAGTTACTCCCTATTCCTCCTCCCTCCAGTCCCTGGGAAACCACCAATCTGCTTTCTGCCTCTCGGGAGTCACTTATTCTGGATATTTAATATAAATGGAATTGTATACTCTGATCTTTTGTGTCTGCCATAAGCATGCTTGTTAAGATGATATGTATGAAGGAGCACCTGGGTGGCTTAGTTGATGAAGTGTCCAACTCTTGTCATGATCTTAGGTCATGATCTTAGGGTCCCGAGTTCAAGAGTTCAAGCCCCACATCAGGCCCTAAGCTCAGCACAGTCAGCTTGTCCCTCTCCCTCCCCTTGGTTCCTCTGCCTGCTTTCATGCAGGCACTCTCTCTCTCTCTCACTCTCTCTCTCTCTTAAATAAATAAATAAATAAATAAATAAATAAAATCTTTAAAAAAATAAAAGGTTATTTCTTTGGAGCATAAACAACTAGCTACAGAGCCTATCCACGGTAAATGTCTCATTAGGGAGAACTTAGACTTCACTTCTTCATATGCTGTAGCCATACCTCCTCTATGGAACCTGTGGAGGGGGTTCTAAAGTACCCAGGATATGTGGGAGACAGGACCCTGCTGAATAAATTAACCAAAATAAATTATTAATAAATTAACCAAAACACTGAGTGTACTGGATAAGTTCGTGTTTTTCTCCTACTATTCCTGATATAGTCGGCTCTTCCAGTCTCCCTCTGGTAAAGGAAAGAGATCTTTGTTGGTAACTTTCAGCCAATGTACGGGTGAGGAGCAGGAAAGATGTGAGGCTTTGGGGGGAGGAGGTAACCAGGCTATCCACAATTTGGAACTGCTGGTATCAAGTAGCTGTTTCTCAAATCTCATCAAGAATACTGAATATATGGGAACCTGGGTGGCTCAGTGGGTTAAAGCCTCTGCTTTCGGCTCAGGTCATGATCCCAGGGTCCTGGGATCGAGTCCTGCATTGGGCTCTCTGCTCAGCGGGGAGCCTGCTTCCTCTTCTCTCTCTGCCTGCCTCTCTGCCTACTTGTGATCTCTGTCTGTCAAATAAATAAACAAAATCTTTAAAAAAAAAAAGAATACTGAATATAGGGACGCCTGGATGGCTCACTTGTTAAGCGTCTGCCTTCCGCTCAGGTCATGATCCCAGGGTCCTGGGATCCAGTCCCACATCGGGCTCCCTGCTCAATGGGAAGCCTGCTTCTCCCTCTCCCACTCCCCCTGCTCGTGTTCCCTCTCTCGCTGTCTTTCTTTCTGTCAAATAAATAAATAAAATCTTTTAAAAAAAAAAGAATACTGAATATAATAAAACCAAGAGGGTTTGACTTAATGATTAGTGACAGAACAATTATTGAGAAGAAAAGCAATAATGAGCACAGACTCTGTAAAAACAGAGGAAGGATTTGCCAGTATGGTGCCAGGACTTCCTTTGAGCGGAGGGTGATTTGATTTCAACTGTTCAGGACCAGTTAGAAAGAAAGAGAGAGAACGGTGATTCCATAGGTAACATACTGTTTCTAATATGCTATACTTTCTTCAGGAACTGTCCCTTATCCAGTTCAGAGCTGTTTTGTCAAGACTGGAGTCATCATTCTTTGTATTACATCACTGAGCAAACAAAGAACATGGAATTTGGTCTTTGGAATGCACCTTCCCACAAAAAGAGAAAAG
Organism: Martes martes; assembly: GCF_963455335.1. Taxonomy (NCBI): domain Eukaryota; kingdom Metazoa; phylum Chordata; class Mammalia; order Carnivora; family Mustelidae; genus Martes; species Martes martes. Next base: position 52,102,676 of record NC_137895.1, on the reverse strand, counting down.
ATCTCCATGCTATCTGGAGCGTCTCTAATTTTCCCTGGCATTTCAATTGGCTAAAGAGCCATGAAGCAAACACTTTGCCAATTTTTCAAAACTATATGAAGTCATACAAACACAAAATTGTGGAGTGAAGTCATACAAACACAGACTTTTAGAGCTGGGAGAGATTTGAGCTCCACTAGGCCAATATTTTTCAAAATTAGGTTCCAAATGGACCACCTGCTTTGGAATGAATGGCTACTTGTCAGAAAGGCAGAGAACCTGGGCTGCATTCCAGACTTGCTGAATAAACTCTTTGGGGATTAAATCCTGGAATCTGCAATTTTAGACACTCAATCACACCGTAGTGTGAGAACCTCAAAACTCCTCACTCCCATTTTATTACTAATCAGAAAACCATGCGCTCCCATAACGTGATGCTCACCATTGATATTTTTTAAATATCTGGCCTTCTAAATATATCAGTTCTATAAATTATTTTATAAAACCAGTTCTTTATAGAATATCTGCCATGCACTAGGCAATATGTAGAGTCTCTTGCTTACATTATGTTTAGCAATCCTGCAAGATAGTTGTTTCATATTTGAGCTTCAGTGTCCATGTCTGAAAATTGGGATGACAGTCCCCATCTCTTGTATTTAATATATGCAACATGCTTGGCACAGAAGCTGGCATAAGGTATGTGCATAATAAAGATGAGCTGTTAATACTAATTTTTTTTCATACTTTTCATGTGGGGAAACTGAAACAGACACACTCAGACACTCTGCTAGGAAGTGGCAGCGACAACTGAACTCAACGTGCTTCATTTCAAAACCTAACTTGTCCCACTACTCCGGACTGTTTTTCATTATGTGCATGATCAGTGAAGCTTCTTTCGTGACTTTTCCCATCGAGAATAACTTTTTCTTCAGCCCTTTGGCCAGCCCTGGGCTTTTGATGAATACTTGTTTGTTCTCTCAACCTCAATAAGACCTGGGCAGCTGCACAGAAGTTGAGTGAGTAATTCCTGTATATGTTTAAAGGTCTGTCCCTCAGCTTGTTCATACCCCAGAGAAATTCAGTAATGTGTCTGGCAGCCAACTGAGAAAAACAAAAATCAGGAAATGCAGAAGTTAGAGCACTCCCAAAACCACATTTCACCCACACGGATCCCATTTTGGGCTTTTTCAAAAACAAGAAAGTATCATATTGAACAATCTACCTGGTGTCCAAAAATAGTGGTCTGGGGAGTTATTATCTGAGCATCTTGGCTCACAGACCCAGGAATGTGTGCCCTCGAGGATTCCCAGGGGACCTTTTGGCCTCACATGCTGGCCAGAGTGAAACCTCACCTCGGGCTTCCCGTGGTGAAAATCAGTAGTGGTGAAGTCCAGATGTCCAAAACTTCACTCAGCCACCAGAGGCATAATTTCCAAGTCATGTTGTTTTTGTTAAAAATAAACTAACCAGGTTGTCCTGTGGTTTTTCAAGAGAAGTTGGTGAGGGGAGAAGGTAATTAGTAAGGAAGATAAGTTTTTAAAAATAGCAAAATGTCCCCTCACAAAATGGTCTTTTTAATTGCACCAACTCCAAATGCCCAGGACTGAAAAATGTTATTGTAATTACAAGAGATGGAATTTTCCTTCCTTTAAAAGAAAGGGAAACAGGGAATGAAGCTTCTGGGGGGAACATTTTTTTCTTATGCTGGACAAATCATGCCTGTTCAGTAGCTTTTAATTTATAACCATTGTGCAAGGTATAGGACTTTGTTCAAAAGCTTTTCTTAGGGGCGCCTGGGTGGCTCAGTGGATTAAGTCTCTGCCTTCTGCTCGGGTCATGATCTCAGAATCCTGGGGTCATGATCTCAGAATCCTGGGATCAAGCCCTGCGACAGACTCTCTGCTTAGCAGGGAGCCTGCTTCCTCCTCTCTCTGTCTGTCTGTCTGTCTAGTTGTGATCTCTCTCTCTGCCAAATAAATAAATAAAATCTTAAAAAAAAAAAAAAAAAGCTTTTCTTAAGAAGCTTTCATGAGGGGCGCCTGGGTAGCTCAGTCGGTTAAGTTTCTGTCTTCGGCTGGAGTCATGATCCCAGAATCCAAGGATCAAGCCCCACGTAGGGCTCCTGCTCAATGAGCAGTCTGCCCCTCCCTCTCCCTCTGCCTCTGCCTCTGCCCCTCCCTCTGCTCATGTGTGCAGGCACTCAACAAGTGTTCTCTCTCTGCCTCCCTCTCTTGCAAATAAATAAAAATTTTTAAAAAGTTTACATGAAATACGAATAACGTCTCAATTTTACCTGTCATCCTTGTTTTGTTATGAGCCATCACTCAAACCAAACTAAGCTACTCACTGCTGCTAAAACAAATGAAGCACATCCACGAAGTCCCTGCCTTTGTCATGGAGCTTCTGTGACCTGGACAGAGGATAGTGAAGTTTTGACCAGGCGTATTCCACATACTCCAAGTACCACGCTTTCACATTCACACACAGCAGCCACCCGACCTCTTGGCATTCAGTGGGTGACGCATGTCCAGTTATTGCAATTATACAAGAGGTTAGTAGACAACTGTTTGGGATGCTTTAGGATTCATGCTTTCTTGCTTTCTTTCTTTTTTTTTAATAAATATTTTATTTATTTATTTGACAGACAGAGAGAGAGATCACAAGTAGGCAGAGAGGCAGGCAGAGAGAGAGAAGGAAGCAGGCTCCCCACTGAGCAGAGAGCCCGATGCGGGGCTCAATCCCAGGATCCTGGGACCATGACCTGAGCCAAAGGCAGAGGCTTTAACCCACTGAGCCACCCAGGCACCCCAGGATTCATGCTTTCTATGGAGAACTAGAGAGCCCTTGTTCCTCAAATTTCCCCCGTAAGAGTAAAATGGGGGCACCTGGGTGGCTCAGTCGGTTAAGCGCCTGCCTTTGGCTCAGGTCATGGTCTTGGGGTCCTGGGATGGAGTCCCAAGTCCAGCTCCCTGCTCAGCGGGGAATCTGCTTCTCCCTCTCCCTCTGTGCACTAGCGCGCTCTCTCTCCCTCTTTCAAATAAATAAATAAAATCTCAAAGTAAAAAAAAAAAAGTAATAAATACGATTTGAGGATATAATCCGAAACAACCCACGTTAGGATGAAATTTCCCTGGAATCTAAGTTTCATTCTTAACATTTACATGATGCTATATTAGCAACTACACTTGTGAGCCTGGCGGATGTGGGCTTCCTCTACGTACAAGGGAGGATCATCTTTGAAATCTTCCATGTTTTGAGAACCCTTACTTTTTACATGAGAGTGGGAGAGGATACTGGGGAAAAGCCATAAATGTAAGGAAAATGAATGTGCATATTATATTCTACTTTAAATAATACTTGTTTTTATTAAACGTAATCCAAGGTGGCCAGGATTTTTTCATATAAGTTAACATTGCCAGGAAGAATCTCCCACAAAAATATTTTTCTTTCAGTATTTAGTAGTGAGAGGTATTAATGCATTAATGGTAATACATTTCTCATTTAATGTAAATTGAGAATCCTTTTCTAGTTGTTTATGACTGCCGGGAACTTAGTAAGTTCCAACAATTGTTTAAATATGTACTGTTAAGCTTAGGTTTAAAAAAGTAAAGCTGGTAATCTACATCTTTGTTATTAGCTTAAAAAATACAGGGGAACCTGGGTGGCTCAGTCGTTAAGCATCTGCCTTTGGCTCAGGTCATGATCCCAGCGATCTCAGGTCATGAACCGCATCGAGCCCCATATCAGGCTCCCTGCTTGGCGGGAAGCCTGCTTTCCCTCTCCCACTCCCCCTGCTTGTGTTCCTCCTCTTGTTCTCTCCCTCTCTCTGTCAAATAAATAAATAAAATCTTAAAAAAAAAAATACAGAAGGTATTTGGTGCATTCTCTCCTGAGTAGGGCCATAAATAAAATTTTTAAAAATGCTGTTTCCCTACTCTCTGGAAAACTTATGTTCCAGGATAGCATGACATATTTATCCTATAGGTAGGATCTAATATACTGTCATGCACTCAGATTTAAGTGTATCTCCAAAATACGCATGTCATTTTGAGAAGCATAGGGCTAGATTCCTCAAGGTTCCTCAACTCTGAGATATTATGATTCTATAATTTTTATTTTTCATTTTTTATTTTTCATTATTTATTTATTTGAGAAAGAGTGTGGGGAGGAGCAGAGGGAGAGGGACAAGAAGGCTCCAGGCTGGGTGCCAAGCAAACGTGGGGCCAGATCCCATGACCCTGAGACCACCACCAGAGCCGACCAAGAGCTGAACACCCAACCAAGTCATCCAGGTGTCCCTGATTCTGTAATTTTTAGATCTGTCTTTCGCTGATATTTAATTCTTTTATGCTGTCATTTAAGTATTTTGTCTACTTTGGAAAGTTTAAACAAAATAAGAACCCCTTGAAGAACTACAATGGGTGTCATTGTTCCCCTTCAAAGCTCAGTCTTATGATCTCTCATAGTAGGCCTTCGATAAATATTAATTGAACAAACTTCAGTTTTCAAGTATCGTGCTCATAACTTACAAGAGCTTTTCAAAAACTGCCTTTAAACAGAACATGAAAACATATTTTTGTCTCTCCAGAACCTTCATTTTCAAGTAATAAACATTTAAAACTTTCACATCTGTTGGAGGAAATCTTTTCATAGTCTATACACTGAAGAGATTTTCAAACAGGAGATATGCAAGAATGTACTTACGTTGTGTTCATAGATTTTTCCAACACCATAACAAATCTACTTTATAAATCAAGTAAGTATTCACAGATAATTCTGCTTCAGAAACCAATTTGGAGGAACTGACTCCATAGTCACTTTTTTTTTTCCATAGTCACTTTTAATTTAATCTCCACACAATATGTGTGGCTCAAACTTACATCCCAGATTGGATATCAAGAGTCATATGCTCCACCAACTGAATCAGCCAGGCACCCCCATAGCCACCTTCCTATATTCTCTCCCACACCCCCTATTTTTGTATGGTTCCCAATATGCAACATTTCATTTCCCAATGGTGCTTGGGTGAGACTCATACCCCATCGTTGAACTGAGAGATGAGAAAAATATTCCAGCTAAAAAACGTGACCCACAGATACTGTTGACAAAATGAAGAGCTCCAAAATGCATGTTTCAATTAGATTTAGGTTAAATTCCCTGCCAGAGGGAGCCTAGGTGTCTCAGTGGGTTAAAGCCTCTGCCTTTGGCTCAGGTCATGATCCCAGGGTCCTGGGATGGAGCCCCACATGGGGCTCTCTGCTCAGCAGGGAGCCTGCTTCCCCCTCTCTCTCTGCCTGCCTCTCTGCCTACTTGTGATCTCTGTCTGTCAAATAAATAAATAAAATCTTTAAAAAGAAAATAAATAAATTCCCTGCCAGACACCTCTACATGTTTTATGTGGGAAAGAAATTATATCTTCCATAAGTAATTCACTGAGTTTGCCTGACATATATGCCAAGCCCAGTTCTAAGTGATATAGGAAACAGGGGGGAAAATCCTTTGTAGCTCTGATAAAGATTCCTGAGTTGATATGGTCAACCTGATCATGATTCTATTGGGCTGGTTTTACCAGCCTGACAGTATTGCATCGACAGTATGGAAGAATGGCTGACTTGGGTTCAGACGTCATGTGTCGCTTTTCTACTTCTCAGTGATTGACTGAGCTTGTGAAAAGTGGAATGAAAATCTCTCCCCAGCCAGAGGCTGAGCAGAAAGGAGGGCCCTTATAAGAGAGCCGCTGGATCTTTTTAAGTGATCACAGTTTCAGCCAGAATTATTTTCTTAAGATCTTATTTTTTCCCTAATGTCTACACCCAGCATGGTGCTCCAACTCACCATCCTGAATTCAAGGGTTGCACACTGTACCGACTGAGCCAGCAAGGCGCCCCTCGGCCAGAACTTTCTTAAAGATTTTATTTTTTATTTGACACAGAGAGAGAGGGAGAAAGAGTGGGAGGGGCAGAAGGAGAAGCAGACTCCCCACGAAGCAGGGAGCCTGATGCAGGGCTCAATGCCGGACTTGATCCCAGGACCCTGGGACCACGACCCGAGCTGAAATCCAACTAACTGAGCCACCCAGGCACCCCAGAACTTTTATATATGTGTGTGTGCCTATGTCTATATCATTCAGAAGGTGACTCCACTTCTAGTTTGATAAATCTTTTTAAAGATTTTATTTATTTATTTGAGAGAGAGCACACACAAGTACAAGCAGGGGGAGCAGCAGGAGAGGGAGAAGCAGGCTCCCCGCTGAGCAAGGAGCCCAATGCGGAACTCGATCCCAGGATCCGGGGATCATGACCTGAGCCTTAAGCAAACGCTTAACGGACTGAGCCACCCAGGCGCCCCATCCACTTCTACTTTGAAAATAAGGTCTCATGCTGTATGCAAATCTTAACTGGGACACTACTCAGGATAACCAAAAGGTGGAAACAACCCAAGTGTCCAGATGCATGGATAAGTAAAATGTGCTATGTACGTACAATGGCACATTATAAATGTATAAACCATAAAAAGGTATGAAGTTCTGATACATGCTAAACCATGAATCTTGAAAACATACAAAGTGAAAGAAATCAAATGCAAATGGACAAGCATTGTATGTTTTTCACTTATATGGGATATCTAGAGAAAGCAAATTAATAAAGCAGATCAGAGAATACCAGAATGTACAAGAAGGGAATGGTGAGTTATTGCTTAGTGGTTATGAAGTTTCTTTATGGGGTGATGAGAACGTTTTGGAAACAGTGGTGATGGTGGCACAACCTTGTGAATATAATTAATGCCACTGAATTATACACTTAGAAATGATCAGAATTGCGCAAAATGAAAACAAGTGAAACCAAAACCAAACAAAGAGGCATGTGGGTCAGCAATGGGCCAGTTTTCTTATTTCTGGCTGGAATAAAGGGGAATAATTTGATGAAAGAATACATAAAGGGAACTAATATAGCTTGGCATAATCATGAAAAGTACAGCAGCAATATCATTTGGGCCATTGGGGAATTTCTAATTTTTGGATTTGGAGCTACTACCATCTCTAAAATTAATATTTATCTTTTAGAAGGATGTGTATATGTGTGTGTGTGTGTGTGTGCAATTCTCTGGACAATTAGATGAAAATATGGTAAAGGCCCAGCTCTTATCTGAGGAGACAATTTAAAGGGATCAGAATGCCTGTGGCCCTGCCCCACTCTGGTCTCCACTGAGGAATCTGTGAAGTGTCCTTCCCGCCTTTCCCATCCGTTCCATGGAATTCCAAGTGCCAAAGGTAACTGGCTATCCTCTTTCTGGTGCCCTCAGAATCTTTTTCAGAAATAAAGACTTGGAGAAATAAATGTCTACACAGGAAAAGGATCCAGGGGTGAGAATAATCCAAGGTCAAGTTTCCCTGTGGAAGTGAGAAAAAGAGGCTTTTTGACTGAGAGGAGTAGCCTGGAGGGCAGGAACGGGGTCTTGAGCAGAGTCCTGTAAACAGCATAATTCTCTGGAAATTCTTTTCGAAACTATGAAGAGCCAAAATTAGCCCATTAATTCAATACATCTTTCACATGTATTACTCCTTTGGATTTCGCCAACACTTCAGCGAAATCTGCTGTACTTCGTATTTGGTGTGGTTTGTTGGAGGCAAGTGAGAGAGAGCCCTGTAAAGCGAAGTGAGGCTTCCCCACATTAAATCCACACCCACCTTAGAGAGTCCTTGAGCGTGAACTGGCATCAGGCCATCCTTGGCTGGGTACCCACCGGGGAAGCAAAGTAGAATTTACAATCCATCAAATCAGTGACCAGGAGCACAACTCAGGAGCATGCAAGAGATTTGTCCCCACCACAGTTTTCCCAAATACATTTACTCTGTCTTTAACATGCTTAATACAATGTCTAACCATAGTAAGCACTCAAAAGTACTAGCTGTTCTATGCATTATCCCACTTCAGAAATTTCCCTTAATGTCCAAGATTTGATAGAGTGAAGAAGGGAGGAGTAGGGCAAATTGGAAAGTCTAAACTTCTATGGTTTTAACACAGGATGTGATTAGAAAGTTTCTGGGTCAGGGCAGGGAATATTAAGATGAAACAGTGAATACTGCCTTTCTTCTATAACCCAACCATCAAAGAATCTCCGACTGAGACAGGAGCTAAGACATTGTTTATCACCATCTTCCAACTGTGAGTCCTTCCACTGATCATAGGCGGGCCAGTTTCTTGTTATGTGATGTGTACTTTTCTTTCATAGCAAATATCACTGTTTCAATGACAGATTTAAAGGTTCTGTTACTTGAAGGGCTCCTGGGTGTCTTGGTGGGTTAAAGCCTCTGCCTTCGGCTCAGGTCCTGGGATCGAGTCCCGAATCGGGCTCTCTGCTCAGATGCCTGCTTCCTCCTCTCTCTCTACCTGCCCCTCTGCCTACTTGTGATCTCTGTCTGTCAAATAAATAAATAAAATCTTTTTAAAAAAAGGTCCTGTTACTGGATTATTGTGTCTTTCCCACTTGAATGTAAGTTCCATGAGCTCCTTCTTGATTCATCCATTCAACATTCATTCAGTGTCTACTATATGTCAACCAGGTACCAGATACAAAGGATATCATAGTGGGGGGAAGCAAAGACAAAAATCCCTCCCCTCATAGATCTAAGTTTCACTGAGGAACACAGATTACAGAGCATTTTGTGATTAGCAAAAAGAAATACGGATTAGGGAAAGAGGAAAGGAAATGTGAGGATTGTGGGGGATTGTTGGAATTTTAGATATATGGTCGCTAGGAAAAGCCTCAACTACAAGGACTTATTTGAGTAAAGACATAAATAAGGAAATCAAACTGTAATGATACAACACCTGAAACTAATACAACAGTTAGCTATACTAGAATTAAAATAAAAATTTTTAAAAACCCATAATGATATTCAGGGAAACAGTGCTCCAGGCAGGGGGACCAGTAAGGGGGGTGTTCTTTGTATAAGCAAGGGAGAGAACTGAAGGTGATCTTTTTTTTAAGATTTTATTTTATTTTTTTAAGATTTTATTTATTTATTTGACAGATAGAGATCACAAGTAGCAGAGACGCAGGCAGAGAGAGAGAGAGGAGGAAGCAGGCTCCCTGCTGAGCAGAGAGCCCGATGCGGGGCTCGATCCCAGGACCCTGAGATCATGACCTGAACCGAAGGCAGAGGTTTAAGCCACTGAGCCACCCACGTGCCCCAAGATTTTATTTTTTAAAGTAATCTCTATGCCCAACGTGGGGCTCAAACTTAAAACCCCTAGATGAAGAATGGCAAGTCCTACCAACTGAGACAGCCAGGTGCCCCGCAAAGTAAAATTTAGAGGTAAAGCAGGGGCAGATGGTAGAGGGTCTTGTGAATCATGTAAGGATGTTGGCCATTACTGAGAGAATGGGGAGACCTGGAGAGTACTGACAGAGGATTGACATGATCTAAAGGGTTTCAATGGCATGCCTGGGTGGCTCAGTCCATTGAGCATCTGCCTTCGGCTCAGGTCATGATCCTGGGGTTCTGGGATCAAGCCCCACATCTGGCTCCCTGCTCAGTAGGAAGTCTGCTTCTCCTTCTCCCTCTGCCCCTTCCTCCCTCCCTCCCTCCTCTCTCAAATAAATAAAATCTTTTAAAAAAAAAGTTTCAAAAGGATTACTCTGACTCCTGTGTGGAGAACAGACTGTAATTTAAGGAGAGTGAAGCAGGAAGACCAATTGGGAGGCTAAATGTAGCGATCCAGGTTGCTTGGACCTGGAGGTGCTGAAAAGTGGTCAGATATGGATTTATTCTGCAAGTAGAGTTAACAGGATTTGCTAATGGATTGGACCTTAAAAGGAAGAGAGCCATCAAGGAAGACTGCCAGGTTGGTCTGAGCCATGGGAGGGATGATGTTACCACCAAGATAGGAAAGATGGCAAAAGGAACAGGTGTGTGGAGAGAGCACAGGTGCTCAGTTTGGTCGAGATGTCCATCAGATATTCAAATGGAGATGCTGAGGCAGAAGCGGCTTGAAGTTGTCCTGAGCTCAAGGAAGTGGTCCAAGCTGGAGCTAGAGATTTGGGAATCAATGTGTAGATGGTACTTAAAGCCTTGAGGCAAGAAGGGAGCTGAGACCTTCGATGCATCCCTCACCACTGCATCCCGAGCACCCAGCTTCTGCCATGTAGTTAGGTTTTAAGTTTCTACTGAGTGAAGAAATAGAATGCATACAGACTGAGGTAGGAGGGAGAAGCAAAATCTTTAATAGACCAAATCGTATAAGGGCAGAAATTTAAAGCCTTTTATTCGAAAAGCCCAACCTGCATTCCAAGTTTAATGCAGTCATTTAGATGCTGGTTCTGTCTGAGGAAATAAACATTTTTAATGGTTGGTGAGGTTGCTGCTTCTCAATTCAAAATATATGGCTTTCGTGGAAAAGACAGCTTTTGCAAAAATTACTCTTGTGCAATCAATCATCTAGTCTTCTAGTCATTCTTGTAGTGCAATCAGAAAGAGAAAAAAGTCATTAGTTTAGGAGGCAAAATTTCTATTCTGAAGTCCTCTATAATTCATTTGACTTTACCTGCTTGGCCGCAAAGAAGGAGCTCTTAGTGCTGGTCTTTGGGACTGAGAGACAGTGTGGACGTAAGGAAGGGAATAGATACTTCCAGCTAACAGAGTGTAAGATGCCATTTAAATGAACATTATTATTATTATGCTTTTAAAATTAAAGATGCGGGGCGCCTGGGTGGCTCAGTCAGCTAATCATCTGCCTTCTGCTCAGGTCATGATCCCAGAGTCCTGGGATCGAGTCCCGAATAGGGCTCTCTGCTGCGCAGGGAGTCTGTTTCTCCCTCTGCTTGCCACTCCACCTGCTTGTACTCTCTTTTTGACAAAAAATCTTAAAAAAAAAAAGAATTAAAGATACTATTTGTCACTAGGTATACAATTTCTGAAGTGTCTACAGCTACTAGCTCCTGATCTTTGTGACCTGTGGAGTCTAGACTCGATTTTTAGAGCTGTAGCCCTATAGGAACCTATACACTAAGCAGAGAAGCCCTTTATCATGTACCCATGTGACTCTGCCTCTGACAGCCCCACCTACCATTTTTGGACCCAAACAGGAGGGAGGCTGTTGGGTACCTGGTAGTGATGATGCCTGGGAGGAGGAGCCTAAGAGGATAAGCTCAAATTTGAATGTGTGGGGCCAATGCCTCACCAGACAGAGTCAGTGAAGCAGCAGGACTTGAGGCAAGCCTTTCCATGCCTAAGACTAAGAAAGACACTATGGAATCCACTATGGACAGGTAAAGCAGTCTCTTCATGGGTGGTTGCCCTGGCTTTTCTCTCAGAGTAAATCTGAGTTTTCAGATCGGTAGCTATCCCTTTCTCTCCTCTCACTATCTGACTCACTGCTTGGTCAATATGTGCATTTATTTTTTCTGGCTCTGTCTCATCTGTTCAGATCTTACATGATCTCTGCCTAATTCTCTGTTCTGTCTCTCTTCCACACTCAACTGTCATGCGCCACGTATGGCCACGTACTGCAGTTAGAACTAGTTTATGGTAATATTAACATAGCAAGTGTTTAGACATCCAAACCATGGAAAGGTAATAACAAGAATACAGTATACTAAGAACAGTAGCAGAAACTGTAATAATAATTTTGTAAATATTGAACTGCAAAAGGACTTTGTAAACTTTCTTGGGGAGCCTTTACTGAATAATTTAGCTACATACTGAATAATTCAGCTACATAGTAAGGAAATGATTTTTTAATGCCAATATTAAAAATTGCTTGAAAGTCACTATGATGGTATATATCTATTCCAGAAAGAAAAATTCAGTCAAGTTATTTAATGTTATAATTCCAATTACTGGGCAGTTAATGGCATTTTTACTATCTACTTAGTCTTTCAATTTCTTCAGACCCCGCTTAACGTATTTCTTAAAATGTATTTTATAAGATTTACACAATGTTTTCACATGCAGTTTATGACAAGTTATTATCACAACTCATTTTATTCCTACTTTTATGATTACTAAAAATATGAGAATACTTAATCCATAAACTTTACCTCAGTTTAACTTTTACAAAAAATTTACACTACAGAATTAAGACTTTTATTTCTTTAAATTTTTTTAAAGATTGTGTTTTTAAGTAATCTATCTGTACACCCAGCGTGGGGCTTGAACTCACAAACCCGAGATCAAGGGTCGCATGCTCCACCGACTGAGTCAGCCAGGTGTCCCCAGAATTAAAATTTTTAATGGAAGACTAATGTTCTTCAGAAAATTTTCTTGAAGGCGAAAATGTCAACTGTCTGCTCAGTTTGCAATGAGATTGAAAATTAATCTGAGGTGTAAGTCAGAGGTAAAGGGTTCAGTGAAAATATTTGTACATAAAATGCTAGGCGATGATTAATAGTTGGAATTCAAAGGCAACAAGGAGAAAAGACGAAATTCAACAGGAGAAAAAGGGGAATATGTAATTATCATTAGGGAAAAGAATATCCGCAGAGGGTATCAGTGATGGCACAGGACAGGAGAGGACTTGGTCACAATTATTTTTAACCCATTTGTCTCCAGTTTGCATTGCTGGGGATGCAGCAGGTTCTGCCTCAGGGAGCACAGCTGTCTAGTGCAGCTGTCAAACTGTGAGCTACAAAGTCCTTTGTACCCAGAAGAGAAACTAAGAGAGCAAGGTCCTTGAAACGGGCTCCTAGCTATAGTTGAAGGAAAGTGAGGGACCAAGAAAGTCAATTAAAAGGTCATAGGCAATTTGCTTCACTGTGACTGGTCACTTCTGAAAGAAACAGTAACCACGGATTTTTGTGTGAGCGGAAAGCCAAAGTCCATCTGAATTCCCTTAGCTGTGCCATGTCCTTTCCTATACTCCCAGAACACCTTTGCTTTCTCCCAACAGCAGATGCCCCCAAAAAGCCTTCTTTGCCTGACACAGTACCCTCCACCCTCTTCTCAGACATACAGCCCAGGAGGGTAGATTAACTGTTTAAAGAAATTTATCAGTGAGGAAGGATGATCAATCTGTTTAAAACTGAGCCCCAAGAGATTTTTTTTCCCCTTTTACTTCAGTACTGATTAAGCACTTATGATGTATTCAATTTATGCTAATGATTATATGCAAATTATGTCCTGACAGTAACAGTAATGGTGGTAAGTGTTATGATGATTAATATACAATTATTTTATTTTATTTTTTGGTATATGAGAACTTGTCCTGTTTTCCCCATCAAAACTCATGATCTTGGTAAAAAAATATGGAACTCTTCACGAATCTGCATGTCATTCTCGCAGGGGCTGTGTGAATCCTCTCTGTATCATTCCAATTTTAGCACATGTGCTGCCCAAAAGCAACATTATCATTTTAAAATAAAGACAGCAATTATTAGATCTTTGTTAGCATTCATGTCAGATTCCTGCCAACTGAATTCCAAAACCATATGATTAAACAATTTCCATACTGTTTGGTATAATGTGTATACTGGTGATTAATCTAGTTCTCTGCCTCAGGATTTAAAGTGTATTTCAGTAAGCGTCCTGTGTGTGAAGCGCGACATTTAAATTGAGACAGCTATAAAAAGTGCGTTCCTGCTTACCTAACTCATCAGGTTGACACTTGGGTATTTAACTTTTAACTTCACGGTCTATCACATGTATTGCTTTAAAATTAATTCTCAACGTCTGTACTCCCCCAAAGACTGGTACATGTTTTGTAGAAGCTTTCTTCACAATAGCCCCAGAGTGGAAACAATCCAAACGTCCATCTACAGGCGGATGGATAAATGAGCTATGTCCATGCAATAGAATATTACTTGGCAGTAAAAAGGATCAAACTACTGATACATGCAACACAACCAATGAATTTCAAATTCATTATGCTAGGTGCCAGAAGCTGGACACAAAGGAAGAGATAATGTAGGATTTATATGGAATTCTAGGAAGTGGAGAGTAATGTAGTTACAGAAAGAAGATTAGTGGTTGTGTAGGGAGAGGGGGAAGAACTGACTGAAAAGGAGAAATAAGCAAATTTTGGGGAGGGGTGCCCTGGAAATGTTCTGTGTCCCAATTGTGGTTCCAGTTTTGGGTGTTTACATTCGCCAGGACTCATAAAACTGCACATTTTAAATGGGTGAAGTATGTAAATTATACCTCAATGTTTAAAAAAAAAAATGAAGGTGAAAAAGTTTCAATTCTCTTGCCAGCAAACCGTATTCAAATCCTTGCCTAGGTCTTTATTTTTTCAAGAGTTTACTGCACTTCTGCTCAATGCCATTAGGTGGCAGCATTATCTCCACAACTTGGTAAATACATTTCTGGAAAAGAACAGGGACAAAAACCAGAGAGACATCATTAGTGCTTTGGTATCAACCACATTGTATAGCTTGTGTTACGTCCACAGCTGCAAAGAAACTTTGGCTAGCTGAGAGTATTTCCACAAATTCAATTCAATTTAGTGCTTATGACATGCAAAACACTGCTAGGCATAAGGAAATTAGAGCAACCAGTCCCCACATGTGGGCGAAACAAGTAATGGATTATGTTGCCGTATTAAAAAAGCAACAGGATGCAAAACTGCATGAGATCAGTATAATCAAAATCATGTAAACATGCCTATAAAAAGACTAGAAAAAATTTTAACATAATTGTCATTAGATACTACATTGAATTATCATTAGACACTGTAAATCTTTACATTTTTAAAATTTAAAATTTTTTAAAAACTTATTTTATCTTTTTTTCTCATAAAGTGATACTTTCTGCCTCAAAACACAGAAAACCCAATTGGGAAAACAGAGATGTCAGTGATCAACTGGTAACAGACAATGAGAGCTTTGACAGGGATAAACTAGGTAAACTGGAGAATGAAGCTACAGGAGGGGTTTTTGTTGCTGTCAGTGTTCAGTTTTTTACCTAGAAATTTTGCTATAGCAGTGGTGGGAAAGAGCAGTTGAATTGTGAACTGGATTTGAAGGATATATAAGTTTTGTCCAGTGAAAAAGGTAGGAAAGCATTCACTGAGAGGAAGTGCATCAGCTAGGTGACTGGAAAGAAAAAAATCCACAGGATCAGACACTACTGCCAAGGGATCATCTGCATAGGCACTTGAAGATAGGGAAAGGAAGGGGAAAGGTAGCAGGAAAGGAAGCAAGAAATGTCGATTTGATGATCAAATGTAAAAACTGGCCTACATACTACCTTAGAGTTTGGGATTTATCCTGTAGGCACAAGAGATTCACTGGGGATTTTTCAGCATAGAAATGACATGGTCACACCTGGGTCTTTGTGAGATCACTCCGGCACAGTAGGAAGAATGTTCTTTTGGAGGGACTGGGGGGAACCAGACCAGCTTAGAAGGCAAGGACAAGAGATAAACCTAAAGAAGATTGAGGGCTTAGACTGAAGCAGTGAACAGAGGGAATAATGCAGATATGAACCAGAAGTATTTGGAGGTTT
The DNA here is from genome assembly GCF_963455335.1 of Martes martes. Lineage (NCBI taxonomy): Eukaryota > Metazoa > Chordata > Mammalia > Carnivora > Mustelidae > Martes > Martes martes. The sequence goes on along the minus strand of NC_137895.1, from coordinate 52,087,255 downwards.
AGAAAATAAGAATACTAAAAAAAATATTGAGATTTGAATAAATAAATTTAGACCATTAAATATGGAGGAGAAGAATCAAAGGTAAGCCCAAACTTTTCACCTGGTTATTTGAGATGGAAAAGTAAAGAGACAGGATAGTCAGGACAGAGGACAGTTTAGGAATTACTGTTTTGACCATGTTGGGTTTGAAGTACATACTGGACACTTAGGTAGAGTTTGGAGGGGACCTATGAAAAAATTATGGAACCAAGGAACAAGTTTTTAAGTCCAGCATGTAACAGACAGCTATGGGAGGAGACTATCCTATGACTTCATACCATTTGGGGGTTCTGGCTACATCTCAATTTTTTTTTTTTTTTAAGATTTTATTTATTTGTCAGAGAGGGAGAGAGCACAAGCAGGGGGAGTGGAAGGCAGAGGGAGAAGCAGATTCCCGACTGAACAAAGACCCAATGTGGGACTCGATCCCAGGATACTGGGATCATGACCCAAGCGGAAAGCAGACGCTTAACCAACTGAGCCACCCAGGCGCCCTCAACTGGTCTTAAATATAAGCATGAAGAAGGGTTTATAATGGGTTCCAAGTTCAGCAGGTCTCAGGCATCCAGCAGAGTAAGGAAGAGGATCTTCTCTAGTTTGGCTCAGATCATTACAGATTTTTTAAAAAGCTGGAGGAAAGCCAGGAGTGAGCAGAGAGTGAGTGGTGCTCCTGAAAGTTCCTCCCTCTCCTCACCCACAGCCTCCTGATGAAGCAGAGGAAGTTTCTTTACCATTTCAAGAATGTCCGCTGGGCTAAGGGTCGCCATGAGACCTACTTGTGCTACGTGGTGAAGCGGCGGGATAGCGCCACCTCCTTTTCACTGGACTTCGGTCACCTTCGAAACAAGGTATCAGTTAATTGCTTCCAAGCTAGAGTCCCGGCACTTTTAGAACCATCTACAGATAGTACCACTTTCAGCCAGTTTCACACTTAGGTCTCCACCAGATTTCAGAAATCTTTTTCTTTCTGTCCAGGAAACCACAATAAGTATGCCCCCAAAGCATGCCACCTCATGTCCTCCCCGATCATGCTGGGCACATTACTGCCACCCCTCGCTTCAATGCCTAGAGTAACTGCCCCCATACTTTCCTTCCCTTTCCTCAACATCCTAACTGCCTTTGAGATTAAGGAAGAAATCCAAATTTTGATTTGGAAGAATATTATCAGCTCATTCAAGCTAAATTTAAATAAAAAACAAATTTTTAGAATTTTTGAAAGTTAAGGGAAAAGTAGCAAAAAAATAATGACTCAATTCTGTTTTCCAAATGATTTCTAGTCCCTCCTCCTCACATATATCACAGGCCGATGAGTACATTCAGTATGGTAAGACCCAGAATGCTCCGGGAAGCCTCAATTGGTCGACTGATTCAATCAATCTCTAGATTGCATCTGGAAGATCAGAGCATTACATTTTCAAGCGACTTCACCATATCCAGATGGGCTTACATAAACTTCTGCCAATGAGTATTCCCTGTCTCAAAACAGGCAGTGACATCTGATTTTGGTGGGATCCCAGGGAAGAATCCATAATCCATAGGTGGACCGACATTGTCTGGCTCACTGTTAAGTGTTTATTTTACTATCCAATTTCCTTTGCCTCCATTTGTCTTGCGTAAATTATCTCACTGCAATTGTTTTACATTCTAATCTCTTTCCTGTTTGGTGATGAGACACATTCTAAGTAGAGAAGGCTTTGCAGTTACCCACCCTTTATTTCCTTCTCATTTAATCCTCGAAATTGGTACAAGCCCATTTTACTGGTGAGGACTTAGAAGATCCAAGAGTTGGGTGAGTTGTCCCAGTCACCTCAGGGGTGACACCAGGAAATGGAACCTAGATCTGGGACTAATGACTTCTCTGCCATACTAGGCAGACTTGCTATATCTCACTATTGTGAGATTATTACAATCACAGGGATCATACGATGAGCAAACACATTCTTTCATTGTTCTGAACCCACAGCAGTCCTGTGACCTCTCTTTCAACACCCTTGTTGGCCTTTTACCCCTTCCAGTCCTCAACCACCCTTCCTACCGCCCCCTAGTGGTCTGGTGTATTTCCTAAATGTTACAGCAACAGACACAACTCAGAACTCTGGGGTACTGTGATGCTACTTCAGCCCACCCAGCGCATCCTTCTGCTTTTCTGTTCAACAGAAAACCCACATCCCTGTTGTAACCCTAAGCCCCAAATGCAGACACCCTAAAAAAGCTGACTGTGGCAGGCAGATAAATTCGTGGCCGTAAAGCTGCCAGCGCCGCAGGAAAGGTCACTAAACGTCACTCACTCAAGTCCCCCGCTCTGTCCGCAGTCGGGCTGCCACGTGGAGCTGCTCTTCCTCCGCTACATCTCCGACTGGGACCTGGACCCTGGCCGGTGCTACCGCGTCACCTGGTTCACCTCCTGGAGCCCCTGCTACGACTGTGCCCGGCACGTGGCCGACTTTCTGAGAGGGTACCCCAACCTCAGCCTGAGGATCTTCACCGCGCGCCTCTACTTCTGCGAGGACCGCAAGGCTGAGCCCGAGGGGCTGCGGCGGCTGCACCGCGCGGGGGTCCAGATCGCCATCATGACTTTCAAAGGTACGAAGGGGACCTCGTCGGGATTGCAATTCAGGAGAAAAATCGGAGGGGCGGGGTGGGGGGAGGGATTCAGCCCCAAAAGGACTAGAATAGGAGGAAGAAAATTAAGGGCATGGACACTCAACTTTGTGGGAGATGAGATTTAAGGGGGGGGGCAGGGTTTTCGTTTTTTCCTCTCCATTTGGGATCTGAACTATCTACCCCATTCCCCTCCTTTTTTAAAGATTATTTTTATTGCTGGAATACTTTTGTGGAAAATCGTGAAAAAACTTTCAAAGCCTGGGAGGGATTGCACGAAAATTCCGTCCGACTATCCAGACAGCTTCGACGCATTCTGTTGGTAAGGGGCTGCTTTGTTTCTCATTTTCTTTCTCCCTCCGAAGTCATCTTTTCCTGGAGCTCCTTATATTTCCCTTTCTTACGTTTTTTACATTGCCTGTGCATGTGTGTGCGAGTTACCACTCTCCATTTTTCCTCTGATGAAAACCTTACTTTATGTTTTGTTATTTCTCCTACAGTTGAGTTTGCGCTTCTGTTTCACAACTCAGAGCCCTCTGCCGAGATGCCCTTCCCTTTCCCTCTTTTCATCACCGACAAGTCTCTCTGTTGGACTCTCCTCAGGATTCTCTTTTCCTTCTGGTACAATTCCTTCCTGTCCTCTTCCTACTCCCCCCAACTTCCTTCCTTCCACAATGTTACAAATGCATCCACTCAGTTCATTTCTTTCTTTACAGCCCCTGTATGAGGTTGATGACTTACGAGATGCATTTCGTACTTTGGGACTTTGATATCAACCTCCAAGAAATGTCACGTAGGATGAACCATCTCTGAAGACAGTGGGTAAAAAGACAATCTCTCAAGAATTCTGTTTTTCTTCAACTCTCATTTCCTTAGGAGTTTAGAGAGAAAATATTCATATACAGGACTTTGTTAAAAACAAAACAAAAGCAAAACCGTACAGAAGGAACACAGGCCCACCTGGGTAATGCTGCAACTGGTGCAGCTTTTAATGCAACATCTCCCCCTACTGGGAAATGACAGAATTGCAGGGAGCACCTGAAGTGTGTTCTAGGACTCTGGCAGGGAGGAATCAAAAGGTAAACCTGTGAAAGCATGGTGAGAAGATCAAATGTTTATAATATGTATCCTTTATTATCTGATTCATCCGGAATTTTCAATGATATTAGTGATAGATTTTTCTATTCTTTTCCTTTGGGGTTCTTTCAAGTGAACAAACTCACACCAGTCCATGATCTATATAGAACCTCCTAATGAAAGGATCTGGGTGATTGTAACCCCCAAACATCTTACCAGGGCATTAATATCTAACCATGTACTGTATGTTTTCATTGTCTCAGGTATGTTTTTATGTTTGTACATAGAACAATTCTTTTTCTTGGCATGAAATATGCATGATCACCTTCAGGCTATTTTATAATAAAGGATCTTAAAGTGAATGAGGACTGTGAAGAAGACACTGTAAAAGTTAGCTGATGCCAAGTAACACATCTGGAAACATAGATCCTTTTAAAGAAGTCCATATGTCAGAAACCGCAACCACAAATTTCACATTTAATTAGGTAACACTTGGAAAGGGGTTGCTTCATTCAATGTTGAGAAAAACCTGTCCTCTTGGTGGGTCTCTAGAACAGAGTCAACCAGGCCAACGTTTCTGACTTTTTGTATGTATCCAATGCTCCTCTCAAAGAAATGCTCACTATGTAGGAGAGTGTAGTAAAAAGAGAGTAACATTTGGAAAGGAAGGATAACAGAGCATTCATTACAAAGTGTTTTCTCCTGCAAAATGTAGGGAGCAACATGGCAGAGAATGCCTTTGAACAACTCTCCTTGACTATGAGAAAAATATTCAAAATAACCATATCACTGAGCAATTATTACCTAGCAACCCTTGCAATGCAGATAAATAGATCTGCAAGACAAGTTGAATGCACAACTGCATTGTTTTACAAATACAAATCGGTGTCAGGACCAATCAATAGGAGAAAGAATAACCCTTTGCAACAAACTGTGCTGGGACAACTGGATATCTATATGTGAAAGAATGAATTTGGATCTCTTACCATATACCATATACAAAAGTTAACTCGAAATTTATCAAATACCTTCATGCAAGAACTAAAATTATAAAACCCTTAGAAGAAAACATAGGTGGAAATCTTCATGACCTTGGATATGACCAAGTCCCTTAAATGACACCAAAAGCACAAGCAACAGAAGGAATAGAGAAATTGGACTTCTTTAAAATTGAAAGCTTTTGTGCACCAAAAGGCAAGGAAGCAAAAAGAAAACTTGCAAAATGGGAGAAAATATTTGCAAATAATATACCTGGTAAGACTTTTTAAAATTATTTTTTAAGGATTTTATTTATTTATTTGACAGCGACAGACACAGTAAGAGAGGGACCACAAGCAGGGGGAGTGGGAGAGGAAGAAGCAGGCTTCCCACTGAGCAGGGAATCCAACTTGAGGCTCGGTCCCCGAACCCTGGGATCATGACGTGAGCCAAAGGCAGAGGCTTAACAACTGAGCCACCCAGGCCCCCCCGTGGTAAGACTTTAGTAGACAGAATATACCAAGAACTCTTACAACTCAAAACAAAAAACAAACTAATTTAAAAATGGCAAAAAGACCTGAATAGACCTTCCTCCAAAGAAGATACACACATGGCTAATAAGCACATGAAAGGTACTCAACATCCTTAGTCTTTAGGGAAATGGAAATCAAAGCCACAATGAGATACCACTCATGCTATTACAGCATGGCTATCAACAGCATTAAAAACCAAAACAATGTTGCTAAGGATGGAGAAACTGAAACCTTCCATATTATTAAACGGTGGACATGTAAAATTGTACAGCCACTATGGAAAACAGCTTGGTGGTTCCTCAAAAGCTGAATCACAGAATTACTGTATCACCCAGCAATTCCACTTCTAGGTATAAATCCAAGAGATTAAAAGCACACATTGAAATAAAAACTCATCCGTGAGTATTTATAGCAGGAGTATTCGTAATAGGCAAAAAAAAAAAAAAAAAAAAGGAAACACTCAATGTCCATCAAGTGATAGGTGGATAAATAATCGTGCGATATCCATACAACAGTATTTTATTCAGTCATAAAAAGGAATGAAGTAGGGACATGCTACAACGTGGATAGATCTTGGAAACATTGCACCAATGGAAAGAAAGCCAGACACAAAATGCCATATATTTTTTTATTCCACTCGTGAAATCTCCAGAACATGTAACCCCACAGAGACAAAAAGATTAGTGGTTGCAAGGGGTAAGAGGGAGAAGGGCATGGGAATGAATGCATATGGAGTTTCTTTTGGGGGTAATGAAAATGGCCTACAATTCAATAATGGTGATGGTTACAAAACATTCTGAATGTACTAAAACCCACTAACTTGTATATTTTAGAGCTGTGTCTGAATGTATAATTGGATTTATAAATATAAATTTTATGTTATGTGAATTTTATCTTGATTTTTAAGACAAGTCAATACGACTTGAGTCAAGCAACCCCGAATTTGAATTCTATTTCTCCATGACAGTGTGCAAGATATAATTAACCTCTCTACAGCCTTCATTTCCGATCTCTACATAGGTATGACAATATGAACTTTTCACATATTTTTGGTAAATATTAAATTAGAAGATAACACAAAGCTGGTACTATCTTAGTGATTAGCACTGCAACCCTTTGTGTTTGCAGGGCAGAAACCTAGAAATCACCCTTGACACATCACCTTCTGCCCCCCATATCTGGTCCTATCCACTTTGCATGCTAAATACTTCTTGAATTCATTTACTTTTCTCTCACTCCTCTACTAGTACCTAAGAAAGGGGGAAAAAACAAAAACAAAAACAAAAAATTGCCTGATTGTTGAAAGCAGGCCTGATACTTCTAGCCAGGCCATTATTATTTTCCTGTTGGACATAAACAATCTCATAGACTACTAACCTCAGACAAGATTACTCAGACTAATAAAATAAGAAAGCAAAACCATTTCTTCATTTGTTTGAACAACCCCACAAACACCACCTCTCTTGGCTGGAAGGAATGACTGCTACTTCTTTACCAATTACAGCTTTATCCACGTTCTTTCTAGTCAGTCCTCCCGAAAGATGTGACACACCCAATTACAAAACTGACCGAATTCCCTCACCGTATCTAATCTAACACAAATTCCCATTTTCTTAGCCCCTCCCCCAAAACAAACCAAAGCCCAAATTCTGTAATTAAATTCATAGTCATGAAGTGTCTCAGTAAAAGAAACACCCTCATAGTGAGACACTTCATGGCTCACGACTCCCCATAATGTGAGTTCTCCCTCACTGCAAGAGTATAAATCCCACTTGTTCAACTACAGAAGGTGTGTTATTTATTATTGTCTTTGGATGGAGGCCATTGACACATCTCAGTTGGAACTACAGACATTTCTTAGTCTATTGTCATAGTTACAACATTCACTAATTCTTACTATATTTTACTGAGAAGTGCAGAGGCCACTGTGAGGCAACAGGCTTGAGCAATGGAAACAGGAGTGAGGCAAAATGACCCACAGCGACCACCCTGGTGACACACAGGCTCATTAAGACACTCACCTCGAAATCGCTGTAGGTCCTAACTAACCAATGGGCTAGTTACAACCGGGCAGTTACCAAAAGGGGAAAGTTCCATACATTCCATACCCTCTCACTCTGCCCTGTAACTGTGGTACCTCACCACCATTTTATGGTAGACAGTCTCCCTTGCAATGTATTCAATAAACTTCTCTTTTGTTCTGCCCTGGGTGAATTCTTTCGCAGTGGCCCCCTCTCAATCAGGATCCCCCAGAAGAAATAGCCTGTGGTGGTGATGATATGGCTGGTTTTAAGAAAATTTCATGAGAAATAAATACTGAATCTGCTAATTAATCATTCATTCTTCCTAATATTTATTGATCAACTACTAGATGCATAGCATTGTGACCAACATGATGGAGATTATATATTTACATATGTATCTACATACCTGTGTTCCAAAAGCTTACATTACAATCCATGTACAAGAAAATACTACATATGTTTTTAAATGGGAGTTGGGGTACTTTTTGTTATTAACTGCTATTTATAGTATTTTAGATTTAAAAATTTTCAATTTATTAAAGATCAAATTTAAGCAGCTAACTTTTTTTTTTTAAGATTTTATTTATTTATTTGACAGACAGAGATCACAAGCAGGCAGAGAGGCAGGCAGAGAGAGAGGAGGAAGCAGGCCCCCTGCTGAGCGGAGAGCCCCATGCAGGGCTCGATCCCAGGACCCTGGGATCATGACCTGAGCCGAAAGCAGAGGCTTTAACCCACTGAGCCACCCAGGCGCCCTAAGGAGCTAACTTTTAAGCCTTTGTTTCAAACTTCAAAATTATTTTATGATTTATAAGTCTAATTTTGTATTAAATAAGAGCAACCACTTTCACTTGCTCTTTAATATTAGAGTAACCCAAAACACCAATTAAACTGAAAAACTCCTATTCACAAATTTGATTACACTACTTTTACTATTTTAAGTTATGTTATGTATATTCATGTGGCTGTTCTTTAACCACCTTAAATGCTTGACAGGGTAGGCAGATTTATAAGCAAATCTAACAAACAAACAAACAAACAAAAAAAGCCTACAAAATGTCAAAACAAATTTTGTTAAATATTCCAAACATTTAAATCAATACTCATTGCAGGCCTGACCAAATTCTCTTAAACCTTTCAGCTTAAGGGCACCTGGGTGGCTCAGTGGTTTAAAGCCTCTGCCTTCAGCTCAGGTCATGATCTCAGGGTCCTGGGATCCAGCCTCACATGGGGCTCTCTGCTCAGCAGGGAGCCTGCTTCCTCCTCTCTCTCTGCCCCTCTCTGCCTACTTGTGATCTCTGTCTGTCAAATAAATAAATAAGTAAAATCTTAAAAAAAAAAAAAAAAAAACCTTTCACCGTAAAATACTAAGATCTAATATGTGAAATTTCTTTAAATCACATTTACACACATATTATCCTCAGCTAAAACCAAAGGTATTGATATAACTGGTTTCATCTGCTTTATTATGTATATATTCAAGTCCAGACTTTTTTAGGATTGCAAAGAATTTAATCTATTTGAGATGACAGAATTTAGTATCTAAGATGGGCTGGAAATCCCAGACAATAATATAGTTGCATATTCATTATAGGGTTTGAGATTCCAGACCAGCCATGGAATCTGAGAACTACAAAAGTCTAGGTTTATTCTGTTAGAGAGTAGGCATGGACCTATGGGCTCTTTTATAGGGTTGATTTGTCAACAGATTCCCCAAGTACTCTCAGCATGTAAATTGTAGTTACTCAATTTGGGTAGATGGAATTTGACCCCCCCCCCACACACACACCATGTTGCAACTAACTTCCTTCACCACTTGTCTGGATTTAACTAGTCTCATTAATCTGACTGAATTCTTTCCATAGTCTTGGCGACAAAAAAAATTTTTTTAGGTTTTATTTATTTGATTGGGGTGGGGGGGAGAGGAGAGACTCTGACTCCCCACTGAATGGCAAGCATGATGTGGGGCTCACTCTCACAACCCCAAGATCATGACCTGAGCCAGAATCAAGAGTTGGACGCCTAGCCGACTGAACCCCACCCAGGCACCCGCTTGGCCACAATTCTGTGGTCTTTCTAACATTTGGAAGTTAAAAACAATGCAATTACAATGCGATTGGGTTGAAGTTGAGTAATTTCCAGTCACTGGATGACTTAATGACAAATACGTGTTAACAGTGATGCTTTGGATTTCTAGCAGGAAGAGATCATTGCGGTTTGAATAAATCAAGAAAAGACTGATAGAGGAGGTTGAACTTTACCTGGACCTTGGGGGAAATGTTAAATACTTTAGTATGTTTCCAAAAATCACTGTGAATAAAGTGATGAATGGCTCAACAGTGACCTTTATAAATTCTGTTAAAAGTGTTTTAAGAAAAACACTGATGATACCACTGTGCTGAAATAGTCAATCCTATTTCCTTTTGGTGGGAGAAGCAACTAATAGAGTATTTTAAATATGTATTACCTTTAACCTCGCAATTTCATTTCTAGGAAACTAATTTGAAGAACCTGCCAAATATGTAACCCAAGGTTACATATACAAGGTTATGTACATAAACAACCCTGCAGTAGGGAGAAACTTTAAGTAACAAAGCCAGTAGTGGAATGGTTAAACACAGAACATCCATATTTAATAAGGGCCTACAGCAATTTAAAAAGAATACTGTGGAAATTAAAAAGGGGTGGAGGAAAGTACTGTGGGACGTCCTGTGTGGCTCAGTCTCTTGGGTGTCCCACTCTTGGTTTCGATCAGATCATGATTTTAGGGTGGTGGGACTGAGCCCCTACCAGCCCCTGCTCTGCCTGGAGTGGGCTTGAAAGTCTCTCTCACCTCCTCTCCACACTTGCGTTCTAAATAAATAATGAAACAAACAAACAAACAAACAAATTCTTTAAAAAATACTGTCAATGGGGCTCCTGGGTGGTTCAGTCTGGTAAGCTGCTGCCTTCGGCTCAAGTCATGATCCCAGGATTCTGGGATCCAGCCCTGCATTGGGATCCCTTCTTAGAGGAGAGTCTGCTTCTCCCTCTCCCTCTGCCTGCTGCTCTGCCTACTCGTACTCTCATTCTCTCTCTAATAAATAAATGAAATATTTTTAAAAAATACTATCAACATACATAAATGCATACAGAAAAGACAGAGGACCCGCCTGAGACTCCATGGTAGAGAGGCCCACGGGGGTCTCCTCTCCAAATGGGCTGTGTCCTAGTGCTGGTCCTGGTCCCTGCCACCCCTGATCCTGCACCGAAGCCTCGAGGGGTCGCCCAAGATTTCCAGCAGCGCACAAGTGACAGCTTGCCATCCATCGCCTCCAGGGGCTCACTCGTGGCCTCCCATGATTATTACTGGAGCCGTGGGGGTTCTGCTTCCAGTAACTGCCCCTGCGAAAGCGCAGGGCATCCGGGAGAAGCCACCTCTCACCACCCCCATCTCCCCAACACTGACCAGGGTCCCTAGTGGGCAAGCTGCTTTTCCTGGAAGTCCACTCTCCGGGTGGCTATAGTGTTGGGAGTCCCCAGATCGCTGACTCTCCCAGGCCTCCAGAGACTCGATCACCTGCGAGTTGGCTCTCGAAGCCACGAGGAAGCAGACTAGTGGCCGCCAGCTTGGCAAAGCCAATACGGAGCCCCAGTCCTGAGAGGCCACCACCAGCCACTAGGCTACAGGAGGTACTAAGGGGCCTCCCTCCCAGTAGACTAGGCAGGCTAAAGCCCGCAGAAGCCAGTAGGCTCTTTTATACCAAAACAGCAAAACACAAAAACGGAGTTGAGAGAACCCGACTCCTTACTATCCAAGCCACACACAAGCCTTCCTGACATCCTGTAACCATGTGCCTTGCAACAAGTAGAAAATAAACTCTAAGCAGCCAGTAAAAAAGAAAGACATACAAAAAAAAAAAAAAAAAAAATCCAGGGGCACCTGGGTGGCTCAGTGGATTGGGCCTCTGCGTTCGGCTAGGGTCGTGGTCTTGGGGTCCTAGGATCAAGCCCCACATGGGGCTCTCTGCTCCGTGGGGAGCCTGCTTCCTCCTCTCTCTCTGCCTGCCTCTCTGTCTACTTGTGATTTCTCTCTCTGCCAAATAAATAAATAAAATCTTAAAAAAAAAATCCAAAACATATTACTAAGTGAAGAAAAATTGTTTTAAAACATTTTGTAGGGGCACCTGGATGGCTCAGTGGGTTAAGCCTCTGCCTTCAGCTCCAGTCATGATCTCAGGGTCCTAGGATCGAGCCCCACATAAGGTTCTCTGCTCAGCAGGGACCCTGCTCCCCACCCCTTGCCTTTCTGCCTACTTGTAATCTCTCTCTGTCAAATAAAAAAACAAAACCAAAAACAAACAACAAACAAACAAAAAGCCAAAAACACTTTGTATAGGGGCGCCTGACTGGCTCAGTTAGTTAAGCAGCTGCCTTCGGCTCAGGTCATGATCCCAAAGTCCTGGGATGGAGCCCCACAAAAATAACCACACACACACACACGCACACGCACACGCACACACACAAACACTGTGTATAGCTTGATCTCATTTATGCTTTCATAAGTATGTGTATATGTATACATAAACAAAACTTTTACATAAACATATACAAATTCATATAGATATATGTTCAGGAAAAATGCTGAAGAGATAAAATCCAAACCATAAGCTGCGGTTATATCCAGAGAGAAAAACTGGATGGGAGGAAGAAGGCAGGAGAGAGGTAACTTTCACTTTTCCCTCCATTTAGTTTCAACAAAAGTATAACTGTAAACTTTGAAGAACTAAATTGAAGCGAAGAAAATACCATTTGAAACTTAGGACTTAGACCTTTTATTAATCACTTCACGTTCACCACTGTTTATTTACTGACATATAGAATATTCTACCACTTTAAGAAATTGAGAAAATTCCAGGAAAATAAGTCTAGTAGAAGCAGGGGTCTTTCTTTAAATGTCTAAAAGCTTTCCTCCTCCTCCTAGCAATGATTTATGAAACACTTTTTGAGGGTTGAGCAATCACGAAAGCATCTGTTAGGCAGAATTCGCCAAGAGAAAGAGAAATGGAGATACATAGTCAAGGGTTGGCTTACATGATTGTAGACGTTTGCAGAACAAGTCTGGAGTCGTGAGCTGGCCGCCAGGAAAACAGGCTGGAACTTTACGGCAGGAGCCAACGCTTTTGTGCTCAGGTGCGTTTCTCTGTGGAAGCCTAGGTTCTGTTCTCCTATCTTTTAAACTAATTCAATCAGGCCCACCCAGATTATCTAGGAATCTTACTGTGAACTGATTATGGACTGAAGTCTTACCAACAGACTACTTCAGAGTAATACCTGGGTTAGCTCTGATTGAATAACCAGGGCCAAGGCAAATCGAGGCAAATCGACTCAAAAACACATGTCACAGTATGTCTATGTAAAGAACAAAAACAAACAAAAAGACACATATCAGAATCACTACTTTTCTTTTTTAGAGTAGATTTTTAAAAATTTATTTATCTGAGAGAGAGAGAGAGGGTGCACCCACGAGCAGGGGAAGGGGCCGAGGGAGAGAGAGAAGCAGACTCCCCACTGAACGTGGAGCCCTATGTGGGCTCAACCCCAGGACCCTGAGATCATGACCTGAGCCGAAGACAAACGCTTAAACGACTGAGTGACTCAGGCTCCCCCACCGTCACCGTATTCGAGCCCAGACCTTGGGCCTGTCATGGGGCTGTTTTACATTGTTACCTCACTTGGTCATTATGGTATAACTTCAGGGTCAGCTACCAAAGTAGATTAAAATTTAGGTACCTGTGACTCTGAAGTTTACTTTAATGTATCTCCTTTAGTTGCCGAGATCAGCTCAATTTACACATAAAAAGGAGGTTTCTTTCCTAACCACAGGTAAACTAACTGGAAAAGCGAGATGGTTTTACTAGGAACTGATAGGGTTCTCGAGACTCAGGGACCACATGGACTCTGTTTCTCTTCGAGTCTCCTTTTTTCCCCCTAAGGACTCCCTCCATTCACCTCCCTTATTTATTTTTTTTTAAGGTTTTATTTTTTAAATGAGCTCTACACCCAAGGTGGGGCTTGAACGCAGAACCCCAAGATCAGGAGTCACACTCCAGTGACTGAGCCAGCCAGGTGTCCCTGTTCACCTCCCTTCTAGCTGACTTCTTCAGCTTACTCCAAATTTCTGTTCCATAATACTTGAACTTGCATATAATCCCTCATGAATGTTCCCATCCTCTCTATTTTTTTATTCATGAACATTATGGCTATTTGGCAATTTTTTTGAATTCCCCAAAGAGGGACAATTTAATTGCCTCAACTATCTTTTGGGCTGTTCAAAGCATGATCCTACTAAGGTGGCATCAGTAGGAATTAGAAATGAGAGGCATGAACCAGTTTATGGACTTGAAGAGATGAGTGATTAGACATGAATGTTGCAAAGGGAGAGTGAATTAAAAGCAGATTAGACAAAGACAGCTCTATTTGAGAGAAACACATTGCATCTGAGACCCTAGGTCTCACCTAGAGGCTCCCATCCTTCCCTAATCACCTGTCCCTCCATCCCCAGATCCCATAAGCCAGTGTGACTCATGCAGGAACCTACCAGCACTTCAATTCTAAAATCTAAACTCAAAGTCAAAGGTGTGTTTCTCACCATCACCAAGACCCCCTTGGCTTATGTCTGTCCTGACTGTCCTCTAAACTCAGTGTCATTGAATCACCTCAATTCTCATCTCTGTTGTTCTAGGCTTTGCATCTGTGTCTATTCCTGATAACTTCCATCATGAGTCTCCACTCAACTTTAGCTGAACTCTTCAGTTTCAGTAAAAGTTGTTGACTTTGGTGGGATCAGAGCTCTATCTCAAAACTCAGGAATCGAATTCCATTTTCCAGTGACAGTGACTGGTCAAGCTGGCCATGTTTCCTTCAAAGCAGAGGGAAAGGAGACTTCTGTTTCTGTATCATCTATCTTTTGAGCACCTACTATTTTGTCAAACACTTTGGTGGGTACTCATGCTACAAAGTTAATGAGAAACACCTTAAAAAGCTCTTTAAAAAAAAAAAGATTTTATTTATTTATTTGACAGATAGATCACAGGTAGGCAGAGAGGCAGGCAGAGAGAGAGAGGAGGAAGCAGGCTCCCGGCTGAGCAGAGAGCCCAATGCGGGGCTCAATCCCAGGACCCTGAGATCATGACCTGAACTGAAGGCAGAGGCCTTAACCTGCTGACCCACCCAGGTGCCCCTTAAAAAGCTCTTAGCAAAGAGAGAGGCTAACAATCCACAATTACACACAACTCGGCATAAGTACACAGACATATGTGTGGAGGAAGTTGTTTTAATTAGCCTTGAAGTTCCAAAGAAGGCTTTCCAGAGCAGACTACCCAGGAGCTTAATATTATTAAGTTTTAAATAATGTTTTAGTTAAAATATTATGCACATAGAGAGAAGTGCATGAATCACAAATGACACTTTGAGAATTTTTAAGACTGTATGACAATCACCAAGATCAAGAAATAGAGGGCACCTGAGTGGCTCAGTTAGTTAAGCAACTGCCTGCAGCTCAGGTCATGATCCCGGAGTCCCAGGAGGGATTGAGTCTCGCACCGTATCAGGCTCCAAGCTCCATGGGGAGTCTGCTTTTCCCTCCGACCTTCACCCCTCTCATGCTCTCTCTCACTGTCTCCCTCTCAAATAAATAAATAAAATCTTTTTTTTTTTAAGTATTCCTTAAAAAAAAAAAAAAAGAAATAGAACATTACTAGCATTTCGAAGCTCCACTTCTGCCTCCTCTCAGTCTTCTTGCTTACATTAACAGAAATTAGGAGTGAAAAGTGGTAAGGAGGGGCGCCTGGGTGGCTCAGTGGGTTAAGCCTCTGCCTTTGGCTCAGGTCATGGTCTCAGGGTCCTGGGATCCAGCCCAGCATCAGGCTCTCTGCTCAGCAGGGAGCCTGCTTCTCCCCCTCTCTCTGCCTGCCTCTCTGCATATTTGTGATCTCTTTGTCAAATAAATAAAATCTTAAAAAAAAAAAAGGGAAAAGAAAAGTGGTAAGGATATACTTGGCAGAAAGAATGACATAGATTGAGAGGTTTAGGGATGCGTGGGTGGCTCAGTGGGTTAAGCATCTGCCTTCGGCTCAGGTCATAATCCCACGTTCCTAGGATCGAGTCCCACATCAGGCTCCCTGCTCTACCTGTCACTAACCCCACTTGAGCATTCTCTCTGTCTCTATCTCTGACAAATAAATAAAATCTTAAAACATACAAAAAACAAATAAACACTGAGAGGTTTAAAGTAGTACAGAAGGTAGATATTTCTGTGACTTAGGTAGTGGGAGAAAGGGGGTGGTTGGAGAAGAGCTATCTCCTGTATAAGCAGGAGCCTGATCGTGAAAACCTGTCTTTTTGTTTTGTTTTTTTTTTTAAAGATTTTATTTATTCCAGAGGGAGAGAGAGAGAGAATGCACAAGCGGGGGAGATAGGCCCAGGGAGAGGGACAAGCAGACTCTCTGCTAAGCAGGGAGCCTGACATACAACGGGTATGGGAGAATCTGGCTCTCTGCTCTGCGGGGAGCCTGCTTCCCCCTCCCCCTCTGCCTACTTGTGATCTCTCTCTCTGTCAAATAAATAAATAAAATCTTAAAAAAAGAAAGAAAACGAGTTGATGGTGATCTCATCACCAGAAAAGAAAACAAACGAAGAAAAAAGAAAAGGGTGATAAAGACAATGGGTTTGGGGTTTTTTTTTCTAACTTCTTTATTTAAATTCAAGTTAGTTAACAAAGTGTATTATTAGTTTCCAAGGTAGAGTTCAGTGATTCATCAGTTGTATACAACACAGTGCTCATTTCATCACGTGCCCTCCTTAATGCCCATCACCCAGTTACCCCCATCTGCCCATACACCTTCCCTCTAGCAACCCTCAGGTGTTTCCTAGAGTTAGGAGTCTCATATGGTTTTCTCCATCTCTATTTTCATCTAATTTTATTTTCCTTCCCTTCCCGTGTTCATCTGTTTTGTTTCTTAAATTCCACATACAAGTGAAATCATTTGTCTTTCTCTGACTGACTTATTTTGCTTAGCATAATACCCTCTAATTCCAACAACATTGTTGCAAGTGACAAGATTTCATTCTTTTTGATGGCCAAGTAATATTCCTGTGTGTGTGTGTGTGTGTGTGTGTGTGTGTGTGTGTGTGCACACATCACATCTTCTTTATCCACTCATCTGCAAACAGACATCTGGGCTCTTTCCATAGTTTGGCTATTGTGGACGTTGCTGCTATAAACACTGGGGTACAGGTGCCCCTTCAGATCACTATGTTTGTATCCTTTGGATAAATACATAGTAGTGCCATTGCTGGGTCATGGGGTAGCTCTATTTTTAACTTTTTGAGGAATCTCCATACTGCTTTCCAGAGTGACTGTACCAATTTGCATTCCCACCAGTGTAAGAAGTTTCCCCTTTCTTCACACCCTCGCCAACATCTGTCATTTCCTGAGGACAAGGGGTTTATGTTGAGACATGTTAAAGCAGGAAAATGGTTATAAATAAGAGATGTGGGTTGGAAAAAATAATCTGGTAGCCTTATACTTTCTTAAATGAATCCATGCACATGTAGGAAGTCCCCAAGAAGAAAGCATATAAAATGCAAACAAATGAGAGAGAACTGGGGAGTACAGCTATGTAAGATGCAGAAAAGGAAAGAATAATCTAAGAATGAGTCTCAGAAGAAAAATCCAGAGGAAAAAAATGGCAAACCAAGGCAGCAGCATCCATGGAGGCAAAGCAGTAGGGAGTTTTCAGAAAGGAGTGGTTAGAGGCAGGTAAGATAGTAAGTACCGATTGGATTTAACGATGTGGAGGTGCACAGGGACTTCAGCGGAATGGTGGAGGTGTTGGGTGGAGGAAACGATGGCCGGGAAGAGTCGTTCTTTCATAAAGCTTGACTGTATGAGCGAGAATTAGAGGGTTGGTATTCTTTTGCCCATCGTTGTCTTAGAAGAAGATTATCTGAAACACGATAGACCCTTGATACATATGTTGTTCTGATTGCATCTTTTTTTTTTAAAAGATTTTATTTATTTGTTCAATAGAGATAGTGAGAGAGAGAGAACACAAGCAGGGGGAGTGGGAGAAGGTGAAGCAGGCTTCCCTCTGAGAAAGGAGCCCGATGCAGGACTCAATCCTGGGATCAGGACCTGAACTAAAGACAGACGCTTAATGACTGAGCCACCCAGGCGCCCCCTCATTTTTTTTTTAAAGAGAGAGTGGGCATGCGGGCAGGGGAGGGACAGAAGGAGTGGGGGAGACAGAATTTTTGTTTGTTTTTTAAATATTTTATTTATTTGAGAGTGAGTCAGAGAGAGCACAGAGAAGAGGGGCAGAGGGAGAGGGATAAGCAGACTCCCCACTGAGCAGAGAGCCCAGTGTGGCGCTCAATCCCAGGACCCTGGGATCATGACCTGAGCCGAAGGCAAAGGCTTAATTGGCTGAGCCACCCAGGCGCCCCTCATCAGTAGATTCTTAATTCTACTGAGACTGCCTGCAACCAGGCTACAACTTCTCTTGCCTGGAAGGCACAAATAATACATTATCTCCTGTGGCGGAAAGCAGACAGCTTTATCTTTTCTGTGGTGGATCAGAGGAGGTGACGCCTGGCATCACAGGAGGCCAAGGATTACAAATACGTTAGTCAAGGATGAATCTGTCAGGTCTTACCGAGAGGAGGGCTGATACGATATCCATCAACAGTTGAGATTACCTCAACCAATCCCTCCTGAAAAATGTGAAGGTAGATTAAAGGACATCAGGAGATTTGGTAAACTAGGTTATGGCCTGGAGTCTGAGCTACCCTAGGCCTTGCAAACTTCTCAGAGATCTAAAAACTATTTATTTGAGACCTAAAAGCAAACGCCTCTAAGATACAGCTTACCCATTGCCAAATTCCTGAGAAGCAAAGTAAATAAATGTTTAAAAATAGCAACAAAACATAATATGCCAACTGGCCAATAGTTCTTTAACTCACATATAAATTTAATGCTACATATAAACAACCGATATATAGTAGGGTCCCCTGTGTTGTATGTATATTTTTTTAAGATTTTATTTATGTATTTGAGTGAGAGAGCGAGAAAGGGAACACAAGCGGGGAAGTGCGAGGGGAGAAGCAGGCTTCCCACTGGCAGGGGGCCCCATGTGGGGCTTGATCCCAGGACATTGGGATCACGACCTGAGCTGAAGGCAGACGCTTACTGACTGAGCCACCCAGGCACCCCACACATATTTTTTAAAGGTACTCTTTTTAAAAAAAAAATATTTTATTTATTTACTTAGAGACAGAGCACAAGCAGGGGGAGTGACAGGTGGAAGGAAAGGAGCAGCGGTCTCGCCGACGAGCAGACAGCCTGACATGGGGCTCGATCCCAGGACACTGGGATCATGACTTGAGCCCTGAGCTGAAGGCAGATGCTTAACTGACCTAAACCACCCAGATGCTCTGTTGTACATATTTTTAAACTTTCCTGTTTTAAACTTTTCCTGTTTCCTGTTTTATATCTTGACACCTTAAAAAGGGTCATCTGGCTGGCCCAGTGGGAAGAGCATGTGACTCTTGATCTCAAGGTCCTGAGTCTGAGCCACATGTTGAGCCTAGAGATTACTTAAAAAAAACAAAAACAAAAACAAAAACACCTAAAACTAAAAATAAAACTAAAACAACAAAAAATAACCTTCTGGCTGGGAAGTGGCTGCCCCTCCTGGGGGCTAGCCAGTTCTTAGAGAGAGCAAGAACCCAGCATGTCCTTGATGTGCAAACTACCAAATCCACAGCCATATCTCCCCTGGTTGGCCCAATCGCCCCAGGAGGCAAAATTCCTCTCCTTAGTCATCCCAGGGCCGGGTCCTAGGCAAAGAGGGACCATCTCTATAGGTTAGAGCCCAACCAAATTATTCACACTAGGTAATCCTGAGCTGTTAACCCACCCTGCCTTGCCTTGCTCCCTGGAAACTCCAGTGGAAGCTCTGCGCTAGACCTTCCACTCCCTCCACGTCTTCTGCTTCCTGACTACTCTGATGGTCTCCCCTGGGGCTCTGTTTGACATGCTGTGCCTCCTCTGTCTAGAACCTACGAATAGAGTAAATTTTCCCTGAGTGTCTCGGTCTCCTCTTACATAGCTGCACTTGACTGACGATCTCATAAAAGAATACAAAGCGTGCCCCAACATAGGACTGCCTCAAGCCTACAGGTCTTAAAATAGTTCTTAAAATAGTTCCTAGTGATCTCCTTGACCCATCACTGATGATTGTCTCTTACACGTGCCTCTTTCCCAAGGCCATGAGTGCATCTGGTTGAACCCGGAAATGCCCTCCCGCCCCACCCGGGTCACACACTGTACTGGTATTCCCTTCAACCCCTGACCGTGTCTCTTGTTTTATCAAACATAGACGGCAGATTCTTGTCATTCTCAGATTTAACATTTTCTGGTTGAAGGGGAACAGAATACGCCACCGCCAAATATACCCATTTGACATATTGATTATTGTGAATCAAAGGCTTTTGAGAAACAGCTGTGCAAGAAGGACACTCCTACCCTCCCTAGTCCTCCTGGAAGCAGGTGATAATCCCATGTGAAAGGTACCTTCCCTGTAGCAGGGGGGGAAGGCATCCTTCTCATCAGAGACAGTGAATTTTGAACTGAGAAGGTCGTATAAACAAGTCTCTTACTTCTTCACCATTTAGCTGTCTAAAGCTCAAACCCTGTTGTTTTCCCAATTCCTCACAAATTTGTGTTTGTCTAAAAGCTTCCTGCTTTGGGGGCACCTGGGTGGCTCAGTGGGTTAAGCCTCTGCCTTCGGCTCAGGTCATGATCTCAGGGTCCTGGGATCAAGCCCCGCATTGGGCTCTCTGCTCAGCGGGGAGCCTGCTTCCTCCCTCTCTCTCTCTCTGCCTGTCTCTCTGCCTACTTGTGATCTCTGTCTGTCAAATAAATAAATAAAATCAAAATTAAATAAATAAATAAATAAAAGCTTCCTGCTTTGGTCACTTCTCTGAGTCTCATATTTTTATGGGGCTCCTGTACATATAAAATTAAATGTGTTTTCTTCTTGTTAATCTGTCTTCTGTTAATGTAATTATTACACGAGCCAAAAAATGTAGAAGAATAGAATATTTTTCCAACCCTACATAGTTTTATTATTTCCTTAGAAGAAGTTTCTAGATGTGGAATGAAGTACCTTTTTAAAATTCCTTTATTTTTTTAAAGATTTGATTTATGTATTAGAGAGAGAGAGAGAGAGAAGAGAAGCAGACTCCCCACTGAGCAGTGAGCCCAATGTGGGGCTTGATCCCAGGACCCCGAGATCATGATCTGAGCTGAAGGCAGCTGCTTAGCCGACTGAGCTACCCAGGTGTCCCTGCAATACCTTTTTAATTTGTTTGTGCATCAACTTTAAGACTGGTATAAAGGAAGTTGGCAGCCTAGAATCTATATTTCAGCATGGTTTGATTATGCTTTATCATACAGGGGATATAAGTTGTTTCTTTGTAAGGAAACAAATGGCTTGAAGTGATATATAAAACTTTACTAAAGTCAGAGAAGTTTATCACCTTGTGATAGAAGGATGTTCTTAGGAAGCATGTGATTCTTCATGGAAATGTGATTTGGGATGCAGCTAACAAACCCGTACAAGCATTTCCCTTTTCGGGGATTTGGGTGCTCAGAAAGACATAGGGTAATTTTCCTTATTATTTTAAGACTCTAGATTATTCTACTTCAATTGCTTACCTGGCTATATAATCCCTCGTACAGGTCTCATTATAGATCACTATTGCACAAACCACTGCACAAGTCTTCCACTTAATGACTAGTCAGACCCCGGAAGAATGTCTCTGCCCTTTCTCTCTAAGAGAATGGGATTTACTCACCCACCTTACCTTTGCAGAAATCCCACAGAATTTACCCCTCCATCAAGAGTGTACCATTCTTCAGCAGCGATGGCTTTATCCTAGGAACTTGCTCAAACCTCTCTGCCCTATCACTAGCCCAGGAAGATTTACACCATTCACCAGCTTTTCTAAGATATTTGATAAGTTGTGGGGTGCCTGGGTGGCTCAGTGGGTTAAGACTCTGCCTTTGGTTCAGGTCACGATCTCAGGGTTCTGGGATCCTGCCCCGCATGGGGCTATCTGCTCAGCAGGGAGCCCACTTCCCCCACAACCCCCGGCCTGCCTCTCTGTTTATCTGTGATCTCTTTCTCTCTGTCAAATAAATAAATAAAATCTTTTTAAAAATAAGATATTTGATAAAGTACTAACAGAAAATCCAAGCTACAGAAGTTGACTGGTTTGCTTCTTGATATGTCTCCCCTACCTCCAGTCCAAGCTGGAAGACTGCCCCTTCTTTTCAAGCTACTATGGTAATAAAGTTAAGAAACCCTTTAGTTTCTCATCTCCAACAACCTTTCTCTATTCAGATACACCCTTGTTGAAACTTCTAGCTCACAAACCAGTATCCAGCTCCCATAAGAGTGAAAAAGAGCAGGTGCTTGAGAAACTGCCAGCCTTCCTCTGAGTCCTGGGCCATCTCTAATACTTGAAGCAGTGGGAAGACCATGTGACCCAAAGACAGGATGTGGTTGCTTGCACAGCTGGGTATACAAGAGGCGGACTTAGGTCCCACTCCACGCAGGTGTCCAAGCTGAGGGCTGGCGTCTCCTTTATTCCTGGCCCTGTAAGCCATAACAGCAAACTACTACATGCATCCACATGCTGGTTCACAAAGACAGTCACCAAATATTGCCAGTGCCTACGAGCCTGGGAAAAGCAAGAATGTATTTCCTATCAATTTCATAAAAATGGTCAGAATCCTGGCAGCCACAGATGGCACGCTTTATTTACAAGGTGAGAAGAGGGCTTCAGGGAGCCAAAAAGAGATCGTGACATGTCCTGGGGCTAGTAACAGTTGGGAGGGGGGTCCCACATCATGGCTGAGAGGCGAGGGAAAGGTGTGATTGTCAGGATCTGCACGAGTTGGCTGGGGAGAGGGCTGCTCAGGAGAGAACCTGCCTGAAGTCACACACCATTGGAGAGAGAGGCACAAAGCCTGGCTAGGTTGAGGCAGAGCAAGCTGTTCTAATCTTTGGACCGTGAAATGTGCACAGCACAAATAACCACCTCTGAGTGTTAATCAAATAAAACCTGCCCCTAGGGTTTTAAAGCTGTCATGGTCCATGAAATCTGGTTTCTTTTTCCTCCTGATTTAAATCCCGTAGGGATGTCATGTACCCTTTATCAGAGATGAGATCCAAGCCCAAAATTAAGCCAGGAGGGATAAAGAATACTGAAACCGGTGAGCTACAGAAGTTGGCAAAGGCCTTCATAAAGATTGGTGAAGTTGAACTATAGTCTTAAAAACACAAATCAGTCAGGGATAGAATGATAAAATTAGAAGGAACCTGGGGTGATGATCTACTTGGAGTATAAACTGAGAAAGTTATGATGCTATTTTTAATGAAGTATCTTCACATTGGTTCACATAAAAATGAGATTTCATAAGTATATACTACAAAATAATTATGGCAATCACGTATATGGCAATAGCAGCACAAGCTCTGAATTCCACCCTGTGTATCAGGATGGCTCATCTGTTCCATTATTTTAATTTATTCAAGTTACTGTTAATCTTTCTTTGGTACAATACCTGGTGCTCTCCTTTAGACTTATCTTGACATTGACAATTCTACTATAAAACAGTTATTCCAGATGATCCAGTGTATTCTTCTTTCTTTTTTTTTTAGGTTTTATTTATTTATTTGAGAGAGGAAGAGAGAATGAGCCAGAGAGAATGGTAGAGAGGGAGGGAGAAGCAGACTCCTCGCTGAGCAGAAAGCCCCATGTGGGGCTCGATCCCAGGACCCTGAGATCATGACCTGAGCATACCCTTAACCGACTGAGCCCCCAAGGTGCTCCCAGTATACTCTTATTTGAAAATTTGTAATTTGTGTCTGATGATTTAAGTTTGGAAGACACTGCCTTGGCAGTTTCAAAGATGCCAGTTCTTAGCAAATACTGGGTCTCAGTGAAGCTAAGTGACTGTCATCAACACTAGACACATAAATAGCAGATTTCTCATTATATGGTGTAAAAATTATGAACTTTTTAACTTCTTTGTGGGCAGGTCAAAATTTATCATACCGTTGTGTACACAGGTACACACATCTGTGTGTTCACTTGCTCTGAGTTCTGGGACAAGAAGGTGGTTACTCAGAAAATAATTCAAGTTTCTTGGTTCCTTTGACTCCAGCTTTGACGTTGGCTCCAACAGCATTCATTTCCTCTTTAATAATTAGGCAATGAGGGGCGCCTAGGTGGCTCAGTCGACCAAGTGTCTGTTTTCGGCTCAGGTCATGATCCCAGATTTCAGGGATGGAGCCCCACATTGGGCTCCCTACTCCGCAGGAAGCCTGCTTCTCCCTCTCCCATTCCCCCTGCTTGTGTTCCCTCTCTCGCTCTGTCTCGCTCTGTCAAATACATAACAAAATCTTTTAAAAAAAATTAGCCCGTGAAGCAGGGCTCTCCAAGGAGAAAGAAACAGTTCTGTCTCAGAAAACTAACTTTATACGTTAAAGTGAAGAATATATCTTTCATGATAAAGGATCAAATGTTTAAAAGTATGAGATCAAAAAGTCAGTCACCATCAGGGCGCTGATCCCAGGTACTAGGAAGGGATATACTGTTATATTAATTAGCAGAACAAGGGTCCACAGCTTGCTTCCTCTGGGGGATATCTTAGAATTGTAAAATTTGGAGGGAAATAGATCTGATATGTAAAGAGAGTTGTAAGAAATGCTCTTTTTGACACAAATAACTGCTTCCTCTTTGGTGAGGCAGTAGAGTGGCATGCAAGGACCTTAAAATCTGGGGGCAGAATCACTTAAAACTTAGAAGCTATGTGACCTTGGTCAAATCATTTGACCCTTCTGTGCTTGTTTTCTTAATTATAAAGTAAGAATAAGAATAGTAGTTACTTGATGGGATAGTTGCTAAGATTAAGTGGGCCCGGGGTGCCCGGGTGTCTCAGTGGGTTGAGCCACTGCCTTTGGCTCGGGTTGTGGTCTTGGGGTCCTGGGATCAAGCCCCACATTGGGCTCTCCGCTCGCTGGGGGGCCTGCTCCCCCCTCCACCCCGCCTCTGCCTGCCTCTCTGCCTACTTGTGATCTCTCTGTCAAATAAATAAATAAAATCTTTAAAAAAAAATATGAAGTGGGCCCACACATATGAACAATTTATACCAGTACCTGCTATAGGAGGAGTACCTTTTTGTTTTTGTTTTTAAGATTTTATTCATTTTTTTGTTAGAGAGAGAGCACAATGCACAAGCAAGGGAACTGGCAGACGGAGGGAAACGCAGGTGCCCTGCTGAGAAAGGACCCTGGGATCATGACCTGAGCCAGAAGCAGGAGCTTAACTGACTGAGCCACCCAGGCGCCGCATACACGATGAGTCCCTCACATAACTGCTGTTTTTATTACTTTTCCCCATTCAAGCCAGTACTTGTAATTAAGTACATATAAAATTTGTTTCCCCAATTTGTTTACAAGGCTGCTTCTACTAATTATACTGAACCTATAGGTTTCCCAGGCATCCATGGTCTGATTGAGGGTGCGGGGAAGGCACTTAATCTATAACTTTGAAACTCAGGGAGGCAAAAGTCAGGATTAGAGACACAGTTGTAGAATAATGCATAATAACAGCTTTCACTTATTGAGTGCTCATTGTATTCCCGGCTGTTCTAAATGTGCTTTCCATGTTCATCTCATTTGATTCTCCTAACAACCCTATGATAGAAGAACTCTACTATCCCCCATTTAGAGGATGAAACTGGAGCAAAGAGGTAAAGTCACTTGTCCCAAGTCACACAGCAGGAAGCAATAGAGTTAGAACTGGAGATTCCCATTTGTTCTCTTAACTCTCTGACATCATATTGTCATATAATATTTATATATTGTAGGCTGGGCCGATATTCAGCCAACATCACAGTGCAACCAGACTAGTTGTCTGATTGGCTGGAGCCCTGTTCTGACTTAGTTGGTGCTTGGGTGATATCAACTATTACTCTACTATGACTATCACTTCCGATTACAGGTGGTCGTTGAAGTCGTGGAGATGGAGGAGATCTTTTGAGAAGTGTGGTGGGGTTTTTTGTTTTTTTTTTTAAAGATTTTATTTATTTGCAGAGAGAGGTCACAAGTAGGCAGAGAGGCAGGCAGAGAGAGAGGAAGGGAAGCAGGCTCCCTGCCCAGCAGAGAGCCCGATGCAGGACTCGATCCCAGGACCCTGAGATCATGACCCGAGCTGAAGGCAGAGGCTTAACCCACTGAGCCACCCAGGCACCCCAGAGAAGTGTGTTTTTATAGTAAAAGAAAACTAGTATTTGAGCACCATGAAAGCAAAGGTGGGATCCGTTTTAGTCACTGCTATTTTTCCAAAATTGATTTTACTCAGTCTCTGCAAATATATAAAGGAAGATAAAGATCAAAGAGAGTCTATCTGTCCTTAGCATAGGTTTTCCAAAGGAGTTGAAGAGCAAAAGATAAGCAAATAAAATAATGTGTATACACTATTATTTCAAGAAATGTGGCTGGGAAGAAATGGACACAGGGCAGTACCACATTATTGGAGAAGAGAGGAAAGGTTGCCTTTTCTACCGGGCATTTACGGCCTCATTAATGACATTCTGAAAAGTCTAACAAACCCTTAAGAATTCCACAAAATTATTCCAGAGTTCATCTACTAAAAGAAACATGGAAAATAAAAAAATAAAAATAAAAGAAACGTGAGAACACCAAGAAAAATTCTGAAACTTGTTAAGAACACCAAGAAAACAGCAAGACAATAACGGGGCTTACCTCTTAGTTACTTGACCTCCTCCTCCTTTCTACCTTCCTTCTCAAACTCAAGCACAGAC
Source organism: Martes martes (assembly GCF_963455335.1). Lineage (NCBI taxonomy): Eukaryota > Metazoa > Chordata > Mammalia > Carnivora > Mustelidae > Martes > Martes martes. The sequence continues at coordinate 52,061,060 of NC_137895.1, read as the reverse complement.
TCCCTTGGTCACACCCTCAGCAATGTTATCCATTGTAGCCGTTTGGCTTTCAGAATAGCTAACCCATCCTGTTTCTGACCATAACAGACTATTCTTCAAGCTCCATTGTTGAAATACACCCACGAGACCTGTTTAATGACCTAATCAAGATTTCCAGCTGGTTGACCTTTCTGACTTTGCCCAACCTACCAGTCCTCTCCTTCATTTTCTTTCTTATTCAGCTCAGACTGCTTTTTTGCCCCTCACTCTATTGCTTTCATCTGCTAAAACCCCATCTGCCCTCTCCATGCTTGCACCTTAGCTCAGTGTGACTGGAGAATGCCACACAAAAGGGAGATTAAAGACTATAAATTTAAGACCACCATCCCAGATGGGCCCTTATGACTGCAGAGCATAGTGAGTCTACTCAATTTTTCCTGGGGACTCTCTCCCCTTACCTTGGGTGGGAGGAGGTGAAGATGAGAGAAATATACTTATACTCTGGTAGAGGTAAAAGTCTTAAGAAGCATTGTCAAAGAAAGTAAAATAATTGAGTACCAAGTTTGATACTCTTCCCTCAAGGGAAATTCATCCATGGATTGGGGAGTCCAATGCCTCACAAATAATGGAGGACTCTTCCTGAGGGATGTTTGACCAAAATTGAGTTTTATAAGTCATTAGAAGCCTCAGCTTGGAAACTTGGCATGATTAGCTAGGATGTAGGGATTTCCTTATAAGGCTAGCAGACCCTGTTTTCTAGGGTAAGGGGAGCTAAAGCTAAGTGTGTGTGTTTGTGTGTGTGTGTGTGAAGGAGGGTTGTGATTAGTGTGATGTTTCTTTAACCGTGAAACATTTCTCACAAGTATGGACTGACTTAGGTTTCAGCTAGTTTTGTGCCGTGGACTGGCCACCATTTTGTGGGTCCCTAAATGAGGTCTGGACCCAATTCCAATATGGGAGGGAGGTTACCCCCAATGCTCAGGACACCAACTGGTGTCCACTCAATTCTGACACTATCTACTGGGAGATAGCATCAGTTTGCACAGAATGAAGGCTCAGTCCCACAGGATTGTTGCGCAACCCCCACACCCCCCCATCCCTGACTTCATACACCAATGGCAGGTTGATTACCTTTGTTTTGACTGATCAGCTACAAGTGGGGAGTTTCCAACAACTCCCTGCGAAAGGATACCAATCACAAGTCCAGGTTGTCACCTGTGTCCTGACCAGCTGGCTATAAATCAGGGTCTCCCTCATCCCTTTTCTAGGATTTGATTAATTTGCTAGAGGGGCTCACAGAACTCAGAGAAACATTTTACTTACTAGAGTGCCAGCTTCTTATAAAAGGATGTAACTCAGGGACAACCAGATGGAAGAGGTACAATAAGCAAGGTGTGGGGAAACGAGGGGAGCTTCCAGGCCTTCTCCAAGTGCAATGCTCTCCCCAAATCTCCACCTGTTCACCATCCCTGAAGCCCTTCAAACCCTGTCCTTCTGGCTTTTTAAAAAACCATGTCTCAGGGCACCTAGGTGGCTCAGTGGGTTGGGCCTCTGCCTTCAGCTCGGGTCATAGTCTCAGGGTCCTGGAATGAGCCCCGCATCAGGCTCCCTGCTCAGCAGGAAGCCTGCTTCCCCCTCTCGCTGCCTGCCTCTCTGTCAAAGAAATAAATAAAATCTTTAAAAAAAAAAAAAAAAAAAAGAAGCACCAAAAAAGCGAATTCTCCTTGGGGCACCTGGGTGGCTCAGTCATTAAACAGCTGCCTTGGCCTCAAGTCCTGATCTCAGGGTACTGGGATGGGATCCCACATCAGGCTCCCTGCTCAGTGGGAAGTCTGCTTCTCCCTCTCACACTCCCCCTGCTTGTGTTTCCTCTCTTACTGTCTCTTTCTCACTGTCAAATAAATAAATAAAATCTTTGTTTTAAAAAATGATGTCTCCAGTGCTTAGGCAATGATGGATTAAATCATTGGCCATTGGCGATCCATTCAACCTCCAGCCCCTCTCACCTCATGGAACTTGGAACTGAAAGTTCCAACCCTTTAATCACTTGGTCAGTTCCCTGGGCAAGCATCCCTCTTTGTTAAGTGACCCAGGGCATTCCAAAAGTTACTTCATTAACATAACAAAAGACACTTTTATCATTCATCCCTCCAGCCCCTTAGGAAATTCCAAGGATTTTAGAAAGCCCTGGGCTATAAACATGGATGAAGACCAAATAAGTATTTATTACAATTCAAATTTTAATTCACAGTATCACAGTCCGGATATACAAATTACCTTTATCAGCGTGATATAGAAACTAGAGATTTATATATTTGACTGCAGAAAATTTTAACATTTCTCCAAAGGGGAAAAACAAAAAAAATCAAAAGATGGAAAAATACATATGACAGAAATGGATGTTTTCTCTAATGTACAAAGCTTGCTTACAAATATTAATGGAGGAGAGATGACAAAACCAACAGATAAATGGGCAAAAGATAGTAACAGACAATTCCCAGAGGGGCTGTTTTTCCATTACCCAGTGTTGGCAAGAATGTGGGAAAACTGGAAGTTCACTTTTTGTCTTAGATATGTTCTTTCTGGACCTCTTTGCCTTCTTGCCCCAAACTATGTAATTACTTACTGAGCCTACTGTTATCCTGGGATCTCCCTTCACTATCACCCAGGATATTTTTTTCTCCTTTCTTCTGTGCTTTAAACTTTTCTGAGCAGACAACATCAATACTGTCTTAAGAAAGAGTTGGGAGTTGGGGCACCTGGGTGGCTCAGTGCTTTCAAGCCTCTGCCCTCGGCTCAGGTCATGATCCCAGGGTCCTGGGATAGAGCCCCGCTCAGCGGGGAGCCTGCTCCCCAACCACCGCCCCCCCCACCGCCCCACCCGCACCCCCCACCCCCACCCCCGCCTCTCTGCCTACTTGTGATCTCTGTCTGTCAAATAAATAAAATCTTTAAAAAAAAAAAAAGAAAAAAAAGAAAGAGTCGGGAGGTTTAACTAACTCAGTCACCCAGGTGCCTTGGGAATTTGAAATACGAGCAAAAAGTTGCAAATGTTTGATGAATAGCAGGTCTATTATAGGTGCTAAAGTGCTGTGGTCAAATTCTAAATCCCAAGCAAGAACCATCAGGTTAATCAATTCCCAAATTCCTGCCACAGAAACAGAGAAAGTTTGTCTTGACTAAGCCACTAGGTTTGGGGGTAATTTGTTATATAGCAATAGATAACTAATACAGTAGTATTAGTTAATACTAATACTACTAATACTAATAGAAATTTCCAACTTCAGTCTTCCCTTTCCTTAAGCTATATATCATCTTAATCATTTCCTTTTCCTTAAGCCATAATCATCAAAATTTTATAGAGAGTAAATTAAGGCCCAGACAAGTTAATGTACTTATTCAAGTTTACAGTGTTTAAATGATGAGCTATGAACATTTTCAGGTATTCTGACACACAGACAGTGTTCCTTGTATCCTCTCATGTTGACTTTAATAATTTTGAATTATTGATTTTTTTTTTCCCTAATGAAATGATGGCTAAAGACAGGAAGGTCCTTGGGGCACCTGGGTGGCTCAGTGGGTTAAAGCCTCTGCCTTTGGCTCAGGTCATGATCCCAGGGTCCTGGGATTGAGCCCCGCATTGGGCTCTCTGCTCCGTGGAGAGCCTGCTTTCTCCTCTCTCTCTGCCTGCCTTTCTGCCTATTTGTGATCTCTGTCTGTCAAATAAATAAATAAAATCTTAAAAAAAAAAAAAGACAGGAAGGTCCTCTATTAACCGCTACCCTAGGCACTGTGGATAAAAAGATGGGTGAGGAAGGTCAAGTGGCTTTTGGATAAAGTCAAACTGTGAGATGAAGGACTAGTAAAGGGATGAATCTCATGAGAGTAGTGGATATGAAAAATCTCAGATGCAAAATGTCAGAAAAAAAAAGGAATCCCAGTGAGTATTTGAGCAAGACAAAAACTTCAAGATTGAAAAAATTTATATTGACCTCAGAGATTAGTCAAGGGTCAAGCTAGACTTATTTTTCTTCAAGAAATATGGTGATCATAGGCATATCTTTGTTTAATATGTTATGTATTTATTTAGAGTTTTAGGTCTTTCTTATATTGTTCCATAACTTTGTCACATAATTCTTATATCGCTCATCATTCACACTTTAATGACTTAACCATGCCAAATTCCCAAATCATAAATTTAATATTCAAGTTAGCAAAACTCTTTTTTTTTTTTTTTAAGATTTTATTTATTTATTTGACAGACAGAGATCACAAGTAGGCAGAGAGGCAGGCAGAGAGAGGAGGAAGCAGGCTCCCCGCGGAGCAGAGAGCCCGGTGCGGGGCTCGATCCCAGAACCCTGGGATCATGACCTGAGCCGAAGGCCTACTGAGCCACCCAGGCACCCCAAAACTCTTGTTTTTTTAAGATTTTATTTTTAAGTAATCTCTACACTCAACATGAGGGTTGCAGAGGGAAAGAATCTTAAGCAGACTCCAGGCTGAGCATGGAGCCCCAACTCAGGCCTGGATCTCACAACTCTGAAAAATAACCAAAGCTGAAATCATGAGTCAGACTCTTAACCACTGAGCCGACCAGGAGCCCCATATTTAGCAAAAACACTGAAAACAAAAATAAAATGACAAAAGGTAAGTGATTCAGGGTGTGGAAAAATATGTTTAATATGTAAAACAAGGCAGGGAGGCTGGCTGACTCAGTCAGTAGAACATGTGACTCTTTATCTTGGAGCTATAAATTCAAGCCCCACATTGGGTGTAGAGATTACTTAAAAATAAACTCTTTAAAAGTATATATATATGTGTGTGTGTGTGTGTGTGTGTGTGTGTGTGTGTACACACACACACACACACACACATATATATAAATATATATATATAAATATATATAAAAAACAGAACAACAGATACATTTAAACTTAGCTCTCAGGGTGCCTGAGTGGCTCAGCGCCTAAGCATCCAGCTCTTGATTTTGGTTTTTTAGGTCATGATCTCAGGGTTGTGAGATTGAGCCCCATGTTGGGCATGGAGCCTGCGTGAGATTCTCTCTCTCCCTTTCCCTTTCCCCCTCTAAAAAAAAAGGAAAAAAAAAGGAAAACCACCACCAACAAAAAAAAACTTAGCTCTTAGTTCCCTAAAAATCAAAACAAATGATTTAAAAATTATTAATTTAAAAAATTAATAATTTTCAGTATTCTTCTTGTATAATAAAAGGAAATATATCAGTTCATGTGAGAAACTGTCTCTTACCTTTGAGAGGTCTTTTTTTTTCAAGATTTTATTTATTTATTTGTCAGAGAGAGAGAGTGCACAAGCGGGCAGAGTGGCAGACAGAGGTGGAGAGAGAAGCAGACTCCCTGCCAAGTAAGGAGCCCTATGTGGGACTTGATCCCAGAACCCTGGGATCATGACCTGAGCTGAAGGCAGCGGCTTAACTGACTGAGCCACCCAGCCGTCCCGAGAGGTCTTTTTTTAAAAAATATAAATCTTTTGGGGTACCTGGGTAGCTCACTGGGTTAAGCCTCTGCCTTCGGCTCAGGTCATGATCTCAGGGTTCTGGGATGGAGCCCCACATCGGGCTCTCTGCTCAGCGGGGAACCTGCGTCCCCCTCTTTCTCTGCCTGCCTCTCTTCCTACTTGTGATCTATTTCTCTGTCAAATAAATAAATAAAATCTTTAAATATATATATATATATAAATCTTTTTATAAGAACAATTAATAAATGGTATCTTTCATAGTAGTTAAAAAATGCATATAGTTTGGTTTCCCGGGTGGCTCAGTTGGTTAAGCATCTGACTCTTGATTTCAGCTCGGGTCATGATCTCGGGGTCGTGGGATCAAGGCCCACATTGGTCTCTGGGCTGAGAGGGGAGTCCGCTGGAGAGTCTCTCTCTTTCCCTCTCTCCCTCTCCCCCTCTCCCCAGCTTGCACTCACTCTCTCTCTCTGTTTCTCTCTTAAATAAATATATATATCTTTTTAAAAAATAAAAAAAAATTTTAAAATGCATACAGTCTTTAATAAGTTCTCAGCCCCTATTTATGGCCCCGCAAAACTACTTTATATCCCCATGCCAACCCAGGAAGGCAAGTGAAGCAAGTGACTGAGCCAGCCTGCCTCCATTATGGAAATTGGTGAGAGATTGGTTACTGGTGTATCCTGAATGCCCAAACAGATTTTTTTTAATTAAGTAAATTTTTTTTAAAAAGCACACTGACTTTTAGTTCCATGGCATTCCTTGTCTGACTCTGACTAAACTGCATAATCTTTCAGTTTCTTAGTTTCCTCATGTGGCAGGCATTTTATATGTTCACCAAACTCCATTTTCTTCTCTTCCTGGACCCTGTTCTGTCTTTCTTAGAGTTAGGTGGGGCCACATTACTGATTTTTAATTAGTGGAATTGGGTCAGAGATGATGTTTGCCACTTCCAGCCCTTGATTCTGAGAATACTTTCCGGGCACCTGCGTGGCTCAGTCAGTTCAGTGTCTGACTCTGGATCTCGCCTCAGCACTTGATCTCAGGGTCATGAGTTCAAGCTCCACACTGGGTTCCATGCTGGGTGTGGAGCCTACTTAAAAAAAAATTAATAAATAAGAATAAATAAAAGAAAAAAACCACTCTTTCATGCAAATTAATGCTTTCTGTCTCCGTGTCTCTCCTCTCTTGTGTGTACTCTCTCTCCCGTGAGCTGGCAGAATGTGGAGAATTCAGAAGGCCATAGAAGATGGTGGAGTCCCCAGTTGGAAGGAATTCGGGTCGCTGAAAAACTGCACAGAGCGGGGCCCCTGGGTGGCTCGGTGGATTAAGCCTCTGCCTTTGGCTCAGGTCATGATCTCAGGGTCCTGGGATCGAGCCCCGAATCAGGCTCTCTGCTCAGCAGGGAGCCTGTTTCCCTCTCTCTGCCTGCCTCTCTGTCTACTCTCTCTGTCAAGTAAGTAAATAAAACCTTAAAAAAAAAAAAAAAACTGCACAGATCAACGACATTCTGACCCAGTTTACATTAGGTTGCAATGTGAGCGAGAAATAACCCTCTGGGGGCACCTGAGTGGCTTACTTAGTTAAGTGTCTGCCTTCAGCTCTGGTCATGATCCCAGGATTCTGGGATCGAGCCCCACAATTGGACTCCTTGTTCAGCAAGAAGCCTTCTTCTCCCTCTCTCTTCACCTGCTGCTCCCCCTGCTTGTGTGCTCTCTCTTTCTCTGTCAAATAAATAAATAAAATCTTTTTTTTAAAAAAGCCTCTTTTTGTGTTTAGCTTCTCAAAGTTTAAGATGCTGTAAATTACAATAGTAAATCATCCTATAAATCCTCACAAATTGTCTATTAAATCTTATGATATTCTGAGTCAGAAATAAATAAAAACTTGTTCCTTGTTTCCCTTTAGCATATTAGAAATTAGTCCCATGTAATTATTTGTCCTAAACACACAGCAAAATCCAAGATGGCCTCCAATTATTCTCATCTCCTGGGATTCAAGTCCTTGTGTAGTCCCCTCCCACCCTGAATCACTGCTGCCTGGTGTTACCAACAGAATACTGCAGAAGAAATAGTGTGTGATCCCAAGATTGAGTCATTAAAGACATGGCAATATCTGTTTTGGTCTTTCTTAGACCACTTGCTCGGTAGAGAGCCAGCTGCCATGTCATGAGGACGTTAAAGCAACCTGTGGAGAAACAGACTTTGCATCAACCATTAGCACCTACTTTCCAGCCATGAGTGTGCCACCTAGAAAGCATATTCTCTAGCCTCAGTCAAGTCTGGAGATGACTGCATCCCTGGCTGACAACTTAAATGAAACCTAGTGAGAGACCCTGAGCCACAAACACTCTGATAAGAAGCTCCTGAATTCCTGATGAAGTTGACATAATAAATATTTATTGTTGTCTTAACCCACAAGGTATTGGAATAATTGGTGACAGGACAGTAATGACACAATCCATGATACTACTGTTTGGTAAAATTTCTAGATTCTTCTTTAATTTCTTTTTTTCCCCTGCAGCATTACTGAGACATAGCTAACATATAACATTGTATAAGTTTGAGGGTTGCAAAATAAGTTTGATATAATATATACTTCAAAATGATTACTATAATAAGGTGAATAAACACATTCATCACCTCACATAGTTACAGTTGTGTGTGCGTGTGTGTGTGTGTGTGTGTGTGTTAAGAATGTTTAAGATCCACTCTCTCAGTAAACTTAAAGTATACAGTACAGCATTATTGGGGCGCCTGGGTGGCTCAGTCGGTTAAGCGTCTGCCTTCAGCTCAGGTCATGATCCGGGGTTCTGGGATGGAGTCCTGCATTGGGCTCCCTGCTCAGCAGGGGATTCTGCTTCTCCCTCTCTTTTTGCCACTGCTCATGTGTGTGCTCTCTCTCATTCTCTCTGTCAAATAAATAAATAAAATCTTAAGATAAAATACAGTATTGTTAAATATAATCACCATGTGGTACATTACAATCCTAGAAGTTACTCTTCTTAAAACTTCTTAAAACTTCTTAAAACTTATAACCTTTGACTACCTTCATCCCTGCGCCAGCAACCACTAATTTTCTCTTTGTTTCTATAAGTTTGGAATTTTTAGAATCTGCATATAAGTGAGATCATATAATATTTGTCTCTCTCTATTTCAAATAGCATAATGCTCTCAAGTTTCATCCATGAGGTCACAAATAGCAGGATTTCCTCCTTTTCTATGGATATATAATATTCGTGTGTTTCTGTGTGTGTGTCTGTGTGTATAATATATATCACATCTTCTTTATTCATTCCTGTTGATGGACACAAAGGTTGTTTACTTGTCTTGACTATTGTAAAAAATGTTGCAATGAACATGGGGTACAGATATCTTGAGATATTGATTTCATTTCCCTCAGATATATACCCAGAAAAAACACTGTTGAATCATATGGTAGTCTTTTTTTTTTTTTTTTTTAAAGTATGCTCCATGTTCAACATGGGGCTTCAACTCATGACCCTGATATCAAAAACTGAGATCAGGATTTGTAGAGAGCACAAGCAGAGGGGAGGTGCAGAGGGAGAAGGAGAAGCAGACTCTCTTTTGAGCAGGGAGTCCAATGTAGGGTTCGATCCCAGGACCCTGGGATCATGACCTGAGCCAAAGGCAGATTCCCACCAACAGTGTACAATTGTTCCCTTTCTCCACAACCTCTCCAATATTTGTTATCACTTATGTTTTTGATGATAGAAATTCTAACATGTGTGAGGGGGTATCTCATTATAGTTTTGCATTTCTTTAATGATTAGTAATGTTAAACAACTTTTCATGTAGGTGTTGGCCATTTGAATATCTTCTTTGGAAATATGTCTATTCGGGTTCTTTGCCCATTTTAAAATTGGATTGTTTAGTTTTTTTGCTCTACACTTATATAAGTTCATTATATAGTTTGGATATTTGCCCCTTATCAGATGTGTAGTTTGCAAATATTTTCTCCTATTCCATAGGTTGCCTTTTCATTTTGTTGGTTGTTTCTTTTGTTGTGCAGAAACTTTTTAATTTGATATAGTCCCACTTTTCTATTTTTGTTTCGGTTGCTTGTGCTTTTGGTGTCATAACCATAAAATCATTACCAAGACTAACGTCAAGGAGCTTTTTCTCTATATTTCCTTCTAGGAATTTTATGGTTTCAGGTCTTGCATTTAAGTCTTTAACCCATTTTGAAATAATTTCCGTGAGTGGTGTAAGATAGGGATCCCATTTCATTTTTTCTTTTTTAAAGATTTTAGCATTTTCTTGTTTGTTTGTTTGTTTGTTTTTTGCATGCAAAATCTGTTTTCCCACCACCATTTATTGAAGAGACTATCTTTTCCTCATTGAATATTCTTTGCTTCCTTGCCAAATATCAGTTGACCATATATGCATAGGTTTACCTCTGGGCTCTGGATTCTGTTTTGTTGATCTATATGTCTGTTTTTAATGCCAGTACCATACTGTTTTGATTATGAAGCTTTGGAATATAGTTTGAAATTACAAAGTGTGATGCTCCAGCTTTGTTCTTCTTCCTCAGAATTGTTTTGGGTTTTCAGGGTCTTTTGTGGTTTCATATGAAATTTAGAATTTTTTTATATTTCTGTAAAAAGTCATTAGAATCTTGATAGGGATTACATTGAATTTATGGATCACTTTGGGTAGTATGGATATTTTAACAATATTAATTCTATCAACCCATGAGCATGGGATATCTTTTCATTTATTTATGTTTTTTCCTTTGTCTTTTATCAGTAACCTAGGTTTCACAGTATACAAACTTTTCCCTTCCTTAGTCAAATTTATTCCTAAGTATTTTATTATTTATGATACAATTGCAAACAGGATTTTTAAAAATTTATTTTTTCAGATAATTTGTTGTTGGTGTATAAAAACACAAACTGAAATTTTCTACATTCCGGTGGCACTCACTCTTCCGTGGGTCTTCAGTGTCTTCTATAGAAACAGTGTACACGAGGAACCACTCTGTTCATCTCCAAATCACAGGAAGTTGTATCAACCCTGTATCTAAAAGGATATGGGGTGGAATAATTTGGTAATGGCAATTTTGAAGAGTAAGTCTAAACAACGTAAGCCGATTCTGATTTCTTCTTGAAATCTTTAAACAGGGAGGGAGACTCTGGAAGAAAAAAAAAGTTAGAATAATATTTTTCTTCACACTATTATTACCAGAAACATTTTATTTTATTTTAAGATTTGTTTATTTGAGAGGGAGAAGTGTGAGCAGGATGTGGGGGAGGGGCAGAGGGAGAGAGAATCCTCAAGCAGACTCCTTGCTGAGCGTGGAGCCTGATATGGGGCTTGATCCCAGGACGCCAAGATCATGACCTGAGCCAAAATTAAGAGCTGGCCACTTAGCCGACTAAGCCACCCAGGTGCCCTTACCACAAACATTGTAAAACATTAGTTGGAAGACTACTGAACAACTTTGAAGAGAATACAAATGGGACACGTCCATTTCTTCAATAGGATGGCACATACCTACATGGGAAAGGAGAATATCTGCAATTCTGTAGAGCCCGTGAGTGATGTAATAATAATGATAGCAATAATAATATCAAGTTAACGTGAAATCTACATATATCTTAGATTAGTTTATCCACTCCCGTCTCCCACTTTCTTCCTACAGAGGGATTGCTCTGTTCTCACATTTTCTTCAGATGGATCAAGTAGTTAAATATAATATAAATGGCAAAAAGATGGTGAGGAAAGTACGTGTCAATTCATCAGAAAAGGAGTTTAAAGAAGGATGCTTCTTTTGGTATGAGAACCTCTGCCCCTTAGAGTAACTTACTAGAATTATGCAGTAGAGTTCCAGCTCATACAGCTTCATCCATAGCTCAGGGTATCTTGGCCAGTGATCTTCTTTCCCAGGTGGGTAGTTGACAAAATTCTTCCAGCAATGATCATACTCTGAGGAAACACAAATCTTGGTTCATTCCACAAATACAGCAGAAATTTACTTCAAAGGGAGCCCAACTTATAGATATACTGTCTAGAAAACCCATTAACCTTTTTAGCATTGGAGAAGGGCCACCTTTTCCCAGAATCCCTAAAAAAGAACAAAGATGAAGATGGCTGAGAGGTCATAGTGGCAGGAATGGAGAAAGGAGTCCTCTTTTTGATACTTCCTTCCTACGAAGTTCAGACTGTCCTTTCTTACATGACTTTGGACTTTCACTTCTGAGACTTTCAGAGTGGGACAATCAGTATCTTGGCCTTGAAACATACCAGCACCATGGTCTCTCACAAACACTTGAGATTCTTTGTTGTTTTTACCTGGGGCTCTCATGATCTGGACAGTCACACCACTTTTGAGGAGGTCTCGGAGTCCTTGCCGGTTTTGTGGATCCATGTGCCAGAAGAGCCGTGGTACATAAATAACCAGAGTGACACTAGGGTGTTGACTCAAAAATCCTCTAATAGCCTTGGAGCATTCCCAACACGGACTCCAGGACAGGAACCAGGTGATGGAACAGTGGGTGGATGGGCAATACCGTCTTTCTGAAGTAAATTTTTCTATAAAATTGAGTTCCACATGGTTGGCAGTGTTTTGGCCTGTGTTTCGCCACATCTTATGGCTTGTGCCCCACTGGATTTCATAGAGCAGGCAGGCCTCTTTACGGAGTTCTCTGGGATCAAAGAAGACTTCGAATTCCCAGGGTTCAATTCTCCTCCTGAAACACAAGCAGCACTCCCATGTTGTCACGCTATTTTTGGAGGGACCTTGAAAATAACTTCCTGCTCCCCTCTTCTATCAGGCAGATATAAAACATGACATCTCAGGAAAACTTTGTTTCCTATTCTATTTCTCCAAGTTATCTAGGGAGGTCCATTTGAATTATCAGAGTTTCTCTCACAAGCATAGTGAAGAGATTTTTCCCAACCGATCTTATTTGGTTACCATTCTCTCTATACTGTTATCTAGTAATTTTGAATCAGGTATAAATGTGTCCTTGTTTCTCTTTTAAAGGCTTCTCTTTGGGGCACCTGGGTGGCTCAGTTGCTAAGCATCTGCCTTTGGCTGGGGTCATGATCAGGGTCCTGGGATTGAGCCCTGTATTGGGCTCCCTGCTCCTGCTCGGCAGGAAGCCTGTTTCTCCCTCTCCCACTCCCTCTGGTTGTGTTCCCTCTCTTGCTGTCTCTCTATCAAATAAATAAAATATTTTTTAAAAAATGAAATAAAGGCTTCTCTTTATTTTGTAATCTTTCTATCTCACCATGGAGTTGCCAGGTCCTGATCATTAATCTTCACCATGCCTCAATAGACTCTAGCTAGATTTTAGGTGTAGAAGCCTCAAATTGCCAACAAGAGTCTATTGCCAAGTCTGAGAAGAGAAAGAGTCAGCCTCAGGATTCTTCCACATTAAATTCTGTATACTAATTCCTCATAAGAAAAAAATTCAAACTGCTCCCAATGACATCTTTATTCATTTATTTTTTTAAGATTTTATTTTTAAGTAATCTCTACACCCAACGTGGGGCTCAAACTTGCAACACTGAGATCAAGAGTCACAGGCTCTACTGACTGAGCCAACCAGGCACCCCTCCCAATGACATCTTTAGATTTAATATTTTCCATGCGTCAAAGCTGGAACTCAGGGGAGACTCAGGATTGTGCTGAGGACTCTTCTTTGCAATATGGTTGAGTCATCAGCTTACTACACCCTAATATTTCCACTCATCCCTAAAGTATTACATTTATTTATTACATAGATCAGTCCTTCCACCCATCATGAGATAATATATTCCCTGACAGAAGCCCCCCTGCTATCATGCTACATCTGAAAAATGGGCGTGTAGTATAAAACAAAAGGATGAAATCAAAGTGACAAATGAATTCTCTGGACTTTTCACTATTGGCTAGACAATCATGTGATTTAAACAGAGAAGAAACAGAGAAGGTAAGGCAATAATGGAACAAAGCTGGAAGGTAATTTACTTGAACAAAAGCCAAAAGACATACAAGCAAAGATACAGAAAGCAGTGATCGTAGAGAATGAAGTTAGAAAAGGTAAAAAGAGTGGCGCCTGGGTGACTTAGTGGGTTAAGCCTCTGCTTTGGCTCAGGTCATGATCTCAGGGTCCTGGGATCGAGCCCCACATTGGGCTCTCTGTTCAGCGGGGAGCCTGCTTCTCCCTCTCTCTCTCTGCCTGACTCTCTGCCTACTTGTGATCATTCTCTCTGTCAAATAAATAAATAAATAAATCTTCAAAAAAAAGAAAGAAAAGGCAAAAAGAAAAGAGTGGAAGCATGATAAAAGAAGAAAGGAAAAATATGGAAAGCTGTAGTCCTATAGCTCTTAAATCCACTTATTCTTGGTTGTATTAATGGTTTTATTCTGATGGTTTTATTCTTACCTCAAGGTGGCATCTCCTGCTGAAGGACCTGTTGACCAAGAGATGATTATGTCAGATAACACCCACATACAAATTTAGCTAAGAAAAAAATACTCTGTTCTTCCAAACCTGCAAACCGTATCAGAAAATGGAGTTAAAAATTCTCTCCTGTTTTAACTGGATTGGACCATTAAGAAAAGCAAGTTTCTAAGGGCTTTGCCAAAACCTGTTTGTCCAATCCCAAACCAAGTAATCCTCCTTAAGGCTCCAACAAGAATGATTAAGTGCAATGAGAAAGTCATTCCTCAGAGGCTCCTATGGTAATTTCTATGTGTTTCCATAGCATCTTGTACCTCCTTCATCATAGCAATCATGCTGTATTTGATTTGATTTGATTTATTTATTTGATAGAAATAAATAAAATCTAAATAAATAGATTTTTTGATAGCGAGAGAGGGAATACAAGCGGGTGGAGGGGGGAGGTGGGAGAGGGAGAAGCAGACTTCCCACTGAGCAGGGAGCCTGATGTAGGGCTTGATCCCAGGACCCTGGGATCATGACCCAAGCCAAAGGCAGAGACTTAAAGATTGAGCCACCCAGGTGCCCCAATCATGCTGTATTTTGATTGTTATTTATATGTCTATATTAACACTGAATTGTAGATTATGTGAGATATGGATTATGTATATCTCATTCCAGACCCTATCACACTGCCTGAAACATGTTGGTTAGCAATAGATATTTCTTGAGAAAATACCTGAATAAATCTCACTACTATCCATTATAGGATAGCTATAGATAGATAGATAGATAGAGAACAACATTGTGCAGAGAAAGTGGATCTCTCATATATTGCTGGTGGAAATGTAAATTGGTACAGCCCCTGTAGGAAATAGTTTGGCAGTTCCTTAATTAAAAACAACAACACGGGGGTGTCTGGCTGGCTCAGCTGGAAGAGCTGTTAATGTGGGGCTTACTAAATGTTAAGCACTCTTTGAAATATAGGAACAGGGAACAAAAAAATCTCTATCTTTATGCTCATGGAGTTTATATTCTAAGCCACGGATTTTATCTGAAGTGTCCTGGGAAGCCATTAGCACATGTAAGGACTATCCAAGGTCAAGTACTAGATTTTAGAGGCCCATACTTGTCAAGACTCGGAGCTTTGAGGATGAAATGGACACTGGCTTGACCTGAACTCAGAATATTCACAGAACAGAATTCTAATGCTCTGAGAGCAGAAATGCAAGTCATTTGTTTTATTTGGAGAAACATGGACATTTATTTTGGCAACAAGAACTCCTGCGAAGGGTTTGCTTCCTGGTTATTTGAAATCTAAAATTTGGGGAAGCAGGAGAAAAGGATCTTAAATTAAAAGGTGCACTTGTTGCTATTACCAGTCTCTCTTTTCCAAGAAAGAGGCGACACAGAGCAAAAGGCTCCCCTAACATGATACCCTTTCTCAGGGGGCCAGAGAGATGCACAAGTCACTGCCACCTCTGAGGGTGAGGTGGCTGTGTGGAGATGCAGGCAGGACGTTCAGCTTATCCTGCAGACAAACCTTAACTCTGAGATGGTGTCTTTAAGCCAAGAAGAGTCACAAGACTTGGAAGACACTTCCTCCAAAATGGGAGGAATTTTGCCCAAGGCTGTGTGTGTGTGTGTGTGTGTGTGTGTTGAGGGGTCCAGAATGTGCCACTGGCATAAAAATTATTTGGATCTGAAGACATTCAAAAATAGACTGTCTTCCCCTGAAATCTCTTATTTTCCTACAAACAGAATCTTCCAAAAGAACTCAAAAGAAATCAGTTGTCCTAAGTCCCATCCCCTGGAACAAACCAGGAGAGATTGACTCTTACCACTCAAGATACACACCCAGACAGATATTGTCACAAAAGCATATGTCCATCCAGTCTCCCAAGGGCCCATCTAGATTTCCTAAAAGTTTATTTGTATTTCTATAAATGCTCTTCTGCAACTCTGCTTTTCCTCTTAAGGTGGTATATAAGCCCCAAACTCTAAACACCTCTTTGAATCACATTTTTGTGAACTCTTGTATGCATGTTTGTCTTTTCTTTTGCTAACCTGTCTTTTGTTAGTTTAAATCTGAAGGCACCCAAAAACAGAATCTATGAGGGTAGAGGAAAATTTTTCCTCCCCAGCTCTGTGTATTTGTGTGCTGGCTGCATCTGTCTGTGCATTTGTACTAGATGGTAGAGGGATAGTCCAGAGAAGATCCATGGTGCAGTTTCCTGTAGATGGAAGATGATCCTAGTTGGAGGGTGGGACCTTTTTTTGAGAGAGAGAAAGCATGTGCAGGAGCATTGGGGAGGGGCAGAGGGAGAGAGAGAATCTTAACAGGATTTAAGCCCAGCATGGAGGCCAGTGCTGGGGGCGGGGTGGTGGTTGATACCCTGAGATCATGACCTGAGCCAAAATCAAGAGTTGGTCACTTAACCAACTGAGCCACCCAGGTACCCCTGGAGTATGGGAACTTTAAAAAAGAAATTAGCCAGATGTTAAAAAAAAAAAAAAAAAAAAACAGGACAGGGGTGCCTGGGTGGCTCGATGGATTGAGTGCCTGCTTTTGGCTCAGGTCATGATCTCAGGTTCCTGGGATTGAGCCCCATGTTGGCCTCTCTGCTAAGCAGGGAGCCTGCTTCCCCTCTCTCTCTGCCTGCCTCTCTGCCTACTTCAGATCTCTCTCTCTCTGTGTCAAATAAATAAATAAAATCTTAAAAAAAAAAAAAAATCACAGAGTCAGGAGTCGGGAAACACTATCCTAAGTGAGACTTGAAGAATAAACCTCTCATCCTTAAAAGGATATACAGGGAATTTAAACACTGAGCTGGTGGAGGAAAAGGGTGGCTAACATCTTGAAATGGGTACTTCTCAGACAATCCAAACTGGGGCCTTTGAACCAGCAGGTCCACACAGAGGGAACCCTGTAGAAACAGAGGCCACACCTATAGAAGAAGATCGAATTCATCGTGGGTGAAGCAGCAGTGAGAACTACAGAGAGAGTGAGATATATTCTCAGTATCTATCCCTTTCATGCAAGGCAATGATGCACAATGCACCACAGGATTTGGGATAGTCTGAGGGGTAAAATGCCCCACCTTCAGAGGAAAGTCTAGGAAAATTATCCGGATACTTCAACTAAATAATGCCTTTAGACTTTCCCCCAACATGCCACTCAGAAGAGAATTTTTGTAGAGGAAAAGCATAATGGAGAAAAAAAATATATTGTTTCTTAAAACCCAAGACTGATTTGTGTATCCTCTCCTACCATCACGCCCACATTCCTGCAAAGTCTCCTAACTGGTCTCTTTGCTTCCAAGTCTTTTCTGCTACCAGTCACAAAGGCACCAAGTGTCAGCTAAGTATGTCTAAAGCACTGTTTTAGGCACACCTGGGTGGTTCAGTTGTTTAAGCGTCTGACTCTTGATTTCAGCTCAGGTCATGATCTTAGGGTTGTGAGATCAAGCCCCCAGTTGAGCCACCCTGGGTGTGGAGCCTGCTTAAGATTCTCTCTCTCCCTCTGCCTCTCCCCTGCTCTAACAAAATGAAAATAAGGGGCATCTGGGTGGCTTAGTTGGTTAAGCATCTGACTCTCGGATTCAGCACATATCCTGATCTCATAGCTTGTGAGATTAAGCCTCCGTGAGATTAAGGCTCCGTGCTCAGTGAGAGTCTGCTTGGATATTCTTTCCCTCTGCTCCTTCCCCCGCTCACTTGCTCTCTCTCTAACAAAATAAAATAAAATAAAATAAAAGCACTATCTTAGTCATCGCTATGAGATTCACAAATTCTCCAAAGATCTTCTCTGACCAAAATCAACCTCAATTTCCTTAGCCTAGTATTCAAAGCCCTCTGTAATATTACTCCAGGATCATTCCAGGTTTGCTTCTCCCCCCCCCTTTTTTTTAAGGTTTATTTATTTATTTGAGAGAGAGAGTGGTGGGGAGGAGCAGAGAGAGAATCCTCAAGCAGACTCCTGGCTGAGCCAGAGCCCAACGTGGGGCTCCATCTCATGACCTTGAGATCCAGACCCTGAGATCGTGACCTGAGCAAAACCAAGAGTCGGTTGCATGACCAACTGTGCCACCCAGGTGCCCCTCCAGCTTTGCTTTCTAATCTCACTGCAGAGTATTTCCCCAGACTCTCCTAGAGACTAATCGGTTTACTCTTTGTATTTCCAAATATATTTCCATATATATTTATACTCAGTTTACTCTCTATATAGTTCCAAATATATTTATATTTGTAAATTCTCTCAAGCTTTTTGTGTCAGTCAACCAGGACTCTCTTCCTCTTTGCCCATCCAAATTCTACCCTTTCAGGATCCAGCTCAAATCCCATGTCAGCTGAAAATCATTTCCTTCCACATCCTGAAGTGTTCTCCCTCTCCCATGAATTTCTCCAACACTAAATAACTGAATCTTAAATTATCAATTAACACGCCCTTGTGCTTTCACTTCTGTTGCTATTTTAAACTATTAATTAACAGTTGTATTTTTTTTTACTTAATTTTTTATTATGGTGAAATAAGCATTGATTTGGTATCATTTGATCAAAATCATTTGTGGATGTGAATAGTTAGTATTAATAACAATAATAAATCCTGTTTAAGAATAATATCAATATAGTAGTAAATAGGAAAATTGAAAAATGCCTAAGGACACAAGCACAGGCAGGACACACACACAAACGCATGCATGCACACACGCACACACAGATTTTTGCCCTTTTCAAGAATAAGGAGTTTGCCAGGCCCCCGGGTCCGGTTTACCTTTGTCAGAAGCCATGGTGCTCTGTCACTGGACTTTTCCCCTGGAACTGTATATCGTGCTGATTGCTCTTACCAACAACATGCCTGAACATGGTAGGTGTGACCACTGCTACCTGGCTTGGGCAGAGGATGACTCAGTCCTGAGTCTCAGCCAATTACTGGGTATCTAGATTGTACAAGATATGGGGATTTGCATCAATATGTTGATAAGAAAACTTATGATTCAAATCATTAATCCTTTTTTTAAAAGATTTTATGTATTGGATTGGCCAGTTAGCTCAGCTGGTTAGAGGCATGGTGCTAATAAAAATTTTATTTATTTGAGAGAGAGAGCCCAAGCAGGGGGAGCAGCAGAGGGAGAGGGAGAAGCAGGCTCTCCACTGAGTAAGGGAGCCTGCCATGAGGCCAGGTCCCAGGACCCCAGGATTATGACCTGAGTCGAAGGCAGATGTTTAACCGACTGAGCCACCCAGGCACTCCTCAAAGAATTAATCCAATCACTGAGGCTATCTGAGTTTCTTTCATTTTAAAAAAATTCTTTTTTATTTGAGAGAGAGAGAGAGAGCACAAGCAGGGGGAGCAGCAGAGGGAGAGGGAGAAGCAGGCTCTTTGCCACAGGGAGCCCCACTCGGAGCTCAATCCCAGGATGATCAGAGCCAAAGGCAGACACTTAACCAACTGAGCCACCCAGGTGCCCCTGAATTTCTAAGTTCTTCCCTGATAACATCTGAATTTATTAAATTTATTAAATTAAATTAAGTCTGACCCATCATTCTTTTATTAGAGAGCACAAAGGAAGAACAAAGGGAAGAGAGAATTAAACTGTGTGTATAACCTGAAGACTTTCAGTGGACTTGCTTTTTAGCTATTATTTACTTATTTCTAACTTCCTCCTATTTTGCTCTTTGCCCCCAATCCTGTTGAAATGGGGAAGGGCACTGTTAGATGAAAATCAGAAGAACTTTGGCCTCTGAGTTGGGTAATTATTGTACAAGTCTTAGGTGATCTCTCTTTCTTTTTGAAGCAAAGGTTAAGTGTATGGCCAAGTCCTTCTGCTTTTTCATCCTTCTTGAGAAGGTGAATACTGTGCTCCAGATTACCACTGTCCCCTGTTGCCTGACCCCTGGCTCAGGCATCTCTGTGTTTCAGCACAGACTCCCAGAATTGAGGTCACTTTCAAGATCTAAGGCTCCCTCCCTCTAGCATCTCAGATCTAGAGCTTCTGAATTTGAATCTCAAGAACCACGAACCCTGTACCTGAGCCCTAAATATAAGATAGTTCTTAATCATGAAAGTCAAACTAGAGTTTCCATAGGCAAAGCAGTTGTCCAAGTGGCAGGTGAGAGTTTTGAAGAAGATACAAAAGTGCCACATCATAAATGAAGGCCCTTCAGAAGCCAGGTGTTTCAAAGTTGTATTTGTGGTAAGTAGAAGAACAGCCCCCCCACCCATGTCTGCCTTCTAATATCTGGAACCTGTAAGTGTGGTACTTTACAATGGCATATGGGACTTTGCAGGTGTGATTAAGTTAAGGATCTTTGGGGTAAGAAGATTATCCTTTCATGAGTACCATTATCCTATTATCCTATCAAAAGTACCTTGTAAGAATGATGCAAAAGAATCGGAGTCAGAGAAAGCCATGTGACTATGAAAGCAGAGATATGGCTGGAAGGGGCCATGATAGAGAGTGAGGACAGCCTACATGGAAAGGCATGTAAATGGATTTTTCCCTAGAGCCTCCTGAAGAAATGCTGCCCTGATGACACCTTGATTTTAGCCAGTGAGACCCTATTGCGTATTTCTGACCTCCAGGGCCATATGAAAATTTATGTTGTTTTATACCACTAAGTTCATGGTATTTGTTACAGCAGCAAAAAGAAACTAATATGACCATGCTCATGGAAGGCACATATGCAATAGTTAAGATGGAGTGTAATTTGAGTTTGTTCCTATTAGAATTTTATTGAGTGCTTATCATCAAGGGTATTTCTGTACCCTTGAGTACCCTAAGTGTTGGAAAACTTAGAGCTGGGGCTCCTTGGGTAGCTCAGTATGTTGAGCCTCTGACTCTTGGTTTTGGCTCAGGTCATGATCTCAGGGTCATAGGATTGAGGTCCACAAGGGGCTCTGTGCTCAGCAGGGAGTCTGCTTCTCTCCCTCTCCCTCTGCCCCTCCTCTACTTGCTATCTCTGTCTCTCTCTTTCTAAAATAAGTAAATAAATATTCAAAAAAAAAAAAAAAGAAAGAAAAGAAAACTCGGGGAACATCTGGGTGGCTCAGTTGTTTAAGGGTCTGCTTTGGGCTCAGGGATTGAGCCCCATGTACGGGTCTCTGCTTGGTGGGGAGCCTGCTTCTTCCTCTCTGTGCCACTCTGCCTACTTGTGCTCTCTGTGTCAAATAAATAAATAAAATCTTAAAACACACACACAAGGAAATACCACTTCATAACCTCTAGGATGGCTTCAATAAAAAAACACGATAGTAGCAAATGTTGGTGAAGATATGGAAAAACTAGAACTCTTGTGAATTTCTGTTAGTAATGTTAAATGGTGTGTACAGCCACTCTGGAAAATAGCTTGACAGTCTCTCAAAATATTAAACATAAAGTAACCAAGTGATTTGACAATTCCAAAAGAATTAAAAATACATCTCCACACAAAAACTTGTACATAAACTTGAATTGCAGTATTAATCATAATAACCAGGGCTCTGGGCTGGCTCAGTCGATGGAATGTGTGACTCTTAACCTCAGGGTTGTGAGTTGGAGTCCCATCTTGGGTGTAGAAATTACTTAAAAGTAAAATCTTTTAAAGGCACTAGAGTGGCTCGGTCAGTTAAGCATCTGACTCTTGATTTCAGTTCAGGTCATAATCTCAGTGTCATGAGATCAAGCCCAGCACAGAACCTGCTTAATATTCTTTTTCTTGGGGTACCTGGGTGGCTCAGAGGGTTAAGCCTCTGCTTTTGGCTCAGGTCATGGTCCCAGGGTCCTGGGATCAAGCCCCACATTGGGCTCCCTGCTCAGCGGGGAGCCTGCTTCTCCCTCTCTCTCTGCCTGCCTCTCTGCCTACTTCAGATCTCTCTCTCTCTGTGTCAAATAAATAAATAAATAAATAAAATCTTAAAAAAAAAAAAATTCTCTTTCTCTCTTTAACCTCTACCCTTCCCCCAACCCTTACATATGTGCTCTCTCCCTCTCCCTCTCTCTAAAAAAAATTAAATAAATAAAATTAAAATTAAATCTTAAAAAAAAAAAACTCATACCAGTTAAAAGGTAGAAACAATTCAAACGTCCTTCAACTAATGAATGGATAAATAAGTTGGGGGATAGCCATACAGTGAAATATTATTCAGCTATAAAAAGGAAAGAAGTAGTGATACATCATACAACACAGATAAAGCTTGAAAACATTATCCTTAGTGAAAGAACCCAGTCACAAAAGGTCATAAGTTGTAGGAGTCTGTTTGAATGAGACTTCCAGAAGAGGCAAATCCATAGAGATAAAAAGTACATTAGTGATTTCAAGAGGATGGGGGCAAGGGGTGAAAGGACTTGGGAACAACCTGCTAATGGGAATGGGATTTATTTTAGGGGTTAATAAAAATGTTCTGGAGTTAGATGGTGGTAATCGTTTTACACTTGTGAATATAGTTATTAAAACCACTGAATTTACTTTAAAATGATGAATTTTTTTAAAATTTTTGTTTATTTTTTAAATTTCTTTCCAGTGTTCCAGATTTCATTGTGTATGCACCACACCCAGTGCTCCATGCAATACGTGCCCTCCATAATACCCACCACCAGGCTCACCGAACCTCCTACTCCCCACCCCTCCAAAACCTTCAATTTGTTTCTCAGAGTCCACAGTCTCTCATGGTTCGTCTCCCCCTTCAATTTCCCCCAACTCCCTTCTCCTCTCAATCTCCCCATGTCCTCCGTGTTATTTCTTATGCTCCACAAATAAGCAGAACTGTATGATAATTGACTCTCTCTGCTTGACTTATTTCACTCAGCATAATCTCCTCCAGTCCCGTCCATGTTGATACAAAAGTTGGGTATCAACTTTTCTGATGGAGGCATAAAACTCCATAGTATATATGGACCACATCTTCTTTATCCAAAAATGATGATTTTTTAAAAGATTTTATTTATTTGTTTGAGAGAGAGAGGGAGCAGGAGGAGAGAGAGGGAGAAGTAGACTCCTTGCTGAGCAAGGAACCCAAGGTGGGGCTCAATCCCAGCACCCTGGGATCATGACCCAAGTTGAAAACAGATGCTTACCCAACTGAGCCATCCAGGCATCCCATTTATTTATATTTTGGAATAAGAAGTCTTACTCTGCACCATCCCACCCAAATCAGAGCATATAACTTGACTTACAGGGTACACACCTACTTGTAGACCAGTTTTTCAGACATTTAATGTTCTAGCTGAGAAAGAAGGTAATGTGTGTCCCAAAGCCATGAAGTCAGGAATGGCATGCTCTTCTCTAGCCCTGGGCATATTGGCCCCAGGAGAAAATTTGGTTAACTTGGGAGTGAACCAACCTGCCAACAACAACAGAACTGAAGCAGAAGGAAATGGCTACTCTTTTATTAACTTTAAATAACTTTAAAAAAATAATATAGGGGTGCCTGGGTGGCTCGGTAGAGTGACCAACTCTTGACTTCGGGTCAGGTACGATCTCAGGGTCGTGGGATGGAGCCCCGTGTCAGGCTCAGCATTCAGCAGAGAGTCTGAAATTCTCGCTTTCCCTATCCCCCTCCCCCTCCAAAATAAATAAATCTTTAAAATAAATAAATAAATAATATAAATGTATTAAGCACAGAACCTAAATCAAAATCCTTAGTGGACTCAGGAAATCTAGCAGCAACAACTTCATTCAATTCACAAGTAAATTTAGCAATGCAGCCACAGGAATCGTGGTGTAAGGCAGAAGGAACTCAAGGTGTAAGGTGAGAAAGGCCAGGAAAGGAAGACAGATCCTTCACAGGCTGGTGGCAGGAGAGAAGGAGCACTGAAGTCGGTGTTGTACTCGGTAAGCAGGAGCCAAGTCAGGTCCCAGGAAAGTCTTTATTTTTTATTTTATTTTTTTTTTAAGATTTTAGTCATTTGTTCGTCAGAGAGAGAGAGAGCACACTTGTGAGCAGGGGAGGGGCAGGCAGAGGGAGCAGGGAGCCCAATGTGGGACTTGATCCACGAATCCTGAGATCCTGACCTGAGCTGAAAGCAGACGCTTTACCAACTGAGCCACCCAGACATCCCTGAACTCTAGTTTTCTATAGGCCATTCTCCTTTGCTCTTCCCAGCGGAGGACAATGGCACACTGAAGTCAGCGCTCACTCTTCCTACATATAAAGAAGGCCCAAGCAATGGAAAGGCCCCAGAGAAATGGGGACTCCAGCAGTCCTGAAAGTGATTGAAATTTTTCCCTTAAATGCGGGGGATTGCCTGCTAGATAGAAGACTCTACTTAGTTATGTGCTCCATAACCAAGAATTACTATAACATAGACCAATTATTTCTTAATTTTCAATGAGTACTTTAAGTTTTATTCAAACCTCCATTTTTTCCCCCATTCTAGTCTGCAAGTATTATTTCTTTAATATTTTCACTGCTCTAATACTTTGGTTAATACCACTAACCGTGGAATAATGGCATTTTATAATTACTATTATTTCTTTTATTATATTTTATTTTTTATTTTTTTAAAGATTTACTTTTTAATTTATTAGAGAGAGAGAGAGAGAACGAGTAGTGAGGAGGGGCAGGAGGAGAGAGAGAAAGAGAGAAGCCAACTCCTTGTCAAGCAGCTAAGCCCTGTGCGGGGCTCGATCCCAGCACCCAGAGATCATGACCTGAGCCAAAGACAGACACGTAACTGACTGAGCCACCCATTTACTGGCTCTACTGCTTTACTAGACTTAGTGCCCCTAATGACTACTATTTCTGTTCTAATATTCTAATGACAGCTGATTTAAAGAATCTATTTTGATTTTGTGCAACTCTCTTCTAAAATCCCAAATTATCTCCTAAACACTTGGATCAGATTACCTTTTATACCAAAAAGTAGTTCTTATAGTAAATATCTATCTACATAGAACACAAGCAAGGAGAAAATTGAATATCCAGATTTCTCCCATCATGCTATAAAATAAATTATTGTTATGCTGAAACAAAAATCCAGCAAGTATATTTTATATCTTTAAAAAATGATAGTGTATAAAAAATAAAGATCAGTTCAATGAAATAAAACTGTAAAGATAATTTAGTTCAGAAATAATCTGCACTACAGGATGATTTGTTTTTGTTTTTGTTTTTGGCAGCAAAGCAAGGTTTATTGAGTGTAGATAGTAAAGTGATGGTACGAAGCTCCAGAAGAGGGAGGGGATCCGAAAGGGTTGCCAGCACAAGATGATTTGTAATGTTTGTCCAACATGATTTGGGACCATCCCCATCAATATGAGCAGGTTATTTACTCAATAAAGCGAGCTTAGCATGTCATACTATAAATAAGAAAGCCATTATCCAAGCAAGCATGTTGTTGTCCAATTAAAGAATATTAATAGGAGGGTATGATCTGAAATGACTATAATTGCTCTAGTATCTGGACCTGGAGGTTAATCGATCTTGCCATTTGGATCATTTAACTAATTCCCTTCTTCTGATTTCCCAATACATGTTCTATGCTAACTTGTTTTCCATGTGCACTTTTCCATCAAACACACTATGCTAGCTAACCCTCTTCCCTTGGCATCTTATTGTAAGCCCATATATTGATGACTGATTTGCAGGTGAAATTTTATGAATTTTGTTTATGCTAATCAGACTCATTTGTTCAAGGCTGAATGCACTACCAAGAATGCTGGGACCCCATTAGGCCCCCACCAAAGTATTGCTATGTTTACCAAAACAACCATCTATCTTTCTTCTGTTACATTAATTGCTCAGCTTTCTTCAACAAATACAATTCAAAAGTGCTTCTGTAAACATATTGACGCAGGTGGTTATTGTTGGCAACATTGTGATTGTTTCACTAAATTGTTCTAAATGATAGATCTAAAGCCAGTCTCCCCATTGTCGTCAGAACAGTGTTTCCAGTTCAAATGATGCATTTGACAAAGTGCTTTTTATACATCAGTTTTGTTTGTGTTCAAGGATAGGCATTCAGAGTTGCTACGTTCTGTAGCCTCATCTCCATTGTCCTTATAAATACCCATTCACTGCTGTTCTACACTGAAGTCCTGGCTAGAGAAGGAGATTGAAAAAAAAAAAAATTGTGTCCATTCTATTGAAATGATTGTTGCAGTTTGTTTGAATGCCTTCAGTGTTCAGTAACAGATTAATCTATTGTGAAATATACATGTAATGGATTACTGCTCTGTAGTTGGAGGGGGATCAATTATATCCCTAACTATATCAACCTGTAAGAATCTCTGAAACAATAGAGGAAAAAAAAAAGTGGTAGAAGAATATACTCCAATATTGCTTCTGTAAAGTTTACATATTTAAGCAGCAATGCTTTACATTATCTTTGGTTCTAAACATATGTAGTGAAATTATAGAATGGGAATGGGAAAGACATCAATTTCAGGATGGTGGTTTCTTTTTTTTTTCCTTAGGATTTTAAAAAATATATTTATTTGAGAGAGAATGAAAAGTGGAGAGGGGCAGAGGGACAGAGAGAGAAGCAGACTCCCTACTGAGCAGGAAGCCTGATGCTGGGCTCGATCCCAGGACCCTGGCTGGGATCATGACCTGAGCCGAAGGCAGATACTTAACCAACTAGGCTGCCCAGGTGCACCCCAGAATGGTGGTTTCATTAGGAGAATGGGAAGAGACTGGGAGGGTTAGATAGGCATCTTTATGTGTGTTTGTAATATACTTAAATTATAATCAACATTTTTTTAAAAACCTAAAAATAAAACAAAAATTAAAAGTTGTGGCAGTAATTCAGGTGACAGTGGTGAAGTTGACAGAAGATAGTGACAAATGGCATTAAAGAAGGGAGTAAATAAAGCAGTGACTGACAAACTTGCGCTTTAGATCTCCCAACAGGGAAATTAGTGAACTCATACTTCCTAGTGCAATCCAAAGTATCCAACCAAGTCTAGAGTTTTGTATTTGAAGTCTGTGAATTTTGCATTTTACCCCAGGAGTCAATTTAAACCTTTGACTGTAATTATAGCTTTAAAATTTTTCTAAGTGGGGACAAAATATCAACAATGACACATGAACAAAAAGTCATAACACTATTTCACCATGAAAACTGTAAACAATATAAATCCCAATGATAAACACTCCCTTTAGTAATATATGTATCTAAATAATCATATATAATACAGCCACTAAATGAACTATGTAGATATTGGTGATTTGAAAAAAATTCCTATGGTCACATTAGGTACAGAAAGATACAATATTATATAAACAGTGTGATCTCAGCTATAAAAATCATATACGACAACAATAAAAGACTAGAAGGAAATGTAGATATCAGGTACTATTTTAGTATTATTTTTCATGTTATTTTATATTATCTCAAAATAAGTTTTTAAAGATTTATTTACTTATTTATTTAAGAAAGTGTGTGTGAGTGGGGAAAGCATTTATTTGAGAGAGAGGGAGAGAGAATCCTCAAGTAGACTCCCCATTTAGCATGGAGCCCGACTTGGGGCTTGATCCCAGATACCTGGGATCATGATCTGAGCTGAAACCAAGAGTCTGCTACTTAACCAACTGAACCACACAGGTTTCCATAACTTATTTTTTTTTCAAGATTGCATTTATTTATTTGACACAGAGAGACAGTGAGAAAGGGAACAGAAGCAGGGGGAGTGGGAGAGGGAGAAGCAGGCTTCCCACCGAGCAGGGAGCCCGATGTGGGGCTCAATCCGAGGACCCTGAGATCATGACCTGAGATGAAGGCAGACACTTAACGACTAAGCCACCCTGGCACTCCAAAATAATTTATTTTTAAGTACCATTGTTAGCCTGTGATATCTGCCAGAGAAAGTTGATTACTTTAGGGAAATTTGATATTCACCTTCTCTATGAAGTATAAAAATAAGGCCTACCTCAAGAAACAACCTGAAATGATGTTTCTAAGTAATACACAGAATAATACCTGCCCATAAGAGACCACCAATAAATATGAGTCTCCTTCTATCTAGAGTCTAATAGACTGCCAAGTGCATCATGACTGTTAGATCATTAGGGCTGATGTGTATGTATATGTGTGTGAGATTAGGGAGATGATTAATCATGATGGATTTTCCAGGAAGATAAGTCGCAAATACAAATATACTGGTATTTCAGACCCAAGAAGTCATAAAGCACGTGACTAGTTTTATTGGAAGATTTACCCTAAGAATACCCCTTCTATTTCTCACAGCCTACCCACATCCACATTCATCAACCACCATGTCTTCATAATGTCGTAAAATGACATTGTCATCATTGTCCTGATAGAGCATGGAAATGGGGGACAGCTTGGTGGGGATACAGACAGCCCGGGGGATCGCTGGGTCAACCGCATGCATCAGGGCCTGCATGAAAGCATAATTGGAACTGTTGAGGGAGGTGGTCAGGGAGAATGGACAGTCTCCATGGCAATAGTTTGCCATGAACCCTTTGGGAGCAATAATCCACTTGTGCCAGCCTAAGTCCCGGAAGTTGATGAACAGCTGGTGACGATGGCAGAGGTTCTTGCAAGAAGCCTTAGGGGCAGGGATGGCTTCCCTCCTTCTTCGGGATGAAGGGTGGCACTGCTCCGGGTTGAGACTCACCACCAGCAGGGAAGCCTTAAGCGTCTGTTTCAGTCTGGCACAGGTGTCCTGAAGCTGAAAATTCACCCCCGGGTCTCTGGTCCCTTTGACCAGTATCTCTAGCAACAAACCTAAGTTCTCCTGGGGGTTGTAATTCCAAACCTTCGCCACGTCCAGCAGGTTGAAGCGCACAACTCCTTGAGGCCATGGGACTGACTGTAACACGAGCCTTTTCCCTGGTTTGGGGATGGACTGGCCCCGCATGTGAGGCTCCTGAACCAGGGACAGAGCCAACTCCAGTTCCGGTCCCAGCTTATAGTAAGTGTTGGGCCCCAAATCCAGGCCCAGCTGGGCCATCGTTAGCTGCTCTGTATCTTGAACGGCAGACAGGTTAAAGTAGAGCAGCTTCTGCAGGCAAGGGGAGGCTTGAGGAAGCTTCTCCGAGTAAAGAAAGAGACCTAGGTGGGAACAGAGATGTGAGAGTCACCAAAACATATTTCATTTCATATCCACCTATATGATATAAATGCCAAATGCTATATGATATCTACATATGCAAAATCAGGGCCGAAAATTATCAGTCATACTCAAACCCTACCATAGGGAGAATTTGTTTCTCTCCCTCCTCATTCAAGACCAGAGGTTCTTATCTTCACATCTGCAGGTCCCAGGGTGTCCTGGATAGAACTCAGAAGGTCCATGAACTTGGATGGGAAAAAGAATTACATCTTTATTTTCTCAGAACTCTAAATGAGATTTAGCATTTCTTTTAGCTATGAAAATAGGCAACAAATTCCAATAATATTATCAGGGCCTATGACACTGTTACCAATAAAAATCATAGGCATGTTCATAGATTAAGTTTTTGTGAATGTCTTAAAATCACATTTATGTTCACACTGCTTTGAATTTATTGTAAATTTAGTCCGCTCCCTGGATCTTGTTATGTATTATATTAATAAATGTAGCTGTTTATGTTACTGTACACACATTTGGTTCAAAATATTTTCATAAAAATATTTCAAAATTTAACTGATTTTCTTGGAATTTTTTAAAAGATTATTTTTTTATTTATTTGAGAGAGAGAGAGAAAGAGAACCTGAGCAGAGAAAGGGGTGAAGGGAGCAGCAGAGGGAGGGGCAAAGGGAGAAGCAGACTCCCACTTGAGCAGGAGCCCAACGTAGCACTTGATCCCAGGACCCTGGGATCATGACCTGAGCTGAAGGCAGACACTTAACCATCTGAGCCACCCAGGGACCTGATTTCCTTGGAAATCTTAAATATTTTATTTTAGGCAGGCTCCATCTCACCACTCTAAGATCATTACCTGAGAGGAAATCAAGAGTCAGATGCTCAACCTACTGAACAACCCAGGCGCCCCAACCCTAAGTAAGGATTTTCTAAGGCCATTCAGCTTATGGAGAAATTACACCAGAAATCCAAACATTCCAGCAGTGCCTGGCTGGCTCAGTCAGTAACACGAACATTGGATCCATGGAGATTACATGAAAAAACACAAAGGAGAAAGAACCTCGCCCCCCCCGCCCCCCCCCCCGCCGCAAGAAACCCTAATATCCGAACCATTCCCCTTCATTCTCAAGTCTCTTCATTCTCAAGTCTCATTTTAAAAAACAATAAAATAAAGAAGCATTTGAAATTACCCAGCGTCCTCTTCAAGCCTACCTTATCATCTTTCTTTCTTTTCATTGACCATCTTTTGGAAAGGTAGGTCTATATTTGCTGTCTCTAGCTCTTCATATTCTTCTGTTATTTTCCAACCCTTTACCCCTCACTATTCCACTGAAACATCTTTCTTACAGGCTGGCTAACTGTCAAGGGCAGAGATATCTTCACAGTAGTTACCTTCTCCACTTCTCGAAAAGTTGACCCCTCCTATTCCAGGCTAGAATTCTAACCTATCAGTCTCCCTTCCTCCTCCTAGCACTAAATCAGATTCCTTAAGCATAAAAGAAAATCAAAAAGCCAGAATGGAAAGGATGAAAAGATTTGAGAGCATGAAGATAAAAGAACTTCTATATTCAAAATGATGTCATTAACAAAATTAAAACCACAAAGAACAACCAAGAAAACTTATCATATGCATGAGTTTAAATTCATAATTAGAAAGAGCTTTTACAAAAAAAAGAAAAAAGAAAAAAGAAAAGAAAGAGCGAGCTTTTTCAAATGACCAAGAGGGCTTATAAATCATTAAGGAAAGGAAGACTCCTCAATAGAAAATGGCCAGCGTTTATAAACAGGCAATTGTTTGGAAGGAAAAAAAAAAGAAAAGAAAAGAGGAGAGGAGAGGGGAGAGAGGGGAAGAGGAGAGGAGAGAGGGGAGAGGGGAGGAGAAGAGAGGAGAGAGGAGAGGGGAGGGGAGAGGGGAGATGGGAGGGGAGAGGAAAGGAGAGGAGAGAAGAAAAGAATGAAGGAAGGAATGAAAGAAATTTAAAATGCATTTAAAAATGCATTCCAGGGACGCCTGGGTGGCTCAGTTGGTTAGGCAGCTGCCTTCGGCTCAGGTCATGATTTCAGCGTCCTGGGATCGAGTCCCACATCGGGCTCCTTGCTCAGCGGGGAGCCTGCTTCTCCCTCTGCCTCTGCCTACTACCACTCTGTCAGCCTGTGCTCGCTCACTCTCTCTCTCTAACAAATAAATAAATTAAAAAAAAAACAAACTTAAAAAAAAATGCATTCCAGGGGCGCCTGGGTGGCTCAATTGTTGAGTGTCTGCCTTCAGTTCAGGTCATGATCCGAGAACCTGAGATGGAGCCCCGCCATGGACTCCCCATGCTTGTATTCCCTCTCTTGCTGTCTCTCTCCATGTCGAATAAATAAAATCATTAAAAATAAATAAATAAATAAAAATACATTCCACCTTATTAAAGAAATAAAAAGCAAAACAATGAGATCATGTTTTGCTACCAGAATAAGAAAAATTAAAAAGCTAAAAGAGTATTGTTACTCAATGGCCTTCCAGTGTAGCAGGGATAAGTAAGTACCTTGTAATACATTCACAGAATGAATGAAATACTGTAAGCAGTGAGAATGAGCTACAGTCACACACACTATGGATAAATCTCACAAATACAATGTTGAGTGAAAGAAGCCAGACAGAAAAAAGGATACATTTCACATTTCTATTTATGTGAAGTTTAGAAACAGGCAAAATTGGTAAGTAATGTTATAGGATAGAAGTTACTCTTCCAGAGGAATAGTGATTAACCAGAAGGGGGCATGAAGGTTCCTCTGAGGGTTGTTGCTCCATTTTGTTTCTGGTTCTTGGCCCTGATTATTCTGTGAAAATTCACTGAGCTGTTCTCTAGGATTTGTGCACTTTTCTGTACATATGCTATCATTCCACACGTTTCTTTAATATTTCTATAAGGACTGCTTTCAAACTGTGGGAAAGTGAGAAATCTTTTTTTTTTTAAAGATTTTATTTATTTATTTGGCAGACAGAGATCACAAGTAGGCAGAGAGGCAGGCAGAGAGAGAGAGGAAGAAGCAGGCTCCTCGATGAGCAGAGAGCCCAATGCGGGGCTCCATCCCAGGACCCCGGGATCATGATCCGAGTGGAAGGCAGAGGCTTTAACCTACTGAGCCACCCAGGTGCCCCAGAAAGTGAGAATTCTTATACATTCATGGTGGGGTATAAATTTTGGAAGACACTTGTTATATATAAGAAGTATAAATGTGCCTTCTCTGATCTAAGAATCTCCTTCTAAGAATTTATCCTAGGGAAATAGAAAAAGCATAACAAACACACACACACACACACACACACACAACAAAACAAAAACGGATGTAAAGCTGTATTGTTTATATTATGTTCATACCCATCAACAGAGCATCAGTTACGTAAATTACAGCATGTTTATACAATGGCATATTGTACAGCCATTAAAATAAGATAACTGTGACTTTTAGTTCTGATTTGTATGAGATTTTCATAATACTTGAGTAACATATAGTATGACCCATTTATTAAAAAATACAAGTTTCTATTATAAATATATGCAAAGAAGAAAAGTCTGGAAGAACATACATATAAACTATTAATGATGGTTTTCTCTAGAGGAAGGTTAGGGAGGGGTGATGGTGAGACTATACCCTTTTCCTGTATTATTTGATAGGATTATGGTCACCACAAAAATCAAAGTTTTTTCCATGAGGGAGGAAGGGAAGAATCCTTAGCTGTTTTCAAACAAGCTTCCCATACCTTTTAGCCTTCCCCCAGGAATTTTCCCTGAACCCCCACTCCCAAGTCTTGAGTCTTTAACATACTAATACTTAGCATAAAGTATGGAAGTCTTACGTTTGTCTATCTCCCTTCTATGAACTTTTTTTTTTCTTTTACCTTTTATAAACTCTTCAAGGGCAGACTTTATCTTTAATTTCTATATTCCCATGGCCATACCCAGTTCCTAGCACATAGCAGGCATCCAAGAAATGCTTCCCAGACAAATAAATATTCAAATTTTATCTCCAGATACTGTAAAAACTAACCAATCAGGGCCCTCAATTCCTCTTGTGATTCCCCAACCCCCCACCCCTGCTTCTGGGAAGCTAAATAGAAATGCAGTTACATCACCCATCTCTGGCTTGGAATAAAAATTGAGTGGTAGAGTGAGGGGCAGGAACTGGCCAGGAGAACCGTCTGTCTGTCTATCTATCTATCTATCTATCTATTTGGACAATCCACTTTTAACAACTGACCTACGTAATTTCGGTGGGTGGTTTGACAAATTATTTTACGGCATTTAGTCAGATCGTCATATAATGGATATGACAATGGCGTAGACCACTGTTCTGTACTCACAAATCAGTAGCCATTTCCACCCAACAAAAATAGTGGCGAGGTGTGGAGACGGGAACCTGATGTCCGGGGCCAACTGGACTCACAATGTTCCCTGCCCCACTTGCCATATCAAAGGCACCACAGGGCATAAACCAACCGTGCGCTGAAGAATGAAGCCTGAGCCATAATTCCACCTTCACTCCTTTCACCTTAACTGTAGCACAAAAGTGTCAATTTAGGAAAAAAACTATTTTGAATCCTAACTTTGCTCACATGCTGGCTATGCGATCTTGAACAGCTCTTGAATAGTCTACCGGTTAATTCCCCATCTAAGACTGATTTTCCTTATTGTTAAAAAGCTAATAGAATCCCTGCCTTTGGAATCTCGGGATGTGGTCGGGATTGAATGAGATAAGATATGTAAAACACTAGCACTGGACCTTCTACAAACCTCTTGGTAATTGTTACCTTCCCCTTCTTTTCTTTCTTCATGCATCAACTGCCAGACTTTTCTCTAGAAAGCACGCTCATTTCCTTACCTTGATCCAGGAGATGTCGGAGTATGTTCCCACGTGTACCGAGATCCTTTAGGTAGCATAAATCTCGGGAGCCCCCATTGGTTGCTGCCGCCTCTCCATCCCAGAAAATTTTCTTCAAGATAGAAGGCACAGGTTGGAACTTCTGGGGTGAGGGCACTTTGTCTAAGCCCAGCAATTGGAGAAAGACATGTTCTTGGAATTGGAAAGTCTGGCCCAAAGACACAGTTATCAGGACGCGGAGAGCCAAGATGGCCAGGCAAGGAATCATGGCCTCGGAGCGGAGGCGCTGCTGGCCAGTGGGGCTGGAGAGAGCTCAATCGCCTGACTGCCTGGCAATTCAGGTGCTGCTAATTTATCTGATGGAAGATAATCAAGTGTGAATTGCTCTCTTCCCAGCTCCTCAAAGGTAATTGGATGTGAAAGGACAGAGAATTTTTTTCTCTTCTCTTGCTCTACTCTTCCCCCATAAAAGATCACAAAACAAAGATTATCAATGCATAGACTTAACCACAAAAATCTGAGGTTTGTCTGCAATAGACAGAATGGAAAGGAGACAGGCATTATTCATGGAACAAACGCTCATTAAGCATCTATTATGTGCAAGGCTCTGAGAAAGGTACTAGAACAGTAATGAAAAATGCCAAGTCTTGTCACTGACTGTCTTTAGACAAATACATAGGTATATTTCTATTAGACTGTATCCACAGCAATGTGAGAAGCCAAACCAGGGAGAGAAAACTCCACCCAAGGAATTCAATCAACACTGTTTTCAGCTCAAAAAGGGACTGAATTTTATTCATCTAACTTTTCCCTTCTTTTATATTTAAAGTTTTATTTATTTAAGTAATCTCTACACCCAACCTGGGGCTTGAACTCACAACCCCAAGACCAAGAGTTGCATGTTCCTCCGACTAAGCCAGCCTGGTGCCCTTAACTTTGCCCTTCCTGATTAAAGTAAAAAATCAGACTGACTGGGTTTGTTCTGATTCTACTACGTTTTAGTCATACAAAACCAGGCATGTCACTTAACCTTCTGAAGTTTTTGGTTTCTCAACTGAAAAGAAAAACTGATCTTTTAATTTGTTATAGGGATCTGATAAGATGTTGTATTTAAAGTGTTCTGCACAGTGCCTGCCAAATGGCAAGCACAAAGTGTTCCCAGAGGAGAAAGCTTCAACGTTGAAATAAGTAGACATTTTTCAGTGAGACAATCACCACTCAAGGCTGAAGGAACTAACGTGAAAAAGCCTGGAGGTTATTGAGAACTTTTTGGCAGCATGTATCAATTTCTTTTTTTCAATTTTTTCAATTTTTCAATTTATTTTTTAAAAGATTTAATTTATTTATTTGACACAGAGAGAGAGAGAATGAGTGAGAGGAGGGACAGAGGGAGAAGCAGAATCCCCGTTGAGCAAGGAGTCGGATGCAGGACTCTATCCCAGGACCCTGGGATCATGACTGGAGCAGACACTTAACTCACTGAGCCACCCAGGCATCCCAGTGTATATCAATTTCTGATTTTGCATTTTTGTTGTTTTACCAGACTCCTAGAAGATTTCCAGATGCAATAGAAGAATTAGCTGGTTTCTTGCCAAACTAATTTTCATGCTGTTTGAGTACAAGGACTTTTTCATTTTACATTCTTTTATACCACCTGCTTTTTTTTTTTTTTTTTAAATATACCACCTTTCTAAGACCTTGTTTCCCCCAAAGGAACAACAAAAGATTGTACCTGGTATATAATAGTTTCCCATCATTTACAGGATAAAGTCAAGACTCTTTAGCTTGGCTTTTTTTTTTTTTTTTTAATTTTGAAAGATTTTATTTATTTATTTATTTATTTGAGAGAGAGCATGAGCAGCAGGGAAGGGCAGAAAGAGAAGCAGACTCCTTAGCTTACTGGGAATCCAACACAGGGCTCAATCCCAGGACCGTGGGATTATGACCTGAACCGAAGGCAGATGCTTAACCAATTGACCCACCCAGGCATTCTGTTTCCCTGGCATTTGAAGGATTGCAGGGGTCTTATCTCATGGAGTTGAAGAATGAATCAAAGAATGAATCTTGGAACACAAAAGGGTAAAGGGAAGTGAATGTTTATTAAGTGAGGGCGAGAACAGAAAGGAAAGAAAAAGCTCTCTGGTGTGAGATGGGTCCCGAATGGGTTGCCACTGAGGGCAAGTCTTTTTAGTGACAGTCTTTTACTGAGAACTGACTGGGAAGCTTGTGGCGTTGAGATTCTTGTGCTGTCTTGGTTTATTGCCTGTTCTCTTGTAGCGCTCTGTCTCAGCGTCTCAGTCTGCCAGGAGTAGTTTCAGGGCCCAGCAAGGGAGTCAGAGCTTCCTCTCTCTCCTGCCTATAGCTTAACCCTTCCCCTATTCATGGGACGGGACCTGTGGGCAGAAGGAGTTATACTGGGATTGTGAGGAGTAACTGTGTACTTTTTAATTAGTGGCAGTTAGGTATATCGCAAGTCTCCAAGGAATCTGGAAGCAAGGCTTTCTGGACCTTGAGGGGCCAGCTGCTGCCAAGACGAGGTTACTTTTAAGCATTAAGGCACTTAGGCAGCCACGAGTTCCTTGAGGAAGGTCACAGTCTGCACATTTCAGGTACCTATCAGTGGGCTGCAAGCTGTAAGGAGATTTTAAGTTACATTTCTTTTGCCTTTGTTTCCCGCATCAGTATCACTAGCCTGACTCCTTGCCTCCCATTGGCCATCAGTAGTGGTAATACTGTAATGATACGGACCTACATGTCTTCCCCTGTGAGCTCACTTCATCTGAGAGCCTTGACACAGACCAAG
Organism: Martes martes; assembly: GCF_963455335.1. Lineage (NCBI taxonomy): Eukaryota > Metazoa > Chordata > Mammalia > Carnivora > Mustelidae > Martes > Martes martes. The sequence continues at coordinate 52,024,515 of NC_137895.1, read as the reverse complement.
TTCAAAGTTCACTTCCACTGCAAAAACTTCTTGGCTCACCAAAATATCTTTAAAGATTTCTTCTTTCTCCCACAGAGCCTCAAGTGGCACCCATGACAGCACTTGCTACACTGCATTTCACTGTGTCTTTTGTCTCTGTTTCTCCCAGACGATAAACTTCTGCAGAATCGGGATCATGTGTTTCCATCTAAGTATTTCCACTGTGTATTTTCCTCTTTAAGTATCTCTTCGTGGCCCAAGAAAGTGTCTGGCAGGTAGTAGACCTCCAGTAGACACCCATACAACAAATTAATGAGCAAAACGGACTGGTGCTATTTCCAGAGGTCTCATTCTTCTGGAGAGCCAAGTTTCCTCCATTCCCATTTCTCCTGTCTCCCTCCTCCTGCTTGCCTCCTAAAAAGCTAAAAGGTAACACTATTAAATTCATCTATAATCTTCCCCTGTTTTCAGCAATAAGTGTGGGTTGCATTTTGTTTTTCTTTATTCAACTTTTCTGACTTAGTGTCAGAATCAGGGGCGCCTGGGTGGCTCATTCGGTTAAGCGTCTGCCTTTGGCTCAGGTCATGATCTCAGGGTCCCAGGATCAAGCACCACCTGGGGCTCCCTGCTCTGCGGGGAGCCTGCTTCTCCCTCTCCCTCTGCCCCTCCCCAAAGTTCTGCTCTCTCACGCTCTCTCTCCCAAATAAATAAATAGATAAATAAAATCTTTTTTTTTTTTTAAAGAGGTGGACTCAGACAAACTGGTTTAAAATCAGGTTCCACGACTTACAAGTAGTGTGATCTTGACCAAATCACTCAGCTGTAAAGTAAGAATAAAACATCCTTTGCTGCGGTGCTGAGGAAATCTGATGGGATGATGTGTGCCCAATGTTCAGGACAATGTCAGCCATGGAAGCATTTGATGAAGTTCATTAGTATATCAGGACCCACAAAATGGAGGCCACCCAAGTGGCCTGGGGCCCATGTCACAAATCTAAACCTAAGTTAGCCTGCATTTATGGAAGTACCTATGGAGAAAATTTCACATACATCAATCACAATCTTCCAACCCACCCTTAGCTAGCTCACCTTTACCTGGACAACAGGACTTTCGAGCCTTCTTAGGAAATCCCCAATCTAGCCAATCATTCCCGTTCTCATGTTGCCTCTTCTAAAGCTCTATAAAATGTGCATCAGATCCCTTGGGAACAGTGTCCCTTTGCTGTGAAACACTGTACTCTCCCAAAACGTGGTTGTTTTCTCTTAAATAAAGGACATTTAAAAAAAAAAAGACATCAAACTTGTTATTAAATTGTTTTAGTTTCGTCATTTGACATACTTGATAAAAGTTAGCTCTTATTAACTACTGTTATCATTTTTGTTTATTGAAGGGGAGTTTAATTGGGGCACCTGGGTGGCTCAGTCAGTAAGCGTCTACCTTCGGCTCAGGTCATGATCCCAGGGTCCTGGAATTGAGCCCCCTCATCTTGCTCCCTGCTCCGCAGGAAGCCTGCTTCTCCCTCTCCCACTGCTTCTGTTCCCTCTCTCACTGCATCTCTGTCAAATAAATAAATAAAACTTTTTAAAAAATAAAGAAAAATAAAGGGGAGTTTAATCAGGGGAAAGAAAATAATTGAGAGTTATATATATATATATATATATAGCAAGAAAAAGCACTGCACCAAGCAAGAGTGAGAAGATCTAAGGTAGGGGCACCTGGGTGGCTCAGTGGGTTAAGTCTCTGCCTTCGGCTCAGATCATGATCCCAGGGTCCTGGGATTGAGCCCCCACATCGGGCTCTCTGTTCAACAGGAGCCTGCTTCCTCCTCTCTCTCTGCCTGCCTCTTTGCCTACTTGTGATCTCTGTCTGTCAAATAAATAAATAAATAAATCTTTAGAAGATCTAAGGTAATCACAGCTCCTCCAATGACCGTGTAATCCTGGTCGTTTCACTCAGTGTCTGTTTTATGATACATACCCAAGCATGGAAATTTTTTAAATAGGAAGATCTGAATGGTCTGAGATGTCATAAAGGTTAACCTATCTGGGCCTCATTTTCTTTACCTATAAAATCACCAGGTTGAATCCAGTTGACTTTAAGGATTTTACAAAATCATTTGATTCTGGATTTTCAGCCCAAATCAGAAATTAAAGTGAGGCAATATAGCTAAATAGCGTAGAATTGGTTCTGTAGTTAAGGACTTAGATTAAAACCCCAGCTCTATTATTCACTGTCTGGGGAGTCTTGGACAAATTGTTTCTCTGGGCTTTGGTTTTCTAATCAATAGAATACTAAACGTATCAGTCCAACAGAATTATTGTGATCATAACTATAAAATGTACTCAACCTTGGGGCGCCTGGGTGGCTCAGTGGGTTAAAGCCTCTGCCTTTGGCTCAGGTCATGATCTCAGGGTCCTGGGATAGAGCCCCACATGGGGCTCTCTGCTCAGTAGGGAGCCTGCTTCCCTTCTTCTCTCTTTGCCTGCCTCTCTCCTTACTTGTGATCTCCGTCTGTCAAATAAATAAAAAAAAAAAAAAAAAAAAACCTCAACCTCACAAAAAGAAACAAAGAAAAACAAGCCGATTAAAGCAATGAAATGTCTACCAATTGGCAAGAAGAGAAAAGACAATAGCAGAGTGCCAGGAGGGCTCAGTGGGTGGAGTGTGCGACTTGACCTTGGGGTCGTGAGTTCCAGCCTCCTGTGGAGTGTAGAGATAACTTAAATTTTAAAAAGTTGGGGACCTCTGGGTGGCCCAGTCAGTTAAGTGTCTGCCTTTGGCTCAGGTCATGGTCCCAGGATGCTGGGATGGAGCTCCTCATGGGACTCCCTGCTCAGCGAGGAGTGTGCTTCTCCCTCTCTCTCTGCTGCTCCTCCTACTTGAGCTCTCTCTCTTGCACTGTCTCTCTCAAATAAATAAGTAAAATCTTTTTAAAAAAGTAATAAATGAATAACATTTTAAAAAATATTTTATTTATTTGACAGAGAGAGACACAGCAAGAGCAGAAACACAAGCAGGGGGAGTGGGAGAGGGAGAAGCAGGTCTCCCGCTGAGCAGGGAGCCCTAAGATGCAGTGCTAGATCCCAGGACCCCAGGACCATGACCCGAAGGCAGACACTAATGACTGAGCCACTCAGGCGTCCCAATAAGTGAATAACTTAAAAAAGATTGATAAAGATTATAAATTTTGTGTTATGTACATTTTACCACAATTTTAAAAAATGCTCTTCTTATCAGCCATTTTAATTCTGGACTATCATTCTAAGCCACTAGAATATAAGCTGCACAAGGGTAGGGACAAATCATGGGCACTTGATGAATACTGGTTGAGTAAATTAACTAACGAGAGTGGACAAAAAATTACAAATTTATTGATTTTAGTATTTTTTATTATCAAGAAAATTTGAAAATAACCAAACTGCATAATAGTCAATACATTATAGAGCATCTATAAACTAGATATTATTCAACCATAAATAATGTTGTAAAAAGTATTTAATGGCAGGGGCGCCTGGGTGGCTCAGTGGGTTAAGCCTCTGCTCTTGGCTCAGGTCATGATCTCAGGATCCTGGGATAGAGCCCCACATTGGGCGCCCTGCTCGGCAGGTAGCCTGCTTCTCCCTCTCTCTCTATGCCTACCTCCCTGCCTACTTGTGATCTCTCTGTCAAATAAATAAAATCTTTAAAAAAAATTTAATGGCATAGAAACTTAAAGATTTTATTTATTTATTTGACAGAGAGAGAAAACACAAGCAGGCAGAGTGGCCGGCAGATGCAGGCTTCCTGCTGATCCAGGACCCCAGGATCATGACCAGAGCCAAAGGCAAATGCTTAAGTGACTGAATCACATAGGTACCCAAATATTTATTAGTTTTACCATCAGAAAAATTTAATTAAAACGACATAGTTATAACCACCAAAGCACAAAGTGATTTGGATGCTTCTGTCAGTTACTGAACAAATATTGACTGATTGTCTCGAAAACTGTTCTAAGGATTAAGGGTATAGAAGTGACAAAACAAAGTCCTACAAGTAAAGAGTTGCATAGAGTTACATTAACAACCAAGGAGAACTTCATGGGATGCCCGGGTGGCTCAGTCGGTTAAGTGTCTGCCTTTCACTCAGGTCATGATCCCAGTATCCTGGGATGGAGTCCCCTTGCTTGGAGGGGAACCTGATATTCCCTCTCTATGCCACTCCCCTTGCTTGTGCTCTCTCTCTCTCTGACAAATGGATAAATGAAATCTTTTTTTTTTTTTTTTTTTTGGAAACGTAGCTTCTTTTTTTTTTTTCTTAAGATTTTTTGTTTATATATTTGACAGAAGAGATCACAAGTAGGCAGAGAGGCAGGCAGAGAGAGGGGGGAGCAGGGTCCCTGAGGAGCAGAGAGCCTGATGTGGGGCTTGATCCTAGGATCCTGGGATCATGACCTGAGCTGAAGACAGAGGCTTTAACCCACTGAGTCACCCAGGTGCCCCTAAATGAAATCTTAAAAAAACAAAACAAAACAAAACAAACCAACAGGAAAAAATTGGATTGGGCACATTTATGTATATACAAATATATGCATACATTTATATGTAAGTATTTGTCATATGAGTACTAGCTGTCTTTTCTAGGTGTGGCCTGTAACTTAATTTGACAACATGTCTCTCTTTTATATTTTATAAAGTGATAGTGAGAATAAATGGTGGTATTTTTTTCATTAATGGTCTTCCGGGGGGGGGAAATATTTGGAATTATTTTGTGTGTAGGTAAATGGAAAATAATACTGGTTTTTTTTTAAGACTTTGTTTTTTTAAAAGATTTTATTTATTTATTTGACAGAGAGAGAGAGAGAGAGATCAAAGTAGGCTGAGAGGCAGGCAGAGAGGAGGAGGGAAGCAGGCTCCCTGATGAGCAGAGAGCCCAATCTCAGGGCTCAGTCCCAGGACCCTGAGAGATCATGACCTAAGCCGAAGGCAGAGGCTTAACCCACTGAGCCACCCAGGTGCCCCTAAGATTTTGTTTATTTATTTGACAGAGACAAAGATAGCGAGAGAGGAAATACAAGCACGGGGAGTGGGAGAGGAAAAAGCAGACTTCCCCCTGAACAGGGAGCCCAGATTCGGGGCTGGATCCTAGGACGCTGGGATCATGACCCCAGCCGAAGGAAGATGCCTAATGACTGAGCCACCCAGGTACCTTGATACTGTTTTTTTTTTTTTTAAGTCATAAGGTCTGAGAACCATTGACTTTGAATAATTGGTATTACAATCTTTCTCTTTCATAATTAAAATGGATTTTAAAAAGTTAAGACTATTTAATCTTATCAATGAAATGGATATTGAAATTAAATCCATAAATTTCCATACTCAGAAGATTTTCACAATTAGCATGGCCTACCTCAAAATATTAGGTAAATAAAAACTACTCTGGAGCAAAAATAAATATAAACACAAAGCAATAGTCACTTATGTATTTTAGATAGGATAAATATAATTATAAAATAAAATAAATATTTTACTCAGAACTGAATAACTTTGTAAATTAAAATTAGGTGAGAGATAAGTAATATTTCATTATAAAATGTTATATTTAATATTTTATACATTATGATTAAGAAATTGCTTGAATGGCAATTTAAAGTTTAAATAAGTGTTGGTGAACAATTTCTCTCCTGGATCTTCTTGGTTTCTCCAAGGCAAGAATAATAAAATATTAATGCTATGTCTAGAGTGCCTGGGTGGCTCAGTGGGTTAATCCTCTGCCCTTGGCTCTGGTCATGATCTTAGGGTCCTGGGATCGAGTCCCGCATCGGGCTCTCTGCTTGGCAGGGAGCCTGCTTCCTCCTCTCTCTCTGCCTGCCTCTCTGCCTACTTGTGATCTCTCTCTGTCAAATAAATAAATAAAATCTTTTTTTAAAAAATGCTATGTCTAAATTGTGTATCTTAACTAAAGCATTACCCTGAATGTCCCGGCTTAGAGCAAAGAAAACAAAAAATAGTCCTCCTTTCCTCCAAGGGTATAAATTTGCAGCTGATAAGGGTTGGTGGGGTCATTCTTACTGCCTTGGATAACAATGTTTTGTAAGCCTTGTATTCTTAGATAACGAATTTTTTGAAGTATTCTTGTTTAAGAGGGTCAGAAGATAAAAGAAAAGATGTTGCTCTTGACCTTTACTCTTAGGATTAACCTCTTTAGCCTGTTGAGATTCAGGAGCTCAAAGATTATTTTTGTTGTTTCAAAAGTAATGGCAGAATTTACAGATTTTAAGGGAGAGGAAGAAAGAACAAAAATCAAAACAACCTTGAAAACGAAGGTACTCATTCTGTGACTGCTTGTGACTTATTATACATGAGTATGGAGTGTACATGGCCATTGATTTAACAATGAACAAACACACGACTAAACAGATACTATGATGTCCTAACTTTGTTCCAGGCAAGCACTAGATGGGTGTTTTTCAACCTTTGAGTCATTAATGAATAGGGAAATAAATTTTGTGTGTCACATTGAAAAGAAAAACTGTAGATAATATCAGAGTGCATTGTGTGATGGCTAATGATTTTTTCCTGAAAGTTTTAGCTTCCAATATTTATCTGGATATGTTACTGGGTATATTTCTTTTCTCTTTGCTGGGGGAAGGGCTTTAAATATTTTATTTTTAAAACTTTACCCTGAGTATATTTCTTCTTCTTCCTTTTTTGGGGGAAGATTTTGTTTTTAAGTAATCTCTACACCCAATGTGGGTCTCGAATTTATGACCCCGAAATCAACAGTCTCATGTTCTACCACCTGAGCCAGCCAGGCACCCTTATATTGGGTTTATCTCTTAATGTGGGTCACTGGCAAAACACTGTGAATGCCGCCATGCTAATGACATTCTTGAACGACTCCTTTCTTTCCTGGAGTTTACATTCTCGTGAGGGAACTGATAAGGAACCAATAGTGAAGATGTGATAGAATAAGCACAGCAACCCAGGAAGCAATGTGAAAGGCGCCTTACCTAGAAGTGAGGGATTGGGGCTGCTTCCTTGAAGAAATGACACTCCAGTAAAGCCTGGAGGAGTGACTAAGAACACTTACACTGAAAACAGACCGCCTGGATCCTTCCAGGGCACCATCATTATTTCCCATAGGACTTCGTGCAAGTTACTTAACCTCTATGCCTTAGTTTCCGTATCTGAAGAAGGAAAAAATAAACGTCCCTATCCTATAGGGACACGGCTAACCGACATAATAGAAGTGCAGTGCTCAGCCTGACTCAGCCTTAACAGGTATTTACTGTTAGCATCACTGGATCTGGGGGGGATGGGCGGGGCAGGAGGGAGAAGTGTGCATGTGCGCATGTGTGGGGCCTTTGTGCGCATAGAACTTGGGATGGGGTTGAGAATGGGCAGAGCGTTAAGCCAAACCTTGGGAGAAGTGATAAGATGGTAATGTAAAAGAGGGGTTAGAGCATGAAAGGTCTTGTAAACCGTAGGGAAATGTGGACTTCAATCTGCGGACAATGGGGTCTTTGAAGAGTTTAAAGCAGGCCTGACATCATCACCCTGGTTCTCATGAGGCCAGAACCTGCTTGATGCTTGGCCGCACACACACACACACACACTATATATATATATATATATATATATATATATATATATATATATATATATATATATTTTTTTTTTTTAAGATTTTACTTACTTATTTGACAGAGAGACACAACGAGAGAGGGAACACAAGCAAGAGGAGTGGGAGAGGGAAAAGCAGGCTTCCTGCCAAGCAGGGAGCCTGATGCAGGGCTGGATCCCAGGACCCCGGGATCTTAACCTGAGCCGAAGGGAGACACTTAAGGACTGAGCCACCCAGGCGCCCCCTGTACATATATTTTTTTAAGAGTTTAATTAATTAATTTTTTTGTGAGTAAAGTGATAGAAGTTTATTAAGTGAAGATACAGAAAAGGCTCTCAAGAGTGAGAGGGGTCTCCGACAGGATTGCCCACAAGGGCCTTTAGTGTTGGTCTTTTATAGAAAGCCAACCAGGGAACTTAAATCCTTCTAACATCTCTATTGATAATACCTTCAATGGCTTACTTCCTTTTTAGGAGCCGGTTATTCTTTGTTGGTCACAAGCGATTATCATAAAGACACCCACCCCACAAGACCCACCCCACACGCCTAGGGTAGGGTGGTCCTCCACCCCACTTTTTAAGATTTTATTTGTTTGAAAGGAAGAGCACAAGTGAGGGGAAGGTCAGAGGGAGAGGGAGAAGCAAACTCTCCAATGAGCAGGCAGCCCAACTCCAGGCTCAGTCCCAGGACCCCAGGATCATGACCTGAGCAGAAGGCAGATGTTTAACCGACTGGGTAATCCAGGCACCCCAATACATATTTCTTTTAAAGATTTCCTCCCTAGACCATGGTTTAGACAACCTTCTTTGGGACTAACAGAGCCCAGTAGTAGGGGCTGGATTTCCCCATCATCTTTCAGTAAACCATACCCTCAATGGGAAAAGAAATGGATTGCAGAGGACTAAATAATACAAGGAGGTCCACCAAAGGGCCAGCTCAGTGATTAGGACTGGAAATAATGGTGGCTGTAGCAGCGAGGATTGAAGAGAGAGACATGAATACATAGAATTAACCAGAACTGGTGATGGAGTATCTAGGCTGAAAAAAGGGAGGAATCCTATATGGTAATGAGGCTTTGGACCTGGGCAGCTGGATGGATGGGAGTGTCAATCACTACAGAAGGTACAGAGGAAGTAGAGCAGGTTGGGGCGGGGTAAATCTAAGCTGCCTCCTTGATGTCTGAAGAGAGCTCTTGCGTGGACACTTGCATACGCCAATAGGGAGCTGAGAAGGGGGATCTGATGGCACATGTGGATTTAGGAGTCATTGGATTGCCCAGGAAGCTTACTCAGAGCACTGAATCATTATCTTTCATGAATCTTGGACACTTAGGAAAATGTAATGAAAGTGATCTATCTGGTTTCCAGAGAAAAGACATGCTCGTAACTCTGATTGCATTTTTAGGGAGTTCTTTAACTTCTTAGAGAACATCCACGAAATCTTTGAGGACGTCTTATGTAGCATGAGAAAAATAATGGGGGGCGCCTGGGTGGCTCAGTGGGTTAAGCCTCTGCCTTCAGCTCGGGTCATGATTTCAGGGTCCTGGGATCGAGCCCTACATCGGGCTCCCTGCTCAGTGGGAAGGAAGCCTTCTTCCCCCCTCTCTCTGCCTGCAGCTCTGCCTACTTGTGATCTCTCTTTCTCTCTGTCCAGTAATAAAAAATCTTAAAAAAAAATAATGGACCCAGGGCAGAATCCGCAGAAAGAACTGTTCAGTTAATTAGACACAGAGGCCATTAGACTGATGTGGGTCTAAGGTCATGGAGACTACCTAAGGACACCAAAGTCCCAGCTTGGAAATGCCTCAAGGTTACAGAATCACCGTGCTAGGGACAGCCAAGCATGGCCAGCTAGGCTTTGAGCAATAGCCAATCAACCCAATCATTTTCTTTCTTTTTTTTTTTTAAGATTTTATTTATTTATTTGACAGAGAGAGGTCACAAGTAGGCAGAGAGGGAGGCAGAGAGGAGGAAGCAGGCCCCCTGCTGAGCAGAGAGCCCAACATGGGGCTCCATCCCAGGACCCTGAGATCATGACCTAAGCGGAAGGCAGAGGCTTTAACCCACTGAGCCACCCAAGCACCCCTCATTTTCTTTCTTCTCTTCTGAACTTTCTCTATGTCTTTCCCCCTGGCTCCTATCCTTGCAGTGCTCCTACCCACTTCCAGTTTGGTGCTGTCTGATTGAAATCTGTTTTTGCTCAAATAAACTCTTAAAATTTTCAGTATGCCTCAGTTTATCTTTCCTTTCTTAATTCTTTTTAAGTAGGCTCCACGCCCAATGTGAGGCTTGAACCCACAAACCTGAGATCAAGCATCACAGGTTCTACCAACTAAGTCAGCCAGGTGCCCTTGCTCCCGTTTGTCCTTCAGCCGAACACAATACAAGGGAAAACTGTCTTTCTTCTGGGTAAAAGGAAACCCTGAAGAATGTGGTGTTGTGTAAGTCAAGTGATGTTTTAAGAAAGACTTTTCGAAAGGGTTCAAATATTTCTGAGAATAAGACCTGAACAGTGTCCACTAGGTGTTTAGAGGACTTTGAGGAATGTGAACAGAGCAGCTAGAGAAAGTTGTTCAAGGGAGTGAGTGGGCCCCAGATTGAGGGATGGAAGAACGGAGATGGAAAGGAATGGGCAGATACTGAGAAATCAGCATTGAATGGCAAATGAGAGAGGAAGTGGAAGGAGGAGAGAAGGAAAGAAAAGAGGTATTTGGAGGCACCTGGCTGACTCGGTTGGTGGAACATGGCTCCTGATCTTGGGGTTGTGATTTCGAGCTCCATGTTGGGTGTAGAGATCACTTAAAAATAAAATCTTGAAGGAAAAAAAAAAGAAAGAAAGAAGGGAAGGAAGGGAGAAAGAGAGAGAAAGAATGAATGAAAGAAGGAGGTCTTACACATGTTCAAACCTATTCAGGGTTGAAGACACAAGGCGGGGCACTTCCCTCAGGAAGAGAAAGGCTTATATGTTACATAGCTTGTCTTCTTTCCTTAGTCATGGCTCCCTGATCACTTTGCTTTTTCTCCCTCTGTTTCTGTTATCACACAGCTTTCTCTGTGTGACCCTCCAGCCTCCCTCTTGTAAAGACCTTTGTTATTATCTTGGGCCCACCTGGATTATCCAGAATCAACTCCTGATGTCTGGAATCTTTTTTTTTTTTTTTAAGATTTTATTTATTTATTTGACAAACAGAGATCACAAGTAGTCAGAGAGAGAGGAGGAAGCAGGCTCCCTGCTGAGCAGAGAGCCTGATGCGGGGCTCGATCCCAGGACCCTGGGATCATGACCTGGGCTGAAGGCAGAGGTTTTAACACACTGAGCCACCCAGGCGCCCCTGATGTCTGGAATCTTAATCACATCCCCAAAGTCTCTTTTGCCAGGGAGGGTCACATATTCATAGGTTCCAGGGAATGGAATGAGGACATCTTTTGAGGGCCATTATTCAGCCTGCCACAGATGCCTTCAGAAAAACCTCACCTCCTGCAAAATTATGCATGTGCATATGCACACAAACAGAAACACACAGTCATTGTGGAGAGAAAGGATAAAGGGACAAAAGCACTCAAAGTCTATGTAACTGCCCAAAACGTTTGGAATTCTAATACAAAGAGGGGTTCTAGGTTGGCTCAGTCAGTAACATGTGAATCTTGATCTTGGGGTTGTGGGTTGGAGCCCCACAGCCAGTGTGGAAATTACTCAAAAATAAAATCTTTAAAAAAAAAAAAGAATTCTAATGCAGATAGGCTATCACTGTTAGAAAGATATACAAAATTCCTAATACAGGTGAAGGTCCACTAAGGGAAGCAAGGGTAGAGAAAGCTGAAACTTCTGATTTTATATAAAGGATAAAAGGTCGAACCACCAAGAACTGTGTCCTGGAGGGAACAGACTTCATTTTTTTTTTTAGTAGTTTTAGATTTACAGGAAAGTTGAAAAGCAAATACAGAGTTCATGTATTCCCCACACCTGGTGTCCCCTATTATGATCTTACTTTAATATGGTACATTTGTTAACATTAATAAACCAATACGAAGGGGTGCCTGGGTGGCTCAGTCAGTTAAGTGCCTGCCTTCTGCTCAAGTTATGTTCCCAGGGTTCTGGGATCCAGCCTTGCATTGGGCTCTGAGCTTAGGGGGGGGAGCCTGCTTCTCCCTCTCCCTCTGCCACTCGCCCTGCTTGTGCTCTGTCACGCTCTCTCAAATAAGTAAATAAAATCCTTCAAAAAATAAACCAGTATTAACACATTATTATGAAATAAAGTCATAATTTATTTAGATTTTCTTTAGGTTTTACCTAATGTACTTTTTCTGTTCCGGGATCCCATGCAGGATATGACATTACATCTAGTTGTCCTGTCTCCTTCAGCATTCTGTTGTCTTTTTTTTTTTTTTTAAGATTTTTTTTTTTTTAAAGATTTTATTTGACAGACAGAGATCACAAGTAGGCAGAGAGGCAGGCAGAGAGGGAGGGGGAAGCAGGCTCCCCTCTGAGCAGAGAGCCCGATGCGGGGCTCGATCCCATGATCCTGGGATCATGACCTGAGCCGAAGGCAGAGGCTTCACTTGATCTTAGCCAAAAGGCCGAGAAGCGATAGGGCAGAGGCTTTAACCCACTGAGCCACCCAGGCGCCCCTTTTTTAAGATTTCTTAAAAATTTATTTGTCAGAGAGAGAAAGAGCACAAGTAGGCAGAGTGGCAGGCAGAGGCCGATGCAGGACTTGATCCCAGGACCCTGAGATTATGACCCGAGCCAAAGGCAGCCACTTAACCGCTTAACCGACTGAGCCACCCAGGCGTCCCCTTAATTGGGTCTTTGTATGACTTAATATTCTTGAGTTGTATGCATTGAGGGTTCTTTAAGGGTAAAAGAGCAGAGGGAAAATAATGTTTAGTCCCTGCATTTTCTTAAAAACCCGACACTAAGGCAGAACATCAGTTGGACAATTTGTGCAAGGGCATGCGGATGGTACCGCTCTGATCTCTGGCAGGTTTTTAAGCTGACTTAGAGTCCTCACTAATGTCCCTGGTTATTTTGCCATGCAATACCTCCAAGTTCTACTTTCACCTCCCCTTTCCAATCTTTTGTTTCATATTATTACTATTTCATCTCAATTTATTGACATTAGAATTCTACAACACTTGCGTTCCATGGGTCCTGATGTTTCTTCTTGGGGTGAATGAATAAAATGGAAGAAAACCGAATTGAAATCAGAAAGCTTTCCAACTATACAGCTGGCTTATGAAATGAGAGTAATGACACGGGAACGAAACGACAGAGGTGGAGGGGAAAAGACAATGGGATCATGGAAACTGTACTGTGGGGGAAGCTGAAAAGTACTGGTGTCCAATCTTCCTTCCCCGTTGTCCCTCTGGAAGAGGGGAGGGGGCTTAGTAGCAGGGCTGACGCTCTCTGCCAGCATATCAGGAGCATGAGGCTGGCGAAATGAAGCAACCTAAATAAAATCTATTAGGGTGAAATGCCGCCTCCCAAGTCCATTGCCCGCCCGGCTCCTCCCTCCCCCCCAGGCAGATACCCTCTTTAACAAGCCAACAATGGACTGCCGCTAGAAGGTCATCAAGGGTAGACAAACAAAGGAAAGACGACAAGCCTTTGTGTCTGGGTTCCTTTTCTCAAAAAGGAAGTCAAGGCAGAAAGTCCGTGAACCAACAGGAACAAAGACACAAGGCATTTCCTTTGATCTCAGGACGGGGTTCCCAAAGCTGAAATATAAGGTTCCACTTGGGCTGTGCCTCTCCAGCATGACCTACTTGTCTTTCCTGGAATCTCCTCTTTAAGCAAACTTGGGAATGCTGGGAGTGTTTTGCTCCTCTCCTCTGATAGGCCTAATTGACCAGTTAACTTCAAGGATCCAGTATCTTCATTCAAACCACGAATATTGGGAAGTTTACCGCCCCGTGAGCCCTGAGATCTTTCCATCAGAACCCTGCCCAGCGGGCTGGTCTTTAGCCTGCCCTCAGATTGGAAAGTCATTAAATGTTTTCCACCAAGCTGTTCAATAATTGATTATAGACCCAGGATTCGGCTCCGGGAAGTACTGATTCTTCCTTGTGGGATTTCAAGAACTAAAGTGAATCCGCGGAAAGGAAAGCAACCGCAGTCGGTGCGGGGAGAGGGAGGCAAAGAGCGGGTCGTCTGTGCGCACCGCAAGCAGGTGCATGGGGCTGCAGAGACCTCTGTCCCCAGGTGGGCGCAGGTGCCGGGCACTGGGCCACTTGTCCGCACTCCGCGTGTCAGGCCTTAAGGCCGGACTCCAGGGTAGATGGCCTTGGATGCCAGTGGAAACAGCCTTCTCAACTCGAGGCGCAGTGGAGAACCGGAGCGAGAGCAAAGGGGACACACCGGCGGGGCAACGGGGTGGAGCCGCCGGGCAGAGGGACCGAGGCAGGGACAAGGGGCGTTTGGGCGAGCCCACAGCAGTACAGTGAGTCATTCATTAACTGTGTGTTTGGGAGATTTTCCAAAACAGCAGCTTTCCCCTCTCCTTTGCCAGGCTTTATTTACCTCTCTTTGGAATACTTTTCACTCCCCACGCCGTATTTTGGATCTATGGTCTGTTGTTTCGCTCCACCAGAGTGTTTGCACCCCGAGGGCAAAACTTTTATTGTGCCTGCGGCTCTGTTGCCTGACCTGAAACCATCCTGGCACAGTTGAAGGGAAAACATTTCTTCGAAGCTAGAGAAGCCACCTAGAGGGACAAGGTGGGCTCCATAGATAGGAGAGAAAGTACAGCCAAGATTCCGACTTCTTCAGTTTAACCCCCTGGGGCAGATTAGAATTTTAAATTCCATTCATTCGATCTTAAGGACTTTCCCCCTCCTCCCACCTCCAGTAAATGAAGCTATTTCACTATGTATCATTACCCTTTCCACAAATGAGTCTGGGGACTGGAAGGGTCTGTACTGTTTAAAAGGTAAGCTTAGGCAGGCAGTGTGGGGCGGCAAATGAGGACGCAGCTGTGGAGCAGGGTGGCAGAGGGTGCCGGACCCGGCTGGGGGGCTGCCTGCTGCGGGGTTTGTTGAAGGCGGAACCAAGCGCTCGGCCCCACCTGCCTGACCCCAGGACTCGCGCGCGCGCGCGCGCGCCCTGCGCTGCTGCAGGCGGTCGGGCTCGCCCTCCAAGGAGCAGTCCGTGAGGGGCGCCTGCAATCAGGCGCACATTATCGCTCTGGCCCTAAATTTGACAGCGGTACGCTCGTTTCGCTTTTGAGGCTGAAAATGCAAGAGTCGTTTGTGAGATTAAGGTTCCAACAGAAACGAGATATGCAGAGTGCCTTGTGATTGGTAGTGGAACGTCCATCCTTGAGGTGCCCCGGCCCGAAATATTTGTGAAATGGTCAAATGTCTGAAATATAAAAACGGGTCTCATAGTAAGAGAAGGGAAGGACCCTGATGATGGGCTCTGTGTGGACTTTGGCAGCATGGTGATTCATTTGATGCCTCCAGAAAACACAGAAACCTGTGAATTAGAGAAATTATGGGCTCTACCTTCTTGTGATGACCAGTTAGCTCACAGAGCACGTGAGATGTTTCCTGAAGGCCTCATTCTTGGGATGAAAGATGACAACTCATCCCTGACTCCAGTGGAGGTGAAAGATGGATAAAATTATATGAGCTGATTTAGTAAAAAAAAGATGAACTTAGGCATATTAAAAACTGTAAGTTTATTTGAGCAAAGCTCAGTTCGAATGGGGAAGCATCCAATCTAGCAGACAGAAGCCCCAAGGGGCTGTACAAAATGAAAGATTTTTAAGGCAGAAGGGAGCAGAAACAGGACATTATACTTAGGCAAAAAGCAGATTGGTTATGGCAAGTTTACTCACCTTTAGGGGATAGCAAGGGTCTATCAGATTACCTCACTAGGGCTGATCAGGCGATTCCTGGTTGGCTGGTTTGAGATTTCGTTTCTAGGGAGAGCCAAAATTGTAATTAATTCTTGGTTTGGTGAGGTAAGGTTTAGCGGGAGTGACTCCATTTTGGGCCCGTTGTTTTGTTCTTAATACACAGTTAACGTAGTTTTACAATCAGGTTCATCCTTAAGATTTTCCCTTTGCGCTCCTTCTTCCAGCTTGAGGAACTGTACTTATACTCCTCCTTCAAGGACTGGAGATTAATACAAAGAATCAAACTTCCCATTGTCAAGAAGAGGGTTATCATGGGGCATCTGGGTGGCTCAGTTGGTTAAGGGTCTGCCGTTGGCTCAGGTCGTGATCCTGGGGTCGGGCTCCTTGCTTGTCACAGAGTCTGCTTCTCCCTCTCCCTCTGCCTCTCTCCCCTGCTTGTGCTCGCCTCTCTCTCTTTCTTCAAATAAATAAATAAAAATCTTTGGGGGGGGGGTGGCTTATCTGTGTTTTCCTGTTAATTTTCTTCCCTGCCCATCTGTGAATACTCCAGTTCATGGTAAACTTCTGTGGTGGGCCCATGGAGCTCTAGCCACCGCTTTAAGTTCTGCATAGCTCTGAACAGATCTAGGTCTGAGCTCCTGCCAGAGGTCTGAACAGAAAGGTGACATTTTGCTTCAAGTCATCTGAAAAGAACTTCAGCTCAATTAGCCCAGACTCCCAGTAAAACGGTAGGTGGGACTGGCCTAGAAATTCAATTCTTACCTCCTTTTAGCCTATCAAGTAAACCCATCTGCCAGTCCATTGAAAAAATAAATGAACCATTGAGTGAAAGAATTAGGTTGGGTGGGTATTAAGATTGAATTAGAACTGATACCTTCCCCTTCTATTCTCTCACAAAACAACGACAACTTCTACAATTCTTTTGGACAATTTAAAGAGCCTATCTTTCCTAGCTTGTATCTCTTAGAGATTGCCTAAAAATCTGCCTGCTCGGCAAACTAGGCTTGAGTGTTACAGGACAAAGGGGAGAATAATGGCAATCATTCCCAAAACATAGAAAAAAGATGAAGCCAACTGGGACTGTTTCCTTAAGGCTTTTCTCGCCAGACACTTTTCCGCCTCTTGTGCCTTTCCTACTTTGTCTTCACTGAGGGTAGTGGAGAGCAGCCAGAAGAATCAAATAGCAAAGCACTAAGACACTAGAGGAAGTAAATCATGTGGGACCAGCACATAAATAAGGTCTGGAGCTCTGATGCACAAAATAGTGATTATAGTCAACAACACTGTTAAAAACTTCAAGGTTGCTGAAGGACTCAATCTTAACTTCTCTCCTCACAAAATAAATAATTATGTGCTAGAGGTGGTAGTTAACCCCAAGGCAGTAAACATATTGCACTATATAAATGTATCAAATGAACACATTGTTTTATGTTAACCTTACATGTTATGTGTCCATTATATCTCAATAAATTTTTTTCCAAAATATTACTACATCATTTACATCCCTCTCCCCAAAAGAGTAAATCATGCAGAGTTCAAGAAGTTGATATTAGACATATATTTTGTAATTGTGATGTTAATTTACTTTAACATATAAATGGTTTTATAACTTGTATGAGCAAATTGTTCCATAGACTGGTTTCTCCTTTTCTTCCATTTAATTAACTATTCCTTTTATTTTTTTAAGTTTTATTTTATTTTTTTTAAAGATTTATTTATTTATTTATTTGACAGACAGAGATCCCAAGTAGGCAGAGAGGCAGGCAGAGAGAGGGGGGAAGCAGGTTCCCTGCTGAGCAGAGAGCCCGATGTGGGGCTCCATCCTAGGACCCTGGGATCATGACCTGAGCCAAAGGCAGAGGCTTTAACCCACTCAGCCACCCAGGTGCCCCTAACTATTCCTTTTAAACATCTCTCCCACTACCCCTGCTTGTGCTTCCTCTCTCACTGTGTCTCTCTCTGTCAAATAAATAAGTAAAATTTGAAAAAAAAATCAGGTTTTAAAATTTTTATTTATTTATTTGACAGAGAGAGGGGTGAGGGGGAAGCGCCTGTGCACAAGCAGGGGGAGCGGCAGGCAGAGGGAAAGGGAGAAGCAGGCCTCCTGCTGAGCAGAGAACCCGATGACCGATGACCGATGACCGAGGTGGGGCTCGATCCCAGGACTCTGGGATCATGACCTGAGCGGCAGACACTTAACCGACTGAGTCTCCCAGGCACCCCAAAATATCAATAGTTTTTGATGTCTGGAAAAGAGCCCCAACATTTGAGGAAATTCAGACCCTTACATGAATTGGGATAGCTTCCCTGCCCCTCTCCCTTACCTTCTTTCCTTCCTCCTGTTACACCCTCCTTCACCAGCTCTATTTTATAATCCTAGCTATTACCCCTTACTAAGAAAAGATAATCATCCTTCTAACTTTCAAAAATGTAAAACGTAAATGGTCTACATTGGTTCACCATATGGTTACGTATCTGAGATTCCCTCAGACATCTGTACACATTTTGATACTGTTAAAACCGAGATAACAGGCCCAAAATGGAGCCACTTATGTTAAGCCACACTTCATCAAACCGAGACTTACAGTTTCAGCTCTCCTAGAGAGGACATCTTCAACCAGTCCATCGGGAATCTGCTGGTCAATACTAGTTAGGTAGTTGGCCTGATTGAATCCATCCGTCCCCTAAAGGAAAGTGACCTTGCCATAACCGACCAGCTTCACCTAGTGTAATGCCCTTGTTCCCGCTCCCTTCTCCCTACATTTTGTGCATCTCCTGGGAATTCCATTCTATCCACTAGATGGGATGCTGTCCCTTTCGTAGATCATTGAATAAAGCCAATACAGATCTTTAAAAAATTTACTCAGTCGAATTTTGGGTTTTAACATTGGTCTGAGTAGAGATGCTGGTCTTATGTGTTGATTCACTCAACAAGCGTTTCGTGTCCATGGTTCTGCAGTGTGTTACACACCCTACATAACATGAGTTTAACAGTTTACCTGATCTCGAATCTCATGCTTTGTATGTATCTATTTTAAAGCTCTTAATATCTGTCATCAGACAGTATTTCAAAGATTTGGTTGCAGCTACCAGCTATAGGAAATGCTAATCTCACAATACATCTTTCCTAGTTTTTCTATTCTAAAATTGCCATGCAGTAGTTTAAAGGACATCTTAATTAGGGTTTTAAAACTCAAGTAGCAGTGAACTGTTTTATATGTTACTTTACTCAAATTTCCTCAGATGAGAAATCTTTGCTCTTTTTGAAATTCAGCTAGTGGACTTTTTTTTAGGTTTTATGTATTTACGAAATCTCTAACCCATTGTGGGGCTTGAACCCATGAGCCTGATGCCAAGAGTTGCATGCTCCTCTGACTGAGCCAGCTGGGCGCCCCCTAATGGATTTTCATTCATTAGTATTATTGTGTTCTTTATCATACATATATATGCTGCAATTTCTTTTTCTTTCTTCTTTCTTTTCTTTTCTCCCTCCCTCCCTTCCTTTCTTTCATCTACTGTATTATTTGTCCTTTGAACCTAGCTTGATTCTTGATTTTCTGTATAAAATCTGGGAACCAAGGGGCACCTGGGTGGCTCAGTCCGTTAGGCGACTGCCTTCGGCTCAGGTCATGATCCCAGGGTTCTGGGATCAAGCCTCGCACTGGGCTCCCTGCTCAGTGGGGAACTTGTTTCTCCCTCCTCTCCCTGCTCATGCTCTCTCTCACTATCTCTGTCTCTCTCTCAAATCAATCAATCAATCTGGCAACCTACCTTTTCTTTCTTTCTTTCTTTTTAAGGTTTTACTTATGTATTTGACAGAGATTGAGAGAGCACAAGCAAGGCGAGCGGCAGGCAAAGGGAGAGGGAAAAGCAAGACTCCCCACCCAGCAGGAAGCCCAACTCGGGGCTCAATCCCAGAACCCTGGGATCATGACCTTAGCTAAAGGCAGACACTTAACTAACTGAGCCACCCAGGCACCCCTGGCAAACTTTTCTTTATAATTATATTGTTTCTTTCCACATTTTGAAACTCTACCTTCTCAAACGTTTCATACTCTCTAAGAACCCCACCTCTCCTGGCTCCCTAAGTATGAAACATGTTCACTTCTATTTCCTGAATATTTCCTGTTTTCTGAATATTTCCTATTTTCTATTTTTTAAAAAGCTTTTATGTGCATATTCTATAAAGTAGCCCACAGTTGTAGATTTGTGAAGACTGTATTTGGTGGCCCTTTCCATTTGCTTCCCAGAAGCACCCACTTTAAACTGTTTTGGCCAATTTTTTTTGGTGTTTGTCTCTGTATTTCAAAATGGCAAGTTTATAATGATACTTCTTGATTTTTAAATTCATTCCTTCCTCCCTTCTCCCTCCCTTTTTTTTTTTTTTTTTTTTTTTTTTGGTATTGGGCATTATTATTGACTTCCAAAACAGATTTTTCTTCCTCATTTCCCCTACCACACTCATATATATTTCCAATTTCCTCACTCTTCTAATGTGGTTATTTTCTGTTTTAGTTAGATCAGCATTCCCGGTAAAAGGTGTAATGTGTGTTTGAACTGTTATTTCAGGATATTCAATTCTGCAATAGAGAGGAAAAAGAAATGGGATGGATGATACCCTTAAGGTTAAGCACGGACAGTGAACTAGTAGCTTAGAAGACAGAGGTGAAACTCATCGTTGAGTGTGAATACTTAGTAAATAACTAGCACATGAGATATAGGTATAATTCATTATGTGTGTTTAAATATATTGTAAATTTAAAAAATACTCAGTAAGTAAAATAGTAACCAAAACCAGTTATTACTTACAGAAAAGAAAAGGATGGAAAGAACAAGTCATGAGCATATCACCTGTGGACTGACTACCCATGTCACCCCTAAATCAGTCACCCATCAGTGGCACCCACTATTATCCCACTGTAGGCCCACATATGCTCTCCCGTTGAATTACAAACAAAATTCATGGTTGTTCACCAGGTTAATTGGGAAGCTCCAGCTACAGCTGGCCTATTTCACTGGTGGAATCAGCGTGTGTTATTGGTACCTGGTACCTTCTGTCTCGGGGCACTCCCCTCAACCCCTCAGCTCTGGTTCTCATGACAACCCCATCAACGGGGATGGGTGAAGCAGTGGAGAGACAAAACATCGAAACAGTACATCGGGAAGGAAGCTTTCCTGGCTGGATCTAAAAATTAAATCTAAATCTAAATCTAGGGGCATCTGGGTGGCTAAGTGGGTTAAGCCTCTGCCTTCAGCTCAGGTCATGATCCTAGGGTCCTGGGATCAATCCCCACATCGGGCTCTCTGCTCAGCAGGGAGCCTGCTTCCTCCTCTCTCTCTGCCTGCCTCTCTGCCTCCTTGTGATCTCTGTCTGTTAAATAAATAAATAAAATCTTAAAATAATAATAATAATAAATCTAAATCTAAAAATTAAACTAATGGGGCGCCTGGGTGGCTCAGATGGTTGAGCATCTGCCTTCCAATCGGGTCATGATCCCAGGGTCCTGGGATCAAGTCCTAAGTCAGGCTCCCTGCTCGGCGGGGAGCCTGCTTCTCCCTCTGCCTCTGACTCCCTCTCGCTCTCTGTCTCTCATGAATAAATAAATAAAATCTTAAAAAAAATTAAATCGACAAGGACAGATTAGCAGGAGAAAAGCATACAAATTTACTTAATGTAAAATTGACTTGCAGGAGCCTTTATAAGGAAATGAAGACTTGGACAAATGGTTAAACCTAAGCCTTACTATGCTAGGTTTGATGAAGACTGGACAGTCATGGAAGAGTATCATGGGTTAAGGCGTATGAGGTAATTATAGTGAAAGGGGAAACTTAGCAAGACCTGTCTATTTTTTTTTCCTGTTAATTTTTTAAAAAAATTATTTATTTATTTGAGAGAGAGAGTATGTGTGGAGGGGTTGGGGTGAGGGGACAGAGGGAGAGTGAGGACCCTGAGATCATAACATGAGCCAAAACCGAGTCAAACGCTTAACCGACTGTGCCACCCAGGCACCCCTTCATTTGGGTTCTTATCAGCGTTCCCTTGTCTTGGAGATGAAGATGTTCCTTTCTTGCAGGTGTAGGAAGGGTATCTCTCGGCTTAGGTCATATTTTAGGGTAGTGTGTAGTGAAGTCTATCAACTCTAGATTCCTTAACTTGGGAATTAAGATCCATCTAGACTGTATCCTATTCCCAAAAAATAAAATTCAGTGGTGTAAATTTTAAAGATCTTACTGGTTTTATTCAATGATTCATTGACTGGGCAGCATCCAACCTAGCAGATAGAAAGGAATTCTAAAGAGCTCTACAAGAAAGGAGGTTTTATAGGCAGAAGGGAGCAGGAGTAAGGAAAGCTGTACTGGGCCAAAAAGGCAGATTGCTTATTCCTAAGGGTACGTTCCTTTAGGGAAGGGCAGTCTGCTGGCAGATTACCCTCCTAGTGCTGGATCAGGAGGCTCCTGATGGACTGGTTTCAGATTTCATTTCTGGGAGAGCCAAAAACTATAATTACAGGGGCACCTGGGTGGCTCAGTGGGTTAAAGCCTCTGCCTTCGGCTCGGGTCATGATCCTGGGGTCCTGGAATCGAGCTCCGCATCAGGCTCTCTGCTCTGAGGGGAGCCTACTTCCCCCCTCCCCTCTCTCTCTCTTTTTTTTTTAAGATTTATTTATTTATTTATTTGACAGACAGAGATCACAAGTAGGCAGAGAGGCAGAGGGAGAGAGAGAGAGAGAGGAGAAAGCAGGCTCCCCACGAAGCAGAGAGCCTGATTCGGGGCTCGATTCAGGACCCTGGGGTTATGACCTGAGTGGAAGACAGAGGCTTTAACCCACTGAGCCACCCAGGCGCCCCTTTTCCTTCTTTAAAAGGGGTATCCTGTTTGTTTCAAAAATATTAGGTATGATCTCTTACCTCTGGAGAAATTAAGTATCATTTTCTTGATGTATTCTTTTACAGTCTGGGTTGTTTTGGCTTTCTGTTTTCGAGTTGCTTCATTCTGTTTGACTTTTTACCTCATCTTTCATACTATAAAGAAAAAACATGTTACTTAGAAAGATGTTATAACTTTTAAAGATTTTTAAAATCTGATCTTTTTAAGCCTTGGTGGTGGGGGGGGTGTGTCTCCCCAACTACCCCATGTCTCCTATTTTTGGCATTCTGTTGGCTCAGTTTCTGTCCTGTTAAACCGCATCTCTGCCATCCACATCCCACACGCTCCCATAGAAATGGCCCTCTCTAAACCTGGATTTTTTTTTTTTAAGATTTTATTTATTTGACAGAGATCACAAGTAGTCAGAGAGGCAGGCAGAGAGAGGAGCAAGCAGGCTCTTGCTGAGCAGAGAGCGGGATTCGGGGCTCAATCCAGGACCCTGAGATCATGACCTGAGCCGAAGGCAGAGGCTTTAACCCACTGAGCCACCCAGACGCCCCTAAACCTGGATTTTTTGAGCAAGAGTCTATGCCAGTCCTTTTCACTGTCTTACTTCTTCATCTTACACCTCCTGCCATCTGATGTTTGCCCTCACATCTCCCGCAGAATTCTGAGACTGTTGTCGGGCAGGCATTGGGGGCAAAGCGGGAACCGCTGGGAACAGAAGAGGAGTGGGGTTAAGATTGCCATCAATCAGTGCTTCTGAGGCTGTGGCATGAGCAGAATCACCTGGGAGGCCTGCGAAACTGCTGGGAGAGTCTTTGATTCAGCGGATCTGGGCTGGAGCTCAGGGCTTTTTTAAAATCATATCCAACAAGTTACTAGGGGCCGCGGACGCTGCCTGTCCACAGGCCGTATTTTTAAAGAACCACTTGAATAAAGTATTGTAACCTAACGTGTATTTATGGCTGTTTCTCATCCCCTGCAAAATATTTCTGTATCAGAACTTTGACTTTTGCCTTTTAGTAAAAACAAGCAAGATGGCGTTTGAGTATTTTCTCCTGATTTCCAGCTAAAGCCGGTAGAGGGGAAGCCGCACATTAAATACGCGATGGGAAAAACATGTATGGGGAAGGCGGGGACTCATTCTCCACCTCTGGCAGAAAATCAGCACTTAATATTGGTGCTCCTTTCCAGAGTTCAGAAGTATTGGGGTGAGGGTGGGAATTTATAAATTTAGTTAATTTTAGCTGCTCACAAATGTTAAATGCAATTCAATTAATAGCCTAGAAAACAATGTAAAATTACAGATCCAAAGCACACATCCATAACATATCAAGCTATTAAGGTGTTTATAGCAGACACTTTATTTCTCCTCTCCATTCCCTTACTAGCATCCACGGGTTTAAGAAGTCAGGCAAGGGAAACTTTTAAGGAAACTTTCTCAGTTAATTTAACCGGGAGTTAATCAGCAGTTGGGTGGGTGGGAGGGAATCACCCTTCCTCTCTCTGCACTAGAGCCCAGGGTGGGGGGGGCGAGGTGGAGGGAGCCCAGTTCGCAAACCAGGAACCATTTCCAGAAGTCTGGAATAAATTGACTTTCAAGGCAACCTTAAGGGAGATGCAAGCAGAGGTTCTTTTAAAATTTTCCGCCTACGTGACAGTATGATTGTTTTAATGCGGAGCAGATGAAGCATTACCCTATTAGTCCACTAATAGGACTAAGCCCACTCACCTTATCCCTTTAACCATTAGCATTTACATTAAAATAGGCTGGCTGATTGGCTTATCTGTTGTTTTAAAAGGAAACCGGATGAAAACTTTGGGGATTGATTTTTCCCTGGCCGCTCAGCCGTTTGGTGGGTTTTGGGTTTTTTTTTTTTTCCCTCTCTCTGGGCTATTAAGTTCTTGCCAGGCTACTTTGTAGCAAGTTGGGTCCTGAGCATCACTTCCCACCGGACCCCAAAGATCTAGGAGGAGCCTCGGTTTGTCACTAGGCTTCCAATGGATTCGCCAGAGCAGCTTTACCCAACCTGGGCTCTGGGATCCTCTCAGACGCCCAGTAAAGAGGATTCCCAGGAAAGCTCAGGTAAGCCCGACGGTACCCTTTCTGACGACAGAGGGTTTGGGAGCAAAGAGGTTGCCTTTCTTCTTAAACTGACTTCAGTCTTTTAAAGAGAAATGCGGAAAAGGGAACCCCTTCCAGACAGGAGGGCCGAGGTTGTGTAGGTCTCCCCACTGAGGAAACACAGGAGGAGGGGAATTTGGGGAGGGGGTGTTGAGAACTGCATGGTTTACTTACTACGTTCAGGAACACTTGCAATGTTTTCAGCCCAGTTTCTGGGGAAGAGTTAACAATTCTCCTAGGTCGTGACTCAAAATGTCTACCTACCAGGAATGGCAGAAAGGAACAAAATACAATAAACCAAAACTCTGATTTAACCTAAAATTTTTCTTCAGCTCACCACCTTTTCTGGGTTGGTTTACCAGCTAAATTTACCCTTTAGGAATGCTAAACAGGGAGATGGCTTTTCAGAGGAAATTGAAGGAAGGGGAACACTTAAAGCCATGAATGTGCTCTATAATGTAAATTTAGTAGGACACTTTTGAGGGCGTTCTTAGGAACAGTGCTTCAGAAATACTGTCAATTAGGTCCGCTCCTGGCTTCTTTCTGTAGCAGAACTCATTTCTGGGAGCTGCACCCAATCCCAGGCTTAGCCACGGAGAACCACTCAGTGTCTTTGAAATCTTATTGTACCCTGATTTTATTTTATTTTTTTAAAGATTTTATTTATTTATTTGACAGACAGAGATCACAAGTAGGCAGAGAAGCAGGCAGAGAGAGAGGGAGAAGCAGGGTCCCCGCGGAGCAGAGAGCCCGATGCGGGGCTCGATCCCAGGATCCTGGGATCATGACCTGAGCCGAAGGCAGAGGCTTTAACCCACTGAGCCACCCAGGTGCCCCTGTACCCTGATTTTAATGGGTAGGCCTGAGCCAGTCCTCACTGGGCAGCTAGAAAGCTGGGTGGGAAGCTTGCTGATACTTGATAATTCCTCAGCATCCCCTCCCCAGCCCAGACCTGCCTCCCCCCATCTTTGAGGAAAGAACCTGAGTGGATATGTACAAGGGGGAAATTAACGAAGAGAGGTTATCTGTATAATCCGATCTCTGCTTTTCCTCCAGTCTGCCTTAGTACATGATGGTTCCCAGCTAGGGATCATTATTTATATGTGCACAAGTCCCTAGAAGTCAAATGGATCCTGACTCTCTTACTGGGTGCTTTCACAGGGAAAATGAACGTGCACTGCTATGAGAGCGAATGGGGTATGTATGCATAATGGTTTGGATCGAAGAGGCGTGAAGAGGGTAACAGTTTAGCTGCTTAGTTCCGGTTTTTTGTTTTTCAAGGTTTTATTTGTCAGAGCATGAGCAGGGGAGTGGCAGGCTCCTGGCAAAGGAGGGAGCCCGATGTGGGACTCGATCATGGGATCATGACCTGACCCAAAGGCAGATGGTTAACTAACTGAGCCACCCAGGGGTCCCAAGGAGAGACTGTTGTATGTGGGGTTTGTCTGTTTCGCAAGCCTGTACCTGCCCCCCCACCCCCCCCACCCCGCCGAAAATTAAGAGGTTTAGAATTGTTACCAAGTGCTGAAACTTGTTTACTGATTTTTTTTTTTTGAGGAGCTCTTCCCCCCCCCTTTTTTTTTTTAAGATTTTATCTACCCATTTGACAGAGAGAGATCACAGTAGACAGAGAGGCAGGCAGAGAGAGAGCGAGAGAGGGAAGCAGGCTCCCCGCTGAGCAGAGCCCGACTCAGGACTCGATCCCAAGACCCTGGGATCATGACCTGAGCCGAAGGCAGCGGCTCAACCCACTGAGCCACCCAGGCGCCCTTGTTTACTGATTTTTTATTTTGCGTTAATGCTTTGCGTGTCTCTTCCCCTCTTCTATTACAAATTAACAAAAGTGAAAATGGGAAGACTACAAATACCTGATTTCTCTCCCATGTTTTTCCAATTGCAATCATGTATTTAGGTACCTGTTAACCCTGTGTGGGGGGGGAATATAACCTTTAGAACTACTAACAACAGGAGGAGCAGGAAAAAAAATTTTTTAAAGAACTGTTTCCCATCAGAGTGGGTTTTTTTTAAGGTTTTTTTTTTAAGGTTTTATTTATTTTTAAAGGGAGAGGGGCAGACTCCAGTCCGAGCAAGCTGAAGGCTGAGACTAATGGGGCTGATCTCATGACCCTGAGATCATGAGATCAAGACCTGAGGTGACATCTATTTGGCCACTTAAACTGATTTTATTCACTTGACAGAGCACAAGCAGGGAGACCAAGAGGCAGAGGGAGAAGCAGGCTCCCGGATGAGCAGGGAGCCAATGTGGGGCTTGATTCCAGGGCCTTGGGATCATGACCTGAGCTGAAGGCAGATATTTAACCAACTGAGCCACCCAGGCGTCCTATCATAGTGGATTCTTAAGCATGTTCTCAGATATACGGTCTGACCAGTTTAGCATCTTAGACAGTCACCGTAGGTGATGCACTAGATGTGATGTTCCATCTTGAAGAACGTCCCATGGTGGAGCTTCGGAGGAGCAGACCTCCCTCGAGCACGAGACAAGCGACTTCTGAATGATGCAGTGCACTCTATAATGGATCTTAACTTTCTCTTTTCTTACAGGTGCCTCTCAAACGATCTCCGAAGTATTAACCAAGAACCTTGGTAAATTGTCCCTAGACTCTAGTATCGTCCTCCCTTCCCCTCTGCCAGAGTATCCATCTCAGCAGCCAGGCAGAGAGAGGAGACCACAGGGGCTGGTGGAGCGAATCCTCAGCAGCAGTGGGAGAAGGACTGGAGTGAGGACCTTGTTAACAGCCCGGAAAGAGAGGATGGCAAGGATGATTCGAATGATTCAGTACCAGCGCTACCTAAACCCGGGGTCTCAGGTAGGCTCGTGGGATCTGGGCAGACAGTGCTGCCCCACTTGGTGCTCAACAGCCATTAAGAATGATGCGTAACGGGACCCGTGGGGTGGGGGGGTGCTCACTCTGTTAAGCCTCTGCCTTTGGCTCAGGTCATGATCCCAGGGTCTTCAGACTGAGTCCCACATCAGGCTCCCTGATCAGTGGGGAGCCTGCTTTTCCCTCTGCCTGCTGCTCCCCTTCTTGTGTAAGCTCGTTCTGTCTCTGACAAATCTTTTTAAAATTAATGATGAACAGAATGATGAGCAGCAGTCACTCAAAACTATACTGACTGAGCGCAGGGTGTGAATAACGCTTGTGTTTTCAAGATTTTCCAACAATTGATGGTAGATGTATAATGTTAGTAATCCAACCTTTTTGATGGTTTTTGAATAAATACATATATTTTTTCCCCCATAAAGCTTCAAAAAGATCTACAGGAGAAGGAAACGGAGGAGGTAAAATAAGATTTTCTCACGCTATACATGTGGGTGGCTATCTGGTTTCTGGTTTTTGTTTTTGTTTTTTCTTGAGAGGAGAAAAGGGGGATGGACTTTACCTTCTGAATCTCTGAGAACTCTGGAGAAATCCGTTTGTGTTTGTAATTCTTTAGTTCTATTTTTTTCCTTTTTTCTTAGAGCAGTTTTAGATTAATGGAAAAGCAGAGCAGAAGGTTGAACTTTCCCATGTATCTCCTGAACAGTGCCCACCACTACGAACATTCCATGCTGCGATGAATTTGTACAGTTGGCGAACCTACAGGGACACAGGATAACTTCAAGTCTGTTACTTACATTAGGGTTAACCCTTGGTGGTACATTGGTACTTAACTTTGAAGTGTTGTCAGAAACATGGTCACGAAGATAATCTGTAGTAAGAGCAGACAACCCCGAGTACTGGGTCCAGTTACTTTGAAGGGATTCAGAGAATGAGACAAGGATATATTTTTTTTTTACTGGTTGACAATCAGATGTTCCCATCACAAAAAGACCCACAGTCTGGCATTCTTTGGTACACATACATTTCAGTCCTGCCTCTTTGCCTCTAAAAATGTGTATTCCAAAGGCTAATTTAGGGGTGCCTGAGTGGCTCAGTTGGTGAAGCGTCCAACTCTTTTTTTTAATTTTTAAATTTTTTTATAGACATAGAATGTATTAGCCCCAGGGGT
Organism: Martes martes; assembly: GCF_963455335.1. Lineage (NCBI taxonomy): Eukaryota > Metazoa > Chordata > Mammalia > Carnivora > Mustelidae > Martes > Martes martes. The sequence goes on along the minus strand of NC_137895.1, from coordinate 51,996,068 downwards.
ACAGGTCTGTGAATTGCCAGGTTTACACATGTCACATCACTCACCATAGCACATACCCTCCCCAGTGTCCATAACCCCACCACCCTCTCCCAACCCCCCTCTGACCCCCAGCAACCCTCAGTTTGTTTTGTGAGATTAATAAGAGTCTCTGGTGGTTTGTCTCCCTCCCAATCCATCCTTGTTTCATTTATTTTTTTTCTTATCCCACAAGCCCCCCACATTGCCTCTCCACTTACTTCCTCATATCAGGGAGATCATATGATAGTTGTCTTTCTCCGAATGACTTTCTTGAAGGGTCCAACTCTTGATCTCAGCGCTGGTCTTGATCTTGGGGTGAGTTCAAGCCCTGAGTTGGTCTCCGTGCTCCACTGGAGTCAACTTAAAAGGTTATCATAATAACCAAGCCTGGGTCTGAGGGTGGTTACATCTCATGGTGCGGTTAATCCATTTTATTTAAATTATTAATGTAGTTAAATTCATTTCATTTCTTAGGGTGAAACAAGAGTGGAAAGATTCAGATGTCGCTGTCATTATTGCCTGTATCATAAAGATCTTGCTGAGGAAACCAGCATGGAGAATAATTACGACATGGAGCCAATGTAAACAGACTTTTAAATTCTTTAACTATTTCTTTTTGCTAGTGATTTTAGGATCATTTTGCAGCAGCTTGGAAGGCTGCTCTATGTTAGGGCAAACTAATATTTTGATAATCTGATATTATAAGGGGTTTTTTAATACCTTTTTTTTTCTTTTAAACCGTGATGCCAGTAATTTGTGAGGAATCCTGTAGTTTGCATTTGGATGACTTCAGTATACTTGCACCTTTTGATTTGACCTAAGGAAGCACTAATAGGTTTTGAACATTGCCTGTGTGTTTGAGAGACCTGAAGTCATTAAGATAAGATCTAATATCAGAAGTTGGAAGCCAGGTAACTTATGCAGAAGGAGTACAAGAACTCTGGTTTGGTTAGAGCAAAATTAGGGTGTGTACATACGCTAGATTTTCTGGTTTTCTGACACTGTAATAAAATTTTTTTGTTTTGTTGTGCTCTTTCAGTTTTCAGTAGGAAGTGTGTGTGTAGAGGATCTTATTAAAATTGAGTTATTTGAGTATCTGTTAATGAGTCTTGTTTTTTTTAACTCATTTTTGCTGTGTGTTTAATGAACAAGAGTTCTTATGACATTGCTAGCATGTAAACTGGCACTCTAATGTGTGGTGATGTTCTACTGGAAAGGGAGCTGATACTCCTGGGTAACCTTGGAAAGCAAGGAGACAGATACTGAGTGACCTGGGTGGCTCAGTAGGTTAAAGTGTCATCTTTGGCTCAGGTCATGATCCTGGGGTCCTGGGATCGACCCCCAACATCAGGCTCCCTGCTCAGTGGGGAATCTTTCTCCCTCTACCCTCCCCTCTGCTCGTGACCTCTCTTGCTCTTTCAAATCTTTTAAAAGATTCTTGTACATACCACCTTCTGGAAGAGCTCTTGAAAACTGGGAGGGAGATAGAGGTGAAGTATGTGTTCAAAGTGGTCCATGTGGAGGAGAAGCAACTGGGTGAAGAACTAAATCCCATAAGTACATAGGTATGGAACCATAATCTGTTGGTCCTCAGAATGGGGTGGAGGCAGAAACAGCATGCACTTGAAGACTGGTTGCAACAAATGGAAAGGGTAACAGGTGATGTTGGGGGGGGATATTAAATATTGGCCTCTGCTCACTACCAGAGTAGGTCTTTTTTTTTTTTTTTTTTTAAAGATTTTATTTATTTGACAGACATCACAAGTAGGCAGAGAGGCAGGCCGAGAGAGAGAGAGAAGGAAGCAGGGAGCCCGATGTGGGACTCCATCCCAGGACCCTGGGATCATGACCTGAGCCGAAAGCAGAGGCTTTAACCCACTGAGCCACCCAGGTTCCCACTACCAAAGTAGGTCTTAAGAGGTTACTCAAGTCTAGTCTAGCTGTCCTAGTCTACTAACGTGGATAAGTTGTGGGAGGGCTTGAAGTTTCATTAGGCTTGCAACAAAATTCGGCGGCATATATTTTTCATGGAAAACCTATTCAAGACCACACAAAAGTGGCTGAGAGATGGAAGACCCTTTCTGCACTTTATTATTTTTTTAAAAGATTTTATTTATTTATTTGTGAGAGAGAGAGAGAGAGAGCACAGGCAGACACAGTGGCAGAGGGAGAAGCAGGCTCCCCGCGGAGCAAGGAGCCCGATGCGGGATTCGATCCCAGGACGCTGGGATCATGACCTGAGCCGAAGGCAGCCGCCCAACCAACTGAGCCACCCAGGGGTCCCCTTTTCTGCACTTTAAATACTCTGTTATATAGCTCTTCGATCTTTCCTTTTGAGTTCCTTTCTCAGGTGTTCTGAGACGCAGGGCCCCTGACATGGGGCTTGATCGCAGGACCCTGGAATCGTGACGTCAGGCACCCCTAAAATACTCTTCTAGAATTCAACATGGAGCTCACACTCAGCTCCTGAGATCAAGAGTTGCTCATTCTACTGACTGAGCCAGACTGGTGTCTACATTTTTATTTTTAACTTAGGAAAATTCCCAGGATTAGGCCAGGAAGTCTATTTCATCTAGGTATTAGCCATGCTTAATACTTTTTACTGAAATACTTGGAAATTTCTGACGTTTTAATCCTTCATTCTCAAATACTTCGTATTTTGAATAAGAGTGTTCTCTTACAGAATGACAAATTTAAGATTTATAAATTTTTTTGTAAAGAAATTGTATAATTTTTGCCTGTTCAGCCTTCTGTATCACTCTTGTGTGATTCTTTGATGCAGCAGAGATTGAGGTTTCTTTGTCTAATGCAATCTGAAAATCAGTGGGTGATTTTTCTCTCCTTTTATCATACCGGCCATATTTGTATATGTGTGTACTTCTTCAGGAAGTTAGAATTCAGATTTTCTCTTCAGTGGTTTCCCCTAAAACTTAAACCTCCTTAATACTTTTACTTTTCCTTAGTACGTATTTTTCTTTTTTTTTTTTTTTTTTAAAGATTTTTTATTTATTCACTTGGCAGACTGAGATCACAAGTAGGCAGAGATGCAGGCAGAGAAAGAGAGAGGGGGAAGCAGGCTCCCTGCTGAGCAGAGAGCCCGATGCGGGGCTCGATCCCAGGACCCTGGAATCATGACCTGAGCCGAAGGCAGAGGCTTTAACCCACTGAGCCACCCAGGCGCCCCAGTACGTATTTTTCTAATGTGAACAGTAATTACATTTTTCCCTTCTTCCTACATCCTTCGGTCTTTTCCACCTCTTTTTTTTTTTTTTTATTTTTTTTTTTTAAGATTTTATTTTTATTTTTTTGACAGACAGAGATCACAAGCAGGTGGAGAGGCAGGCAGAGAGAGAGAGAGAGGGAGGAAGCAGGCTCCCCGATGAACAGAGAGCCCGATGCGGGGCTCGATCCCAGGACCCTGGGATCATGACCTGAGCCGAAGGCAGAGGCTTTAACCCACTGAGCCACCCAGGCGCCCTCTTTTCCACCTCTTAATCTGAATTTGAGTCAGTTATCTTTTGGTGTTTAACTCCGCTCAACTCAAGTTTACAGAGAAACCAGCTATTACCATGTACCTTCTTCCCCTCAACTTTTCAACTGTCATTCCTATATCAGATTGCCCACTACTTGTTCTGCTACTCCTCTCTGCTCACTTTGTTTAAAGTCCCTTTTCCTCCAGTTACATACATAGGTAATGCCCATTGTTAACTCTTCTTTTTTTTTTTTTTTTCTTGAGAGACTGCCTGTCTCACTCCTTTTGCTCAAGGATATTAGGAGCATTGTTCTACTGGGAGCCATTGTTCCAGTGTTGTAAGCGCTGAGTGTCTTTGAGAGCTGAAGCCAGCTTGCTCCCCTGCCACCATCTGCATCCCTTCAAGTATCTTGCCTGGCTGTTCAATTCAAAAGGGTCTTTAATATTAACTCGAACTCTCTGGACCATTTCCTCTTGAGCATGGTGTGTGCTTTTGGTTTCATTTAGTATCTTGAGTACTTTCTTCAGAATGGATCTGTTCCATTGCTTTTGTTTTATCTGGGGAGTCCAATTCTGTGTATTTGTGACGGCCTTTGCTTGTCTTTGTATTTTTTTTTTTTCCTAGAATTCTCTAAAAATTTACACTCAGGGGCACCTGGGTGGCTCAGTGGGTTAAAGCCTCTGCCTTCCGCTCAGGTCATGATCCCAGTGTCCTGAGATCCAGCCCTGCATCGGCGCCTCTGCTCAGCGGGGAGCCTGCTTCCCTTCTCTCTCTCTCTGCCTACTTGTGATCTCTGTCTAATAAATAATAAAAAAAATCTTTAAAAATTTCCACTCAATTTTCTTTATTTTTTTTAAAGATTTTATTTGACAGATCACAAGTAGGCAGAGGCAGGTAGAGAGAGGGAGAAGGAGGCTCCCCACTGAGCAGAGAGCCTGATGTGGGGCTCCATCCCAGGACCTTGGGATCAAGACCTGAGCCAAAGGCAGAGGGTTATTTTTTTAATTTTTATTTTAATTAATTAATTAATTAATTAATTAATTTTAAATAAACATATAATGTATTATTAGCCCCAGGGGTACAGGTACCCTCCCCAATGTCCATAACCCCACCATTCTCTCGTTACCCTCCTCCTCACTGCAACCCTCAGTTTGTTTTGTGAGATTGAGTCTCTTATGGTTTGTCTCCCTCCCGATCCCATCTTGTTTCATTTATTCTTTTCCTACACCCAAACCCCCCCACATTGCATCGCCACTTCCTCATATCAGGGAGATCATATGATAGTTGTCTTTCTCCGATTGACTGACTTCGCTAAGCATAATACCCTATAGTTCCATCCACATTGTGGCAAATGGCAAGATTTCATTTCTTTTGATGGCTGCATAGTATTCCAGTGTATATATATACCACCTCTTCTTTATCCACTCATCTGGTGATGGACATCTGGGCTCTTTCCATAGTTTGGCTATTGTGGACATTGCTGCTATAAACATTCGGGTGCACGTGCCCCTTCGGAGCACCACGTTTGTATCTTTAGGATATATACCCGGTAGTGCAATCACTGGGTCATAAGGTAGCTCTATTTTCAACTTTCTGAGGAACCTCCATGCTGTTTTCCAGAGTGGCTGCACCAGCTTGCATTCCCACCAACCGTGTAGGAGGGTTCCCCTCTCTCCGCATCCTCACCAGCATTTGTCATTTCCTGACTTGGTAATTTTAGCCATTCTGAGTGGTGTGAGGTGGTGTATCATTGTGGTTTTGATTTGTATCTCCATGATGCCAAATGATGTGGAGCACTTTTTCATGTGTCTGTTGGCCATCTGGGTGTCTGCAGAAATGTCTGTTCATGTCCTCTGCCCATTTCTTGATTGGATTATTTGTTCTTTGGGTGTTGAGTTTGCTAAGCTCTTTATAGATTTTGGATACTAGCCCTTTATCTGATATGTCGGTTTGCAAATATCTTCTCCCATTCTGTCAGTTGTCTTTTGGTTTTGTTACCTGTTTCCTTTGCTGTGCAAAAGCTTTTGATCTTGATGAAGTCCCAATAGTTCATTTTTGAAGGCAGAGGTTTTAACCCACTGACCACTTAGGCACCCTTCCACTCAATTTTCTTTGTTACTCCTTTATCTTCTGTTCACAGGCATACCTCAGAGTGATAGTGATTTTGGTTCCAGACCACTGCAGTAAAGCAGGTATCACAGCAAAGCGAGTCAAATGAATTTTTTGGTTTCCCAGTGCATAGAAAAGTTTGGTTTACACTATGCTGTAGATTATTAAATGACCAAAAGCATTATATCTAAAAAATGTAGATACCCTAATTAATTACTTTATTGCTAAAAATACTAACCAACATCTGAGCTTTCAGCCAGTGGTGGTCTTTTTCCTGGTGGATCGTCTGGCTTCTGATGTTGATGGCTGCTACCTGATGAGGGAGGTTCCTTGCTGAAGGCTGGGGTGACTGTGGCAGGTTCTTTAAACAACAAGGAAGTTTCCTTCATCTGTTCCTTTCAGGAGCAATTTCTGCCTGAATCTATGCGGTTCAATGGCATTTTACCCACAGTAGAACGTCTTTCAGAATTGGAGCCTCTTCTCCCACCTGCTGGTGCTTTATCAACTAAGTTAATATAATATTCTAAATTTGGGGCGCCTGGGTGGCTCAGTGGGTAAGCCTCTGCCTTCAGCTCAGGTCATGATCTCAGGGTCCTGGGATTGAGCCCCACATCGGGCTCTCTGCTCAGCAGGGAGCCTGCTTCCTCCTCTCTCTCTGCCTGCCTCTCTGTCTACTTGTGATCTCTCTGTCAAATAAATGAATAAAATCTTTAATATTCTAAATCCGTTGTCATTTCAACAGTCTTCACAGCATCTTCTATAGGAGTAGATTCCATTTCCTGAAGCCATTTTCTTTGCTCTTCCATCAGAAGAAACTCAGGTTTCGTCATGAGATTGCATCAACTCAGGCACATCTTAGGCTCCATCTGATTCTAGTTCTCTTGCTGTTTCAACCACATCTACAGTCACTTTCTCTACTGAAGTCTTAAACCCCTCAATCCTCTAGTGAGGACAGGAATCAGCTTCCTCCAAACTTGCTAATATTGCTACTTTGACCACTCACCTGGAATAACAGATGTTCTTAATGGTATCAAGAATAGCAAATTCTTTCCGGAAGGTTCTCATTTTATCCAGATGTATCAAAGAATTCACTATCAATGGCAGCGATAGTCTTACACGGTTCTTTCTTTTTTTTTTTTTTTTTAAGATTTTATTTATTTATTTGACAGATCACAAGTAGGCAGAGAGGCAGGCAGAGAGAGAAGGGAGGAAGCAGGCTCCCTGCTTAGCAGAGAGCCCGATGTGGGGCTCCATCCCAGGATGCCGGGATCACGACCTGAGCCGAAGGCAGCGGCCCCAACCCACTGAGCCACCCAGGCGCCCCTTACACGGTTATTTCTTAAAGAATAAGACTTAAGAAGTCTTAAAATAAGACTTAAAAGTTGAAATTACTCCTCGCTCTATGGGCTACAGAATGAATGGTGTATTCGCAGGAATGAAAACAAGGTGAATCGCATTGGATATCTCCATCAGAGCTCCTGGGTGACCAGGCGCAGTGTCCATGACCAGTCCTATTTAGACACGAATCTTTTATTCTGGGCAGTAGTTCCCACCAGTGTGCTTAACATTCAATAAACCGAGTCATAAATGTGCTGTTCTGCATGATTTGCTATTCCACTTAGCCCAGGCAGAGCACATTTAATACAATTCTTAAGGGTGCTAGAATTTGCAGGATGGTGAAGGAGCACTGACTTCAGATTTAAGTCACCAGCTGCACTTGCCCCTAACATTACTCATCCTTGGAAGCTCTGAAGCCAGGCCTGACTTCTCACCGGCTATGAAAGCCCCAGATGGTATCTCCCAGTAGAGGCCTGTTTAATCTACTTTAAAAATATGTGGTTTGCATATGCTTTTCCCCACTCGTTTGTTTTTTCATCCTCTGTAAGGTTTTTCATGGAGCAATAGTTCTTAATGAAATCCAGTTTATGAATTTTTCCTTTTATGAATCCTGCTTTTAGTGTCAATTCTTAAGAGCTCTTTGCCTTGGGGTCTTGGGTGGCTCAGTCAGCTAGGTGTCTGCCTTTGGCTGCAAGCCCCACGTCAGGCTCCTTGCTTAGGAGTCTGCTGCTCCCTCTGCCTGCTGCTCCCCACATTTGTGATCTCTCCCTCTCTGTCAAATAAATAAAATCCTTAAAAAACAAAAACAAACAAACAAAAAAACTCTGCCTAGCTCTAGATTCTGAAGATTTTTCTTACGTTGTTTTTGTTTTAAGATTTTATTTATTTGACAGAGACAGCGAGAGAGAACAGAAACAGGGGGAGTGGGAGAGGGAGAAGCAGGCTTCCTGCTGAGCGGGGAGCCTGATGGTGGGGCTTAATCCCAGGATCCTGGGATCATGACCCAAGCCAAAGGCACAAGCTTAATGACTGGGCCACCCAGATGCCCCCTCTATGTTGTTTTAAATTTAAGTCTGTGACTTAATGAAGCAAGTTCATTTTTTTTTTTTTTTTTTGGCCTATAGACACCCAACTGCTTCAGCAGCATTTATTGAAAAGGCTATCTGTCCTCCATTGAATGCCATACTTTAGTCAAAAATCCAACCCACTCCTTGTTTCATTATTGTGGTCAAAATACCATAAAGTATATATACTATTTTAACCATTGTCAGTTACACAGTCCGTTGGCATAAAGTACATTCACTTTATGTGGCCATCACCACATTCTACCTAACTCATGTGAGTATGATCATACATTTGTCCTTTTATGTCCAGCTTATTTCGTTCAGCATCCTGTTTTCCAACTCATCCACGTTGTGGGATCTAGAGACCACACAGTTTGCTTATCCATGAAGCCATCCATCAGTCCTTTCCTTTTAGGAACCCTTTTGGGAGGCCTCTTATGACATATCTGCTTGTCCCTCATTAGCACTTAATCCTGTGGCCATACTAGTTGTAAGAGTGGTTTGGAAATGCATATATTTTGTTGAGCAACAATCTGCTGAGCTAAAAATTAGTCTTACTAAGGAAGACAAAATTGTCAGAGAAGCAACTATTAGTCTCTTGTCACAAAGGTATTAACATTTGGCTGGAGTGACCTGGACTTCAGAACATAGTTCAGTGTTCAGGATGGTGAATTCTGGAATCATTTTCTGACCCTTGGTATAATACTTTTTTTTTTTTTTTTAAGATTTTATTTGTCAGAGTGAGAAAGCGCACACCCAGGGGGAGTGGCAGAGGGGAAAGCAGGCTCCCTGCTGAGCAAGAACCACCCCCCCCATCCCCAATGTGGGACCCGACCCCACTCTGGGATCATGACCTGAGCCAAAGGCAGATGCCCAACTGACTGAGCCACCCAGGTGCCCTTTTGTTTGTTTTAAGTTGTATTTAAGTAATCTCTACACCCAGTGTGGGGCTCGAACTCATGACCCCGATATCAAGAGTCCCATGCTCTACCAACTGAGCCAGCCAGGCTCCCCTCAGTATTCCACTTCTGAATTTCTGAGGCTCTTCTTCATTCCCTAGTTCCTGTGAGTGAAAAGAAGTCTCATGCTTAAGTTCATTTAGCCTATCTTTAAGAACTTAATACGATTTAAAAAATAATTACCCTAAGGGAACTTGGGAAATATTTGGACATCCCACATTCAGAAACACAAAACAGCAGTACTCCAAATCTCTCAGTAGACCACAGAAGATGCCACTGTTTCTCAGCACATCAAAGAAGGAGACCACTGCTGTTCAGATACTCCAGGTTTATCTGTTCAGATACTCCAGTGTGTTTTGGTGGCACACTCTAGACAATACTGTGTGAAAGAGGACAGGAAGTACATGCTGAGCGGCACTTTAATATAAGTCCTCAACTTTTATTAATGATACAAGGCTCTTTCCACCGTTTTGGAGGCTGTGGAGACGTACGGATGACAGGACTTCTAAAATACGTCTGGCGGGCTGTGGGTGAAGGCCATTTTTACTGGCTGTAAGTGGTTGTCTCTGAAACCAAAGGGACCAAACAGCTCTTCTTAAAATTGAAGGGTAAGGGGCGCCTGGGTGGGTCAGTGGGTTAAAGCCTCTGCCTTCAGCTCAGGCCCTGATCTCAGGGTCTTGGGATCAAGCCCCACATCGGGCTCTCTGCTCGGCAGGGAGCCTGCTTCCCCCTTCTGTCTCAGCCTGCTTCTCTGGCTACTTGTGATCTCTGTCTGTCAAATAAATAAATAAAATTTTTTAAAAATTGAAGGTACTTATGTTAAAGATGAAACTGAATTTTCTATCTAGGCAAGACATGCTTAGATGTATGTGTAAAGCAAAGAACACAGTGACTCCTGGTGGCCAATCGAACAAAACCAGAGTAATTTGGGGAAAGGCAACTTGGACCCAAGGAAGCAGTGGTGTGGTTCATGCCAGATTTCCACTAAGGCCATTGGACACAGAATCCATGTGATGCTGTGCCCCTCAAGGATTTAAACATTAAAAGGTAAGTAATATAAGGGGCACCTGGGTGGCTCATTCGATTAAGGGGCAGCCTTTGGCTCAGGTCATGACCTTAGGGTCCTGGGATGGAGTCTCCCGCCTGGGCTACCTGCTCGGGGAGAGCCTGCTTCTCCTCTGCTTGCCACCCCCCAGCCCCCTCTTGTGCTCGCTCACTCTCTCAAAAATAAATAAAACCTTAAAAACGAAAACAAAAAGTACCTATTCTAGGCCTATCTCCAGACCGAATCGCCGCCAAGTGCTGGCCAATTCTCCCGAGGTTTCTGCCCAAATTGATGTCGATTTGGGCAGAAAACTCTTGAGAATTAGCCAGCATTGTGCGGGGATTCAGGCCCCAGTTGCGCCCTCTTTAGAGCACTTTCTCCCTAGGTGCAGGTCGTGACCATCTGGGAACTCCAGCAGGGGACACGGGGCTCCCGAGAGAGCCCCAGGCGAGGGGAGCTTTCTGGGGAAGAGTTGAGGGAGGCATTCAGGCTGAGCATCAGGCTCTGTGTTGGTGGCCTGGTAGGGCGCTGAATTGTGGGTGGCCTGGCCGGGGGGCAGGTAGGTTTCTCCCAGTCTGAGGGTTCTGCGCAGCTCCAAAAGGCACAGTTTCCATCTTTTGGCAGGGGGATTCCTAGGGTGTGGTTCCGGAGTCCCCAATCTGGAGAGCTTGGGGGACAGGCGCCTGGGGACAGAGGCCTGAAAAACCATCCTAGCATAGGGTTAGGGCCTAGGGTAATGGCAGGTCCAACCTGACAGTCCTGAAAACGAAACCCCAGGGGGCTGAGTTGAGGGAGGGTTTGGCCACATGTGCACCTAGCTTTTAGAGTGCTTTCTCACAGTGTTCGGGCTGTGACCATCCAGGAACTCGGGCCAGGCCTTGGTGGCTCCCCTGAAGGCCCACACAGCCAGAAGGGAGTTCGCCGCGGGTTTCGGCCAATTCTCATGAGCTCCCCAAATTGATATAGATTTGAGGAGAAAGCTTGTGAGAATTGGCCAGCGTTGTGTGGTTGTTCAGGCCACACTCCCGCCTGCTGTTGAGAGAGTGTTGTGGTTAGGTCCCTGTTGTGATCATCCGGAAACTCCTACTGGGGATATGCGGCTCTCATGAGGGCCCTAGCTGAGCGGAGCTTTTCGGGGGAGCAGAGTTGACTCAGGCTGAGCATCAGGCTCCATTTTGGTGGCCTGGTGGAACGACGAAAGTGGGGGTGGCCTGGGGGGGGCATGCACATTTCTCCCAGTCTGAGGGTTCTGCGCATCTCCAAATGGCACAGTTTCCTCCAGCGTGGCAAGCCGAGTCCTGGGGTGTGTCTCAGCGGTCCCCAATCTGGAAGGCTTTGGGACTACGCCTGTTGGGACAGAAGCCTGAAAACCCAACCTAGGGTTAGGGTTAGGGCCTAGGGGCATGGCAGGCCCTATCTCCTTGTGCGAAGGCAGGCTCCCCGGGGGGATGATTTGAGAGCAGGAATCAGGTGGTGCTATCAGTCCCTGGAATTCTGGCAAGGGGGGCCACCAATGCTATCTGTGGCCTCAGTTGGTCATGCAGGTTCTGACGCTCTGAGAGTTCTGCACAGCTGCATATGGCACGGTTTCCTCCTGGGTGATAGGCCGGAGTCTTTGGGGTGTGGCTCAGGGGTCCTCAATCTGGAGGGCTTAGGGCCCAGGTCTCTAGGATAGAAGCCTGAAAACCCAATCTAGTGTTTGGGTTAGGGCCTTGGGGCATGGCAGGCCCTATCAGCTCACACTGATGTGAGATTCCCGGAAGGCTGATTTGAGGGTGGGGTTCAGGTGATGCATCAGGTTTTGGTTTTGTGGCTGGGAGCTGCCGGGAGCCAACCATAGAGGGGGTGGACTCAGGAGGGCATGCAGTTTTCTCCCGCTCTGAGGGTTCTGTGCATCTCCAAATGGCATGGTTTTTTCCTGGGTGGCAGGCCGAGTCCTGGGGTGTGGCTTGCCAGTCATCAATCTGGAAGACTTGGGGGCCAGGCCATGAAAAGAGGACGGAAGCCTGAAAACCCAATCTTGGGTTAGGGTTTGGGCTTAGGGTATAGAAGAACTGATCTGCTGGTGCTAGGGTGGGCTCCTGTGGGGGACGAGCTGAGGACAGGTATCAGCCATGCATCAGTCACCGGGATTGTGGCCGGGGTGGGGTGAGGTCCACCAGAGCTAGGGGTGGCTTCAGTTGGGCATGCAGGTTTCTGCCACTCTGAGGGTTTTGCACAACTCCAAATGTCACGGTTTCCTCCTGGCTGTTGGAGTCCTGCGGTGTGGTACAAGGGTCCTGAAATGTGTGAGTCAGCTGTTCGGGTGGTGGATAAAGAACAGGATGAAAATCAGAATGAAACTGGCACTGTTATTCTTAAATACTGTTGATATATAATCACCAGATCACAATGGTAATGAATCCCAGCTCAGGTGGCTGCCTCTCTTCAAAGGCGCCTTCCCCATTTAACCTAAGTTGGAGAAACAGAAGTCCCATGATGCTTAAGAAGAATGGAGTTGAGGGCACCATGGTGGCCCAATGGGTTAAGCATGTGACTCTTGATTTTGGCTCTGGTCATGATCTCAGAGTCTTGGGATGGAGACCCAAGTCAGGCTCCATACTCAGCTTGGAGTCTGTCCGGGATTCTCTCTTCTCCCCATCTCCCCCTTCTACTCTCCCCACTCGTGTGCTCTCTCTCTCTCTCTAAAATAAATATGTAAAATCTTAAAAGAAAAAAAAAGAATGGAATAATGAGGAATAAACGGAAATGGTGTGACACATTAATGTAGGTTTTCAATTTCCAGCCTGTGCTTGGACGTCAGGCAATGCTCTTCTTTGCTACCTTTAATGATCATGCCAAAAAGAAACCTTTCTTTTTTAAACAGTTTCATTGAGATATAATTTACATACTATATAATTTGCTCAAACCTCTCTTTGCAGTTAATATTAAGCAGTACTGAATGTCAAGATTTATGTCTTTTTTTTTTAAGATTTTATTTATTTATGTATTTGTCAGAGAGGGAAAGAGAGCACAAGGAGGCAGAGTGGCAGGCAGAGAGAGAAGCAGGTTCCCCGCTGAGCAAGGGGCCCGATGTGGGACTTGATCCCAGGACCCTGGGATCATGACCTGAGCCGAAGGCAGTGGCTTAACCAACTGAGCCACCCAGGCATCCCAAGATTTATGTCTTAATTTTATTTTGTATTATATAATCAAATGTGTCCTGCATTCATCTTTCATTTGGTTAATAAATATTTTTACATTCTTTTGATTTTAAAATTTTGAAAATAATTTGCCTTAAATATATTTATTATATTCTGTATATGACAGATTTCTCTCTCTTTTTTTTAAAAGATTTTATTTAATTAATTTATTTATTTGACAGACAGAGATTACAAGTAGGCAGAGAGGCAGGCAGAGAGAGAGGAAGGGAAGCAGGCTCCCTGCTGAGCAGAGAGCCAGACTCGGGGCTCGATCCCAGGACCCTGAGATCATGACCTGAGCCGAAGGCAGAGGCTTAACCCACTGAACCACCCGGGCACCCCGTGACATCTTTCTCTTTAATTCCATTTTAATAGTTTCTTCTTTGAAACAGATGATTTTGGGGCACCTGGGTGGCTCAGTGGATTAAGCCTCTGCCTTCGGCTCAGGTTATGATCCCAGGGTCCTGGGATCGAGCCCCGATTCGGGCTCTCTGCTCAGCGGGGAGCCTCCTTCTCCCTCTCTCTCTTTGCCTACCTCTCTGCCTAGTTGTGATCTCTGTCTGTCAAATAAATAAATAAAAAATCTTGAAATAGATGATTTTAATATGCTTATATTTTAATTTTTTTATGAAATTTCTTTTATAGTTATTTTTCAATTTAAACTATATCCCTTCCCAATTCCAGACTCTTCAGTTATTTTCCCATCCTTTGAACATAACCAGTAAATCAGCATGTTTTATCTACCAACACCTGGGTGGCTCAGTGGGTTAAGCCTCTGCCTTCGGCTCAGGTCATGATCTCAGGGTCCTGGGATGGAGCCCTGCATCGGGTTCTCTTCTCAGTGGGGAGCCTGCTTCCCCCCCCCTCTCTGCCTGCCTCTCTGCCTACTTGTAATCTCTCTCTCTATCAAATAAATAAATAAAATCTTAAAAAAAAAAAGAAGAAAACCACACACAGGGGCGCCCGGGTGACTCAATTGATTAAGCAGCTGTCTTCTGCTCAGGTCATGATCTCAGGGTCTTGGGATGGAGCCCTGAATTGGGCTCCCTGATCAGCAGGAGGCCTGCTTCTTCCTCTCTCAGTCCCTCGAGTTGTATTCCTTCTCTTGCCCTCTCTCTGTCCAATAAATAAATCTTTAAAAAGAAAATCTTTAAAAAAAAACCAAAAAAACCCCCAAAACACACACACACACACACACAAATGCATATACATATATATTCTTTTTATGGTTGTCTAGAATTTTAGTTCCACAGAAAATACAAAGTTATTATGTAGTAAATACATACCATCGGCCAATAGTTCCTGTTTTCTTTCTTTCCTTTTCTTTTTTGTAATTTATCACTATCTTTAAGACAAGAAAGATTGTTTTATGTTTGAATCTGTCACATTTCAGTATTAGGTTGTTTTTTTTTTTAAGATTTTATTTATTTATTTATTTGACAGACAGAGATCACAAGTAGGTGGGGGGGGGCGCGGAGCAGGCTCCCTGCTGAGCAGAGAGCCCGATGCGGGGCTCGATCCCAGGACCCTGGGATCATGACCTGAGCTGAAGGCAGAGGCTTCAACCCACTGAGCCACCCAGGCGCCCCTCAGTATTGGGTTTTGATAAAACATCTTGGAAATTAACAAATTGAATAGCTTTCCTTTTCAATGTGTATGTTGAGGATGACTTTTTCATCAAATTTGTGGAAGTTAGAGAATTTATTAGTAGGCAATCCTGAGCTACACTGATGCTATTGCTACTGATTGTATTGTGTCTGTTTTGAGGTGTGCCCCACCCCCTCCAGGTTTGAAGGCTCCTATTGAGATATTCTCAAGGGCAGAGATTTTTCTCCTCAGCTGTGTCCAGTCTACTAACAAGCCCATCAAAGGTGTTCTTCATTTCTATCACAGTGTGTTCTGTCTCTAGCATTTCTTTTGGGTTCTTAGGATTCCCATTTCTCTGCTCACATGGCCTGTGTATTCTTGCGTGCTCTCTGCTCCCTCCATTATAACCCTTAGAATATTAGTTACAGTTGTTTTAAATTCCTGGTCTGATAATTCCAATATCCTTACCATGTCTGTTTCCAATGCTTGCTCTGTCTCTTCAAGTTGTGTTCTTTGCCCTTTCGGTATGTTTTGTTTTTTCCTGATAGCCAGACATGATGTACTAGGGAAAGGGACCAGCTATTAATAGACTTTTGCAGGGTGTTTGGGTGGCTCAGTTGGTTAAGTGGCTGCCTTCGGCTCAGGTCATGATGCCTGGATCCTGGGATCGAGCCACCCCCCGGGGCTTCCTGCTCCGTGGTGAGCCTGCTTCTCCCTTACCCTCTGCTTGCTGCTCTGCCTGCTTGTATTCTCTCTCTCTGTGTCAAATAAATAAAATATTTTTTCTAAGATTTTATTTTATTTATTTGTTGGGGGGGGCAGTGGGGGAGGCAGAGGCAGAGAGAGAAGCAGGCTCCCTGCCAAGCAAGGAGCTGGATGTGGGGATGTGGGACTCGATCCCAAGACCCTGGGATCATGACCTGAGCTGAAGGCAGCGGCTTAACCGACTGAGCCACCCAGGCGTCCCAATAAATAAAATTTTTGAAAAAATAAAAAATAAATAGACCTTTGGTGTTGCAGTATGAGGTTTGAGGAGAGGGGAAGCATTCTATAGTCCTATGATTAAGCCTCATGATATTTTAGTGAGTCTTTTAGTTAATGGATGTCTCTTCTGAACTATGAACTTCATAAGTATTTCTCAGTTTTATTTTGTTTGCTTTTCCTTTCCTTTAGGTGGTACAGGATGACTAGAATGGTCTATACTTGGCTATTTCCCTTCTTTCCCGTAGAAAATTAGACTGGCTGGACTTGGTTATTTTTCCTTCAGCAGGTGAGCTGGGTCTCCTAATATCCCAGCAGGATAGACTCTGGTTGAAGAGTTTCCCTTGAGGGCAGACTTTATTACAGGGAAAGCAGTTTGCTCTGGTTCTTTTCCTTTTCAATTTTTTTTTTTTAAGCTTTCTAGCATTGTTTTTATTACTGTGGAAAATTTGAAACATTCACTAAAGTAGAAGGAATAGTATCATGACTTCCAAAATACCAAGCATTTCATCCTGAATGATTATCTACATTTACCAACTTCAAATTTTCCCCGGCCCCTGCCCAAAACACAAGTGGAGGAAGGTTTCTCCACTACTAATCGAGGAAACCTGGTCAGTCTCCTGGAGGTATATCTGTTGGGGGCCATCTTATGTCTCTTCTCCCCGGGAGTTTTTAACGCTCAGCGTTGTTTGTGTTCAGCCTCTAGGAACTCAGCAACTGCACCTCGGGCGTTCCTACCCTAGTTCTCCTTCAGTGGTGGTTTCTGCTCGAGTCTCTACTCCGGTAAGTCGTAGCTCCCGGGTCTTCCTGTGTTTGTCTCTCCAGTGTTGGGGGCAGGTGATACAGCCCTGTGTCCTGTCTTTTCTTAGAGAGCCATGAAGAGTTACTGATTTTTCAATCTATTTAGTGTTTTCATTTGTTGTGACTTAGCAAGAAATTCCAAGTTCTTTACATGTGGAACTGGGACTGGAAATGAGGGGGTTTTTGAAATTAATAGATTATATTTTAGAGTAGTTTTGGGTTATAGAAAAATGAAGCAGAAACTGTGAATTTGGCATATATCCCTTTCCTCCACATATAGTTTCCCATGTTAGTAATTTGCTGCATTAGTGTGATACCTTTGTTAAAATTGAATCATTACTGATATGCTATCATTTCCTGAGGTACATAGTTTATGTTAGAGTTCACTCTTCATGTTGTACATTCTGGAAGTTTTGATAAATGCATAGTATCATGTGTATAATTAATTACAATGTGCTACAGAGTATTTTCACTGCCCTGTAATTTCCTGTGCTCTATCTACTTGTCTTTCACTCTTACCCCTACTCCCCAGCAAGCACTTCTCTTTTTACTATCTCCATATATTTGTCTTTTCAGGATGTCATTTAGTTGGAAGGATACTGTATGTAGTCTTTGTGGACAGGCTTCTCTGTAATAAATATTGAGGGTTTCTCCCTGTTTTTTTCAAAACTTGATAGTTTGTTTCTTTTTATTGGTGAATAATTTTCTGTTGTTAGGATGTACCAATTTATCTGTCCACTTATTGTATGACATTCTGGTTGTTTCCCATATTTTACAATTACGGAGGAAGTGATAGAAACTTTATGTTCAGCTTTTTGTGTGAACATAAGTTTTCAACTCATGTGAGTAAATATTTAGAAGAGTAACCGTTGGATCGTGTAATAATCCGTGACGAACTTCGTAAACTTCCAAACTGTGTTCTACATGTAAGCAGTCAGACCATTCTCTTTCGTGCAAGCAATGACTGAGAGTTTCTGTCGCTGCACATTTTCATCAGTATTTTGGTGTTGTCAGTGTTTTGGGTTTTAATCATTCTAGATGCACAGTGGTATCTTGTTGTTTTAATTTGCAATTCCCTGATGCCCCAAGATACTGAGCAGCTTCTCATGTGCTTTCATTTGCCCTTTATTTTTTCTTCTCAGCTTGCGTCCCTTTTATGTACTTTTTTTTCTTGTTGTGTTAGCAAGGACTTCCAATACAATGCTTAGTAAGGGCAGTGGAAGCAGATAGCCTTGCCTTGTGGATGATCTTTGGGGGGAAAGTATCTGGTTTCTCACCACTAAATAGGACATTAGTTTTAATTTAAATCAACTTGATTACTTTCCCCTCTATGTCTAGTTGGAAGTTTTTGGTTTTTTAATCATTAATGGTATTGCATTTTTCAAATAATTCTTCTGTATCAATCCAATTTTTCATGTCTAGCATGTTGTGATGGAATATAATAATTAATTTTAAAATGTTGATACAGCCTCATATACCTGGAATCCATTCCGCTTGTTCATGGTGTATAGTTGTTTTCATACAAGGTTGAATTTTATTTACTAATGACTTGTGGGTTTTATATCTTTTTTCATGAAACATCTTGGTTTGTAGTTTTTCTATATTAATGTTGCCGTCCATTTTTGTTATTGGAGTAATACCTCACAGAATGACTTAGGAAAGGTTTGCTAGCTATTTTTTGGGTAGATTGTAGAGAATAATAATTCAATTATTATTGACATGTTTGTCAGAATTCACTGGTGAAACCACCTGCAACAATTAATTTTTTTTTTAAAGATTTTATTCATTTATTTAACAGACAGAGATCACAAGTAGGCAGAGAGGCAGGCAGAGAGAGAGGGAGGAGGAAGCAGGCTCCCCGCTGAGCAGAGAGCCCGATTCCAGGCTCGATCCCAGGACCCTGGGATCATGACCCGAGCCGAAGGCAGTGGCTTTAACCCACTGAGCCACCCAGGTGCCCCTGCAACAGGTAATTTCATTTAGGAAGGTTGTTAATCACTGAATTGGTTGTTTCAATAGAGATCTATTCAGATTAGATATCTTCTTGTGGGAGTTTCTTTAGATGATGACTTTGAGGGAATGTTTTATTTCATCTAGTTATCAAATTTGTGGGCATAGAGTTAATTATATTCATTTACTAATGTTGCAATGTTCATGGGATCAGTAGTGATGGGCACTTTCCAACTTCTGATCCTTGTAATTTGTGTCTTCTCTTGTAATTTTTTTTTCTTTGGTAAACTGATTAGAGGCTTATAAATTTTACTGTTAAAGAAAACTGAAAAAGTAGTGGTCCAGGGGCGCCTGGGTGGCTCAGTGTGTTAAAGCCTCTGCCTTCAGCTCAGGTCATGATCCCAGGGTCTTGGGATCGAGCCCCGCATCGGGCTCTCTGCTTGGCAGGGAGCCTGCTTCCTCCTCTCTCTCTCTGCCTGCCTTTCTGCCTACTTGTGATCTCCTTCTGTCAAATAAATAAATAAAATCTTTAAAAAAAAAAAAAAAGTAGTGGTCCATAATTTGTTTTGGTGAAGTTAAAAGTGTTAGTCTGGCTAAAGTAGGAGGTAGAAAATACACCTAGTGAAGTTGCTTTCAGAGAACAAGTTTGAGACAGAATGTTAATACTGCAAGTGATATGTTACTAATTTCATCTTATTAATGACTATAAGAGGTTGAATTCAAAAAGGAATCTAAACGTTGGCAATCAGGGACTTACCGAAAGAAATAAAACACTGATTTTCTAAGCAATCAGCATGGAAATTTGGGACAGATTCTTTATAAAATTGTAACAGATTAGTTTGAGAAGGTCAATGAATAACATTTTGCTACGTACAGTGCTGTCTTGGGCAAAGAGAACATAAAAGAAAGCATGTTTATAAAATTCATTCCTAATACATGTGCATTAATTTAGTTCTTAGGGGATATTTTCATATGGACATCCCATTTCATATTTCCTATAAACTGGTCAAATTAACAGAGCCTAGAAAAAATTTACCAACTATCTGAGCTACAGCCATCCTGCTGACTTCACATAACATGAATTAAAAATAAATGTTATCTTTGTAATTCATGGAGAACTTGGTTGATTTCTGCAGCAGAAAAGAAGTTGTGTAGTACAGAATGAGGGACAAAGAACCATTAAAACTATTATTTGTCTACAGAAATTCTTTTTTTAAAAGATTTTATTTATTTATTTGACAGACAGAGATCACAAGCAGGCAGAGAGGCAGGCAGAGAGAGGAGGAAGCAGGCTCCCTGCTGAGCAGAGAGCCTGATGTGGTGCTCGATCCCAGGACCCTGGGATCATGACCTGAGCTGAAGGCAGAGGCTTCAACCCACTGAGCCACCCAGGTGCCCCTGTCTACAGAAATTCTAACCTTCCCAATATTTTATGTATACTGTGCATATTTGGTCATTAAAAAATGCTGTCACACTGGGCACATCTGATCTTCATAATGTTGTGAGTTAGACCAAATCAAATTTCTAGACTCAAAATTTTAGAGTCTAGAAGACTTACAGAGGTAATTTTCTAGCTCCTAGGAAAGTTGAGGAAAGACCTAGGTCTTTTGATATTACAGCTAGTATTTTTAATTACACTAACTTTTTTTGAAATATGTTATGCATTAACTATGTAATTTCACCTGGTTTATACTTATATTAGTCACTTAAATGGCAATACAAGAAATGAAAATGTCCTTCAAATAAATACTGTTATTAACTTCTTCATTGGTTTGAGAAGACCATAAATCATTCAGAAACCAGACTATGGTCATAAAAAGGACATAGATCACCTTGATTTTTAGAAAAATGGTGTTTAAGATACAAAGGAAATTTACTTCTGCTCTGCACCAGACATTCTGACACTTGATTTTATTTTCATTTGTTTTCACCTCCAAGATTTACATATCCTCTGATGTCCTTACATAGATTAAAATCTTTTAGAGGACAAAAACTTTTTTTTTCTTTTAACACATTCACCATGACTTTAAGAACAAATGGTAGATGTGTAAAATTTTTAATTCATTAAGTGACCAAAATTTTTTTTTAATAAGGATGTTAACTTTTTTTTTTTTTTTAAGATTTTATTTCATTTGACAGAGAGAGAGAGATATCACAAGTAGGCAGTGAGGCAGGCAGAGAGAGAGGAGGAAGCAGGCTCCCCGCTGAGCAGAGAGCCCAATGCGGGGCTCGATCCCAGCACCCTGGGATCATGACCCAAGCCGAAGGCAGAGGCTTTAACCCACTGAGCCACCCAGGCGCCCCATTAAGTGACCAAATTAATGTAACTTTCTCTTTTCTTACCAAAATTTGTGTTTAATTTTGTTAAATTGGTGCTAGTATATGCAGAGCCTAAACTTAAGTTGTATTTATTTATTTTTTTTAAAAAGATTTTATTTATTTACTTGACAGAGAGATCACAAGTAGGCAGAGAGTCAGGCAGAGAGAGAGGGGGAAGCAGGCTCTCTGCTCAGCAGGGATGCTGAAGCAGATGTGGGGCTCGATCGCAGGACCCCGAGATCATGACCCGAGCCGAAGGCAGCGGCTTAATCCACTGAGCCACCCAGGCGCCCCAAGTTGTATTTATTTCTATGCATGAGAATTTTTCTTCTGATTAAGGAGTACTAAATGAATAGCCCTTCTTCTGTTCTATATTGACTTTTTTGGAGATTAATTATCACTATAATATGTACGACTCTATCAGACAAAAACAAAAACACAGTTCTGACCTCAGAGTTCTTCCATTATAGAATGATTTTAGTAAAAAGTGGGTGCATGGATAGTTGGTATTATTAATAAAAACTTTTAAAGGAAATTGATAAAATTCATTAATTCTCCAGAAAGGAAATACTTTCACTTTGCTTTATATTCATGAAATTTAATTTCCTGGTTATCCAAAAAGTTTAAACCTGTCAGTGAAAAGATGTCTTCAGCCGAATTAATGTCAAATTTTGGAAATGTACAGTCTATGCTTTGAATACTGATATTTCTGGTTAAGAATAACAAAAGTAAGACTTGGTAGAATTTAAGAGACAATGTATTACCTTATAGTTTCAAAAAATACGGATCCATGCTTGAAACTTTATGTAAGTCTTCAGTGTTGCGCCATTGTTTCTTAAATGCATTTACAAGTGACTATACCATTGCTACATTTTAAGAGGAGGTAATTTGTCCCTATTCCCTATAATCCAAAATGTAATAGTTCATCGGAAGACTGTTGAGTAACCCCTGAGGCTTTACTCCATGCAATCTCAAAATGATCATGCTTTCAACAGCAGCAGGAGACATCTATATAGATACTCAAGTCAATTTTTTTCCAAATTTTTCTTCAGAATGCATAATGGATTTGTGTGTGTATAGTTTCCCATGAAAGGTTAACCTTATGTTTTAACTGCTAAAATATTCTATTGTGCTGAACAAATTGTTTTTGTTTTGTTTTTTTGTTTTCTGTAATTGGCTACTACAATGTTTTTCAGAGTTTTTTTTTAAAACACCATCGTGTCCAAATCCTCCTTGTGTGTTGGCTTTTCTAGTTGGTCCATGTTTTTACCTTTGATCCTACGAGTCTTGTTCTGCTCTTTCCAGGATTTAGGGATGTCTGCTTTATCGTTTAAATCCAATTTAATTAAATGCAAAACTCCTATATTAAGTTAGAAACTGTGTTCAGCTGTGAGGCCAACTAGGATAACAGTCCTGTATGAATTTCCCTTGGAAGTGGACAAAAGAATATGAAAGGAGGCACAGAAACAAATAACTATGATAAGTTAGAGATGTAACAGAGTTAGGAAAATATTGGCTTTATGTGACTAAAGGATAACAGTGCTACTACTCTATATAAGAAAGGTTTCATGTTTATGTGCTACCAATAACCATCTGATTGTCTTATAGAAAGTCATAATCTATAAAACTATATAATATCCCCAAACTTTATTTCATTAGGAGTTAAATTGTTTCCTTATTTTCTCCAACTGTTACAGCTTGAAATATATCATTTAATTTTTAACCGATTCCTAAGAGTACAACATACTTTAATAAATGACTCAAGAACACTTTTATGGTCCTCTTTGAAGCCAAGACTGAATTGACCTCTCTTCAGTGACTCTGAAAGTTCTGAGGAAGCATTACAGATGAATTAGAAACCCCACATCTCTACCATAGTTTCCTGATAGTAGAGCGATCACACTGAAAAATGGAGATCAGCTGCTACATTTAATTTTGGAAAACCTCAGATAATATTGATATTGACAAGAGTTGGAGATACGTGTGTGTATTTATGTATTTATCTATATATATGGAAAACATAAGAATAAGCACCTTAGATGATTATTCCTTATGTGGTTTATTGTGGTGGTGGTTGTTCGGTCTTCATAATATCTTATTTTCAAAATACCATTCTGGTTCTTATTTTATTAGCTATTAAAATATTATTGTGAGGTATATTTGACTTTAGGCCTACTGACTTACTGAACTAGCTATATGGTCTTGGATACACTGTTTAATTTCCCTGGTAAGACTGAAACATGTTGTCTTGTTCCTGATCATGGGTAAGGTGGCCTGTATTTCAGCATTAATTATGGTATCAGCCATAGCTTTTGATTTCAATTTTATTTTTAAGATTTAATTTATGAGGTTGAGAAAATTCACCATTATTCTTAATTTGCTGAGCAATTTTATCATGAACGTATGTTTTATTTTCTCAAGTTGATTTGCCACATCTTTTGCAGTTAGTGTATAATATTTCTCCTTTAATATTAGTGGAATAAATTAAATATGTAGAAGCTTTTCTTTATCATGTTGACAACTTTGACTGACTCTGGGATTATTTTGCTCAACTAGCTTCTTTAAGATTTTTTTGTTAAGTAGTCTCAGTACCCAATACGGGATTTGAACTCACATAGAGAGTTCCAGGCTCCACCCACTGAGCCAGCTTGGCATCCCTCCACTGATATTGAAGTTTATATCCTAGATTGGACTCCTTTTTCCTTTTTCTTTATTGCATTTAATGCTATAAATCTAAGCACTGAGTAGCTTATGAGACAACTTTTAATAAGTTGTGTTTCCCTCAATTATTTTTGAGGTTTATTTTCAGACCCATGATCCTTTAGAAATAGATTGTATGATCTTTAGGCATGTGGAGATTTTCTAGATTTATACTACTTAGTGACTTAGAATTGGATACTACTGTAGTACAGAACAAGCTCTGTACAACTTTTCTTCTGACAAAATGTGACCTGTTTTGTGGCTCAGCATATGGCTTTTATCACTGAGTATGTCCAATACATTTTAGAGAAATGTGTATTTTACCAATATTTGGTGTGATGTTATATAATATCAATTAAATAAAAGTGGTACAGCTCTTCCAATCTGCCATATATTTACTGACTTCCTTTGCCTAATTAAAGACTGGAGGAAGGATATTAATGAGACCAACTACTAATTTATGAAGAGGTTTTTTAGTTTACTTTTTTTTTTTTGAGATTGTTGTATTTACCATATATTTATTCTTCCAGACATTGCTATCTATTCAGAATTAGCTTTCTATATGGCATCTTTTCTCTTCAATTTAAAGAAATTCTTTTAACAGACTTTATTTAACAGGTCTGCTGGAGATAAATTCTTCCACATTTTGTCTGAAATGTATGTATTCATTGACCTTTATCTGCTATTTACAGTTCTCTTGAAAGCCCCCCAAAATCTTAATGCCTAATGTGATTTTTTTATCATAGCATTTCCATTCAGTGATTTCGAAAATTTCCATCTCTTTACTGAAAAGCATTATTTATTATCATGATTGCTTATTTCTCTAAATTATTTACCACGTTAATCATAATTACCTTAATTCATTTCTGATAATTCCAACATCTGGACATTTCTGGGTCTGATAGCATTATTATGATAGTAATTGTTTTCACATATCTTAATATTTCATTAAATGTGAGGGATTTTGTATTAAAAAATGACAAAAATTGTTTCCCATAAAAATGAGACTGTTTCGGGCGCCTGGGTGGCTCAGTGGGTTAAAGCCTCTGCCTTCAGCTTGGGTCATGATCCCAGGGTCCTGGGATTGAGCCCTGCATTGGGCTCTCTGCTCAGCGGGGAGCCTGCTTCCCTCTCTCTCTCTGCCTGCCCCTCTGCCTGCTTGTGATCTCTGTCAAATAAATAAATCTTAAAAAAAAAAAAAAATGAGACTGTTTCATCTGCCAAGTTACTCATCTGGTATTGAAGGATAGAGAGCCTGATGCATTGTGTAAGGTTCAGTCACCAGTTAACTTTCTCCTGTTCCTCTACATACATCCTGACTCACCAGGCCCCTTGCTGTCCCTTGACAACAAGTGACCCTTACTTCTCCTGCCTCAACTCCAGGGACAGACAGTCATTTCCCATGTTTAAATTTTAGCTGTAGGCAGAGGCTTTAACCCACTGAGCCATCCAGGCACCCCTCAGCTCTTTTCCTCTTAACAGTATTTAGGGAGGTTTCTTCCTCCTCTCACTTCTCTGTTAAAGGTTAAATCCACCATGGATCTCATCCAGCAGGAGACTTGTTACTTTTCTGTATTCACAGGGTTCATATTCCCATGTCTATTTTCTTTTTTTTTTTTTTTAAGATTTTATTTATTTATTTGACAGAGAGAGAAATCACAAGTAGGCAGAGAGGCAAGCAGAGAGAGAGGGGAAGCAGTCTCCCTGCTGAGCAGAGAGCCCGATGCGGGCCTCGATCCCAGGACCCTGAGATCATGACCCGAGCTGAAGGCAGTGGCTTAACCCACTGAGCCACCCAGGCGCCCCATCCCATGTCTATTTTCTAATGGCATAAAACAACTATGACTTGGAGTATTATTTGTCTTGAAATAATAACTGGGTCTCAAGTGGCATTCTTGAGTGATTCTTTGCTAGCCTGGTACTATTTTAAAATGGCACTTGGAGATCTAGTCTTAAATTAGTTGTGCTTGAAACTACTGTGAAAATCAGTATGTCCGTACTTACGCTAAAATACCCACTGTGGGTGTTTTAGTCACCTCTAACTGTGTCCCCAAAATTTATAGTTTCCTTGAGCAAACTGTTGGGAATGGAAGAAGGTAAAGAAAAATACCATGTAACATGTATACTGAGAAATACAGGTTTATGTTTTCTAAGGAATCAGGCAATAAGGCTTCTCAACTGAGTCTAATAGACACTGAAAAAAATACAGAGTAGATAAGTTTGGGACCACTCCATATAGACATTCATTACTGCTATTAGAGTAAAAATGAGAATGAGTCATCTTATAGGAGGTCACCGAGTGGACAATTCTTATATCTTGCCAAATACATATTAATTGAATTATTCTGATTATATACTATGCAAATCAAAAAAAGGGACAATCACCAAAAAACAAAAACAAACATATAAAGGACGTCGGGGTGTATCTGCTTGACCATTAAAAAGACCTGTCAATCTGAAAAGAGGGAGCCAGGCCATTCCTTAGGAAAGATAGTTGATTAATAATCAGAAGACAACTTATTTTGGTGAAGACCCATTGTTTTATTTTTACTTTTGTTTCCCTTGCCTCAGGAGACATATCTAGAAAGAAGTTGCTATAGCCAATGTCAGAATTAGTTTCCTGAGTTTTCCTATGCTTTTATGTCTCCCTTAGGTCTTCAACACATTTTGAATTAATTTTTGTGTATGGCAGAAGATAATGGTCCACTTTCATTCTTTTGCATGTCATTATCAAGTACTTTGTCAAAATAAAAGCTTCTGCAAAGTGAAGGAAACAAACTAAAGCCAGATTACAGAATAGGATAAGATATTTGCAAGTGACATATTTGATAAAGGGTTAGTATCCAAAATATATAAAGAACTTAAGAAACTCAAAACCACCAAAATGAATAATCTAATTAAAAAATGGGCTGGAGACATGAATAGCCCTTCTTCCAACGAAGACATACAAATGGCCAATAGGCACATGAAAAGATACTCAACATCACTGATGATTAGGGATATACAAAACTACAATCAGCTATCAACTCAAACCTGTCAGAATGACTAACATCAAGAACAGATGAAATAACAGGTGTTGGCAAGGATGTGGAGAAAGGGAAACCCTCTTGCATTGTTGGTGGGAGTGTAAAATGGTGAAGCCACTCTGCAAAACAGCATGGAGTTTGGTCAAAAAGTTAAAAATAGAACTACCATACAATTCAGTAATTTTATTCTTACTAAGTATTTACCCAAAGAATCAAAAAATACCAATTCAAAGGGATACATGGAGCATTATCTACAATAGCCAAATTACAGAAACAGTCCACTAGTCTGTCAACTGATGAATGGATGAAGGGGTGGTGTGTGTGTGTGTAATTCATTATTTTTATGGCTGAGTAATATGCAGTGGGATATTACTCAGCCATAAAAAAATAGATAATGATAGAATAGAATAGAATAGATAATGCTAGATAATAATAGAATAGATAATGCTAAAAGAAATAAGGCAGTCACAATAAGACAAATACCATACGATTTCAGTCATATGTAGAATTTAAAAATCAAGTAAGCACAAGAAAAGGAGATAGGAAGGCCAAGAGACAGACTCTTAACTATAGATAAAAATGGATGGTTACGAGTGGGGATGGGTGAAATAGGTGATGAGGATTAAGGAGGGCACTTGGCATAATGAGCACAGGGTATCTTACAGAAGTGCTGAATCACCTGCAACTAATATTACACTGTATGTTAACTAGCTGGAATTTAAATGAAACCTTAAATTCATTTTTAAGTTACTTTTTTAAGTTCATAGTAGAACACAAATTTATGAAATTCAAGCAAAAATTTGTAAGGAAAGAACAAAGGTGAGAGGAAAAGAATAAGATAAAAAGGAAGTGAAGGACTAAAGCAAAATTTAAATTATTTAGTAATAAAATGATGTATTAACGTAGTTATTGTAAATGAGGCAGAAATTGAGCTTTAAAAAATCAAAAAGACACTAACCACTGAAAATAGTGAGGAAGAAAAACATGGCTGTCAAGGTGGTAATATTTCCAGAATAAGAGTTTTTTCAATGATAGATGATGGAACAATTGGAACAGACAAATGTAAATCATAATTTTGAGATGAATGTAACGTTTTAAGACCGTTTTTGATTTTTTAATAATAGTCTTATGTATTTTAGAATATTTTTAACAGCCACAGAAAGAATAAAGTAAGAATTATTCTTTTTTTTTTTTAAGATCTTATTTATTTATTTGACAGAGATCACAAGTAGGCAGAGAGGCAGGCAGAGAGAGGAAGGGAAGCAGGCTCCCCGCTGAGCAGAGAGCCAGATGCGGGGCTCGATCCCAGGACCCTGAGATCATGACCCAAGCCGAAGGCAGAGGCTTTAACCCACTGAGCCACCCAGGTGCCCCAGAATTATTCTTATCATCCAGAAATAATCATGGTTTTCAAGTATAAAATTCTACAAAATTGTCACCATATCAAATTTATATTTTCAAATGGAAAATACTCTAATAATCAACATAATAAAGACTTGTGTTCCCTCTTCAGAACCTAAAACAATAGCTTCGATATAGTAGTTGTTACTAAACATTTATAAACGAATAGTTTTTGTTTAAAGGACTATCATTTATAAAACCAAGAAAGGAAAACACATCTGTAATCACACTGCAGCTATACTCAGTGTTAATTTTTTTTAAAAGATTTTATTTATTTATTTGACAGACAGAGATCACAAGTAGACAGAGAGGCAGGCTGTGAGAGAGGAGGAAGCAAGCTCCCTGCTGAGCAGAGAGCCCGATGTGGGGCTCGATCCCAGGACCCTGGAATCACCACCTGAGCTGAAGGCAGAGGCTCTAACCCACTGAGCCACCCAGGCACCCCTCAGTGTTAATTTTTTATCTATATCTTCCCAGACTTTTGTTTATCATAAATGTGTATGTATATTTAGAGTCAGACTATAGCTACACTAAAATGCATATTTAATATGACTTGAATATACTCCTCAATCCTTGTTAGCACAATATTTCAGAGATTCTCAAAGCCCAACCTGGGTTGAAAGAAGTGATGTTTAGCTCCAAACTGGTGGAGTCCAAATATTTGAGGAGCTAAACAAAAACCATTGAATGGGCTTCCCCATCTTCCTCTGATCTTGCGCACGCTTGAAAATGAATTCTGTTGTTTCACTAATATGAAATCTTTTTCCCCCCAAGGGAAAACATGAATATGAGTGTCCTCTAGCACCTCTGAGTTACATATAAAAAAGTTTATTTTCTTTCTTTTATTTGCTTTCTTTCAAAGTTTATTTCTTTGAAAAATGGTTTGCTTTCTATTTAGCCCATCTGGTGTCATAAGAAAATTCACTTTTGGGGCACCTGAGTGGCTCAGTGGGTTAAGCCTCTGCCTTCGGCTCAGGTCATGATCTCAGGGTCCTGGGATCGAGTCCTGCATCGGGCTCTCTGCTCAGTGGGAAATCTGCTTCCCCCTCTCTCTCTGCCTTCCTTTCTGCCTACTTGTGATTTCTCCCTCTGTCAAATAAATAACTAAAAAATCTTAAATAAGAAAAAAAAGAAAAGTCACTTTTTTGGATAACAGTATTTACCTTGCCTATTTTAGAAAAATGTAGAAGAATATGGTAAAATGCCCTACTTGAAAATACATTAGAATGTAATTCATTTTAGAATAATGGTTATCAGTTCCAAAAAAGAATCCTTCTAAGATTCTCCATAAAATATGGCATACGTATGCAGCTTCATCAGGCACAGACCTGTTTTACTGCTTTCCCAGTGAAATGATCCGTGTAGCATTCATAAAATGTTATACCAAATATTCCTTATGCTAAAAAATGATTCTCCAGCTCCCAATCCATATAATATATAAAACATCTTATGATAACATAGTGCCTGAGTTAATCTGATATGAATCATAACGTTATGATCCAACACAGTGTGGATCTCTGACAGGCCCACTACAAATGGCATTGCAATCTGAGGCCAGTAGACATATTAAATCCTTGATTTACCTATGTACAAGAGGATTCCTGTCTTAACTCTGCTTAAATAAAAATAGCCATACTGATGGTAGTAAGAAATGTTTCTTATTTAAGTGTAAATCAAAGCGGGAGGTAAAATGAAGTGGTAATCATTTCAGCTCTTAGCACACTGTCTCTCAGGGTGATGGAAAAGTGTTGCAGGAAGTACTGGAGTATTTTTTGTTATTTGACAGACCAAGACCACAAGTAGGCAGAGAAGCAGGCAGAGAGAGGAAGGGAAGCAGGCTCCCCGCTGAGCAGAGAGCCCCCCTGGGGGCTCCGATCCCTGGACTCTGGGGTCATGACCCGAGCCAGAGGCGGAGGCTTTAACCCACTGAGCCACCCGGGCGTCCCCTGGAGTGGTTTTATATGTAATTTCTCTCAGTGTGGATTTGTTTAATGCTCCGTGGCTGAACTGACGAATGCATGCAATAGAATACAGTCAACACCAACATGTATCTCTCTTTGTGCATCCCTACAGTAAGAGAGTGAATGAAAAGATCGAGTTGGGAAGTATCAAGTTCCATTAGTACTAAGATTTGGAGCATGCACAGAACAATACATTTTTTTTTAAGATTTTTTTTTTTTTTTTTTTTGACAGACAGAGATCACAAGTAGGCAGAGAGGCAGGCAGAGAGAGAGAGAGAGGAGGAAGCAGGCTTCCCGCTGAGCAGAGAGCCCGATGCGGGGCTCGATCCCAAGACCCTGGGATCATGACCTGAGCTGAAGGCAGGGGCTTTAGCCCACTGAGCCACCCAGGTGCCCCAAGATTTTATTTATTTATTTGATAGACAGGGATCACAAGTAGGCAGAGAGGCAGGCAGAGAGAGAGGAGGAAGCAGGCTCCCAGCTGAGCAGAGAGCCCGATACGGGTCTCGATCCCAGGACCCTGGGATCACCACCCAAGCTGAAGGCAGAAGCTTTAATCCACTGAGCCACCCAGGCGCCCGGAACAATAGATATTTTAATGAAGGAACATGGAAAAGTATGAACCACTTGAACGAGAATTATAAACACCAATTTCAATATTGTTTACAGCTGAATTTGGAAAGAAGTATTTAACCTGTATCTATGAAACATAAATATGTGAGATAAGTCTTCTAGGGTGCTCATGGAGAAAAAAGTAATGTACTGGTGTTTCAAATTTAAACCTAGTTCAATAGTAGGTAGTAACTTAAAACTTTCCTCTGTCAACAAAGAATGGTTTGGGCTATTTCCTGAGTATAATGCACCATCTAAAATTTTGTTTAAAAAAAGTGTAGCGAGGTACACAGTATTTTCTCTAAATTAATGAAATAATGTGGTACCAGAGAAGTGACCTTCATCTGTTTTTTTTTTTTCCATAAAGTATCACTCAGAGCAATTCTATTAAGTATTTTCTACTCATCTTTGTAGCATTATATTTTTGGTAGAAATATTCCTAGAAACCTACACTTTAGTCTATTTGGCCCAATAGTGACAATTTAAAAAATTACAATTGTTAGCTTTACTTGAAATTATTATCCGCATGTAGCAGCATTTAGACTTCATCCAGATTTGTGTTTCAAAGTTAAACTCAAGATCAGTCTGCAAAGCGATTGCCTCCCACTTAGGTCATGATCTCCAGGTCCTGGGATCCAGCCCTACATCAGGCTCCTTGCTCAGTGAGGAGTCTGCGTCTCCTTCTCCCTCTCCCTCTGTGTGCTTGCTCGCTTGCTCTCTGTCTCTCAAATACATACATAAATCTTTAAAAAAATAAAAAAAAACCCACAAGCTAATACCTTCTGTGAGTCAGTCTCATGATCCCTAAAACTGTAAGGATGTAAATCTCAGGTTAGGAAAACCTGAAAGCTGGTTTTTACATTTTTAGTGTTATTACTTCATGTGTGTGTGTAATGTGTGTGTGATGCAAATTAAAACCATACAAAAATTCCTGCTGTTACGTAATATGTATGTAAAATTATATGTATATAATATGCATGATACCTAAATATCATGGTTAACTTTACTGGGAGATAAAAAATGAGAAGGCTCCTATATATAAAATAACTTGTTGATCAACAGGCAACATATTTGAAATTTCAGCAGTAAAATATTTTTCACTTGTTTAAAGTGCATTTTCCAAAACTTTCACCAAAACCAATTTACTCTGTTACCAGGCTCCCCCAACATAGTAATATATTAATAAATAATGAAAATTACCATGGATTAATGTATTTTAATCTAGTTTTATTTAGCAAGTGCTTGATGGGTAAATGGTATACTGTGTAAGAAACAGTATCTGATAAATGTGCCAAGGTCATAGTGACAGAACAAATGCTGTACTGATAAGAAAAAAAGGATTGCAAAGAAATGTCTACCAGGAGCTGAGATTTATACCCAAGCTTTGTTTTGAGAAATGGGATGAACACACTAGGGTATACCTTCTGTCTGTACAACACACACATGCGCATGCCTATGTTCACACATGTGCTTATGTGTGTGTACACATACTTCTGATATTTCTTAAAATCATCTAAAATTCTCTACAGATGTATAAAATGTAGGCCAGTTGAATTCAACAGAGAATATTCTTTTTTTTTTTTTTTTTTTTTTTTAAAGATTTTATTTATTTGACAGACAGGGATCACAAGAAGGCAGAGAGGCAGGCAGAGAGAGAGAGAGGAGGAAGCAGGCTCCCTGCCGAGCAGAGAGCCCGATGCGGGGCTCGATCCCAGGACCCTGGGATCATGACCTGAGCCGAAGGCAGAGGCTTTAACCCACCGAGCCACCCAGGCGCCCCGAGAATATTCTTTTTTGTATGTATTTATTAATAGATACATCTAGTCTATTGACGTCTGAATTCTAATAATTTGACAGTCGCTAAATGTTAACATAATCAAAAATAAAACCACTTTCTGATGGAGGTATAATATTCTATTGTATATATGGACCACATCTTCTTTATCCATTTGTCCATTGAAGGGCATCTTGGCTTTTTCCGCAGTTTGGCGATTGTGGCCTTTGATGCTATGAACATTGAGATACAGAGGGCCCTTCTCTTCAGTACATCTCTATCTTTGGGGTAAATACCCAGTAGTGCAGTTGCAGGATCATAGGGTAGCTCTATTTTTAATTTCTTAAAGAATCTCCACACTGTTTTCCAAAGTGGCTGCACCAACTTGCATTCCCACCAACAGTGTAAGAGGGTTCCCCTTTCTCCACATCCTCTCCAACACTGTTGTTTCCTGTTCTGTTAATTTTGGCCATTCTAACTGGTGTAAGGTGGTATCTCAATGTGGTTTTGATTTGAATCTCCCTGATGGCTACTGATGAACATTTTTTCATGTGTATGATAGCCATTTGTATGTCTTCATTGGAGAAGTGTCTGTTCATGTCTTCTGCCCGTTTTTTGACATGATTATCTGTTTTGTGTGTGTTGAGTTTAAGGAGTTCTTTATACATCTTGGATATCAGCCCTTTGTCTGTAGTGTCATTTGCAAATATCTTCTCCCATTCTGTGGGTTGCCTCTTTGTTTTGTTGACTATTTCCTTTGCTGTGCAGAAACTTTTGATCTTGATGAAGTCCCAAAAGTTCCTTTTTGCTTTTGTTTCCTTTGCCTTTGGAGACATGTCTTGAAAGAAGTTCCATGGCTGGGGCACCTGGGTGGCTCAGTGGGTTAAAGCCTCTGCCTTCGGCTTACGTCATGATCCCAGGGTCCTGGGATCGAGCCCCACATCCGGCTCTCTGCTCAGTGGGGAGCCTGCTTCCCTTCTTCTCTCTGCCTGCCTCTCTGCCTTCTTGTGATCTCTGTCAAATAAATAAATAAAATCTTTAAAAAAAAAAAAAAGTTCCGTGGCTGATATCAAAGAGGTTACTGTCTATGTTCTCCTCTAGGATTTTAATAGACTCCTGCCTCATGTTGAGGTCTTTTATCCATTTCGAATTTATCTTTGTGTATGGTGTAAGAGAATGGTCGAGTTTCCTTCTTCTGTTCGTAGGTGTCCAATTTAAGGGAAAAAATTCTCACTCTTAGGTAAAATAATATAGCTCATATATAGCACAGGCTACCGTGTTTGGAACTTATGTTCTGTGTATGTGTTTTAGCAGTAATCAGAGTTCTGCTCTCCAGAGAAACTTAGGTGAGATAACCTTAAAGTCCTCAAATCCCAATTACTGGATATAACTAAAACGTGAGCTTTGTGTTGGTAATTTTTCAGTGGATACCTTGATCAACTAATCAACTACTTTTGATGAGCTAGTCTGCTTCTTTTTTTTTTAACCAGCATTTTTGAAAGGCGGAGGCCACAGGTGGATAATTTTCTCTCTCCTACCCATTGAGGGGAGATAGCAAATTACCTCATGTACAGACCTTGGAACACTAGGACTAAATTAGTTTAGAAAAATAATTAGAGTCTAGATAAAGCTAAGATTCTTGTTTCCTAAGAGCAAAGGAATAATAAAGCAAATTAATTTTAATACATTATGTCTAAAGCCTACATGGCCAGACGTATGACATAATAAATCTGTGTTTAAATTTTAAATTGGTTTTCCAAAAAATAATTAAATAAATAACTGAATAAATAAATTGGTTTTCAAAAGTATTTTTACAGAGCTAAAACATGACATAGACATTTTTAACATCAGAGGAAACTACTTGTATGTGTATATCTTCTAGACCTCACACCCATATCTGGTCTAAAGAAAATGTTGAATAGGGCACCTGGGTGGCTCAGTGGGTTAAGCCTCTGCCTTTGGCTTGGGTCATGATCTCAGGGTCCTGGGATCGAGTCCCACATCAGGCTCTCTGCTCAGTGGGGAGCCTGCTTCCCCCTCTCTCTCTCTGCCTGTCTCTCTGCCTACTTGTGATCTCTCTGTCAAATAAAAAAATAAAATCTTAAAAAAAAATGTTGATTAAAAAAAAGGGCTGCTATCGTGAATGGCACACATAGGGCAGCTCTATTGCTCTACGTGCAGAATCGACATCAATAGATTTCGGAAGCATAATTTTTTGGTCCCTGGGCAGCTGGTGATTGTTGGTTCTGGCACCCTTATTTTAAGTAACCAAGGAAATAGAAAAACCCATCCTAAAATTCAGATGGAATCTCAAGAGACCCCAGATAGCCAAAATACTCTCATAAAAGAACAAAGCTGAAAGACTACACTTTCTGATTTCAAAACTTCCTACAAAGCTACAATGAGGGAACTGAGGCTGAGACAGAGACTGATCCAAGTTCAAGAAGCCAGCACAACTCAAATCTTCTCCTCTTTGACTCTGAAACCAGAAATCCAGTCTTTTGGTTTGGTCTTGGTCATGGACAGTGGATGAAGGGGTGTCTTGGGTAGGGGAGTAAGTGATTCCTTGAACTGAATCTAGATTCAACCCAGATTTTTTTCCCCCCACCTATTGGCAGGACTTCCTCCTTATCTCTCTCTGCCTCTTTTTCTGATTCACTCCCCATCTGTTAGGGGGTCCTGGCTTCTGAAATGTGATGCAGAGGGTAGGGTAAGCTGCCCACAAAAGTGTGGGCAGTCCTTAATAAAAATTTTTTGAGAGCGCTCCAAAAAAAATAATAAGTTGAATAATGACTTATTAAAATAAAAGAGAAAAAATATTTAAAACTCTAGAAAAAAAAATTCACCCTTATATAACCTTCCCTTTTCTAAACTATGTATTTTAAGTATTAAACATAGTCATTATTCATATTAATTTTGCTTTTGGTCTCTAGGGACCCAAGAAATAAAAACTGTAGGAATAAATTTGAGAGAGAAAGTCAAGACTTTAGGAGGATAAAAATAGAGTGAGTCAGATTTTTCTTCCAGAAAGGCGTACTTATGTTCTTTCTCTAAGCACACCATTTGTTGAAGGCCCAACTCCAGAATTTGCAGCACCCAATAGAAAATGAAAATGTAGGGCCTTGTGTTAAATGACTAACATTTACAAGACAAGCACAGCAGAGCATGAAACCAAGTGTGAGGTTCTCAGCTTGGGGCTGTGTGTGACTGCCTGAGTTGCACGCCCATGAAGCCTACCACTTAGGAATTTTCCATGTAATTGCTTCTGATTGTAAAATGGCTGGTCAATTCTTTGCCTTCTTCTATTTTGAAACCACACTAGCCCTTATCAGAAAGTAGATGAATATTGAGTAAGAACACTAAACATGTTCATAATTTTTGATGTTAAAGAGGAAAAATGTTATAATACATTTGGAGAGTGTATTGGTTGGCAGATATATTCAAAAAAATTATCTTTGGTTAATTCATTATAAATACTGGCTGAAGTAAAGCCAATGATGAACTTCCTAGTTGAATTGATGTCAGTTGCTCTGTAATTGATTTATTTAGATAAAATCATTTAGCCCTTATCTATTATACTTAAGACAGTATTTTATCTAATATCACTGCAATATGGACTAAGTTTTGTTAAGTACCCACTGACAAATTGAGACCAATTAAATGTAATAAAGAAATGAACACTATAATATTTATATGCAAACTGTTAAATTTGACTATAGGCAGAACATGTGAGTAAATTGAGAGTGAGTATAGGTCACTACTGAAAATTATATCAGATTTATTTTAAATTAACATAGGAAAACTATCATTATGGCCCATAAAAATAAATTTCACCTATATTTGATGTATATCTGTAATAAGTTATTAATTTCATAATTAAAATTTCAAAAACAGACATGTATACAGTGTACTGATTTGTTTTTCCATATTTAATATACAACAATGGGTATATGCATGGCACAAAAAAAATGAGGGATCATAATTGAAAGCCGGAGTCCTAGCCCAGTCCAGGATTACTTCTCACAAATCTGACTGTCACCTCCATATCACTGAATAACATGGTCTGTGTTCTTTATTTATCCTTAGAAATTTTCTCATGAATTATTGCTAGGATGGCTAAGAGTACAGATCAAATTCACCATCCTGTCCCTACTCGTATCATTTTAATTATTTTTATTTCTGTGATATTTCAAAGATACATTGTAACTTCTATTTTTTGCCCTAACTAGTTTACATGCTGCCTCTTGATTTGCCTCTCAGATGAAGAAAATTCCTCCGTCCGCAGTTCTTTCTCCTTCCCATCAATCCTTTTCTGGCAGTTATAAATCTTTGCTTTCATATTGTCTAGGCTGATTAAAATTTACACTGCTGAATATTGATGTTTTCAGCCAAAATGAAACACAGTAAATATTAAAATTCTATGACTTAGGACCATGCTACTTGCATAGGCAGCAGTATCCCGTTGCCAAACTTGTTTCTTTGTGGGTCAGTGTCCTACCTCTGAGCTGCTCAAGGATGGAACTCACATCTTGTTGATATGGATTCTGTCTTCTTACTCACCATCAAGGTCTCAAAAGTGTGATTTTTTACAGTTATTTTATATTCGAATCAGGTTTGTCTTATTTGTCTTTGAAATAGAAGTAGAATCTCTATTTTACCTTTATGCTATCCTTATTGACTGAAATAATGTGAGCTTTCTTTAACATGGACTATTTATTCCATATATATATTTTTGGTATCTAATCAGTTCCATTTCTTCAAGGCTATTCTTCCTTTAGATGTCACTCAGCTTATGTTCTTATTTTAATGTTTAATATTTAATGTTGTATTTCAAGGTGTCCTTAATGCACATACCAAGTTACCATTTCCATTTTGCTGGAACTCTAGGTGAACTTCACTATTGTGGGTATAGCCTTCCTTTATTTTACTTTATATTTACTTTATATTTCTCTTGTTAATATGTTCAGACAACATCCTTAAAAAGAAACAAAGATAAGAAAAGAGGCAGGCAGATAGGAAGATACACAGAGCATGGAAGACACAGGAGGAGAGACAACATAGGAGGTGAAATTTCTGTCTGGTGGTCTTGGTAGACAGAGAATTTTAGGTTCCAAATCATATTTTACAATCAAAATGTTAAAGATACACCACAGTTTTATTTGTAGATTCCACTCTGATGAAAATCTGATGTTGGGGTGCCTGGGTGGCTCAGTGGGTTAAGCCTCTGCCTTCGGCTCAGGTCATGATCCCAGGATCCTGGGATCGAGCCCCGCATCGGGCTCTCTGCTCCTCAGGGAGCCTGCTTTCTCCCTCTCTGCCTGCCTCTCTGCCTACTTGTGATCTCTCTCTGTCAAGTAAATAGATAAAATCTTTAAAAAATAAAAAATTTTTAAAAAATCTGATGCAGTTGTCCTGTACTTTCTCTCCAGAGACTTAATGCTCTGCATTTCAAAGTTATGTGTCAGGGGGAGGTTTATTTAGTTATATTTTCCACCCATTCTTAAGGGCACTGAGCAGTCCCTTTTATTGTGAAGTTTGTGGGGGTGTTTTTCCCCTCAGCTTTTATCAATGACTTCTCTTCCTGCTGTGGGTATATCTCCTTCTCCATTTTTTTTCTCTCTTCTCCGCAGCTCAAGTTCATGCCATTCATATATGGACACTATTGGAATGCTGCATTAGGCTGCTTTTCTCTCAAAATCAATCTCTTAGACTTTTTTTTTAAACTCTGAATAAAATTTCCTTTTTTTTTTCATTTTTCAATGTTTTAAAATTTCTAATTTATATCATGAGTATACAATTTAAAAACTCTCTTCCCCACCCCATCCTACTTTTTTCGTAGTTCATTTTGTAAAATATTCTGGCATTATATAACCAGTACATTCTTGAATCAGTCTGAAAATAGGAATTTGAAATGTTTAAATTTTCTCTCGAAGTCTGCAATTCTCATCGTTTTCATTCCTTTCATGCTATTAGTTCTTCTTGGTCATTCCTTACTCTGCTGCTGATTTGCATCATGCGTGTAGCAATAAGAAGATAATTTAGATTCTGGGAGCAGCATCTACCATAGGATCTCTAATTCTTTCAGGAATTGTGATAAATTTCTGTTGAAGCATGTAGTTCTCCACTGACCTGGGTAAAGTCTGTCCTCTGGGTAATCTCTGTCCTCTGTCAGAATCTAAAATGGCCAGATACGGGATACGTACGGGACCAAGAATGTGAGTGGAGGGGTGTCACTAATTCCACTTGTTCCATATACGGACTTCCTAGAAACCACTCTCAATCCCTGCTCCCCCCACACCCAAGCTTCCTGCCTGTCTTGCTTTTTTCTAGAGCTGGATCCAGGAGCCTTTCCACTTCCACCTCTGCTTCATCAGTAAAGCAGTGTTCACCATCTCTATTCTCCCATAAATAGATTTAATTCTGTTACCCACTGTGCTCCCCATCCCTAGCTTACTCATACGTCCCCAGATTTCTGGGGATGTGGCTGTGACAAGTACATTTAATGACCCTTATTTTTAAATGGGTCTATGATGGATATGGGTTTAATATATGTGCTCAGACCTCTCTTCAACAATTCTCTTTGTTCCTATTTTATCCATTCTTCTTTGGAATCTTCACTTTCTATTTTTCGATGAACTTTATTATTTTGAAGCTACTGACTGTTTAGAAATGGAACAGTAATTTTCAATTAAGTAATTTTTAAAAAAATATATTACTTGTTCTGTCACCATTCTTCTTAAATCTCTTGTTTTCATTCTAGGCTTAGTTTTGTCTTGACATAAACCATGTGTAATACTTTCTACCATATTCTCCAGTAGTAAACTTTCTTGTGCATTCTTCTGTCTGGGAATGTTCTTTTTTCCCTTAGTCTTGAATGATACCTTAGTGACATATGAGCACCTAGATTGTTATCACTGAGCATATGGGAAATGTTCTCTAGGGTCTGGTCTGTATTGTAAACATGAATCCTGTCATTGATCTAAATTTTTGTCATGTTTAGAATTACTACCCTTTCCCTCTGCTTTAATATTCTTTGCTTTAATTTTCTCCTTTTTTTAGTATATTGTACATATATAAGGAGTTCTCACCTGTGTGTGTGTGTGTGTGTGTGTGTGGGCGCGCGCATGTGTGTATGGAAAAAGAGAGATACATGTATCTCCCTATATATATATTTATGGAGAGAATAATTTAAGTTTCCTTAATGTGAGGATTAATATCTTTCAAAAGTTCTAGAAAATTACTAATTATTTCTTTTAATACTGCTTCTCGAAATGTTCTTATTTCATTTTGTTGAATTTATACTATGATTTTCCATTCTATTTTGGTGTCTCATCCCTTTTTTTCTTATTTTTTTATGTTCTTTTAGAAATGATAGTTACTAGATGTGATGGAACCACCAGCTACTAATACAGTAGTAACTGCATTGTAATATGTAAATGGATAAAATCAATATATATATACACCTAAAACTTCTGCAATGTTGCATGTTGAATAAATGTAAATGAGTCTGGGGGAATCCCTATGGGCTGTGCTGAGGTCAGTTGGTCCAGTGCTACTTATTTACTTTCTAGAGGTTATAAAGATATTCTTCAGTTTTGCCCTTTTTTCTAAGTATTCTGCTGAATTTTTAACTTACAAGAGCTATATTTTAACTTGCAGAAATTCTAGTGGTTAGATTATCCATCTCCTTACCAATTTCCCTAGTGTCTAACTTTTTAATGTATTTTTTTTAAGATTTTATTTATTTATTTGACAGAGATCACAAGTAGGCAGAGAGGCAGGCAGAGAGAGAGAGAGGATGAAACAGGCTCCCTGCTGAGCAAGGTTTGTAAGCTAAGTCATTGTAGTCTTTTCAGATTTTCCGTTACTTTTTGTTTTCACTGTTCCAAGATTCATTGTTTATGCACCTCTTATTTTTTTTAAGTTTTTATTTTAATTCCAGCGCAGTTAGCACAGTGTTAAATTAGTTTCAGGTGTACAATACAGTGAGCAGTTCAACAATTCCATGCATCACTCAGTGCTCATAGTGGTAAGGGTGCTCTTTAATCCCATTGCCTACTTTCCCCCTTCTCCCCCACCCACCTCCACTCTGGTAACCATCAGTTGGCTCTGTATAGTTAAGGGTTTGTTCTTGGTTTGTCTCTCTCTCTTTTTTTCCCCTTGTTCATTTTGTTTTTTAAATTTGACCTGTGGGACATCTGGGTGGCTCAGTGAGTTAAGCATCTGCCTTTGGTTTGGCTCGTGTTGCCTGGGTCCTGGGATTGAGTCCTGCATCAGGCTCCTTGCTCAGCAGGGAACCTCCTTCTCCCTCAGCCTGCTCCCCCAACACTTGTCTCCCCCCACCCCGCTTGTGCACATACTCTCTCTCTCTGACAAATAAATAAAATCTTTAAAAATAATAAAAATAGTAAATTCTACCCATTGGTAGTTCTATGGTATTGATCTTTCTCGAGCTTCTTTCACTTAGCATTGTATTCTCCAGCTCCATCCATGCTGTGCACATGGCAAGATTGCATTCTTTTTATGGCTGAATAATCCATTGTGTGTAATATGTGCACACACACCGCCCCCCACACGTACATACACAGCTTTTTTATCCATTCATGTATCTGTGGACACTGGCTGCTTCCATAACTTGGCTATTGTAAATAATGCTACAATAAAAATAGGAGTGCATGTATCCCTTTGAATTAGTGGTTTTGTATTTTGGGGGTAAATACCCAATCGTGTGGTTACTGGATCATAAGGTAGTTCTGTCTTTAACTTTGTAAGGAAATTTCATACTGTTTTCCACAGTGGCTGCACCACTTCGCATTCCTACCAACAGCGACCAAGTGTCCTTTTCCTCTGTATTTTCAGCAACACATGTTGTTCCTCGATTTTTATTTTTAGTCCTAACGGGTGAGGTGGCAGCTCACTGTGGTTTGGATATGCATTTTCCTGGTCATGAGTGATGTTGAGCATATTTTCTTGTGTCTGTTGGCCATCTAGATGTCTTCTTTGGAAAAATGTTCATGTCTTCTGCCCATTTTTTAACTGGATTATTTGCTTTTGGGTGTTGAGTTGTAGAACTTTTCTTTAAATATATATGTTGTATATTCCCACCTGGGAATCTCTGCTCAGCAGGGATCCTGCTTCCCTCACCCCCACCTCTCTGCCTGTCTCTCTGCCTACTTGTGATCTCTCTGTCAAATAAATAAATAAAATATTTTTTAAAAAAGCTGCATCTCCTTTTTTTTTTTTTTTCTGGGGACTCTGAACTCTTTCTACTTACAGTTTTTGAACTGACTCTTTATTTTCAAAGCACTAAGCAAAATCTGTCCCATTTTCTTGAAAGTATTCCTGCGATGCCCCTTTTGGCTAAAGCATCCTGCTGCAAAGTCTTTCTCTGTTACACTTTTGATTTCTTAGCAGAGGATTTATGTTATCTTTGTCCACATTTCACACCATTGTTGAATGTGCTCAAGTGAGCTGGTTCTTGAGAAATAGCAACTTTATGGCATTACCTAGAATTGTTCTTCATTTTACCATCAAGAATTGTTGACACCAACATCTATGAAGAAAGTAGTTCTATGCTGTAATGCAAGGGTCCCGCTCTCTACTCGTCACCCCCCCCCTTATTTTTTTTTTTAAGATTTTATTTATTTATTTGACAGAGATCACAGTAGACAGAGAGGCAGGCAGAGAGAGAGAGAGGAAAGCAGGCTCCCTGCTGAGCAGAGAGCCCAATGTGGGACTCCATCCCAGGACCCTGAGATCATGACCTGAGCCGAAGGCAGTGGCTTAACCCACTGAGCCACCCAGGCGCCCACCCCCCGCCTTATTTTTAACAGTTGAAACACCTTGTGCCACAAACTCTGAACAGTACAGCAGAAATACTGATATCAATATAGTCCTTCCACGCAGGCATTTTCTTTCTAGATATAAGGACAGAAATAGTAAGTCAATTTCTACGTTTGCTTATCCCAAGCAGTATTTTGCTACAGAAAGTTTTCTTTAATTTCACCATCATTTATGAATATTTTTATTGAGGTATAATTGACATATAACAGCATATTAGTTTCAGCTATACAACATAATGATTCAGTATTTATATATGCTGCAAAGTGTTTACCACAATAAGTAGTTACTATCAGTCTTCATACAATGATACAAAACATTTCTGTTAATGATTACAGCATTCAAGATTTACCTTTAGTAACTTTCAAATATGCAATGAAATACAATGTTATTGACGCGAGTCACCATCCTATAAAATTACATCCCAGGACCTACTTATTTCATAACTAGAATTGTAACCTCTTGGCTCCCTTCATTCATTTCACTTGAACCCCCTTCCTCCTCTCCTGTGGTAACCACCCTTCCGGTTCTCTGTATCCATGACTTTTGTTTGATTTTGTTCATTTGTTTTGTTTTTTAGGTTCCACATAAAAGTAATATTATATGGATTTCTCTTTCTCTTTCTTATTTATTTCACATGGCATAACACCCATAAGCTTCATCCATGTTGTTGCAAATAGTGAGATTTCATTCTTTTTATGGCTGAGTAGTATTCCTAAATACCTCCATATCCATCCATAGATCTATAGTATGTATATGCATATTTTTAATATTCCTTATATATATATAAAACACAGCATTCATTTTTATATATAATGTATATGTATATATGTATTAAAGATGTATGTATGTATATACACACACACACATGCACACACAAACACACACCCCTTTACATAATCCCTATGCATTCATCCATTGATGGATACTCGGGTTGTTTCATATCTTAGCTATTATAAATAATGTTGTAGTAAATATAGGGGTGCATATGTCTTTTTGAAATTAGTGTTGTTGGTTTTTTGTTTTTTTTTTTTTTTTACCTCAGATAAATACCCAGACGTGGAATTGTGGGATCATATGGTAGTTCTATTTTTAATTTTTAGAGGAACCTTTGTAATGTTTTCCATATTGGTTGTACCAATTTATATTTCTAGTAACATTTCACAAAAGTTCTTTTCTTTATGCCAACACTTGTTATTTCTTGCCTTTTGGTGGGGAAGGGGGAAGTGCAGAGGGTGAGAAGGAAGAAAGAGAATCTAAAGTGGGATCCATGCCCCATACCGAGCCTAAAATGGTGCTTGATCTCACAACCCTGAGATTATGACCTGAGCTGAAATCAAGAGTCAGAAGCTTAATTGACTGAGCCACCCAGATGCCTCCTTATTTCTTGTCTTTTTGATAATAACCATTCTGATAGGTATGGGATAATATGTCATTGTGGTGTTGATTTGCAATTCCATGATGATTAGTGGTTTTGGCATGTTTTCATGTTGGCCATTTGTACCTCTTCTTTGGGAAAATGTCTATTCACATCCTCTGCCTATTTTTTAATCAGATTTTTTCTATTGAATTGTATGAGTGTTTTTTATATATTTTGGATACTAGCAACTTAATAAGACATGATTTGAAAGGGAGAAATTACTGCAATCAGTTGCCTTTTGATTTT
The DNA here is from genome assembly GCF_963455335.1 of Martes martes. NCBI lineage: Eukaryota > Metazoa > Chordata > Mammalia > Carnivora > Mustelidae > Martes > Martes martes. The sequence goes on along the minus strand of NC_137895.1, from coordinate 51,952,262 downwards.
TTCGATGGTTTCCTTTGCTGTGCAGAAGCTTTTTAGTTTGATATGGTCCCACTTGTTTATTTTTGCTTTTGTTGTTTTGCTTTTGGAGTCACACACACACACACAAAATCATCACTATGATCAGTGTCCTGGAATTTTCTACCCAAGTTTTGTTGTTGTTGTTGTTGTTTTTAATGAGTGTTTCATGAGTTCAAGTCTTAGGTTCAAGTCCTCAACCAAGTTAAGTTTGAGTTGATTTTTGTATATGGTATAAGAGAGTAGTCTGATTTTTTTTTTCCCAAATTGTTGTCTAGTTTTCCAAATGTCATCTATTGAAGAGACTCTCCTTTCTCCATTTTAAATATTTTTATTTAATTTGACAGACAGAGATCACAGGTAGTCAGAGAGGCAGGCAGAGAGAGAGAGGAAGGGAAGCAGGCTCGCTGCTGAGCAGAGAGCCCAATGTGGGACTCGATCCCAGGACCCTGGGATCATGACCTGAGCTGAAGGCAGAGGCTTTAACCCACTGAGCCACCCAAGCGCCCTCCTTTCTCCATTTTATATTCTGGTCTTCTTTAGCATAAGTTCTCATGTATACATGACTGTATTTCCCTTTATTCTGTTCCATTGATCTATGCATTGGTTTTCTTGCTAACCCTATACTGATTTGATTACTAGAGCTTGGTAATATAGTTTGAAATCAGGGGGCAAGATGCCTCCAGCTTTGTTTCTTCTTAAGATTGCTTTGGCTATTCAGGATCTTTGTTGTTCCAAACCAATTTTAACATTGTTTGTTCTATTTCAGTTTAAAAATGCTGCTTGGTACTTGATAGGGATTTCATTTAACCTATAGATGGCTTAAGGTAATATAGACATTTATAATCTGACTTATTTCAATCTATGAGCACAGAGTGTCTTTCAATTTATTTCTAATTTCTTTATCAACTGTATACACATTTTAGGAGACAGATCTTTCACTTCCTTGTTTAAATTTATTCCTAGATATTTTATTCCTTTGATGCAATTGTAAATGGAATTATTTTCTTAATTCCTTTGTTAGTTTGTTAATAATGGAGAGAAACAGAACAGATTTTTGTGTATTGATTTTGTACTCTGCAATTTTCCTGAATTTGTTTATAAGTTCTCACTTCTTTTGGTAAAGCCTTTAGGGTTTTCTAAATATCAAATCATAGGTTCTGTAAATAGTGACAGTTTTACTTATTCTTTTCCAATTTGGATACTACTTATTTCTTGTGCCTAACTGCTGTGGCTAAGACTTTGAATAGTATGTTGAATACAATTATCAGAAGAACCTAAAGTACTAGATACCCCAGGCTTGAAAATACACACACACACACACACACACACACTCTTTCACACAATCATTCACACAATCATACCTTAATTTTTGAAATAACCCATTGCATGCCAGTGCCACTCATATTTAGGTAATTGTGTGGTTTGACATTTCTCTAAGAACTCCAAGTATTTTTAGATAAAGAAAAATAATTTGAACCACCATAATATTAGATCTGAAAAGTCAGAAGCTATACATTCTTTCTCTGCCAAATTGCACATTAATTTTCCAAACAGTAACATTTATCAAAAAGAAAAATTGGTCATACATATCTTTTCCTTTTTCCTGAAGATACATTAAATTAAAAATAAATGAAGTAAAAAGGTATAATTTCATAATAAAAAAGAAGAAAAAAATTAGGGTGCCAGTAGTAGACAAAACATTTCAACACAGTTTTAAGTCCCAAAGAACAGATCAGTAAGGGTTAACCAATAACTGGGAGAAGAACAAGAGTTAGCCTGGGTTCTGATACAGATACTTTTGAGACAAAAGTAAGACATTTTCCCACGGATAACCTTGGAGATCAGTATTTTGAGAACTTGGTAATAACTTGGGACAGATGTGAGACACAAAAGGAAACCTAAATATCAGTGAAACAGTGTTTCAAGCAATAGACCTCTCCCCTCAAGTACTGACAAAATGTCTTCTACATAGAAAACTGTATTCTGCTACCCAGGTAAACAGAGAAATGAGTGGCTCTGGGGTAGAAAGTTCTTCACATACCAGCACTTATACAGCCCCACTCTAAAAGCCTGCTCTATCCTCCAGTCACACAGGGAAACACTGAATCTTCATTAGTCTACCCCAACACAGTACACAGCACTCCTGGATTGTGCTCGCCTGGTCTTCTTGTTAAATAAGAACAGACAGGGCACCTGAATGCTCAGTTGGTTAAGCGACTGCCTTCTGCTCAGGTCATGATCCGGGAATCCTGGGATCGAGTCCCACATCAGGCTCCCTGCTCTGCAGGGAGTCTGCTTTTCCCACTGACCTCTCTCCTCTCATGCTCTCTCTCTCTCTCTCAAATAAAAAAATCTTAAAATATGAACAGATAGTCAAGACCAACAAAGATTCGAAGAAAGCCTGAAACCTGGCAGAGGGAAAGCGGGAGAACAAGATGGATAAGCAAAGTCTTTCTTAAATTTTTTTTTTAATTTATTTATTTGTTAGAGAGAGAGAGCGAGCAAGCACAGGCAGACAGAGTAGCAGGCAGAGGCAGAGGGAGAAGCAGGCTCCCCGCCGAGCAAGGAGCCTGATGTGGGACTCGATCCCAGGACGTTGGGATCATGACCTGAACCGAAGGCAGCTGCTTAACCAGCTGAGCCACCCAGGCTTCCTAAGCAAAGTCTTTCTTGAATGAATGTATCTTCAGAAAAAGCATGTGATGGAGTGTGAGGCTGTTCACCAGAAGTGAGAGACAGAAGGGTATTGGAAGGGGGGAAAAATGAAAGTATCTTTGCTGAATAGCAATCAGTAAAAAGGGCAATGGATAATATTCCAAGAAAAGAGAAATGGATGACACAGAGTACACAAGAGGAAGGTGATACAGAGACTATCCACTGTCTGATATCAGGCTGTCTGACATCAATCTGACAGGGCTTCTCACAAGGGCAAAGTGAAAAAATGTGTCTTCATATCGAAGAAGCATCCCAAACCCATGAAAATAGAAATCCTGGTACAGTGATGGAGAGTTGTGGAATTGCAGAAAAACTAAAGAAATTTAGACGTTTTTTTCCCTTTTTAAATTTTGTCTGGAGGAAGGAGAGCGAGGAGGCAGAAAAGGCTGAGGAAATAGTTACCTGTGAAGTAGAGATAATTTAATCAGCATTGGTATTCTCATCAGCAACACTGGATGACAGGTGACAAAGGAGTCACTTTGGTTTTTGTTCTGTTTTTAATTTTGAGAAATGATTTTAAACCAGCTGTTCACTACTCAGTATTTTCAGTTAACTTTGAGTTAGAATAAAAAACAATTTCAGACATCAGAAAACTTCTTTCCACATATCTGGTCCTAGAACATTACTTAGATGTTTTAGCATTAAAAGGAAATAAACCATAAATAAAAGGTGAAAAAGGAAATGACATCAGAGTTCCAGTCTCTTGCAGTAGCAGATCTAGAGATGGCAGTCAGTCCAGACTACAGAGGCAAGGCTGAGTTCCTAGGAGAAAGGGAACACAGTGAATAAAAAGGAATATGCAAGAGATTCACCTTTTTTTTTTTTTTTTGGAGTTTTTAGAACAATTTAAGACAGGCAATGTAAGTTGGGAGCCTGGAGAGAATCACATGGAGAAAGAGCTCTACAAGAAATAGTAGTTACAGAGCACTTTATGAATTGGGGACAAAGAACAAAACATAATTTTATCAGAGTAAAATATCGTGTCCTGTTTAAAAAGGGTAACAATTAAATTTGGAAAATGAGAGAGTTAAGGATATTTGAGAGATAACCTTTTACCATAGTAGAGAAAAATCAGTGAACCAAAATTAGTAATATAAGAACTCAGTTTTTAGATAAAGAGATAAAGGGGAATGGATTGGGGAATTTTTTATTATTAAAAGTCCTGCTGCTTTTTTTTTTTTTTAGCTTTTTTAATACTATTTTGATAATTCTTCAGGTCAGGGTTTTTTTGCTACACCAATCACTAATATAATTTGCATTTTGTCATTTCAAAAATTTGTTGACACTCCTACGTAGTGTCAAAGGCAGTGACAAATATCATACATAATTGAAATATCAATAAATATAACACAGAGTAGTTCCCTAAATCGTATTCCTATGTTCTTTTCAAAACCCATACAGTTTTGTTTTGCCATATTTACAGTCTCTTTTTCTTGCCTGGTTCTCTAGGATATACACGCCAGCTGTTGTGATGTTTTTATTTTTTTTTTTTTTAAAGAAAACTCATTATGAAACATTTGATGCCTTTCTATCTTTAGGCTAGAAGGCAGTCCTCAAGGTACAAAGCCATAGCATTTCCTTCTGGAACGTTGAAAATTTTCTTAGACAATGAAGGCAATTGCTTACTGAAACAATTTTCAGAACATAATCCAACAAAAACAGTATTTCATTTGCATGAGCCTCACACTCTATCTAGCATCATCCTAGAGTGTATTAATCCAACTCAGGCATCTGCTAATATTCCACCAGCAAATTTAAAAATAAAACTCTAAAATCAGGGGCACCTGGGTGGCTCAGTGGGTTAAGCCTCTGCCTTTGGCTCGGGTCACGATCTCGGGGTCCTGGGATCGAGCCCCACATCGAGCTCTCTGCTCAGCAGGGAGCCTGCTTCCTCCTCTCTCTCTCTCTCTCTCTGCCTGCCTCTCTGCCTACTTGTGATCTCTCTCTGTCAAATAAATAAATAAAACCTTAAAAAAAAGAAAACCTCTAAAATCAGAGACTGACATCAGTCTGAATTAGCTTTGAAGTCCACTGATAACCTATGTATCTTCCAAATGCTCTTATTTTGTCCATTTCTGGTTTCACTGGCAGGAACCATGTTCCACATTTTAATCTCTTGAATCTGTGGAGCAGTTATATGTAAATGGTCTGGCGCTATTCCTGGCACAGATAAAGTCTGTGATTCACAGCAGGGCAGTAGGGTGGTTGCCGCTGTCCATGGTTCTGAGAAATTTTGTCATCATTGCAAAACCCAACCTTCTCCACAGAGCTTTTGATTTTTCCTGAGTGTTAGTTGACAGATGGGGTATCACTAATTCTCCCTTCAAGCTAAAAATATGCGTGGCTGCAGAAAAGTCACCGGTAGATAGATAGTTACACTGAAAGAGATGACATTATGAGAAATTCAAGGTTTGGTCACAGGGTCGTGTAATTGGCTTTCCTTATGGCACTGGTGAAATGCCTTTATAGCTAATTCCACATGAGCTGCTGCTCCGAAGATCTGTCATCCATTGAGAGTCAGTGTCAGGTCACTGATAACTTAGGAAGTCAACTCACATTTGATTATTTGAGTTCTGTTGTATCTCAGAAAGTGTTTGTTTTATGCTCCTATTTTCCTGATGACACATCACAGAGATCTAGATTGAAGAGAAAATAGATAGTAATCACAGGTTTAAAAATTTACTCACAATACTCCTTAAACATGTGAAGGAAAACTAGCATTTTTGTTTTCTATAAAAGATCTGAATTTCCTAGAAGTTTTCCATTTTGCTGTGTTTTAAAAGGAGGAAAAAAAAAACCAGGTGACTTTTGAACAACAGATTTGGACTGCATAGGTCTACTTATGTGTGAGATTTTTCAGTAGAGTACAGTACTGTAAATGTATTTTTTCTCTCCCTTGTAATTTTAAGATTTTCCTTACCTTCTTAATGATGAGAATGCAGTACAGAATAGCTATAACCTACAAATTATGTGTTAATAGACTGTTGAAGTTATCCATAAGGCTTCTTGTCATGGGGTTTTAGTAATTAAGTGTTTAGGGAGTCAAAAGTTACACTTGGATTTTCAATTTTACAGGGGTTAGTGACCTTAACCCTCACGTTGTTCAAGGGTCAGTTGTGTAGTTTAACCTGCCAACATCGGACCTCACAGTCTTCACAAGTATAAAAACCCATTTTCAATGATTTAGTCACTTCAGGTAAATACTCTGCCTTTCAGGCCAGTGGGTACATGTAAAGGTGCTCAAGTTCAAACTGGAATGATCTATCGCCTCAACCTGTTGGAATGGCCATTATCAGAAAGATGAGATAAGAAATGTCAGCATGAATGTGGAAAAAAAAGAGAACCCTACTGTTGGTAGAATTGTTAACTGGTGCAGCCACTATGGAAAACAGTATGGAGGATCCAAAAAACTAAAAGTAGAACTACCCTAGGATCCAACAATTCCACTCCTGGGAATATATCCAAAGGAAATGAAGACACTAACTTGAAAAGATAGCAGCGCCCCCATGTTCACAGCTGCTTTGTTTACAGTAGCCAAGACTTGGAAACAACCTAAGTGTCCATTGATGGATGAATGGATTCGGAAGTTGTGATCTATACATAGACCGTGGAATGTGCTTCAGTGTCACACACACACAACCAGGAAATATTACCATTTTCAGTAACATAGATGGACATTCAAGGCATTGTACTAAGAGAAATAAGCCAGACAGAGAAAGAGAAATACTGTACGATTGAAAGACAAATACGGTATGATCTCTTATGTGGTATCTAAATATACAAGTAATCCAAACATACATAAAGAGACCAGACTTAAGAATTTCAGAGGCAGGGGTTTGTGGGGAGGAGAAATGGGAGGAAGATGGTCAAAATGCACAAATTACCAATTAGAGGATAAATAAATACTAGGGACAGAGTTTACCACATGACTATAGCTAACATTGCTGTAGGATATATAGGAAAGCTTAAACCAGTTTAAAAAGATTAAACCATGAGACTTCTCATTACAAGGAGCACTTTTTTTTTCATTTTTCTTCTTTCTTTGCTTTTTCCTGGATCTATATGAGATGATGGATGTTAACTGAACCTCTTGTGGTCATCATTTCACTATGCATGTCAATCACACCATCATGGTGTATATTCCTTAAACTTACACAATGATGGATGTCAGTTATCTCTTACTAAAACAGGGCTGGGGGGAGAATTCTGCCTTTCTGATGCTTTCATCTTGTTCTCCTTTTCTTCAAGATGAGGTCATGATATAACAATTCTTTCAGTGTTCTTATAGTCACAGAGGATAAGAAGGCCTTGAATCTCCTTTAATTCTGAGCACTGCTCTCATCTTTGCCACGTTGTCCTTGGTGTAGTCCAGAATCTGTGCTTGTGATCAGTGAGATGTGACTTTCTGGCTGGTCTTTGCAGGGGACAGTATTGAGGCATCTACTTTTGGATGCCTTGGTGCAAACTATTTGTCCTCAGTCAAGAAATCCTTCTTTGAATCTTTTTCAGCCTGTCTCTAAACCTTGTATCCTCTCCATGACCACGCTAAAACTTCTGAGTATCTAACTTTATCATCACACATATATTTTCTGGGCTTCTTGACAGAGCCTGTCATCTTACCTATTGAGCCACCTCAGAGGGCACTATTGGATTTTTGTAAAACAAAACATGTAAAACAACATGCTGGGAATCCAACTATTGGGGCAGTACTTTCTAGCACTTACTGAATTAAATTTTCTAGGGGGAGGTACTATGTTTTTCAACCTTTGTTGTTTTTGTCTTAAATTCTCCAAATCCTAATACTCTAATACAGTACCTATCTGCCAGAATTAGTAATAATTAACTGAATTAAATTGTTAGTTAATATCATGGTGAAACCTCTTAATTGAGGAAAGGGAAAAAAACATAGGATGGAAAATCACAAAAAGGTAAAGAAAAAGATGCAATAAATATGATTCTGGTGTGCACTAAGTGTGAGCTCATTGAGATTGATCACTTCCAAACATGAAAAGCATGACCCATTTCTTCGAGGGTGAATTGAGTGATATAAAAATGGCCTTGAAATATCTAGAAGTGATTGACATTTCAGGTGGCAGAGGGGTCATTGCTGCTGATGGTGAAATTGTAAAAGTATCTGGCAAGGTAGGAGATAGTGATAATAGCCGGGAGCTTACTGGTGAAGTCATCAACAAGAGAGATTACATTTTGACTGTTAGTTGCTGACACCACTTGCAGAAAAACTAGTGTCAAGGTTTGGGAACGATTTCCAAAAAGCAATTGCTGTCTAGTGGAGGCAAAAGCATGGTCTGCAATTAGCATGGAAATCTACTCAGTCTTCTAATGAATTAAGAAAGTGAGAAAACAATACTCTCCCCTGAAGAGAGCTGGAGGAAAAAGTAAAATTTCAGTTAAAGCAAAGAATTAAACTGTTGTTCATAAAAATAATCAATGATATGGGGCACCTGGGTGCCTCAATGGGTTAAAGCCTCTGCCTTCGGCTCAGGTCATGATCCCAAGGTCCTGGGATCGAGCCCCACATCGGATTCTCTGCTCTGTGGGGAGCCTGCTTCCTCCTCTCTCTCTGCCTGCCTCTCTGCCTACTTGTGATCTCTGTCTGTCAAATAATAAATAAATAAAATATTTTAAAAAAAAATCAGTGATACAAGAAAAGATATTTTAATGGCATACTGTTACCTTAGGCTTGTTGGAAAAGCCCAGGGATAACTCTGAAGGTGGGCATACTGAGGTGGGCAGTTTAATGAAAAAATGGTACAAAACCTAATGTGCTGTCAGGGAGGTGGAGTTTTCCTACGGTAAATGAGACGAAGAAAGCAAGAATACAGGAACAAATTCACAGCAGCATGGAATTAGTAATGGCATATAAAGGAAAGTGAACAATAAACAGGACCTGTGTTCATGAGAGTCTTGGAGGGGTGATCAAACTCAGACTATAACTGTTTCAGTTTCTGTGTGGCCAGATTGCTAAGAACTTGCGAGAAGGGAACTCAAATTGTAAGTCATGAAAACTGTCATATGTGAAGCCTTGTTATAGAATAATCAGAAGCATCTATGTTGTGATTAGTGCTGCCCCATTTGTTAATCTGTTTTTGCAAATGAAGGGCTAATGAATTAAATGGAGGCAGCTATCAATTTTTCTTAAATGATGCATTTTATTTTTTCAGACAGAATTTATGCCAGTACTCAATAAATACTTTAATTACTGTCCACTGATTAAACCATGAAAATCTTTATTCAACAAGTAAAAGTAAATTCAAGATTACTATATATAAATGGAGCAACAGGTTGAGCCTAAAAGCTGTAAAAACTGAAAGACTGGTAAAATGGAAACACACAATACCACTGAAGTATGCAAAATACAAAGTACATAATATACACAAGAGGAAATCTGGCAAGATCCATTACTTAAATTATTTTCTAGATTCTGACACACCAAGGTGAAATTTTGGTTTCTAAAAGTTCTAAATGGAAACCCCAGTAACCTTGAAGATAGTTTCTAAGAGTTACAGGAAAGTTTTATTTTCCATTTCTATCATTTTAGTCCAGATGGGGAATTCTCCTCTGCCCTGTTTTTCATTCAAGTTGTTTTCATCTCTTTCAAATGTATCCCTTGTATAATATTTTCTGTTTAGAAATACTCTAAGAGATTCCTTCTTGAGTTCCACAATTTCACTAGAAGTAAGAATGTCATTTTCCTCCCACTGTATAGATGAAAACAAAGTATTATGTGATGAGTTTACATTGTTGGTTCATATAAATTAATGGAGCCAAAATAAGAAAATAAGCTTAAGTCATGCTATTACATATAAACTTTTTACAGGGGCACCTGGGTGGCTCAGTGGGTTAAGCCTCTGCCTTCGGCTCAGGTCATGATCCCAGGGTCCTGGGATCAAGCCCCGCATCGGGCTCTCTGCTCAGCCGGGAGCCTGCCTCCTTCTCTCTCTCTGCCTGCCTCTCTGCCTACTTGTGATCTCTGTCTGTCATATAAATAAATAAAATCATAAACTTTTTACATTCTCTCTTTGATCTCTTTCACATACAAAATCTAGCATCATCTTCAAAATGAAATCGCTCTCTACCTCAGATGTAAAATATTTCTTTTTTTTTTTTTCAGGCCAACTTTTCACTGACTTTGTCAGTGTGGCTTTCATTGACATCTTTTCCTATGTGAACGTCATTAGCCTGTAAAATGAAATTATTCCTCAGCGTTAATTGTATACAGCATGCTATAATGACTTCATCCTAGAATTATAAGATCAAATGCAAATTATATGTTCAGCTCAGAAACTGAAGATTTTTCCCAGTTCAAGGACTTGCCACCAATCTGCTTTCCCTTACCATAACAATGCGATAAAGTAACATCACTTACCACGCTTAAACCACACCAAAGCAGAGTATAAAATAGTTCCTTAAGGGAGACATCCTTATATTTCCTCTGTCTTTAAAGTTTCCATTAAATTGTAATGGATTTTATGTACTTCATTGACAGAGAGTCATTGCTTATCTTTCTCTAGAAGACAAGTGGAAAGAAGACAACAGGGCACAGTGATCTAAGAGCCAAGAGATAAAGATGTTAATTTCCATTCTGGCGCTCCCTTCCTTAATAACCGTGAGACACCATATGAGCCTCTGTTTCCTCAACAGCAAAAGAGTGTAACGGGAACAGCACCCCTTACTCCGGCACTGTTCACGGGGTCAAAGGACGGGACTTATTTGACAAATCTTTGAAAATGACGGAGCACTTTGGAGAAGGATCATATTAATAAAATCACATCTCTGCTCTATTTCAGCTCTCACTATCCATGACAAAAAACTAACAAAAGAAACAACAAAGGGAACACTCTCAAACTTGCTTCCAATCTTTACATTCTTCACTTGCCTCTTGGCGGACTCACATGTCATGCATGATCTTTATCCAAGAGATCTGCCCATTCGGCATCCTACTCTCTGTTGCCATCCATAAATTACTTTGTGGAAGCTCCCTTTCTATTACCCTTCCCCTGCTCAGCTTAGCCTGGCTCCCGTTCCTGCTGCTGTCTCCTCTATAGTTTTCATCCAGACTTAAAACTGTATGAGGTAATTATATATGTATTTTCTATATTCCTCAAGATTCAAAGTTCTGAGAGCTGGAAAGTTATCTATCTTATTCATGGTTGTTTCCCCCTGCCCCATCACATAGTAAAGCTTCCTAAAAATGCACAAATAACTACAATAGATTGTGAGTCCATAGAATTTTCTTTATCACTTTAAAGTGGTAGCCACATAAATTTAGGAGGGAGCACTTACAAGATGAGTCTCCTCTGATTTTTTCCATAGTATATATTCTTTCTTTAAAAAAGATTTTAGGGGCGCCCAGGTGGCTCAGTGGGTTAAAGTCACTGCCTTTGCCTCGGGTCATGGTCCTGGGATGGAGTCCCACATTGGGCTCTCCACTCAGCGGGGAGCCTGCTTCCTCCTTTATCTCTGCCTACTTGTGATCTCTGTCTGTCAAATAAATAAATCTTTAAAAATAAATAAATAAATAAATAAAATAAAAATTAAAAAATAAAAAATTTTATTCATTTGAGAGAGAGAGACGAGAGCATGAGCTGGGGGAGGGGGAGAGGGGCAGAGGGAGAGGGAGAAGCAGACTCATTGGGGCTCTATGTGGGGCTTGATCTGAAGGCAGACCCTGAACCATCGGAGCCCCCCAGGTGCCCTACTAGCTTATATTCTGAAAACTAGAGATTCACTCTTTTTTGGGGTGTGAACTATCTATTGTTTTATTACTAATTATTTAATAGCTTATTGAGGAATAATTTATATACAGAAATATTGCACACATTCACTTTTAAATGCACAACAAAAAAAGGACTAACCAAAAAAAGAGTCTTGAGTCCATCACAAATATAATACTTTATATATCACTTATTGAATAAAGTTATCAGAATTTTTTCTTGGGCTGTTAAGTCACATTCAGAACTCCATTTTACCTTACCATCTTTGTTTGAGGAGTTCAGTACACTCCCTGTAAGTCCATCCATATTTTCTTGGAATACTTACTTTTTTTTTTTTTTTTAATTTGTTTATTTGACAGAGATCACAAGTAGGCAGAGAGGCAGGCAGAGAGAGGAGGAAGCAGGCTCCCCGCTGAGCAGAGAGCCCGATGCAGGGCTCAATCCCAGGACCCCAAGATCATGCCCCCCTTAGAGTACTTTCAAAATGCTTTTCATGGGGATGCCTGGGTGGCTTAGTGGGTTGAAGCCTCTGCCTTCAACTCGGGTCATGATCCCAAGGTCCTGGGATCTGCTCAGCAGGGAGCCTGCTTCCCCCTCTCTCTCTGCCTGCCTGTCTGCCTACTTGTGATCTCTCTCTGTGTCAAATAAATAAAATCTTTTAAAAAAATGCATTTCATGAGCCTCTATATTCTCTATGAGATTGCTTTGTGGAGTGGAAAATAGTTATCACATCAGTGATTAAAGTTTCTCCAAGAGAACTTAATTTTCTAGGTCCAGATAATAAACACAGTCATATTCAAGGATGAGACCATGAAATTTCTTTGCCTCAATCAAATCCTAGCATCCCTGTGGCCCAGGTTCACTGGGAGGTGTTGCAGTACATGGGACATACTGATCTTCACAATCACTTTATCACCTTTCCTGTTTTCTGAGCCATAGTGGTGGTGTTCCTGCTGGGCAGAGTCTTTTTTTTTTTTTTTTTAAGATTTTATTTATTTATTTGACAGAGATCACAAGCAGGCAGAGAGGGGGAGAGGGGGAAGTAGGCTCCCTGCTAAGCAGCGAGCCCGATTCGGGGCTCGATCCCAGGACCCTGGGACCATGACCCGAACGGAAGGCAGAGGCTTTAACCCACTGAGCCACCCAGGTGCCCCAGCAGAGTCATTTTTAATCATGTTTTTGATGTGCTATTTTCTGCCATGCTCTCAATTATCATGTATATGAGCCCTTGCTGCTTTATTCCCTTGAATACGTTTGGAAATAGAGTCTCCTGGCCTAGGCTTTCTGTTTTCTCTCTCTCTTTTTTTTAAATGTATTTATTTATTTTACCTTGTGCCAAGTACTTCACCATCAGGACAGTTCAAAAACTGACATCTGCCAAACTGAGGTCTCAAATTCAACATTTTTGTTCCGAAACATGCGGTGTCTTTTAGGAAGAAGTAAGAGGCGAGACACAGGAATTACCATATGTTTTCTTAGTTCCTGACCATGTGAATTCTGAATCAGCATCTTTCCCCTGATATTGAACAGTTCTCCATTTACTGATTTTTGTAATTTTGTAAGCAATGTGCAGTTAACTATTTTATGGCATCGAGGTGGGAAGAAGATTTACCATGTACTATAAGACCGGCTATCTATGCAGTGGCTAGCTTCCCTTCATGATGGTTACTGTGTGCTCCTCAGCATTGCGTGGAAGTGAAAACATTCATTGTTCACTTCTGTGGAATTCGCATTTTTGTCAAATTCATCTATATAATTAAAATTTTTACCCACTCACTTACCTCTATGATTCCCCAAGAAATCAGGAACATGTTTCTCTGGTCTTTTAATTAAGCCAAAATATAATAGTGGTATTTTTAGAAGTTAAAGGAATCTGAGAATCTGGAAATGTCAACTCTCTAGACAGACACTCAAATCAACTTCCACATATGCTTTTTTGATTGAAAATAATTAAGCCAAGTATATTTTTGTACTCCCCCTTTCTAGTGCCCTTGTTCTTAATATATGGATGTGTGCGCACACGCTCTTTGCTCCTTTCGTTCCTTGGTGCCCATAGACGATATGCTCCTGCTGTTTCAAACCCTTCTCTGTGCACAGCAGATGAAAACTGCACCGAAGACTGCTGACACTATACATCCCCACAGCATTTAGAGAAATGTATGTGGGTTTAGGTCTTGGCAGGAATAGAAATTCAACAATGCCACTCAGTGATACGAGATTGTCTTTACAAGTACTACCTACAAGGCCAAACTATCCTGTCATCAAATTTCTACTTAATATGTAAAATTAATCAGGGTTTATCAGTTGGTTATCACGGCTTTTGTATGGCAGACATAGGCCTACCCAGCATGGGATCTATGGGATTGTGCCCACTCAGCATTTAGGAAGACATACTTAATTCTTCAGTGCGTCCCATTTCATAGGGCCCATTGTCCTCTGCTGTGCTGAGGCAGAGCTGTTGTTCTGCATTATCAGCTGTATTTCCTATGCTGTCACCATCTGGAGGAGGAGAAAGAAAAAGGAAGCACTAATGTAATTTTTTCTTATCCAGTATGTGCCCTGTCTCCAGAGAACCCTAAGACTTTAAGGTATAAGGGATGTCTAAAGATCAGAAAACCTATATCCTTACTTCTGTTTGATGCTGGAATCTGCTCTGACAGTTTTAACTCATTAGCTAATTTATTCACCAATGATTTCAGCCAAACAGGATTCATGAGATTCATTCATTTATCCATTTTTTCTGTGACTATTTATTTCATACTGTGCTCTGAAGATACAATTGAGAAATAGCAAAGATCCCGGCCTTCGTGAATTTTACATTTGACTAGGAAAAGAAAGACCAAAATCCAAAAATGATTAGGAAAAAGGTATGATGTCAGGTATCATTAAGAGCCATAAATGAAACAGGGGAAAGAATTGCTAAAGAGAACGAGGGGGCTCAATTTCAAATCAGATGATTAGGAAATACCTCATTGAAGAAGTGTCTGGGGACAGAAACCTTGGGAAGGGAGCATGAGTGTTATCCATAGAAGAGCTTTCTAGGCAAAGCCAAAACCCTAACCCAAACACTTATGGATATAAAAGCTTTTAGGTGTCTGTTGCCTGGTGTGTTTGAAGAGCAAAGGTCCAGTGTGGCTAACACACAAGAAATAAGGGAGATAATAACAGGACATGTGGTCAGAGAGGTGATGTAATTAGAGGAGAGTGATATGCAGATCTCCTGGAACATTGTAGACTACTGTAATGATTTTTGCTTTCTCTTACTAGTAGGGCAAGTCATTGACAGGTTTTGAAGGATGGAGTGGCATTATATGATTGACATTCTAAAAGACAAATGTCTATATATTTATATATTGGTGTCAGTATAAATACAGACATGGATCATTTCTCCCAGCTAAAGTGTGGACAATAGGTAATTGGGTTGAAATCAGAATCAGGGAACAAATGAGGAGGCTGTCACAATTATCTAGACTAGAGGCTTGGATCGTGTGTCACTGTGGTGGATGTAGTAAGCTACAGAATTTTATTTATTATTTATTTATTTTTTAAGCTACAGAATTTTAAACATATTTGAAAAGTAGAGCTGATAGGATTGGTGGCCATAGTGAATGCTGGCTATAAAAGAAGAAGAATTAAGGATGACACCAAGATTTTTAGCTTAGGCAGCTGAAAAACAATGTAGCTATAATCCAGACAGAGAAGATGTCAGGGAAGTAGGTTTTGGGAGATAGGATAAGTCTGCTTTGGAAATGTTGAGTTCAAGGTGTCTTTGACTACTTAGGTAAAGACAGTAGGTGGTATTGCACAGGTCTGGAATTCAGGGATTTAGGAGAGAAATCCAGGCTGGAGAATACTTTTAGAGTTCATTCATACTTAGATAATATTTAAAGCTATGATTATCAAGGAGTGAATTTAAATAAGGAAAAAATATCCAAATATTTTGTTTAAAGGTTCTGTGATGTTAGGATAATGGGAAGCTAAAAGGAATAACCACTGATACAGAAGGGAAAACACTGGGAGGGGGAAGGGCCCCGGAACACCACTGAAGAAATATTTTTAGAAAATGGCTATGCCTGGGGCGCCTGGGTGGCTCAGTGGGTTAAAGCCTCTGCCTTCAGCTCAGGTCATGATCTCAGGGTCCTGGGATTGAGCCCCGCATTGGGCTCTCTGCTCAGCAGTGAGCCTGCTTCCCCACCCTCTCTCTCTACCTGCCTCTCTGCCTACTTGTGATCTCTGTCTGTCAAATAAATAAATAAAATCTTTAAAAAAAAAAAAAAAGAAAGAAAATGGCTATGCCTAAAACTACTATAATGTTACATGTCAGTTCTCTTAAGTAAGAAGAGTGGGAGTGAATAATATGTAAAATTCTGCTGATAAATAAAGGCTGGCAAAAGCTGAGGACTCCTGCATTTAGCAACATGTTTCTAGGTGGTTTTGAAAGAAGTAGTTGTGGCATCATAGTCTTATTGGAACATTCTTGAGGAGAACAGGCTGCAGAGAATAAGTCTAACCAATTAGCAGAGAAAAAGTGAGGCTTAGGGAGAAAGGCAGCGTGTGTGTGTGTGTGTGTGTGTGTGTGTGTGTGTGTGTGTTTGTTTGTTTCAAGACAGCACATACCAGAAGCAGATTTTATTCTCTGGGAATGGTACCCTATGAAAGTCAACTCATTCTATCTTTGACCTCTATGACTTTTACACTTTATTTGAATCATCCCCCAACCTCTCTCACCACCATCTCTCTCACCACCATTAGTGACCTTGCTGAGTTATTTTTTCCTCATACCGCCAAACCATTAATAAAGGTTTGGGTCGCAAACGCCAGTTTCACTGGAGTACGGGAGCACCTTAACATCTATATGAACGTCTTTCTGAACAGGAAATGCAGAGATCTCAACTCCCTTTTTCTGCATCTCAAAAAATAAGCACTACAGGTAGTACAAGACAGGGATGTCTCTGTTTCAGTCAGTAGTTTAGCTTCCTTTTTACCAGTAATTCATACTTTTGGGGACACAGTGGGAGGTTGCAGTTGAGGTTCCTATGACTAAAAATGTGAATCCGGGGCGCCTGGGTGGCTCAGTGCCTTAAAGCCTCTGCCTTCGGCTCAGGTCATGGTCTCAGGGTCCTAGGATCGAGCCCCGCATGAGGCTCTCTGTTCAGTGGGGAGCCTGCTTCCTCCTCTCTTCCTGCCTGCCTCTCTGATTACTTGTAATCTCTGTCTGTCAAATAAATCCTTTTAAAAAATAAATAAAAAATTTTAAAAAATGTGAATCCATAATTATTTTAAACAAGCAATTTGTAATTCTCTTTGTATTATGCCACAAAAGAAATGTTTGTGAGGTAATGCCTTCTTACTCTGAAGATCAGAATATACCAAGAGGTTTTCTAAACTATGGAAGGGACTTGGCAGTATCTACAGTTTTTGTCAATTATTGTCACAAACAATGCTACATAACAAATGCTACATAACAATGCTACATAACAAACTACTTACTAACCTAAGTACCCAGCATCCATGAGATGGAGAAATGCTGTAGGCTCTTAGTAGGCAGGAGTGCAAAGTCACTTGGCAGACAAAAATGGGAAGGTGTGAAAAATAACGCAATTCATTTTTTACCGCGCTGTTGCAATTTGCTGTGTTTTTCTAACTGGCTCGGGATATATCCGAAGTAGTGAATATTAAAAAGAAAAATGGTGGTATGAGAAGTAAACTAATATAATTCTAATTGTTAAATACGGAATAATGTGGTTGTGAAAAGTTCTTTAACAGAGAGTTCATTATCTCAACACCTACACTGAGTTAACGGTGGTGTCTCCGTAGACATATGTATCCTTTTTTTCATTGAATTTATGATCAAGTTTTTTTTTTTTAAAGATTTTATTTATTTATTTGTCAGAGAGAGTGAGCACAGGCAGACAGAGAGGCAGGCAGAGGCAGAGGGAGAAGCAGGCTCCCCGTTGAGCAAGGAGCCCGACGCGGGACTCGATCCCAGGACCCTGGGATCATGACCTGAGTCGAAGGCAGCTGCTTAACCAACTGAGCCACCCAGGTGTCCCAAATTTATGATCAAGTTTATATATTTATATACACTTTTTTGGTCTGCTCCTCCTAGTGAACTGAAAACTCCTCAAAGACCTAAACTGTATTAATTTTGATCCCCAGATTATCACTAGCTCTTAACACAAAAGAGTACTCAGTAAGCACACACCGAAGGAAAGAGGCAAGAAGGGAAATGTTCAGTAAGCAGGAGCCAAATGAAAGGAAGAGAGAGGAGAATGATAAGCAGAGGGGAAAACAGAGTGGTGGGTTCTGAGGTGAGAGGGAATGTGGTATGCAGACCTGAAGCAGGCTGTCCAGTCCAGTATAATTGACTGATAGGAAAAGGGCAGAAAAAAACTTAGAAATAATCCACACTCTGAGGGCACAAGGATGCAAAGGTCATTTTCAAAAGTTTTAATGGCAGTGAGATTCTACTGCTATGTTCTGTAAGAGAAAGTTGTGTGGTGAGATTTCTCTTTAAAAAAAAAAAAAAAAGTACTCTGGTGTCTCCCACAGAAGTTCTGGGAAGACATGGCACTGAACACATACCCAGGTGAACACACATTTCTCTGTCACTTCTCCTGAGCCAACCACCTCAGGGAGTGGGGCAGGCGTGGAGCTTGGAGCACATTCCATGGAAGAGCGGGTGCGGGGTCTTTCCCTCCAGCAGGGCCTGGAGAGTGCTGTTCAAGGGAGCTTGACTAGACCGTGCGTAGGAGTTTGACGGGCCCTCTGGGAGATACAGAATTACCAGCTGCCTGGGCTGGCTGGCTCGTGGGGCTGCTTCTGAGTCTGGGAAAGCTCTGAGCTATCCCCTGATGCTCCCACTGCCCAGCCGGGTCCCAGGGGAAAGGTCTTTGTCTTCCTTGTAGAAAACAAAGCACATCACATCCCACCAGGGACATTATGGCAACTGAAAAATGTCTACCAGAATAACACATTCAAGTCCATAAGTGGTGAGACAAAACCTCTTGTCTCATGAAATCAAGTGGAAATAATATTTTAAAGTATTAAGAATGACATAAAACACATGAAGGAAAAGATGAGATTCGGAGAAAAAAATCTGAAAACAAAATAGGATGATACTTGGATTTTCATGAAGAGAATTGGGCAGGCTATCAGAGATAGCTAAAAAATAGTAATTTCCCTGACCCCAGGAGAAAACCAAATAGGCACACTCAAAGAGAAAGAATGTTAGTTCTCAGAGAAGTCTGCCAGCCTTGTTCTCCGCTGAATCCCCAGAGCAAGAAAAGTGCCTGGCACACAGTAGGTCCTAAATGGAGTTTTCCTTTGAGAATTAATAAACTTGAAATTTGCTTCTGGCTAAATTTGATGAAATGCTTTGAAGGCATGATGTTAAATGACATGTAATCTACTTAGGGTAAATGGGATCAAAATGGAGAAAAAAGTGCAACTGTAGTTAAAAATGAAATAAAATGGAACATTGGGGTTTCCTTCAATATGCCTCAACATTTGACTCTTAACCAAAAGGTAGGAAATTATTACTGATCACTCATGCAGGCCATAAATATCAGTCATGGTGATGCCATAACGAACTACCAGAGTCAAAAGTGATTGGAAGGTATATTTAGACTAAATAAAAAAAGGCTGAAACAAAAACTTTGTAACGCTCATATACTTGGCACGTAATTACAGGAATAAATGTGTGTTACTTTTAGCAAAGAAGTTCATATTTAATAGAATACTTAGTTTGCTTTTATAGTCTCCAAATACTTGTTAAATGTCAAGTAATGGGCTTTGTGTCAGCATATAGCCATTAATGCTATGGGAGTGGAGAGGTTGTCAAGGAAAAAAAATGCATCTGTGTTGTTTTACCCTGAGTAGAATGTCTCATGTCCCTTGAGTGAGAGAGGCAGCATGCTAACAAGAGTAGAAAACTGAATTTCATGATCTCTGGGTGACTTTCTGTACGTACAATGGTATGATTTTCTATTGATGACTGCAGTTATGTAAGGATGATCGCTACTTCTTAGATTCTTGGAAATTTTACAGAGCAGTTTCTTTGCATTCTTTGGGATTTTAATAACATTTATACTAGTCAAAAAACCATAGATCACTATCTGAATATTTATTAAGTGAACTATTTGTAGAAAATCCCCAAACACATATTGTAAACTGTATAAAGAAGTATTACATTCTCCTTCTCTGAATGTTTGCCAATAATTCCAGCAAATTTTGTATTGACTCCCATTTTCCTTTGGTATAAAATAAAGTATAAAGGGGTGCCTGGGTGGCTCAATGGTTTAAGCCTCTGCCTCCAGCTCAGGTCCTGATCTCAGGGTCATGGGATCAAGCCCTGCATTGGGCTCTCTGCTCAGCAGGGAGCCTTCTTCCCCCCACCTCCTCTGCCTGCCTCTCTGCCTGCTTGTGATCTGTCAAATAAATAAGATCTGCAAAAAAAAAAAAAAATAAAATAAAATTGCAATTTTTCATAGATCTCTCAGGACAATGAACATCTTCTTTATGGCTTTTATGGGACAGAATCACTCCTATCATATTTTTAACATGGTTCTAATAGTAAAAGTTTATTGACTTATTTTACTCCCGCCGATTTTGTCTGTATCAGCCATCACATGTGTGACACTAATTAATTCCAAATGATGAAATGTGATGCTAATTAATTCCAAATGATGAACTATCCCACTGGAAGTGTGAGTGTGCAGTGCTGCCAAACTCAGGGAGGCCAAAAGAACATTTTATTGGTACTATGTACTCATCTGGGGAAGGGTTGCTACATTGTTCTATAAAAAAATCTCTTAAGGCACTTAATTTATCACATTGCTTGGAGCACAGACTCTCTTTGAGGTTTGCTCTGTGGAAACACACCCTACAGCATCATTAGGCAGAATGAGAGAAAGACGACATGGAAAACAAAATGAAAACTTTGTTTCTGACCCTTTGGAATCCTATTCCACTATTGATGAGGGAACAGAAGGCAAGCTGAGTACAAATCACAAGCTGACACCTGCACCCTCCCCCCCAGTCCCCCACTCCTGGGGGTGGGGGGACATGGGGGATATTCTTCCAGGAATCTCCCCCAACTATCTTGATGTTAATACCTTGCTAGAGGGAAAAACCTTGAAAATGGCAAGGCCTCTGGTATCCCATTTCTTATAGGTCCTCTTTATCATATTAAAGTTCTTTAGCAATCTTCCTTTTCCCTTACCTCCCCCAAAACCCATAGTTTATAACCAGCTGTGGGTCATTAACTCCAGTGTGGCAGCTCTTTCTGCCTATGGGTCCTGTCCCCATGCTTTAACAAACCACCATTTTGCACCAAAGACATCCCAAGAATTCTTTCTTGGTCGTCAGCTCTGGACTCCACCCCACCAACCCTAACATATTCTGAAACTTCATCATTTGGTGCCTGAATGTGGGGCTTTTACATCTGGATGCTGAGCTTTGGTGTAAAATTGGTGAGTACTTTCTTTCCTCTTCCTTTACTCTCATTTCAGGGGCTTTTCAAGGAGTGTGGTCTTACTGGAGCACTTGCGTGTCGATTGCTCAGGCTGTAATCCTCTAGCCCATGGGGAGAGAAAGCCTGCCTTTTGGCGGGAGGTTAGTACCCTAACCGGAATGGTATTAAGACCCAGAAACTTGATGACTTCTCTTTATTCCTGTTCGTCCGTCTGCCGCTTCCAGTCAGCGAACTGGAGAAGAGTTAGGTACAAACAAGTCAGCTACAAGAGATTGGGAGCAGGGGACAATAGTCGAAAAACTGCTGCCCCGAGCAACTCCACAGTCTCACTTTTATTAGATAGAAACTATAGCCAACAGAGGAACCGATGAAGGTCAAACATTAGTCACATGTCTTGTGGACAAACAAGGAGGAGGATAAAGTTTGTAGTTAACCAAGCACATTCAAAGGACTCATCTAACTAACAACGGTTGCTTCTGGGAAGAGAAAGGAGCCAACAACGGAAAAGGGAAGCAGGCGGTTATTTCGTTCCGCCCTGAGCGAGCCGGCCATCCCCAGCTGCCCAGCTTCACGGTCGTATATCATCCTTCTCCCCAAAGACCTGTTGCCTGTATATGTTTTTCTTAAGGCCATATCTGAATGTGCTTGGTAACTAGTAAAATCCTCCAGGGGTTATAGTTTAAGTGACACATTGTTCTGAGGGGCAGTTGCATCCATCCGTCTGTCCTTCCTTCCTTCCTTTCTTTCTTGTTGGCAGAGAAAGACACAGGGAGAGAGGGAACACAAGGATGGAGAGTGGGAGAGGGAGAAGCAGGGCTCAATCCCAGGACCCCGGAATCATGACCTGAGCCGAAGGCAGGCGTTTAATGACAGCCACCCAGGTGCCCCTTTATTCCTGTTCTTGGGCGTGGGACAGCCACCTAAGTCATCAGGACCGCTGCCAATCTTAACTCCTGTGTGTGGTTTCCTCCTGATTGAATCTAACATGATCCCCTCAACATCCCTGGTCTGGCCGCTTCTGGTCACAGGACCTCCACTGTCGATGAAGGTTTAGAATACAGGTGAGGTTCAGTGGGGTGGAGTCCAGAGCTGACAACCAAGAAAGAATTCTTGAGATGTCTTGGGTGCAAAATGGTGATTTATTAAAGCCTGGGGACAGGACCTGTGGGCAGAAAGAGCTACTTCCCTGAAGTTGTGAGGGGTGGCAGGTTAAGTACTATGGGGTTCAGGCAGGTAAGGAAAAAGGGAGGTTTCAATAGAACTTTCATATGCTAAAGATGACCTGTAAGATACCAGATACCAGAGGCCATGCCATTGTCAAGGTCCTTTTTCCCTTCTAAACAGGGTATTAACATTAAGATAGTTGGGAGATTGCTAAGAATGTCACCTAGGTCCCACCCAGGAGTGGGGGTGGGGGGACTTTGGAGGGTGTCAGCCTTTTGCTTTGTCCTCAGCCAGGCTTCTGTTCACTGGTCCCAGGGAGCTGGCTGAAACCAGTACCTGACTGAATTAAAATCCAACTGGGACATTTCTTAGGGAAGTTGCCTGTCAGGACCACTGTGTGTGGGAATGTTGCTTAGACCATGATGGATTTCAATTTTTACTGTTTCTTGTCAGTGTCCACTACTAAGTACTTAAAGCTACAAAATTCGGTAATTTTCCCTTGTGAAAGTTTTCTAGTATTTTCCATGGATTAAAATGACAAGGCAGTATGAAACCTGGCACGGCATTTCAGTACATTCACCAGGCACCCATCTGTAGTCTAGGATGCGAAAGGGGAGGGGAAAGATGCCGGCACCCGTCCGGGGCCTTTGATGGCAGGAATGCCTTCATGGGGAAGGCAGGATCGTGGTCAATAGCGATGTCTTGTTTGAGGGATGCCTCCATTCGCTTTTGACACAGGGGAACTTCTGATGTATCTCACATGGGATGCCAGCCAGGAGTCAGGGGGATTTGATAATAGACCTTCTTTACTTTTCTGGGAGCATGGCCCCAGTTGGCTTCTCCTGTTCCCAAGGACTCTACCTTGGGGTGCCTTTTAACTCACTGGAAGGAAACTGCATTGCAAAACTTAGGAAAGGACTGAGCTTCTGGAACACTGCATGGCCTCTGGGGATCTATCAGATCTCCTCAGCAGGAAATAGGGCGAACGGACCTAGGGGACCTTCATTGCTATACCTGGGCCTCCACTGCTTTACACTGGGACCCTGACCTAAGGACCTCCTGCAGAATGTGTTTGCCAGAGTATGTCTGGCTAGGAACCCCCTCCTGACATACTGGATGATAATTATGTAATTAAGCCACCTCCAGGTTGCTGGTGGATGTGCAGGCCATCCCTAGCAAAGGGGACTCTGACTTTCTCTCTCTCTGTTCCTCCTAACAGATGGGGGGGCTTCTCCTTCACTAACTTCCCGGGTTGATGGCTATAACTAGAGCCAACTGGGGTTCATCTCCCTCGGGACAGAGACATTAAGGACTATTCCCAAGCAGCTGCCCAAACTCCCTTTGTTTCAGGGAAATTCCCTCTTCTCTGGCCTGATCTGGACTGCCTAACACACACACACACACACACACACACACACACACACCCCACCCCCCCCCCCCCTTGCTGGCAGGAAAACATGGTGTTTGCTCCTCTGTCGCAGCTGATGAGCTCTGAAACAGAGAACCCCTTCTCTGCCTTCTGGCAGCACTTTGTCTCTTCTGTCTCCCCTTTCCCTGTGGGTGCCACCTGCATGACCGGCCTCTAGCCTATCCTTGGTGCCTCCATGGCTCCTCCACTCTTCACAGTCAGGGAGCGAGAAGAGCACTCCCTGGACCTCATACCTCCACTCCAGATCTCCCACCCGTGTCTCAGGTAAACCCTGGAAGTGGGGTGGGCCCAGGTGGAATTCCGTCAGTACTTGAACTAAGTCTGTTGGTTAATTAAGATAGACATGACTTTAAAGTTACCAGCACTGAATGTGAAACTTAACTCTGTTGAGGTTTGCTGAAAGTCAAATAAGCTAATATCTCTGTTGCAATTTGTTAGCAAAAAGATGACTCAACTGATGGTTCAATGTCTTTCTCGAAGTTTTCATGGGTAATTGTTCAGATGGTTTTCAAAGTCGTTGAACTTGGATGATAATGGAATTAAATTCGTTGGATATCTAGGTCTTTTCCAAAGAGCATAAAGTGCTAAGTCATTAATTACTGGACATAGGTTGGTGCTTTTGACTTCTTATTGCAAAGAAATGAAGGACATTTAAATCTGTTGGTAAACATGTTTTGTGGTTAATGGAGTCACAAATTTGCCATCTAAAGAATTCTGATGTAACCGTTCACAATTGGTTATTCCTTAGTCTTCACTGGAGATTAAGGTTTCTAAAGAATGCAAAATTCTAAGTGACTGATGGGAATGCATTTTTGTGGAAGGTAAATGGTAATTTTGTCCTAAATAAGATGGTTGTTTGGAAAGATGGCTTGGGACAAAATCTGAATGCAAAGGAAAGTTGTAGAAGGTTTGTGAAAGAAAAATTTTGAAACAGAATTTTAGGTGTGGTCAGGGCAGACTAAGATGAACATAAACAGATTTTAAAGTAAACTGACATAAGATTGAAAGTCTGCTTTTTCTGTGTTCAAATTTTGCACCAAAGACATCTCGAGAGTTCTTTCTTGGTTGTTGGCTACCACGGAGCCTCACTTATATTCCAAGACTTCGTCACTGAAGGTGATGTAATACCTTTGGCAAGAAAGGAGGCACATATAATACTGGGTATGGGAGCACGCAGATAGAAGATCCCACAGGGAACTTTTGCAAAATGCTAATGCAGCTTATTCTGCTTAAATATTAGGGGTTTTTTGGGGCGCCTGGGTGGCTCAGTGGGTTAAAGCCTCTGCCTTCGGTTCAGGTGATGATCCCCAGGTCCTGGGATTGAGCCCCCCATTGGGCTCTCTGCTTTGTGGGGAACCTGCTTCCTCCTCTCTCTGCCTGCCTCTCTGCCTACTTGTAATCTCTGTCAAATAAATAAAATCTTTTAAAAAATATTAGGGGTTTTTTGGGTAGGAAATGTTTGTTAAGAATGTTCTTTTCATAAGCATAATGACATTGAGTACTTTTCTCCCACTAATGGGTTGGGTTTTTTTGTTTGTTTTACATTTCCATCTAGTTTCATTTTCTGGTTCAATGATAAAGAGATCCCTAGATAGCCCCTTTTTAGCACCTAATGCCCTGGAAGCTGATCTCCAGTGGGGGTTATTTAATCAAAGCAAAATGAAACTTTAAGCTATAGTCACATTTGGGAAGGGCTTGTAATTTCATATTTTATTTCCTTATATTTATCTCCCTTTCATAGAAATACTCTACCAACTAACCAAGATTCCTGTTTTTTAACTCAAACCAATGCATCCCTCCCAAAAACCAAACTCTGGACTACTTTTCTCAAAGTGTTTCTAGAGAACTCCAGTTGTTGCTATTCCTTTCATGGATCTTTTTAATTTTCCACTTCAGGCCCCTGGGCAAATGCTAGAGCCCTGGGCGAGCTTGAAATTAATCACTACTACTGTTCAGATCCCTTTCCTCTTGTTCTAGGATTTTTTTTTTTAAGATTGACATTTACAACGCCTTCTGCATACCCCTGTCCTACCTGTGCCCCCGTACTCCCAGCCTAGATGGGATACTCTCCACAATTGCCTTTATGAGCAGCAGGAAAACTAGTGATTGCCCCCCTATTAAATATCCCGGATCAAATTATACTGTCCACTTCATCTAACCTAGGAAAGCACTTTTTGCATTTGGGAGGATGTGAGATGCCTAAGGTAACTGTGTGCCTTCTTAAAATGCATGTTCACTTTAATACCATTTTTTGTCTTAAAATGTGACCTTGGATAGGACTAGTTAGAGCCAGATAATTTCAAAGCATTTAGACTTTGTGCCATAATTTAGATCACAATACGAATGTAGCCACCATCTCTGCCTCATTTTAAGGTCATTTCTGATATTTTTTGCCTGCTATCAGGCCAATAAAAAGACAAATCAACGAGTGGGGGAAAGCTGACAAAGAAGTAGAGAGTGGTGGTCTGAGTCTTACGAAAACAATTCTTACCTTCCTTGGTGCCACAGTAAGGATCCACCATAGAGCAGTGCCAGGTACTGTTGGGGTTAATGCGGAGCTGGAAATCAGCAGCAATACCCGGCTTGTTAAAATCTAACACAGAGGGCGCTGGGGGCAATGGAAGGTTTGGGAGGAGAGTGGATGCCTTTGGAATGCCCTGGCCCGCTCCCCACTCTGCTGTGGGAATGCCGTGGGGAGGGGCCTTCCCCAAAGCTCTGTTAGTCCAAACAGCTGCCGAGGGATCTGAGAGATGGATGCTTTGGCCCCTAGGCTATGTTTGGCAGGACTGGTAGAACAGAAAGATGAGCACATTGTCTTTCCCGGAAACAGCTCCTCCTAGTGTCAGTAAGACCTCTTGTTGAGAAACAGTGGTAACGATTTGTGATTATCCTGAAGGACCCATAAAGCGGGAGCAAAGAAGGGCAAAGGGTCTCCAAGCCTTGATCCCCTTACCTTGCCTCTCTGCAACAGCAAAGTCTGGAGTAATCTTTTATCCGTCGGTACAGGGATTGCTGCCCATTCCTGCCAAGGTACTACTTTTCTGAAATCATGTGTTCTCATGAATTTTTTGAATATAATTAATATACAGTCTTATATTAGTTTCAGGGATACAATATAATGGTTCTTCAATTCTGTACCTTGCTCCGTGCTCATGAAGATTGGTGAACTCTTCTTCTCTTTTATCTATTTAAGCAACCAACCCCCCTCCCCACTCCCCTCTGGGAACCACCAGCCTTTTCTATTTAAGAATCTTTTTTTCTGTTTTTCTTTGTTTGCTTCTTAAATTATACATATGAATAAAATCATATTTGTCTTTCTCTACCTTATTTCACCTAGCCTTATTCCCTCTGGGTCCATCCTTTTTTTTTTTTTTCCAAATGGGAAGATCTCCTTCTGTTTTATGGCTAACAAATATTACATTATACACATATGTCCCATCTTCTTGATTCATTCATCTAGCTGTGGACACTTGGGTTGCTCGGCAACAAAACAAAAAGGCAACCTCCTCATTGGGAGAAGATATTTGCAAATGATCTATCCGATAAGGGGTTAATATGAAGAGGAAAATGACCCAGAGCTGGCCCAGGCCAGGAGGCCCCAGAAAATGGCAAGTTACTGACAATAAGCTAGAGATAAGCAGTAGCCCTACTGGCAGCAAGAGCTAACCAGCCCTTTCTGCTTCTGTGAACAGGCTTCCTGCCACAGGCTCCCTGCACTCCTGTTCCGGCCCAAAGCAGACCCTGCTCTCTTGGTTTAAACCCACCTCCCAGCCGTCAGCATAGCTCTAGGTACCTGACTGCCTGCATTCCCCTGTGAAAGCCTTGTGACCCCCTTGCCTGGGGCCCAGAGTTTGGAGCATGAGCTCATCTGGGTCCCCCGATGTGAAATAAATTCCAGTATTCCTACTTTTCCAAGTGTCCCTTGAGCTCTTGCTGGTCTGATTTTCACTTTTCTGCAACAAATATCAAAAATGTGTAAAGAACTGATACAACTCAGCTCCAAATAAAAAAAATCCAATTACAAATGGACAGAGGAGCTGAATAGACATTTTTCCAAAGGCAACATGCATACGGCCAACAAAAACATGAAAAGATGCTTAACGTCACTCACCATCAGGGAAGGCAAATAAAAACCACGGAGAACTGTCACCTCACACCTATCAGAACGGATAATATAGAAAACAAGACACAGCGAGTGTTGGCTAGGATGTGGAAGAAAAGAAGTCGTGTGCACCATGTGGGAATGCAAACTGGGGCAGCTACTAGGAAAAACAGTACGGAGGTTCCTGGAAAAAAATTAAAAATCGAAATACTGTATCTTCCACTAGTTAGTATTTGCCCAAAGAAAACAAAAACACTTACTTGAAAAGATACAAGTTTTCCTGAATTTTTGACCAATAAGTTATTCTCTAAGAAGGGTTCAGGTTTATTAGGATTCATCAAGCCAGAAGTCCACAGAGTTGTCAATGCATGAGGAGATTCATTCCACAGAACTTTGTGGATCTGGAAGTTTTCTTCTATTAACACATTTTTATTAATAAATATCAATTGTAATAAGAGTTTTTATTTCCAAAATTTATTTTATAATCCGTAAAAAGTAAAGTACCTAGTAAACACAGATACTGTTTACAAAGTCAACTTGTAACTCTCCTAGAGGACTTTGAATTTTCTTGACAGTCATCATGTCTAAAAATAATACATTTATACTTCTGGTTCTTGATCTTTCAACTGGATGTCTTTTCTTTCATTTCTTAGGTTGGATCTGCTGTTTGCTTATTACTTCTTGAAGCGACCTCCCTAAGAAAGGACTGTAAAAGAGGTAAATTTTCTGTTTTTCTGTTTGAAAATGGTTTTATTCCATACCGGTGTGGTTAACAATGTGGTAGCTGATGAAAGTACATATTGAATCTTTTCTTACTGGTTCCTCGGTAATGGATAGTACTTTTTGAATATTATTTATATTATATTGAAAATGTCTTTTATTATCTCCACTTTTACTTTCTTTGCTTTATTTCAGTCCTTCTGAAATTTCACGATGATGTGTCTGTGTATGAGTCTGTCTAGAAAGTGTTAGATTCTCCATTGATCCTTTTTCTTTTTGTTGTCACTCTCTTCTATATCTGTATTCCGAAATCTTTAGTTAACTGTTCAACCTTATATTTGTTTGAATTTTTTATTTTTAATTTTTTTAAAGATTTTATTTATTTATTTGACAGACAGAGATCACAAGTAGGCAGAGAGGCAGGCAGAGAGAGAGGAGGAAGCAGGCTCCCTGCTGAGCAAACAGTCCAGACGTGGGGCTCTATCCCAGGACCCTAGGATTATGACCCCAGTGGAAGGCAGAGGCTTTAACCCACTGAGCCACCCAGGCACCCCTATTTGAATTTTTAAAAATAATTTTGTCAATCATGTTTAAAAACATGATCCAGTACATTCAAGAAAAGAAATCTCTGTAGGTCTTTGAATTGTTCAATTTTAGAAGCAAACCCCTTTTTTCTGGGGACACAGAACCTTACCCATGACCAAAATTAAAAAACAGTAGTAGTAGACTTTGCCCTTCCTCTCCACCTCCCCTACTTCCTCCTCTTCCTCCTCATCCCACTATTGGTGATCATGTAATGCTGTCATGGACATAAATTAATATAACCTTCCTGGAGGGTGCTTGCTTAGTAGAGACTGAAGCTTTAATGGCATGACTATGACCTAACCGCTCACACATACAGAGTCTACCTCTAAAAATGTATAACTAAAAAATTGTAAGAATACCATAAAAGTGTATTCCAGAATAGGATAACTCTTGGCCAAGATTGAGAAAATATATCAATTAAATTACACTTAGGTGCAAGTAACCAGTGAAAAGTTCCTGAATTAATAGAGTGACTTATTTCAAGTTAAAATATTAAAATGGATAGATTTGGCATCAGTTAATTCAGTGGCTTATACATATCATTAAAGAAGTTGGATTTATTTCTCCTATTGGCCTATGGTGCCTGTCTGCAATTAAACTGGCAAGAATTATGCTATTATAGGAATTGATTAGACTAAACAGGATTGAGACTAATTTCTGAAAAAGTTGTTGAGATTATGTTGGTAATTAGCATGGTGGCTAAGCTTGCCATTGGAATTGATTAATTAAAGTTTTGGAATTTCGTATGACCATACAGGAATGGGTCTCACAAAGGTCTAAAGCTAGGACCCACTGACCTTTGTTTTGGGGTGACTAAATTTAACTTTATTGAATCTCAAAGAGAACTCATAAGAGTTGGTTTGTGCTTAGAACCTAGTGCAATAGAAAGATATTCAAGTCTCCAGAGCAGCTGAGACAGAGTTAGGCAGGGGTTTTGGGGATGGGAGGCAGAACACAGGAGTACAAAACAGGGAAGGCAAGCTTCTAAAATCCGTCCACATACTCACCATGAATAAGTGGAATGAATCCTTATACCTCACAAAGCACTTACACCTCACATACCTGAAGTGAGCTATTTTGGGGTCTAGACATTGACCCCTGGACAAATTCCTCTTTTGTTCAGTCATTCCCATAAGCTTACATAACTTGTCACATTGAAAAAGTCCCACCCTGTGTCCTTCAGTGTTTTTCTATCACTGATACAGTTATCTGTGCTAATAATCACGCAGGTGGTATACTGTGCAAGTCTCACAATTTTAAGAAAATTGTAAAATACTTAGGACAAACATTTAAGGATAGAAACGTCTTTTTTTTTTTTTTAAAGATTTTATTTATTTATTTGACAGACAGAGATCACAAGTAGGCAGAGAGGCAGGCAGAGAAGAGAGGGAGCGGGGGAAGCAGGCTCCCTGCTGAGCAGAGAACCTAATGCGGGGCTCAATCCCAGGACCCTGAGATCATTACCTAAGCCGAAGGCAGAGGCTTTAACCCACTGAACCACCCAGGCGCCCCAAGGATAGAAGTTTCTATCTTATGACATTGTGCTCATAAAATAGTGTTATTTTAAAAATTAACTGGGACTGGATGAAAAAGAGTAAGATTCAATCTTAGAACTTCAGATGAGCAGTAATCTGTGTGTACCAGAGACAAATGCTTGTCTGTATAATTCACTGGGAGTTTCCAAAATTTATGTGATTTGGAGAAACTCTTTGGAAAATTCTGCAGGTAGAAGAAAAACATTATAGAGACAATATCAACATTTAGAGAAAATAATTTGAACTTTGGTATAGGGATGTGATGATGATGATGATAATAAAATATCAATGGCATGTAGCTGCTTAACCTCATTCATGGAGTAAGTGATGCTTGTGCTGTTGAAAGGAGAAATTCATCAGAGCTTTAAGTGTTCACCTTTTTAAATGCAAATGATAGTAATGCTGAAACAGCAAACTGAATTGAGGACAATGCATCACTAAGTAAGTTTTTTAATTCAAGATAAATAGGTAAAGCACAAGCAATAACAAGGACTGATGATGAGTAACTTCAAATAGTGTGATTTTAGCACATCACAAAGTAAACTCAGAATTTTCGTGAGAGGAAGGGGTCCAGGAGCCGTCTGTGGAATTTGAAATAGTATAACTTTTCAGCAAAGGAAGAGACATAAGCTTGATCCACCTGCCAGTGTCTCATAATGTTATTTTTCCTTATTTTCTTGCATTTTTCTCCAGTTCCAGTAATATGAACAGATTCACAAGATACTTAAATAGCAAAGAACATAGGATATACTCATACTCAACTGTCAGGTACAGATCAAATAATTGAGGTCCTTTATCCTTTTAGAAAAATACATCTGTAAGATGTCAAAATGTCCTGTCTCTTTAAAGATAGGTTACAGAGGTGAATGGCTAAGTGCATAACCATGAGATGTCATGACCCGGATTTGAATCATAGTCAGATGTTTACTAATCATGTAATCTGGTCAAGTCTTTTAAAATGCCTAAGCCTTAGCATTTTTTTTTTTTTGTCTCTATCCACCTGTATTCATTGGGTCATTATGAGGAATAAATTAAGTAATGTATATTAAAGTTACATAGGGGCGCCTGGGTGGCTCAGTGGGTTAAGCCACTGCCTTTGGCTCAGGTCATGATCTCAGGGTCCTGGGACGGAGCCCTGCATCAGGCTCTCTGCTCAGTGGGGGGTCTGCTTCCCTCTCACTCTCTGCCTGCCTCTCTGCCTACTTGTGATCTCTGTTAAATAAATGGGTAAAATCTTTTAAAAAAAAGAATAAATAAGTAAAAGCCACTGACTACTTTAAAAATAAATTAAAAAAAATAAAAGTTACATAAAGTTTTTCAGACAATCTTAGCAAATGTATCTAGTGTGGATCACTATCCAGGCAAAACTTCCTGAAAACTATTGATAAACCATCACCAAAACATCATTATATGTCAAATATTTTTTCAAAAAATGGTAAAAAGGAAGCTCTGTCTCAAATTAGAAAGAGGAAGAGGACAGTCTCAGAGAAAAGAAATCAAGTTGACATTGGTAATCCTTGCCTGGGCCTGAGGACTTAGTGTCCATGTGGACTGTGGTGAACAGTGACATGGCCTTACTTGAAGGCAAGCTTGAAGCTGGCTATAAAGAAGACCACTCAGAAAGCTGGGGCACTTGAAGTGACAGATTATCTCTAAAAATGAAGGAGAGAGGGACACCTGGGTGGCTCAGTGGGTTAAAGCCTCTGCCTTTGGCTCAGGTCATGATCCCAGGGTCCTGGGATCGAGCCCCGCATCGGGCTCTCTGTTCAGCAGGGAGCCTGCTTCCTCCTCTCTCTCTGCCTGCCTCTCTGCCTACTTGTGATCTTTGTCTGTCAAATAAATAAATAAAATCTTTAAAAAAAAATGAAGGATAAAAACTATAGAATGTCATTTTTCTTTCCTTTATGCTATGGATGGGAAAAATAAAAAGATCTTTGAAAACTTGAATTCCCAGTCCTGGACCACACATAAGAAGAGATCAGAATTCCTTAAGACAACACAACTTTAAAATATAACATAAGAGAGCCAAATCAATATCTAGAAATGAAAATACAGAGTGATTTTTAATATAATAAATAGCCTTGTTGGGTCCATGGTCAAAGGAATGAGACTGATACAAAGCGAAGGTCAAGCAAAGCTTTATTTTGCGCCAAGCATTGAGAATCAAACTGACTGGCCAGGGCCCTCTCTTGAAAAGAGGCAACCTCTCTCTGCCTTACAGACTAGCTTTTAAGGGCAGAGGCCATGTGGTTGGGCCTGGCCATGCACAGGTGGCCAGTGAGATTGTAACACAGAGAAAGCTGCACAGTCCTGCTAGGTCACACATTAAGTGACCAATTGGATTACAGTTTACCCTATAGTAGATATTTGAACTAGCCTATCACCTTGGTCAGAATTGGCACCCAAAGGGTGAGGCCCACACTCCTTGGTAGCTAGGGAGACAGTATGTCCCCCACCAATTGGATACCTCCACCTGGCCTGACCCACCCTTGTATTTGGGCTTTGTTACCTGGGACTGGTTTCCAGGACTTGTTTTTAAATAAGTTCCCTGAGGGGGAGGGGAGGTGGGGGGCAGGGTCAGGATGGATCTGCTCTGGCTAAATAGGCCCTTACAGCCTAAAAAATTGTTAAATGAAAAAAATTAAAGAACTGTTTGACATGGGAATACACATACATGAGAAATAGGAAGAAAAGAGAGGGTTCTAGCACATTTATAATGGTAGTTTCCAGATGGAGGAATACACAGAATATGGGACAGATTACAGCAGTAGGGAATGGACTGGAAATTTACGGGTTTGATAAGTGAAAATAAAGACCTGAATGCATAATTGAAGAATCACAAATGAAGCAGAGAAAACACCCAGAGATATAATAGTTAAAATAAAAAAGAATGACACTTAGATGCAATACGGCAATAAATAAGAGGTCAAGAGTCCAAGTGAATACATCTTTGATTTTCAAACAGTAAAAAAATAAAATAAAATATGTAGTTTTCTATATTTTCTTTGGGAAAACATCAAACAGAGCAAAATGAAGCCATTTTTCAGGAGTAAGACACAATATTACTAATAATCTGACACTTACAGAATGAAAATGTCTTCAATAAGAAATGAGTTATCAGTAAGAAGCAAGACAGTCAGTACGGAAATTCAGCTTCTGGCCAGGATGGAATAACAGGAACCAGATCTGTGCTTCCAAGTGAAGCTATTTAAAAAACAAACGAGGTTATGAAAAAGTGGTTTTCAAGACACTGGGCATCACAAAATGAAGAAAAAGGATCCCTTAGAAATGGGGTGGGGAGGAACATGAGCCCTGGAAAGACCCATTAAGACTTTTCAGTCTGGGGCATTCCAGAGGACAGACCCACATGTAGTTCTATAGGTCTCTGTGTTAGCAGTAGCTGGGAATCTGGAAAACCAGCAAACTGAACAGAGGACAATACATCACTAGTAAGCTTTTAAATTCAAGATAAATAGATAAAGCACAAGCAATAACAAGGACTTGTCATGAGTAACTTCAAATAGTCTGATTTTGGGGACGCCTGGGTGGCTCAGTTGGTTAAGCCGCTGCCTTCGGCTCAGGTCATGATCCCAGGGTCCTGGGATCGAGTCCCGCATCGGGTTCCTTGCTCCGCAGGGAGCCTGCTTCTCTCGCTGCCTCTGCCTGCCTCTCTGCCTGCTTGTGTGTTCTCTCTCTCTCTCTCTCACAAATAAATAAAATCTTAAAAAAATAAAAATAAAAACAAATAGTCTGATTTTGGCACATCACAGAGTAAACTCAATATTCCTGAGAGGAAGGGATCCAGTAGCAGCAGGGGTTCACAGCAGGGAATCCTGTGAGGAAAGAGTCCCAGAGAGAATTTCAGAGATTGGTTGAAGGTTCCCTTGAATATTTGGCTGAGTACTTACCAGGCGTGCAGGTGAGGAAACTAATAACCTCCAGGAAAAAAGCAGCTGGAAGAATTAGAAGGAACAGTGATTGATGTTTATACAGAGCTAAGAGTAGGGCCTGCTCCCCTCAGTGATACAGGAAAACTTGGTGATTGACACAAAGTGTTTCTTTGAGTTTATGTACTAAAGTGGTAAAAATTCATTTAATGTTCTTTCTTCTCATATCCAGTATCTATTAGTTATGGGTCATTTTTGATTAAGTGATATTTGCCCTCACCAAAGGTTGTATTTTCCTGCACTCTTTCAACTTTTTTTTGGCTTTCTGTGAAGCTAGCATTACCTTCATATAAGAGGTACTCATAAATTTAGCATAAAAATGATTTTATAGCCCACTTGTGGTACATTATAGGTTGATCTGCTCATGAATCCCCAGTCCTGGACCACACATGAGAAGAGATCAGAATTCCGTAAGATAATACAACTTTTTTTATATATTTGGATTTTATTACAATTTGAATTAAAAAGAAAAAAGTTTTGGGGTGCCTGGGTGGCTCAGTGGGTTAGGGCCTCTGCCTTCGGCACGGGCCGTGATCCTGGGGTCCTGGGATTGAGCCGCACATCGGGCTCTCTGCTCCATGGGGAGCCTGTTCCCACCACCCCCCACCCCCACCTCTGCCTACTTGTGATCTCTATCAAATAAATAAATAAAATCTAGAAAAAAAAAGAAAAAAAGTTTTGAGAAATACTAATCCAAGTGACTGCCACGGTCCTCTCTATCCCTGTCATGCTGGTGAAGTTTTAGAATTCAAGTGAGGTTCAGTGGGGTGAAGCCCAGAGCGGATGACCAAGAAAGAATTCTTGAGACATCTTTGGTGCAAAATGGTGATTTCTTACAGCACAGGACAGGACCCATCAGCAGAAAGAGCTGCTGCCCCGGGGTTGTGAGGAGTGGTGATTATAAGCTAAGATTAGGGGAGGTAAAGAAAAGGGAGGGTTTGAAAGAAGACACATGGGATACCAGAGGCTTTGCTATTTGTCAAGTTAAGGTGGTTTTTCCTTTCAGTAAGGCATTAACAATAAGATAGTTGAGAGCTTCCTGGAGGAATGTCACACTCCTGCCACCACCTGTCCTTATCAATGAGCTTTAGGTTTAGAAGAAATTTAACTTTATTTACATTTTCCTCTGCCTCAGGCTCCCTCAACTGAAGGGAGCTGAAGATGATGTTAGAGCTTCAGGAACTGAGTTACTGGTCTTTGGTGGTTAGGCTGTTGATAAGAAAGTCTCTTCCTTGTAACTCACTAGGACGTTTGCAAAGTGAGGGAGACTCAGGTCTTGTAAGACTGTGATCTCTACAACTATTTGTTTTTCCTTGAGGGCAGCCAGGAGTGCTGGAAGAATGTCACACAAGTTACAAAGGGCGGCTGGGGGGAGGTGCTGTAGGTTGCCTGCTTCTCCTTAGCCCTCAGTTAGCCTTCTGTTCCCTCATCACTGCTATAAGGCTTCATTCCATTAACACCCAAGTAAACAGCCACCCTCCTGACCTATCATCTTAATATTTGACATTCATTTTGACACTGATGTCACTCAAGTAACCTAGTCACAGATTTCTAAACAAAGTAAAAATATTCTGCTAGCCTTTAACTCACAATATGCTATTTTTAGACAAATTCAAGAACCTCTGTTTCTTACAAGTATTATGTCAGTATAGTTTCTCTGTTGAAAATGTGGAATATTACAGATTGCCCTTATCAAACTTTGATGTCTAGCAATATAATTTACTGTCATCTATTCTTTACTCAAGGAAACAAAATACAAATAAACTTTATTTTGGTTTTGTCCTGTTTCTCTCCTTCCTGGTCTTCTTCAAGCAAATAACAGTTTATTGATAGTTCATTTGGAACAATACCGCCTGTTTCTACCACAGTATTGTCTTTGCTGCCAATCATCCTCAGTGAGGTAGCCAAACACCCGGCCATAGATGTCTTCCACTTAAGGCCACTCCTGATAGTCCCATTTTATCCTGAGTAAAAAAATACTCTTCTTCTTGAACTAGTGTGGGACTGAGAGGAGACTGTGGTATTTAGTAAGACTTGCTCAGGGGTTGAGAGGTGAGAAGAACCTGTGTTCCTGGCCTCACAGCCTATCTTACCTATTTGAATAACTGATAAGACACAGACGAAATCTGATTCATTCTGGTCTACAAAACTGCATGAGGGAGATTAATGAGTCCATACCAAATCATAATTTGCACAGTTTTATGCAGATACATTTAAAAACCTAGATGAGGGTGCCTGGGTGGCTCAGTGGGTTAAAGCCTCTGCCTTCAGCTCAGGTATGATCCCAGGGTCCTGGGATCGAGCCCCGCATCAGGCCCTCTGCTCAGCAGGGAGCCTGCTTCCTCCTCTCTCTCTGCCTACTTGTGATCTCTGTCTGTCAAATAAATAAAATCTTTAAAAAAATAAAAAATAAAAAATAAAAAAAACCCTAGGTGAAATACATAACAAATTCTTTTAAAGTCTTTTTTCTAGATAAGTTTATAAATTTTCCTAAAATAATTCTCCTCGAAATCTATGCCCATAGAGACAGAAAATTCAAAGAGACCAGTGCCAAAGAAAAACTAGGAAAATAATAGTTAAAGAAAATCCCACCAGGGATTTTCACAGGGGAAAGACACCA
Source organism: Martes martes (assembly GCF_963455335.1). Classification (NCBI taxonomy): domain Eukaryota; kingdom Metazoa; phylum Chordata; class Mammalia; order Carnivora; family Mustelidae; genus Martes; species Martes martes. The sequence continues at coordinate 51,915,217 of NC_137895.1, read as the reverse complement.
GGGAGATGCACAGGGGAAGTACAAAAATTCTTGAAAAAAAGCAAATAACCCTAAACTGCATGAAGTATTGTAGAATACATGAAAAAGAATTTTTAAAAAATTTATTTGGCATGAATACAACATAGATATCAAAACCTGACAAAAATTACAGGTGATTTTTAAAAAATATATTATTATAGTTGACATAATGTTATATTAGAAATGGATTTAACAGGGGCACCTGGGTGGCTCAGTGGGTTATGCCTCTGCCTTTGGCTCAGGTCATGATCTCAGAGTTCTGGGATAGAGCCCCGCATTGGGCTCTCTGTTCAGCAGAGAGCCTGCTCCCCCCAACCCGTCTGCCTCTCTGCCTACTTGTGCTCTCTCTCTCTGTCAAATAAATAAATAAAATCTTTTAAAAAATGGATTTAACAGATGTAAAATATCAGGGTAGTTATGTATAAGAAAAAAGACAAAAGGATCTATTTTGTATACCTTCTGAGAGTAAGCATTTGAGATTCTGAATAAAGGATCTGGGAGGATGTAAGGAAACCAGCAGAACTTTTGACAATATCACAGGGTTTTAGAAACAAAAAAAGTCTGGAGCTGTCAAGGCAGCTGAATTTGAGGAAATCATGATGCCAGGGTAAAGTAAGGTATAGCAGTTTGTACCTGAAACATCTCATGGATGCACAGGGCCGGCTGGGACACCAGCCATGCTGGGAAAAGAAAAAAAAAACACACACACAGAATTCAGGTCTGGACCTGAAGGAGGACCTTCCGGGAGACTTTTCAAGGGCTGTATCCGACAACCTGGGGAGAGTCAGGCTGAGCCTCCCCAAAAGTGCAATCCACATTCGAATTAGTCAATCCTATCTGCCCAACAAGCAATAAAATAGTCTCTGAATGTAAAGATCATCCTACAGAGTTCAAAAATGTATCATACAAAATGTGCTATATTCCAGGGTAGTATTAAGCTAAATTAAAGAAAATCTAATATGACAGAGTAGAAAACTCACTATGGTAAAGATATGGCTCCAGCTCATTTTGATCTACAGATTGCGTTGAATTGCACTCAAAATTCCAGAAGTTCATATTTGATGGAAAAGAACAATCTTACTCTAACATTTATTTTTTTTTAATTGGGAAAAGAAACAAAAGAGCAAAGTTAGAGGAACACATGCCTTGGAGACTTATACTAATGCTTATTGAATGAAGTAAATATAACTATTGCAAAGACAGAAAAAATACCACAATGAAAGAACAATCTGGAAACACACCCACCCATAATAGCAAGTCCCCTTACATTTAGAGTTTTAACATGAGTAATGTTTTTAAGTGACAAATGACACTGCTCTTCATTTGGGGAAGAATAATTTTTTTCAGTAAATGCCACTCGGTCAGGCAGATATTTGTATGAAAAAGGTAAACTTTAACTCAAAATAAATCTGAATGCAGAGATAAGTAAGACCTCCCCATAGGTAGCTAGGAATCAATTATATTTAAAGGAAAAAACTTACTATGAGTGTTCCTCCTGCCAAGAGTTTGAGTGTCTGTGTTTTATGTAAGAATAAAGGAGAAACTAACACTGCTGGTCAGCAGATAGAATAGATTTTTATTAAGAGTGTAGTGTGCTCAGCATTGTCCAGGATGTGGCATTACAATAATGAAGAGTTAAAGCATGATTTTACTACATAGTAAGTTTTTTAAAAAAGATTTTATTTATTTGACAGATCACGAGTAGGCAGACAGGCAGGCAGAGGGGGAGGGGGAAGTGGGCTCCACGCAGAGCAGAGAGCCTGATGCAGGGCTCGATCCCGGGATCCTGAGATCATGACCTGAGCTGAAGGGAGAGGCTTAACCCACTGAGGCACTCAGGCGCCCCTACTTAGTAAGTTTTAAAAGTTGCTCAAAAAAATGATAAGATTCCCCACATAAGGAATATAAAGTTTAAGTACAATATCAAGAACCTATATTCTGTGAAACAAAAATAGGAGCATTATGAGCACAGAAATGCTGGATAAAATTTCTATAATATGGACACAAACAAGGGTGTCTACACTGGCTTTCATGTTCAATATGCTGCTGGAAGTCCTTGCTATAGCAGTCCAGCAAGGAAAAGAGTAAAAGGTGTTAGAATTTGAAGATTTTTTAAAAAAAATTATTTTCAGGGACGCCTGGGTGGCTCAGTTGGTTGGATGACTGCCTTCGGCTCGGGTCATGATCCCGGAGTCTCGGGATGGAGTCCCGCATCGGGCTCCCAGCTCCATGGGGAGTCTGCTTCTCCCTCTGACCTTCTCCTCGCTCATGCTCTCTCTCACTGTCTCTCTCTCAAATAAATAAATAAAATCTTTTTAAAAAATTTATTTTCAGACAGAGATCATAAGTAGTCAGAGAGGCAGGGAGAGAGAGAGAGAGGAGGAAGCAGGCTCCCCGCTGAGCAGAGAGCCTGATGCAGGTCTCAATCCCAGGACCCTGGGATCATGACCTGAGCCGGGGCAGAGGCTTTAACCCACTGAGCCACCCAGGCACCCCAAAGGTGTTAGAATTTGAAAGGAAGAAGTAAAATTGTCTCTATTTGCAAATGATATGATTTTATATATAGAATCTCAAGATTGAACCAAAACCATTAATGAATTTAGTAAGTTTCAGGATACAAAATTAGCATAAAATATCAGTAGCTTTTCAATACACTAACAATGGATTTTCTGAAAAATGAAAAAAACAATCCCATTTACAGTGGCATCAAAAATGATAAAGTACTTAGGGATCAATTTAATTAAGAAGATAAAACATCTTTACTCAGAAAACTACAAAACAAAGTTTTTATAAAAATTGAAGGAGACTCAAATAAATTTTCATGGATTGGAAGAATTAATGTTGTTAAAATGTCACTACTACCAAAAGCCAGCTATAGGTTTAATACAAATTCTATCAGGATTTGAATGACATTTTTTACAGTAGTGAAAAAAGACTCCTAAAACTTACATGGAACCACAAAAGACTCCTAATATCCAATGAAATTCTGAGGAAGAAGTATAAAGTAGGAAGAATCGTACTTCATAATTTCAGGCTATACTGCAAAGCTCTTATCATCAAAAACAGTTTGGTACTGGCAAAAAAACAAATGGGCCAAAGGAACAGTATCAAAAGCCCAGAAATAAAGCCAAGCACATATGGTGAACTAATATTTGGCAGGGAAACCATGAATATTCATTGGGGAAAAGGCATCTCTTCAGTAAATGGTGCTGGAACATTGAATCATCACATGTAAAACAGTGAAACTGAATTCAGAACCTCCACCACTCACAAAAATTATCTTAAAATGGACTAAAGACTTAAAGTATGACCTGAAACCATGAAACTCTTAGAAGAAAACATAAGAATATAACTCCTTGACATGGGTCTTGATAATGATTTTTTAGATTCAATACCAAAAACATAAGCAACAAAGCTGAGAATAAACAAGTGGGGCTACATCAAACTAAAAAGTTTCTGCACAGCAAAAGAGAACATCAACATAGTGAAAAGACAACCTATGGAAAGGGGAAAAAATACTTGCAAACTATGTATCTAATGAGGGGTTAATATCCTAAATATATATTTCCTTTTATAGTCTTTTTTTTTTATTTTATTTTTTCATTGTTCCAAGATTCATTGTTTATGCACCACACCCAGTGCTCCATGCAATACATGCCCTCCACAATACACTCCACCAGGCTCATCCATCTTCCCCTCCCTCCGCTCCAAAACCCTCAGTTTGTTTCTCAGAGTCCACAGTCTCTCTTGGTTCATCTCTGCCTCCGATTTCTCCCAATTCACTTTTCCTTTCCTTTTTCCTAATGTCCTTCATGTTATTCCTTACGTTCTGCAAATAAGTGAAACCATGTGATAATTGACTCTCTCTGCTTGACTTATTTCACTCAGCATAATCTCTTCCAGTCCCAACCATGTTGATAAAAAAGTTGAGTATTCATCCTTTCTGATGGAGGCATAATATTCCATTGTATGTATGGACCACATCTTCTTTATCCATTTGTCTGTTGAAGAGTGTCTAGGCTCTTTCCATAGTTTGGTGACTCTGGCCATTGCTGCTATGAACATTGGGATACAGATGGCCCTTCTTTTCACTCCATCTGTATCTTTGGGGTAAATACCCAGTGTGTCATTACAGGGTCATAGGGTAGCTCTATTTTGCATTTTTTGAGGAATCTCCACAGTTTTCCAAAGTGGCTGCACCAGCTTGCATTCCCACCAACATCCTCTCCAACACTTGTTTCCTGTCTTGTTAATTTTGGCTTTTCTAACTGGTGTAAGGTGGTATCTCAGTGTGGTTTTGATTTGAATCTCCCTGATGGCTAGTGATGATGAACATTTTTTCATGTGTCTGTTAGCCATTTGTATGTCTTCTTTGGAGAAGAGTCTGCTCATGTTTTCTGCCCATTTTTTGACATGATTATCTGTTTTGTGTGTGTTGAGTTTGAGGAGTTCTTTATAGATCTTGGATATCAGCCCTTTGTACTGTCATTTGTGAATATCTTCTCCTATTCTGTGGGTTGCCTCTTTGTTTCGTTGACTGTTTCCTTTGCTGTGCAGAAGCTTTGATCTTGATGAAGTCCCAAAAATTCGTTTTCACTTTTGTTTCCTTTGCCTCTGGAGATGTGTCTTGAAAGAAGTTGTGGTGGCCGATGTCAAAGAGATTACTGCCTATGTTCTCCTCTAGGAATTTGATAGATTCCTGACTCATGTTGAGGTCTTTTATCCATTTTGAGTTTATCTTTGTGTATGGTGTAAGAGAATGGTCAAGTTTCCTTATTGTATATGTAGCTGTCCAATTTTCCCAGCACCATTCATTGAGAAGACTGTCTTTTTTCCACTGGATGTTTTCCTGCTGTGTCGATAATTATTTGACCATGGAGTTGTGGGTCCATATCTGGGCTCTCTACACTGTTCCACTGGTCTATGTGTGTTTTTGTGCTAGTACCATGCTGTCTTAGTGATCGCAGCTTTGAAGTAAAGCTTGAAATCAGGCGGTGTAATGCGCCCAGCTTTGTTTTTCTTTTTCAACATTTCCTTAGCGATTTAGGATCTTTTCTGGTTCCATACAAATTTTAGGATTGTTTGTGCAGCACTTTGCAAAATGCCAGTGGAATTTTGATTGGGATGGCATCGAAAGTACAGATTGTTCTGGGCAGGATGGACATTTTTCTTTAGAGATTTTATTTATTTATTTGTCAGAGAGAGAGAGAGAGAGAGAGAGTGCATGAGCAGGCAGAGTGGCAGGCAGAGGCAGAGAGAGAAGCAGACTTCTGCCAAGCAAGGAGCCCAGTGCAGGACTTGATCTCAGGACCCCGGGATCATGACCTGAGCCAAAGGCAGTGGCTTAACCAACTGAGCCACCCAGGCATCCCAGGGCAGTATGGACATTTTATCAATGTTCATTCTTCCGATCCATGAGCATGGAATAGTTTTCCATCTTTTTGTGGCTTCTTCAATTTCTTTCATGAGCATTCTGTAGTTCCTCGAGTACGGATCCTTTACCTCTTTGGTTAGGATTATTCCCAGGTATCTGATGGTTCTAGTTGCTATAATAAATGGAATTGATTCTCTGATTTCCCTTCCTATATTTTCATTGTTAGTGTATAAGAAAGCAACTGATTTCTGTGCATTGATTTTATATCCTGCCACATTACTGCATTGCTGTATGAGTTCTAGTAGTTTGGGGGTGAAGTATTTTGGGTTTTCCACTTAAAGCATTATGTCATCTGTGAAGACAGAGAGTTTGACTTCTTTACCAATTTGAATACCTTTTATTTCTTTTCGTTTTCTGATTGCTCTTGCTATGACTTCTAGTACTATGTTTAAAAACAGTGGTAAGATTGGGCATCCTTGTCGTGTTCCTAATCTCAAAGGGAAGGCTGTCAGCTTTTCCCCATTTAGGGTGATATTCACTGTGGGCTTTTCGTAGATAGACTTTATGACGTTGAGGAATGTTCCCTCTATCCCTATACTTTGAAGAGTTTTAATCAGGAACTGATGCTGTATCTTGTCAAATGCTTTTTCTGCATTGATTGAGAGGACCATGTGGTTCTTCTCTCTTCTCTCATTGATTTGTTCTATCACATTGATCAATTTACGAATGTTCAACCACCCTTGCATCTCAGGGATAAATCCAGCCTGGTCATGGTGGATAATCTTTTTAATGTACTATTGAATCTTATTAGCTAGGATCTTGTTGAGAATCTTGGCATCCATATTCAAAAGGGATATTGGCCTGAAATTCTCCTTTTTGATAGGGTCTCTGCCTGGTTTGGGGATCAGGGTAATGCTGGCTTCATAGAGTCTGGAAGTTTTCCTTCTGTTTCTATTTTTTGAAACAGCTTCAGGAGAATAGGTTTTATTTCTTCTTTGAATGTTTGTTAGAATTCCCCAGGGAATCTTTCAGGTCCTGGGCTCTTGGTTTTTGATCACTGCTTCAATCTCGTTACTAGATACTGGTCTATTCAGGTTGTCAATTTCTTCCTGTTTCAGTCTTGGAAGTTTATAGGTTTCCAGGAATGCATCCATTTCTTTCAGGTTGCTTAACTTATTGGCTGTAGCTGTTGATAATATTTTCTTTTTGTTGTTGTTGTTTAATATTTTATTAATTTATTTGACAGAGATCACAAGTAGGCAGAGAGGCAGGCAGAGAGAGAGGAGGAAGCAGGCTCCCTGCTGAGCAGAGAGCCAGATGTGGAGCTTGATCCCAGGACCCCGAGACCATGACCCAGGCCAAAGGCAGAGGCTTTAACCCACTGAGTCACCCACGTGCCCCTTGATAATAATTTCTGATGATTGTTTCTATTTCCTTGGTGTTAGTTGTGATCTCTCCCTTTCATTCAAAATTTTATGAATTTGGGTCCTCTCTCTTTTCTTTTGGATTAGTTTGGCCAGTGGTTTATCGATCTTATTGATTCTTTCAAAGAAGCAGCTTCTAGTTTCGTTGATGTGTTCTATGGTACCTCTAGTTTCTAACACATTGGTATCTACTCTAATCTTGATTAGTTTCCTTCTTGTGCATGGGGTTGGCTGAATTTGTTGTTGATTTTACAGTTCCTTAAGGTATAAAGAGAGCTGGTGTATTCAGGATTTTTCAATTTTTTTGAGTGAGGCTTGGATGGCTATGTATTTCCCCCTTGGGACTGCCTTTGCCATATCCCATGGGTTTTGGACCAATGTGTCTTCATTCTCATTGCCTTCCATGAATTGTTTAAGTTCTTTGATTTCCTGGTTGATCCAAACATTCTTGAGCGGGTTGGTCTTTAGCTTCCAAGTGTTTGAATTCCTTCCAAAGTTTTTCTTGTCGTTGAGTTCCAGTTTCAAAGCTTTGTGGTCTGAGAATATGCAGGGAACAACCTCAGTCCTTTGGTATTGGTTAAGCCCTGATTTGTGATGCACTATGTGGTCTATTCTGGAGAGAGTTCCGTATGCGCTGGAGAAGAGTGAGTGTTCTGTTGTTTTAGGATGGAATGTTCTGTATATATCTATGAGGTCCATCTGTTCCATTGTGTCATTTAAAGCTCTTGTTTCTTTATTGATTTTTTTGTTTGTACGAGAGTGGTATGTTAAGATCCCCTACAGTTAATGAGTCAGTGTGACTCTTTATTTTGATTAACAGTTGGCTTATGTTGTTGACTGCTCCCATATTGGGGGCATAAATATTTACATTTGTTGATCTTGGTGGATAGACCCTTTAAGCATGATGCAGTGTCCTTCTGTATCTGTGACTACAGTCTTCAGCTTCAAATCTAATTTATCTGATATGAGAATTGCTACCCCAACTTTATTTTGGAAAAAAAAAAAAAAACAAAAACTACAATGCAAAACCACCAACAGAAAATGAAAACAGAAAAGAAATAAAAAAAATAAAATGGAGAAATAACAAAGACAGCTTACATCTCAAAATTCAAGCTCAGAGAATAATTTTTTTTCCTTAGAAAACTTCCCTAACTCAGGCACACCAAGAAATGGCACATTATTAAAATAAGTGGTTTGGCTAATTATACTTTCAGTGAAAGAAAAATGATACAGGCAAATGGAAGTCTTGAATTTAAAACCAAGCACTTCGTATTTTACTACATCCCTGGGAACACTGACCATGGATTCCAAGAACACCAAAAGAATAATCAACATCTCCATAAAAGATATTCCCTATTTCTTCACACCATTTATATCTAAGGCTGGGACACAGATTTGACACTCAGGCTGTGTGATCTTGACTCGTTAGTTGATTTCTCTGAACCTGATTTCACCCAGTTATGGGTGTGAGGCATATTAACAAATAATAAGATGTGCTAACTCCTTGAGAATATGCAGATTAGGACCAATGGATTAATAATCATAATAGCTGACACTTAACATACTGCTCCCATGTGCCCCAGACTCTTAAGAGTGCTCTACACATGTTCACGTACTTAATCCTTGCAACAACCATATGAACAGGTCCAGTTTTCAGATAAGAAAATGTATTCTAGAAAGAGAAAATAACTTGCCTGAGATCATTAACAGAGTTGGCTTTCAGGCCTGTGTTTATCTGGCTTCAGAATTGCAGAAATTAACTTATACATCACAAAGATTTATGCAAACACCCATTATTTTTTAATTTATTTTTTAAAGATTTTATTTATTTATTTGACAGAGAGAGAGATCACAAGTAGGCAGAGAGGCAGGCAGAAAGAGAGGGGGAAGCAGGCTCTCTGCTGAGCAGAGAGCCCAATGCGGGGCTCGATCCCAGGACCCTGAGATTATGACCTGAGCCAAAGGCAGAGGCTTAACCCCACTGAGCCACCCAGGCACCCCCGCCCATTATTTTTAAATTGCATAAGGTCACAGCAACTGTGATTTTGACCAAAATGATAGCAACCACAAAGACCACCTTTCTGTGTCACTGAAAGAAATTAGACACAGGAGAGGATTACAGAATGATGCTGCAACTGTATTCTGATACTCTTGTGGCATCAAGCAAGTGACGGGGGAAAAGATCTGTGCTCTAGGTCATCTGATGCCTTGAACAATTTTGCAAACAGGGAAAATTTGACAAAACCCAAACTCAAATCACCCCAGCAATTTTTATCCATTTGTCGTGTAAAGTATATGTGTTTCTAGGGAACTAAAATCTCCACTTGTCTAATTCAACTTGTCAAAATGTTTCTAAGGGCTCTGTGCTGTTGTAGAATATTTATGATGATTCTTTTAGAAAATAAAAGCATGTTAACTATAAGAAGAACTAGAATGACATAAGTTGGTTTAAATGCCCTTTTATAGAAAATCTCTATCTTTGCAACTCGGTCTTGCATCTCAAATTAATTATATTTCATTCTTTAGACATTTACTAAGTAAAAACTCTGCCATTAACAATAACCATTATTTATTGAATGTTGATCATGGATGCATATTAAGATGAATTGTAAGATTCTGAAGCCCCTGACTCGGAATATTCGCTGATTCACAAGCCTTGTAGATGACCTTTCCTTGTTTGATTAGCTAGAAATTTTTCACCTATAAGTGTGAGGCTCTAATACAAGTTGATGTTAGGTAAATAGAAAAATTTCATGGTTCCTATAAATGAAAAGGCCGGTGGTATATTACATCTGATCTGCTGGCTCAAGGGACTGACAGCATTTTTGATCATTGAATCTTTCTCGTCTCTTTATTCTGCTTCCTTCTGTGTTGTTTTTGTTTATTCTTTATTGCATAGTCTCTATTTTGGCAGTGCCTAGGTTATATTCTAACAGCTTTCAAGCATTTAGGAAAGATGGCTTCTGTTGTTAGTAGTTTCAGCAAAGCTTGGTTGTTGCTTTTTGACCTGGTTTGGAAGGTAACCTCGTTCCATGACTCCATCTTCCTGGAGCTATAGGAGAAGAAATTCAGTACTTACTGATGGGTTCGAAAGCTGTTAGACTATTGCGGAAGTATTCAGGAAGTTCTTGGGATGTGCTTATACTGAAAAAAATCATTAGTTATGTGAAATTAGAATTTAATTGGATATTCTATAATTTTTTTTGCTAAATCTGGCAGCTTTCCTCAAGAGCTTATTAACTTCTATGATAAATTAGTCTTTCCAAATATGGTAATATGCATGTCCTGAAAGCACACTCATAAGCAAAATGATAATGAACCAATCAACCAAACAATACATATCAAGAATGACATTTTTCTAGTGTTGGGAGTTATTCAGAACTCTTTTCATGCAGTTACTCATGTAGTCTTGTAAAAATCCTGTGAGATAAATAATTAAATTATTCTTATTTTACAGATAAGGACATTGGGTCCCAACGATGTTAAGTATCCTGAACGTGAAGCAGCCAGAGGTGCCGCGAGCCAGTGTTGAGCCATGTTGTGAGGCAGCAGAGATGTCTTACAGGTAATCTTTTCAACAGTTTCATGTCTCTTGCTTTTCAGGGCAGGATTAAGTTACTCTGGTAAGAACCAAACTTTCCTTTTTCTATTGATATCTTCATAGTCTCCTTCCTTGGGCTACATTTGCAAAGAATATGAGCTGTTTCATATACTTGTATTCCAAATGCACTATTATTACTTGGTAAATCAAGAGACCCATTTGCCCTATAGGCCTGATATGTAGTTATCTCTCCCATTCCCAAGTAATCTGCTGAAAGAGAGAAACCTAGCTTCAGATCTAGAGAAGTTGTCTTACTAAACTGCACAGCATTTTCTTCTTGCTGTCACCCTGTGTCAGTGCAGAAGGGCAGTCCTTAGCCATGGGGCCAACGATGTTTTCTGCTCTCTTTTTTTTTTTTTAAAGATTTTATCTATTTATTTGACACACAGAGAGAGATCACAAGTAGGCAGAGAGGCAGGCAGAGAGAGAGAGGGAAGCAGGCTCCCCGCTGAGCAGAGAGTCCAATGTGGGACTCGATTCCAGGACCCTGAGATCATGACCTGAGCCGAAGGCAGAGGCTTAACTTTGAGCCACCCAGGCACCCCAGATGTTTTCTGCTCTTATGTGGCCACCTTTTGTGGCTCTGTGTTCATACATGGATCTCAGTGCTTGCACAAGAGTATTCAAATGAGCCATGGGTTCTCCAGGCTTGGGACCTCAAACCTCAGTATGCAAATACTCTTCTACACTTGGGTAACAGAACAGTCCCCAGGGCAACCTTCCATCTTGTGGACCAGAATTCCCTTAATCCCTTTAATTCATTCAGGAGGAAAGAGAAAAAAACAAAGTCTGGCAACCTTTTTTGGTTGTTCAACCCAATGTGTAAAGTATGCTTTCTTCTACCATTCTTCCAAATCTAAATATTCTATAAATGTTGCAGGTGAGAAACTTTTCAAGTAAATTTCATTGTAACAGCTAGATTCCAATTCTTAGCTCTCAGAGGAACGTATTTCTACCAAAGCTGCTATAGCTTAATGGTCAACACTATTAGAGTTAGAGGTTTGAAACCAGATTTATAAAGATACTGTTAAATTTCCCAAATAGAGGTTCACTTTTTTTTTTTCTTGACTACTTAAATCCTACCAAATAAGTATAACTTCCTGACTGACTGCCAACCTGTCTACTGAAAGGTAAGTCATTTTAACATAATTATATTATGGTTAAAAGTGTCTGGTTAAAACGTGCAAACTAAGGAGTCTTTTAGGATCGGTTTAGATGCCAATTCCCTACAGGTGTTTTCAAAAATAATAGTACTGGGACGCCTGGGTGGCTCACTTGGTTGGGCGACTGCCTTCGACTCAGGTCATGATCCTGGAGTCCCCGGACCGAGTCCCACATCGGGCTCCCTGCTCGGCGGGGAGTCTGCTTCTCCCTCTGACCCTCCCACTTCTCATGCGCTCTCTCTCTCAAATAAATAAATAAAATCTTTAAAAAAAAAAATAACAGTACCTTTTTAAATCCATGTAAAAAAATTTATGCATACTGCTTAGCCAAAAAATATGGAGAAAAATCCATTTACTGCAATATGTCATGGATCTTCAATTTCCCTGCTCTCCTCTAGACACCAATACTACTTTCCCAACACAGCAAATACTTTTTTGTTACACAGGTGTGTACATGGTAAGCAGAAGGCATTGTGCCTGCCATGACAGGCAAAGTTTTAAAATAAATTTGCCACCAAACACTTGTCACTGGTCTTGCCCGAGGAGCAAGGGAGACCCACGGAGCTGGGCCTCGATGCCATTCATTTGGTTCCCTTCTTACCACTCCCGCCACCTCTGGCGTCAGATAGGACTTGTCTCAGGATAGAGCAGCTTGAATTTTTTCTGACAAGGAAAAGTCAAGATAGGGAGGTGAGCTGATACAGAAATAAATGGAAGAATCTACAAGGATATGGTTTCTTCACGTGAGCCCCTAACTCCGTGCATTATAATCACCAGGGTTCTTTGCTAAAAATATTTATTGAGATCACACTGGATCAGCTATTCCAGATTCCTCTGGATGGGGCAGAGGGATCGATAATTTAGAGATTAATGGCAAGCTTCTACAAATGAGGTAATTACATATGTCTTTGATGGCAGTGACCTCAAGAGTCTGGAAAACTCTAGTATAAACTTGGTACATTATTCTGAAGAGGGATGTTTAAGAGCTTATGACATCCAATAGGCTGGGTTCAAGTCCTGACCTGTCATGGAGAGTGTCTGTTACTTAGCCTCTTGGAGTCTCAGTTTGCTGAATTCAGAAAACTAGATAGGAACATAGGCCTGAAGCACTTAAACACAGCATCTGGCGTTTACTGAGCACCCAATAAATAAAAGCCTTATTATGAAAAAGCACGTCAAATAAACTTGAATTTCTGTTACAAAACAAGAGATTTTCCTGAAATGTTTTATTTGAAGCTAGTCCTTTCAGACTGTGTTTCTGTCCACTCTGCCTGTATTCAGACTTCTTGAAAGGTTTAGGAAGCTCTGATCTGAGGAAAGAATGTCTTTTTTTTTTTCTTTAAGGCATTGCTATTAACTAGTCCTTTCTTTGAAATCTTGCTGTCATTTGTGTTTGCTATTATCTACCAAACTTTCTTTGAAGACTTGCTATTGTAAAGACCCACGCCTGGCACCTGGGTGGCTCAGTGGGTTAAGCCTCTGCCTTTGGCTCAGGTCATGATCTCAGGGTCCTGGGATCGAGTCCCGCATCGGGCTCTCTGCTCGGCAGGAAGCCTGCTTCCCGCCCCCCCTGCCTGCCTCTCTGTCTACTTGTGATCTCTCTCTGTCAAATAAATAAATAAAATCTTGGGACGCCTGGGTGGCTCAGTTGGTTAAGCGGCTGCCTTCGGCTCGGGTCATGATCCTAGCGTCCTGGGATCGAGTCCCACATCGGGCTCCTTGCTCAGCAGGGAGCCTGCTTCTCCCTCTGCCTCTGCCTGTGCTCACTCTCTCTGACAAATAAATAAATAAAATCTTTAAAAAAAAATAAAATACTTCTCCTTCTTTAAAAAAAAATAAATAAATAAATAAATAAATAAATAAAATCTTAAAAAAAAAAAAAAAAGACCCACGCCTGACCGCAGCTGAGAAAATGACAAATGCTAACTAAAATATGCTTTAGACTAAGGTACCAGAATTCTAAGTCATTGATTTTAAACAACAACAACAACAAAATGTGGAAGGGACTATGAATACCATTTTGGCATGATCAGCATATTATTTCTCTTAGTCAAACTATAGAGAAGCCACATATCTTAAAAGGTGACATTTTTTTAAAAGTGAAAAATTGTATTCACAGAAGTAAAGTAAGTGCCAGAAGCTAAAGTCTGTCCTAAAACCTGCATGCGTAGGCATCAGAAGGTCACTAAAAAGGAGACTGACTCACAACAAAAGGACTTCTG